>NC_057942.1:33915524-34515524 GCF_018555375.3 Anguilla rostrata | reverse complement strand
TACGAGTAAACAAATGATAGCCTAACGTAGCCTATCCTAATTTGGGGACTGTAAATGTAGCCTATGCCTATACTGCCGTTGATTGTTCTTGAGAAAAAGTGCCCAGCAGGAACGGCTAAGACGTATTCTCACAAATTAAACTGATTAGATTTCCCCCAAGTTCAGTTTGTGTCGCAGTCTTCATTGTGTTTGTATGACCTTTGCCGGTATGAACGCGTCAGCAGTCTCCAGCATTATCGCAGTGAGCTTTTTTGCATGCCAAACCGAAATGTTTGCATTGTAAAGTCGGGACACGGCGAGCTAACGCCACTGTTACAACACGGCCGCTGAGTCACGTGGGCCAAATCCGTTCTGCTGACGCGGTGTGTGTTTTTCCATTGCTGGTGACCCATTGCATTGTCAGGACGGTGGTAACAGAACGGTGTGTGTTTCTGCGGTGTGCACCATTTACCCCCTTCTTTCCAACAAGGAAGTAAAGTCTTGTTAAATTAAAACCTTGTGTAGAGATTTGGGAGTTTTCCACGTGTGCAATTAATGTAGAAACAGTGAAGTATGTTGCTAAGACAGACATGGGCAGCGTTTCTAGTGGGTGGATGACAGGTGACATTGCTGTCACTGATACATAGCTGACAGCTTTGTTTTGTGGGTATTGTTTTTTTTTTGTCAGAGAGCAGCTTTTTATTAAGGCAATCATTGCTGTGTGTGGATTAGCGTACATGTGCTCGTTGTAAAAGCCTTCATCAAAACGTTCTCCATACAGGACCATCCTGGAATGTCTACTTGAAAGATAAGACTTTCAT
Organism: Anguilla rostrata; assembly: GCF_018555375.3. Classification (NCBI taxonomy): domain Eukaryota; kingdom Metazoa; phylum Chordata; class Actinopteri; order Anguilliformes; family Anguillidae; genus Anguilla; species Anguilla rostrata. The sequence continues at coordinate 34,514,724 of NC_057942.1, read as the reverse complement.
GGCATCCTGCATTGTTTTAAGACTTTCTTTGGCTGCAATCTTGGTGTATTCATGTTATGTCAGGTGAGCTAATTCCAGTCAGGGGTCAGGCAGTTATTGAAATAAGCCAACAAAAAAACTACATTTTGTTATTGTTCAGATGAGATGTAGGAATTGAGGTATCATGTAGCTTTAAGGGACATATGCAAGTAATGCACTTATAGAAATATTTTTCCACCTGTTTGAATTAAAGTTGCCCCCTCAGCATGTCTCATGTGCAAACATACACAAAGCTCCCCTCCAGTGATTGACTGTGATTGTGGAATTAAGTTCCATGGCCAACAAAGAACAAAACTCGACATCCTCTGTCTCTATGTTTTAGGAGGGCTTTGCTGATGCATCATTGCCTTTTTTGTTGACGATCAAGCATTGCGCACTGTCCATAGTTCAGTACGACGAGACAAACATCCTTCAGCGCTTGTTTGTGGGAAGGCTGAATGAAACCAGTCATTGCGAAACAACTCTCTTCAAAAATGAGGCGCATGTGTTTGTCTCCAGCAGTCTGCATGAGCTTGCGAAGCTTTGTAGTGATTGCGTTGCTGATGCTGATCATGCCGCAACGGCCTGGAGCCACACCTCTTGCTAAATCTCACAGGATGTAGAAGCGTCCGCTAAGCCGTCCAGATCATAACGCGGCAAGATCCACGCGTTCCTCCAGCAGGGCGTCAGAAAAACTGCGAGGTTGTAATGATGAACTTATTTTATGTGCTGCAGTTTCACATATTTTAATCTGAGGCTGCACTACAGCAGGTACATGGGCCTTGACTTTTCATTGAGTCATAACCCAATTGCATTATCATTTAAAATACAGAATTATCAACTGAAGATGGGGTTTTGGCACCAAGTTTCCCTGGTACAAGGGAAAATAATGAAGTTTAACTGTAAGAATCTGAGAAACAAGTTCTGCATTTAAGAAGACATAGCCTATACCACAGTTAATCTCCCGGATCAGGATGGTTACAGAACAAAGTGGATCTGGTCTTTTTTTAACCATTGTTATATTTTGAGAAAGACAAACCTTGTGCATCTGTATTATTTCTGGCTTGCGTCTTGACAGAGTTTATTAGAAAACCACGGTATATGGGACTCATTAAGTTGCTTTTAATGATTAAAAATTCCTGGAATTCGGACATGTGCTGAGTCCAATTTGCCTGTATGATTCAGCTGTGCCACAGACCAGGGTAATCACAAAGACCCCAAATCAAGCGGATGTTTCAAAGCAAGCGTTTACTTCTGCCTCTGCCATAAAGGAACCAAGTGACTGGCAGTAAAGCAATTAATGAAGGTCTTGTTAATTGAATTTGTCAGCACACAATTTGAGCTGTTGTGTCAGTTACAGCTCAAAGGCCAGCGCCTCCCAGTGCCATTTTGAGTTCCCGTTTAACCCTTTTTTCCAAAGGGTGATTTTTAAAGAAAACACAAGCTTCTTCATAAGACGTTTTTTCGCCAATGCTATGAATGTATAAGGAAATACTGCTGCTTTTCAGGACCTTAGAAAACAGCCAATGAGTGGCCATTCACAGGCGTTTGCAGTAAAAACACAAAATGCTCGCTGTTGGTGGAACACACGTGCAGTCCCCGCAGCAAAATAATTAATAATGTGTGCTCTCAGCAGACTGTCAAGTAACGCAAACAGAGTTTCTATTTATCCCTTTGAAAAGAGAGCTTATTCATCGTGTGTCCAGCCAATTGCGCGCTACCAAGACAATTTGCAATGATATCGTCTTGATAATTACGATTAGGAACACCACACTTAAATGCCTATCAGTGTATATAACTACCCATGAATGAATGACATTGATATTTATATAGTGCTAAAAACACAAAACGCAAAGCTACCCTCCCCCCCACCCTGCCCGGTTTGCTGGGAAAGTGCCAACACAGCAACTGTAACTTGCCCTGTGTGGGAAAGAACCCTGTGCCATATCGCCCCTTTAAAATGTACAGGTTTAGCTTACATTTTTGCAGAATAGCCAAGTGTTTACATTCAGCTTGTTTTTACAATTTATGCAGTCTTTTCAACCTGAATGTTTTATTCTCCTTAGAGTTTCCTGTCATGTCCTAATCTGGTTTAATGGACAAAGTGGGCTCTTAGTGTTTAGGGCTTTATTGAATGTTGTTTGACATGGCATATAATTCAGGGATAAAAAAAAGCATGGACAAGGTTGTGTTACAGTAACACAGTAAAATACAAAAGTCTCTCTCTCTCTCTCACCTCTGCCTTTACACAGTAGATGTTTTAGCACAGCTGTGTTGATGCTGGTCCTAAATTCACCCTGTAAGCACCTACCAGTTTCATCAGTAAAGAATGTCCATTTGCTCCATTTTTGTCCATTGTTCCAGGTATTCTCATCTTTGACAAAACAGTGTTCTCCAAGGAATGATAGGCTATTTCTTGTCACCTGGCATTAAGCCCAACTAGTGTAATCCATGACCTCACCAATGTGGGCGGGCCTACATCATGCAGCCTAGAGACGGGAGAGCTTTGGCTCCACTTTCATGAGGCGGGGGTTGCCTTCGCTGGGCAAGATGTGAGAGGGTTTGGCTCACATGTAAGGTCATAAAATTGGGCTGCCGAGGAGAGATGACTGTACGGTTATTGTGTGAAGACAAAGATATGCTCTTGTGAACTGAAATGCTCGTGCTGAGCTTGCAAAGAGCTGACCGGAGAACAACGATCCCACGCCAAACTTAGTGTGCCAGACCCTCGGTTTTCTCTCTTCTTGCTGTTTCCTCACCCAAAACTGCATGCCATCTCAAACTATCTTCCTGTTTAAACAAGTAAATAAAGTATTTACTTTGCTTGGCAAACGCTGGTATCCTGGACAAGTTGCGTAACTCTTTAGACATTGTTCCTGGATATTTGGATAGTATTTAAGACCCTATCTCAAGGCAATTCCCAGATACAGGATTTGAACCTGTAACCTTTTCACCACATCTTAAGCCACTGGCCTTAAGCCAATATCCTGCTTAAGTTTGCCTGTCTGCTGTTTTCAGTCATATGTAGTAGACTGGTTGGATGTGTTTTGGTAATGTCAGCAGTCTTAGTTCCTGTAATTTATCAGTAATTCAATATTTGCCTTTGTTCCACTGCCCAATTTAGCCCGGAATTTATTTGTCACAAGCACTTTCTGTTTGAGTCATGGAAGCAAATAGTTCCGACTGGATTTGGCTGTCTGTGCTGATGAGCAGTGAAGTGTAAAGCCTGTTTTTCTTTAGCCATAGCATGTTGGTGCTTACTCCAAGACGGTTGTGGCCAGGGATTGGTCGAGAGGCTAAATTCTTTCACCCCTCGTCTTGTGATGTCACTGCTTCAGTGGAATGTGGCACCGCAGGGCTACTGTGCCAGATTCCAACCTTGTTCCTGGAATACCGCCCTCCTGGACCGAGTGAGACATTTTTTACATTACATTACAGGCATTTAGCAGACGCTCTTATCCAGAGCGACTTACACAACTTTTTACATAGCATTTACATTGTATCCATTTATACAGCTGGATATATATACTGAAGCAATGCAGGTTAAGTACCTTGCTCAAGGGTACAACGGCAGTGTCCTTACCCGGGAATCGAACCGGCGACCTTTCGGTTACAAGCCCAGTTCCTTACCCACTGTGCCACACTCCATCCCTTTAAGAACATTTTCCTTGCAAATGAAGCCTGGAAATTGGCATATTTAACTAATGACATATTTTAGGGCCAGTATTACAAAAATAAGTACTAGTACCTCAAGTCTGTTTTATGATTCCACACAAAATCATTCAATTATGGCTTTTAGATTGATTTACTCTTTTCTCCAGTAGTTATAAACAGGATTTAAAATGGCTGAATGTTTTGCTTCTAAATCCACATTAAAACAAGTAGTCATATTTCATATATGGTATGTCATATGCTCCATAGCCTGATATTAGCTCATATGCATGCTTATGTATTCAGCAGTCATGCATACCTCCATTTTGAACTTTTATACTTGTAAAGGTGTGAGAAGTTGCACACACATACCGGTCAGGGTAATGAGGCAAACGCATTCACACGGCTGACTCCAGCTCGGCCATGTTGTCATGACAGCAACCTATATGGACTCTTCTCCTTTTAACTGGAGATTTTTTTTCCACAGCTCTGGAAGAATGCAGAGTCTTTCTCTCTGTTTGCCCAAATTCCTGGGTGTTTTTCCAGGTTCATAGTTGCTAATACAGGAACATTGGGTTAAAATGTAGAGGCTGGAATCTTGGCTACGACTCATGCAGTATCTTTACTGCCAGTGTCACTCTCCCTCATGTCTTCTGCTCTTGGTTGGATAAGGCTGTGTTTTTCCATACTCTATCTCTCGGAAATTGGACGTATCCTTAAACTAACACCCCGTTTCAGATTACTTAATGTTTGAGTGAAATTAGATATGGTGTTACAGTGTGTTGGCCCTTACAGAATATTGCTTGGAACAGAGTGTGTTTTTGGTGCAATGCAAGATAAACTTTTACTTTTGGCACCATGTGAACCCCACAACGGCATAATTTAGGGCTCTGTGAATATATTTTTGACGAGAGCTTTAATCTGTAATCTGAATCAGTGTTTCCCACAGGTCTGAAATTTATTTGTGGCGGTAGTCTGTGGGGAGGGGCGGAGGGGTTTTAGAATTGGTAACCTTACCGGTGTGCTGCATTACTTCCAACACTGCACAGTTACAGATTTAATTAATAGAATTCCAAAGTCCAAAGAGAATAATTACACAATAAGCAGAAAAGGAGAACTGTTTACCCTGCTCGTTCTTGTAGAACAGTTGAGTTTTGCAATTGCAGACCGGCGAGGGGGTGATGGGTGGGGTCTCCAAGTGTATTTGGGTGACCTTCTCAAGTAAAACTGATGTGTGGGAAACACTGAGATTCCGCATAGCAAGCAATTACAGTTGACACACAAACCGTATTAGCTCATTTTTGGTAGCATTATATTGAATAAACTATTTAAGGTTAACCAGTAGCAATGTTTAGTATATTTTAGCATGGGGAAATATATTTTTGCATTCTGTAGCTAGGCCATGGGAAACACTTTAACTCTTGAAACTAATGGTACTTGGTAAATCACAAATCTCCATGCCAAAACCTAACCAGCTAGGATTCACCTTGTTAAAAAAAACCTACTCTTCAAAGAGTTAAGGAAGCCATGGAGAAGCTTTTGAAACTGTAGTGCTCTTGTGGCCCCCTTGTATGTTACCGCTCATGCATTCCTCTCACTCACAGTGTTGTGTTAAATTTCTCATTACACGGAAACTTTTTAACTTCTCATTATCGTCTACGTGAAGTCTTTACAACACAATGGGGAAAATGCAAATGAGAAAATGCAAATGAGGCATGACTGTACCGTGTATTCTGTTGTGCCACTGGTGTCATTATGTGCCTCAATCAAACGGTGTTATTTTCATACCTCCTCTGTTGTTTTCCTGTTCCTGTTGCTCCTGTGGTGTCTGTGACAGACAGCCCAACGGCACGAGGAAGGGGATTATTCCCACCGAAATCCGCGGGATGGCGGAAGGCCTGTCAGCTCTAAACGAGGCCACCGCTTCAAAGCGGCGTGGGACTAGCGCTAGCTGCGGTACCGTCAGGCTGTGGCACTGCGACATTCTGAGGAAGTAAAAGTCTCATTGGCCTGGAGAACGGAAAGATATCGAAGATGTACTCAGTCACTTTGATCCTGTGATGGACAGTGATCTTGAGTTAGCATATTATGGGTCTGTTTTATGTTAGCAGAAATATCTTTTATAATTTGGTATCACTTGTAATTGTGTATTATTTTTTATCAATTGATATTCTGGTTTAAAGTACAGCAAAGAACAGTGTAATGTAAGTCTAAAACAAGAGTAGCGATTGCTAGCCCCACAGAGAGGATCAGTGTAATACAAGACACCTCTTAAGAGGCTGATCTCAACAAAGTACTTTCTCCTTTGTGTGTTTCCAGACTGCAGGGATAGGATTTCCGTGGGTTTTGAGCAAGGGGCTGTAGGTATGCGGAGGCTGTAAGGGACCGCGTTTTTGTTCGCAGATGTTGATGTAGCGGGGCTTTTTACGTCAATGTCTGGAAAAAAAAGAAGAGAGAGAGAACACCAGTGTCTGGGTTTTCTTTGAAATGATGTAGGTCGTGGTTTCTTTGGTGGAGAGCTGAGAGCAACCTCCCCTGAATATTAGCCGCCCAGCTAACAAACTAAATCACTTTGCCTGACTTCTGTTGGATATAGGCTATAGTCTGCTAATAAGAAATGGTAGCCTCCACGTTAGCTCAAGCTACTGTATGTAGGCTTATGATATGAAAACAACCAGAAAAAAGGTAGTTGTATGTTGCTCACATTTATTTTATTGTTGAACCTGCTAACAACTGCCAACATTCCATGCACCAGGAGTAAGTCTGTTGCAAGAAAGCTGATGGGAATTCCTGAATTGAGATCCATATTGGCAGCTGAACAACTTGAAAATGAGCCTTACTTCCAGATCACTTGACTACACCAGCCAATCATAATATATATGTTTGCTTTTTTTTTCTTTTTTTGTGGCCACAAAAGTCCATTTTATTCACAAAATGCTGGTCAAGTATTGGGTTTTGTGCCACAAGATGCAAAGTGATACCTACATGAAATGCAAAGCACATTTTACTTTTTGTGCATGAAATGCAGTAAGTTGTTTTTTTTTCATTTTGTGGTACAAAAGACTTTTAGTAGCACAAAAATTTAACGTTAGCTACATTTGGCGCCTCACTGTGCGAGAGAGACTGAAGCTGTCCTTGAGACGTAGGTGGAAAATTGCGTGACTCATAAACCGTCTTCACCACACAAAAAGATGTTTTTATCAATGTTAACCAGCGACTGTGGGGGGCAAGTCTTCGAGCCTTTCCAACGCGAGGCGACCACGCGTTGGAAAGGAGCCTAGTTTCTACCCCGGCTCGTGGTCGCCCGCGTGGTCGCTGTGCTTAGTTGGGGGCTCTGAGCTGTACATCCCCGAATGACAGGGCGTGGTGGATTAGCAGCCAGGGGTGCGAAATTGGAAAGAATTTGTTTCCTTTAGTTCCTTCTTCCGGATCACATTATACACGTTCATGCATCAGACAGAGGCTCATTTTATAACCTCCCGGCACAAGAAAATACGGCACAAGAAATTTGAGCCTCGTGTCTCACGGTCACAGATTTAAAAAAAACTCCCTAATCGATCACGATCGCTGAGCCTTTTGGGTTTTAGCAGAAGGCTAGGGGCCTCCTGAATGGGTCAGGCTGTTGACGCACTTAGAGCAGTAGTCATGCCCTTAATTTCCTGGATCAGTCATGGGCTATGTCAGGGGTTACTGAGTGAGGCGTCCTGCGCACTGCAGCATGATTGGCGGCTGCGTTCATTTCGCACCAGCTGTGCTACTTGTTCAGTCTTCCGTCGTGGTAACCTCAGCAACCCGGCTTGCGGGTTTCTCCATGAAAGGAAGTGGTGTCGCTGACTGCTCAAAATGGAGTGGACAATGAGCGCTGATTACAGTGACCTATACTGCAACTGATTTGACCTACAAGCTTTCATTTTCAGTCTGGGCTGTGTTTCTTTAGTTCAAGTTTATTCTTTGTGTGTGTATTAATGCTGGTTGGTGTATTAATGCTAGACATGTAGGACTGGTACTGAAAAGGGATTCAATGGTTGATGTGCAGGAAACAAAGTGGTTATTTTCAGCGTGGCTGACTCAATATCCAGAGGATGTGTAAATTGCTTACGTTCTGTCCACCGAAGTACATCTGCTTTTGAGGCATACTTTAAAAATAAAACTGTCCTGAGAATATTATCTTTAGCATCACAATACCTGACCAGTTCCTATTGATGGCATATTTGAGGGCCGGTATGTTGTATCAAAGCAGAACTGGTGAGTTTTCTGCAGGGAAAAACCAGGGAAAGTTTGAACTTGTTGAATATTTTCAGAGAAGCTTGGAATTTAATTTATGCTTGCTTTTTCACTTCCATCATCAGTTGATGTGCAGGAAAAAAAGTGGTTATTTTCAGCGTGGCTGACTCAATATCCAGAGGATGTGTACATTGCTTACGTTCTGTCCACCGAAGTACATGTGCTTTTGAGGCATACTTTAAAAATATGTTGTATCAAAGCAGAACTGGTGAGTTTTCTGCAGGGAAAAACCAGGGAAAGTTTGAACTTGTTGAATATTTTCAGAGAAGCTTGGAATTTAATTTGTGCTTGCTTTTTCACTTCCATCATCAGTTTTTTTTTTCTGGAATTTCCAGCACACGCTCGACAGTTGAGATGAGATGATGTATGAAGTATGGAATTCATTAGAATGATTGAATGCTTTATCACTTGCAAATGCTCCACTCTGTTGGTTATACAGTAGGTTCGCTGCATCTCCTGCCGATACTGGCTTTGAAACACAATTACGTGGCATTACCAGATCAGCACTTTTTGACTGTAGGCTTTACTTGCCTTGAACGGAATGTTTGCAACTGGCTGGAAAATCTGTCCAGCTGTAGGTTATCTGAGAGTTCCCTCTTCACCTGTTGAACTAAGAATGGGTTCTGTCAGCCATCTTGAAATTGGCCCACTTCAACAGCAAAACCAGGGTGGGCTTCATGTATCTATGCTGGCGCAGTAGAATTTGGCTATGCCACTGGCCTGCTGGCTAGTTGTATACTGTTTAAAGAAGACCCTGTACAACAAGCGTGAGATTCATCAGGCTAATTGTCTCATTTTAAAGCGCACTATGGTTCTTACGCTCCAGGTTTGGTTAGCCTAATTATCACGGTATTACGTGTCACCGAGTTAATTGGTTGAACGCGTCTAAACTATTAGGCTGTTCCTTAATCTGACAATGTGTCACAAAGAGCTTGGCGAGACAGCAAGCGACGAGTCACATGGCAGCTGGGGAGCAGCGTTGCGTAATCCGAATTACGAAACCGATAAGGCAGCTATGAGGTCGCCGTTTCTCAGGCGCAAGTCTCCATGACTGAACAAGGCAACTTTTCCTCCGTCGTTGCCTGCGGAACCTCTTCAGTACTCCTGCTCTGGCTCTGCCAGCTTTGTACGGCACCTCAGGCAAATGCTGCTGGAGCTCTGACTGAATTAAAAACATGCTAACTATAAATTTGCATATTCTGCGAGTGCCTTGTATTTTATTTCCCCTTTACCTATATTACTGCCTTAGGCTGGTTCTTGTCTTTGCTGGGACTTGTTTTGACCATTTTGGATGGGACAGAATAGGGGCGCTGCTGATTCTGAAATCTTCCTGATATCACACTTTGTTCTTTGCATCACAGCGCAGCTTGTGAAATCATTTTGTGGGGTCCTGTCCTGTCCCATTCAAAAAGGATGTGAGACCGTTTAGCCTAGCTTTGACGCAAGCCAGCCTTTAAGGTGTGAGATCACATAGCCTATGTGATTAGAGTGTTCTTGACTGAACATTCTAATGCTGATGTAACAATAACTACTGGTAACTGAAAGCAATGGAGTTCTGGAATTCTAACAGAATAAAAACACATTCCAAAGGAACTGCTCTTCAAATGGTTCAAGGTGGGGGGGGGGGGGGCATATGACCAAACTTTCGCTGTGTAGACGCATCAGAGCTTCTGCATTATTAACAGCATCCCGAATGCACCTCGTTTATGTTTCTATGGGAACAGCATGTTCCTCCCTGTCTGTCAGGGCGTGACAGGGCTGCCAGCTGAGCATTCTGGGACGCGGATGGCTGCAGAGCAAGGTTACGGGTTGTTGGAGCTGATGTAGTGACTTCTCTTTTTCCATCTGTGAAGCAGGGCTTGGGCATATGCAGCTATACTAATGCATTTATTTAGTGTTACATACTGGCTTTAAAGACATCAAAGAAATATTAGGGTACCAGGTACAGCCTGCCAATCAGTTCACACTAGTGGCTACACCTTATCAGTGGGAGGTGCTCAATGAGATGAGATCTGTTTTAATTCCCATGGGGAAATTAGTTTACATACAACTGTTAACGCAACCAAAAATCTCAAACAAACAAGCAGTATAATAATATGATAGCAATAAGATGTATCAGCCATAAACAGACTTTTCCATTTATTCTTCTTGTTTATGATGCCGTCGACCTTTAAGACAGTCCAGGCGTGTGTACTGCGATATTAAATTTTCATTGTACAAATTTCCTTTGATGTCCTGAACTGAACTGCAAATGTGAGAAATTAATTGCAGCCAGATGAGAGTGCTTGGGTCCCAGGGTGCGATGTAATCGTTCATCTCTTATCAGCAGAAACTAAGCGTGAATGCAGTTTGAATGACGGCAGAACTGGCAGAGATTGTTGGTCCCCGGTGAGTGGGTGAGCCAATGAAAGTGCTTTCCTGAGCCGCGTCTGTGCGTGCACCAGCCTGAGCTCCGTCTTTGGCGGACTGTGACTGGCGGTCTGCGGCGTAGGGCGGGCGCCTTTTATCCCGCCTAGGTAAGGTGTGGTTCTGACAGCCTGCGGGTCCACAGGTTACCACGGCAACAGCTTCCCCAGGTGTTTACAGGTTAGCAGATGCCGCCACTGAAAGCAGCACTTTTCCAATCAGCGCTACACCCAAGACATGCAGTGTTAAATAAACTTTTACTGAGTGCATGTCATCCCCTATTGGACTCCTGTGTACTCCGTTAGAGTTGAATTAACACTGGACATTTTACTGTGTAGCTCTGTCTTCCTAGGGGTTGCAAATTACAATATATGGGAAAACTGACCCAGAGTTATATGTTGAAATATGAAAAGCATAATTAGAAAGCCTCATGAAATTTGAAAATGACAACTGTTCAGAACTAAGTTGAAGTCTCCAATTGTGTTTTCTCTCATGATGAGGATCAATATCAGAGTAAACCTGGGCACTGTGTAAAAAAGTAGGCCTATGTCATTCTCGATAGAGAATGTATGTAGTGCCGTATATCCTCCTCGTTTCCTGTCTGAGCTCCACGGTGCTCTTCCTGTCAGGAACTGTGTAAGGGGGCTCGGCTGAGTGTTTTTCACGGTGACTGCTGAAGCACTTGAAGAATTCCAGACCGTAGCGATTCAGGAAGCTGGGCTTAGAGCCCGAAGGGCGTGCGGGCGGGCACCGCCTTTAAAAGCAAACATGCCTGAGCTCATTAGGCCTCAGTGAAAACGCATACCTTAGAGCCTCTCACCGTCTGAAAAGGACTCTCCCCGTGAGGGAGTCCCACCGGTGCAAGAGGATCCGATGGGCTCACTTCATTATTACGGGAGGGGAATGTGACAGCGTCTGTCCAGGGGTTTGCTTCACAAACGCTTTGCTTTGCACTGTCACATCTAATCAGGACCTAAACTACATCATAGCTTTGATGTTCTCCTTCATCTTTTTTATTATTGTGAATATTGTTGCTATATTAGATACATTTTTTGTAATAAAATCTTAGTGCTTGCATATGCATGCAGACAAGTTCTCACACATTATAAAGGAACTGGCATAGAGGGAGAAGTTCTTTGCCTTGTGAAACCTAGGATGGTTAAAAAAGACTGTAGAGTTGAGCATTACTACAAAAGGTGGGGAATTTGGTCATTGTGTGGATGTCAGGGAAGTTTTATAATTTCAGGGAAATTAAATAGCAAAGAGAACAATGTTTTAATAGGATGACACTTACCAAACTGTATTCCTGTACAATGTAATTAAAGCTTGCAGTGTATTTCCTCTTTAACGGTCATTGTGTTCTTGTTCCTCATTCTTAAGAATGTATATTAGTGCAGCCAATAATTCCTAGGAAGGAAATTACGGGCAGCAGTTAAAAAAAGATGAGTGCAAATTGTTCTAATTTGATTGGGTATTGATGGCAATGATGTGACTTGGTTTAGTGCTATAATGTCATCCTGGAAACATCCCTCCCCCCAAACACGCACACACACACTCATGGCCTCCTGCTAACAAGCACCAAGCACATGATGTCTATACCGGCAAAGAAGCCCCGCCCCTTGCTTCTGAACTCAGTCGACCTGTAACTCATCATACGACGAGACATTGCCGGAGTGAGCTGGGATCAGTCCAACTGGCTTTGTTTGATGCAATGAGAATAGCTGGCACAATCAGAGTTCCTGTTTGGCTGTCGCAGGCTGTGTTTTATTGTTCTGCCGTACAGATGAAAGGCCTCAGCCGAGATTCGAGACATAACAATAAAGACTCTCTGTGCACAAGGCGGCGTCCAGGCCTGCTTGGGCCTCTTTGATAAGGGTCACTCTGAAGTGGACGTGACGGACGACCTTTGAAATTGCATCCGTTACCGTTTAGTATCCCGGTCTTGATCTCTCTTTAAAGCTGTGGGCATTGTATTTGCTGAAACTGGAGCTTCTCACTGTAACTGCACAAAACGATTCGCCGCGCTTAATTAACGCGGCGGCCAAGTTTGATCCAGCTGTTACAATTGGTCACACATTTTGTTTATTTACACAGCATGCCCGGTTAAGCGAAGAAGAGGCTGAAAATAGTGCTTCTTCGGAAACATGGATTATTTTAAATCTTTTATTTTCTTCTCCTATATAGATAGATAGCTATTTATAACACTTAGTCATCCAGTAATTTCCAGTGAGCAGTAGGGCATTCAAAAAGAGAACCTGGGCTAAATCATTTTTAAACTTTGTTTGCTGTTTTAGTGCTGTTGTACATGTTTACAGTAGTTCTAGTGTCATTAGAACGCTTTGTCTCCAGAGTTCCTAAAAATTACCTTTAAAGCCAAGTGCATTGTGATTTTGAAGCTGACTGTGATTGTTAGATGTTTTTTTTTGTTATGCTGTGTTGTACAGTAATTTGGGGTTGGAGGAGAGCACCCCTTAGCCAGTTGAAGTGAGATGCATCTGTGAATCCACCAGCAATGTTTCCTCTGGTTTTTCAAAAGTTGACATTCTTCACTAACCTACCATCCCTCTTGGCCCCACAGGAGCTCTGACGAAGGTCAAGGAAAGCCAGAAGCACGTGGAAGAGGGCAAGATGGAGGGGCCCCAGGCGGACGGCGTCCACGAGCGCTGCAACATCATCTCCTTCGCCACGCTGGCCGAGATCCAGCACTTCCACCAGACCCGCGTGCGCGACTTCAAGGCCCAGATGCAGCACTACCTGCAGCAGCAGATCGGATTCTTCCAGAAGATCACCGGCAAGCTTGAGGAAGCCCTGCACAAGTACGACGACGCTTAGGCCCCGCCCACCTCCCGCCCAGCCCACGCGAGCTCTTCCCAGACGTAAGAAAACGCAGGCGGATTTAGCGAGCACAGCTTCAGCGATGTAATCCAGAGGGAAGGGGAGGAAGTGCTTCCCTTACCCACCACGTTCATGGGAGTTCTCCTCCGGGAAACTTCAACTCCAGTTTTTTTTTTTCAGCCTCATTTTTAACCACTGATGTTCCGAAAGGCCAGCGAGTTCTTGAGACACACAATAAAACGGTGCCACATGAACCCTTTCCAAAAATGGGACAGAATACTTCTCTAGGGCAGGAGGGGGTCTTGGCCTTACTGGGGATTAACTTTCAGCTGCAGAGTCTGCAAAATATTCATTTTAAAGGGTGGGGTTAAAAAAAAAAAAAAAAACACCACCATATTTGGTAGGTGTAGACGAGGCAAGAGGGTGGGTATTAGGGTTTTTTTTATACAAAATCCTCTTTTATTGTGCAAGCAAATCATACCATTGCTTAGACTACCAATGTAATTAAGGACTGTATGTTTTAATCCTTTTGTGAAAAATGTTTTTAATATTGAGTACTACTCAAGCCTCCAGCGGGGTGCTGTTCTTTTCATTGCCTTTAACCTGAGTACAACCTGAGCCCTCAACGGCTGTACAAATCTAAGGCAGTATGTTTACAGTTTCCTAGCCAAGCAGCTATAGCCACTTCCTTGTGCCTTTACACCCTGTATGTATGGTATATTCTCCAACTAAAATAAGGTCAGTGATAGTTGATTCGTTTTCCAAAGTGAGGAATTCACTCCACTAATATCGCAGGAGAGTGACTTGACCGTGCGAGTTGTGCCGGTTTGGAATGGCGCTTGGCGGTCGGCGCTTGGCGGCCCGTGCTGTTCTTTGTGCTTGTCCGGTTACATTTCTTTCAGCCCTCTCGTCCCCGTGGAGACGAAGATAGAAGGTGTTCCCCGAAGGATCGCGTGTTCATTCCTCGGAATTCTGGAAAACTTGGACCGGAGCGACAAAAAAAGGAAAGAAATACGGGAGGAGGACAGGAAATCATCAGTGACATCAGTGGGGGAAGTGTCAACACTACGGCGTGCATTTCGTTCCCCACGGTGAACCTGCGATCACACTGGCCGTTGGATGCACGCGATACTGAATTTGCGCAAAGACGTCGATCGGGATTTTTTTAACGCAACGTAACGCCGAGGAACGGTACGGGCAGGGATCCGCGCTCGGGATCCAGGACAGGATCCGGTTCCCTTTGAGTGGTTCGTTCACATTTGGACATTGCAGCTCCTTGCTCAAGTGTTACCTTAGCCTGTTGTGCAGGGGACTTCAAGCCTGATCTAGTGTAGAGATGGGTAATTGATGGCCAAATAAACTCCTCCTTCACAAACTGGTTTTCCGATGTTTCTTCTGCAGCACTGCTGGTCTTTTTATCTGATGTCTGGTCTTCATAATTTCTTATTCATTATGCTGTGGCATTCCTGTGGTGATGGTTTTCTTCTTCAGACCTGGAGCCTGGAGCATATCCTAGATCCCGTAGATGGTGGATACTCAGTGGTTTACAGCTGTGACTCCTTCCAGTTTTTGACTCCACCCAACACTGCCTATTCATAAACCTCTGGCAGATTCATATATATATATTTTGTGTTCTTCGTAATCGGTAATTACAATGAAAAGGTATTTTGCATGATTTCTGTAGCTTTGCGAAAACCATTGACTGGCTTTTTTTTTTTTCTTTTCTTACAGCCGGTCATGTAGTTCCTCAATTGGCGAGCCAATTTAAGAATGTCTGAGAACCAGTGTGCATATATGTCTGTGTGCATCAGAAACTGCTGATTTCACAGTCCGTTTACACAACTCACAAAGGGGAGGGCCGGCATGGGGAAATGCCAAGTCTCTGACTGTGAGACTTGACGTTGCTTTTAGGAAATTGAGTCACATTCACTAGCTGTGGAGAGGCAGGAGGAGGAAGTGTCTTCATTGCAGCGCAAGGCAATTGGTGCATGACGAATGTGTGGGGTGAAGGGGTGGGGGCACGCTTGGCACTGGATCGCACAGTGGGGGGGTGGGGGGGAGCGAGCGGGCGGGCTTAGAGGATTCTGGTCCTGAATGGTGTCGCCATGGTAACTCCTGACGTGTCAGGAAAGCGGTGTTATTGCCACCCCATAACTGCCACCAGAGGATCCTGACACTTCATATGTCACTAGCCACTGGCTACAGCTGGCCTTCTCCCATTTTAAAAGTGCTGTTTGCAATGGTGCACGCCTGTAAGCTGGGATTGTCTCCCAACTGAAATTCATTTCCTTGGCTGGACTGTTAAATAAACACTGATCTCCCTTTAACAGCCTCTTGATGGTTAATTAGGTTTACCTTTGTGAATTTATGACTCTCCTTAGTAATATAAATGTCTTGTTATGCTTTTGTATTGCTTGATTTAATGCAGATGGTTATTGAATTCTTATTATTAGAGGATAAGACGGTGACTTGTTAAGCCCTTGCTGGGCTAGAATTCAAAAATGCTTGACACCTTTGCCATTCACTAATCTCAAATTGTAAGTATGTACATCCCAAGGAGAGTTGCAACTGTGGGTTGTGATTTTTGTTGATTAACATGATGGTCGTATTCTATTTCATTCTAGCAACAGTTGGTTATTTGTCCCATGAAAACTGGATCACTTCACATTTTCCCTGTCATCACAGGAAGCCAAATTTCCACATTTAAACACATTGAGAGCACAGCTGCCAAAATAAAAGTTGCCAAATTAATTCTGCAATTGGAGTAGGAGGGAACGTGGTATCAATTTGGCTTTCAAAATGATGAGCACCTGTTCAGGAAGATTTGATTTTAATTTAATTGTGCACATTCACACTGACAACAGAAGATTAACCTGACTTCCCTTTGCACACGCACCCCAGGTTTGCTTAGTGTTTATACCTGGTTTAGAACTGAACACTTTGTCACTCAAGGAGGAATGTCACTCCAGCTAAAAGGCTCGAGTGACTGTAAGGCTAACACAACACGTTAGGCTAACATACTCCATTTTCTTTGAGGTGACTATAGCCTTTTTGAGGATATTGAGCTTCTTATTTCTCATTTCTTCCTAATCAAGAGGAAAACTGTGTCCAGGAGTGATGACAGATGCTTTTTCTTTTACGTAATGCATTCTGGGAGCGTGGGAACTGGGCCCGCTCAGCAGACGGCGAGCTCTGCTTTTGGCAGCCCATCCCCCCGGTCCCTGCCTGCATTTTAGGCACAGAGACGCTGCCTACTGGGAGATGTAGTTCAGTACTCCCCTCCAGGACTGGCTTTGCCTTAAGAAATAGGCGCTCTCATTTTAGAATGTTTTTTTTTTCATAAAATGTGCCTGATAATTACCAACTGAATGGCTTTAGAATGAAGAGGACCAATGGTCAATAGCTCCATAGTGGTAAGTTGGATGTAAGTTGATAAGTTTTATGCAAGTAGTGCTTATTAGGTGAACTTATTGAAGGGACTTAGCCAGTGGGGTAGGTTTTGTTTGAACATTGGGGGGGGAACATTAAGCGGGTGGGTCTGGGAAATTTTGAGCGTCAACCACTTCATTTCCTACATTCTGGTGAATTTTATGCACCAATTTGTGCCTTATCGGCATCAATTTATGGTGGAAATGCTTCTTTCATGTTTTTTATTGGGGGGGAGGGGGGGGGCAAATGCACATGTTCTAAATATTGAGGGGGATGTATCCCCTGCTTCCCCCCCGAAAGCTATGCCTATGGACTTAGCCATGAAAGCCTTACATAGTACAATGAGAATTAGGCCTGACATTTCATGTTTAAAAAGAACTGGGAGGGGGTGGGGAATATTTCTATACCGGAAAAGGAATCAAGCATACATTCTGCTATTTTTGTTATGGCATAAGCCTGACCCTCCAGCCTTGAGTGACAGTTTTGTCTTATTAATGTAAATAGTTTGTAATATCCACTTATGTTTCTCCCTGTACTGTCCTGAATTTCCTTGGACTGCTTTCTGTTTACATTTGCGCATGCCACTTGGGGGAAGAATCTCCCCCAACCAGACCATCTGCTCAGCAGATAACTGAATGCATAAATAAACAGATCTCCCATATTCCCCTCCTGTACGTCTTACAATCAAACAGTGATTCTTGGTCAAAATGATTAACTAATTACTTAAGTTCATATTTTCCGTCCCAGCTTGGGGAGGGAAAATTATGTTGTATTTGTGTTACAGTTAATTATAGTTCAGAAAATACCAAAAAATGTACAAAGAGTAGACATTTATAAAAGCTAGGACTTTTAGACAGTTTGAATCCTTTTTGGATAGAATGTTCATTTTCTAGCACTGAAGGCTTACAAAACTGATTAAGAAATGTTTTTTGGATTGATTATATTTCAGAGAAAATAATCAGTCAATGGTACAAATATTTGTTAATATTACCAGCAACCTAACATTACAAACAATGGTGTACCATTTTCCTCATGATAATGAAATCACATTTTGAATGCATATTCTGATTCACTGGAAATGTGAGAATAAAGATGAAACATTACATCATCATGATAGTAGTAATTAGTAATGCAGTATTATCTGATATATAGTAATTTCAGAAAATGTTTCTTATTTTTAATAACAGAAAATTCCAATTTTGATGCGTAAGTCTTAGTACTGGAAAAACAAAATGTATGTTCCTAAGTAAATCATCTGAACTATGTTTAAATCTTTGCAGAGACTGGGCACACACCAGAGGTGGAAAATCCAGCGGTCAGAAAGTCCTGCCATGTGTTTCTTCCACTCATGAACTCAGCCAGCTGATTTCACTAATTGGTTCTACCTCCTGACTGAAGAATTGTGCCAACGAGTAAATCCAGGTGATTGGAACAAAATACTGGGGAGGACTTTTACTTTCTGAACCTGGATTTTCCTCCTCTGGCACACACCTTTACTGCTGCATGTGAGGCCAGAAAGCCTTCCAGCGGCAGGCCGCAGAACAGACAAATCCGACGGTCCTGTAGACAGGGGAAGTGGAGCTAACGTGGGTAAAAATGTTGGCCTAAACCGAATGCAGGAAATGCCTTCCAGATGCTGTGAAACAGCAGGAAAACAATTGCTTACAATGCTGTTTGAGTCTGGGAGGAGACTGCTTGGCTTCGAGAGACTGGTCAGGCAGAGGGATAAGAATGATTCATTGTCTTCAGAAATCCGACAACAAAAACGCACAGCGCCAGTGACAAGCAGTACTTTTGGTTTTAATGGACTGTGATATTCACGTTTGAGAAGAGCTCCAGGAAAACATGATCCTAGTTTCGAGGAAATTAGAACAAATCAACATTTTTGTATATTTCTTTAAATAATACATTTGGCATAAGAGGGAACCGACGACCTTTTGTAATTCTCCCTACTGCCTGCGTTTTGAAACGCGCATGACAGGCTTCCCCAGGACTTTGCCTAATGTTTTCCAGACTTCTTATTTTTTCACTGCCAATGTGCAGATGCCTCAAAATGTGACGCCCTACAGTTTTTTTTTTCTTTCGTTGAACCAATTTTTTCCAAATACCTAACCAAGTGAGAATGTGTTCTCGGAGGTCTACGATGCCTGAATTTTACTAACACCATGAACGTCTGAACCACAAAAAACAGACTCAGAAAGCAGCTGGGCATTTGATCCTGCAATAATATCAAGAATGGAATTAGTATGACACTGGTGACCACTGTCCAAAAGTATTCTGTCAACAGTATGTTCTGTCTTAATCTGCTCTGTTGCTACATCGCTGATTTCTTTGCACAGCACGTTCAGCATTAGCAGACATTAATGCAGCTCATGGAATGAAAACAGATAACAGTTGCCTTATTTTTGATATCCAGGCTTCAAAACAGTTCATAGTAGTAAACAGTTCTCAGAATTGCTGTTTTTTTTTTCTCACTGAAGAGAAAATATAGATAGTGAGTAGAGGAAATGATGAGGTTTGAAATTTAGCCACTTTTGTTATAAACTGATCTGGTACCAGAATTCCATTGCACATTGTCCAACCTTTTATTACTAATTTCAAGCTTGTTGTTGCTTGTTTGGAAAAAAAATATTTTGAAGGGAAAAGTTTTAAAACAAAACAGATTGTTACTGTGGGCTGATGAGTTTGGAATAACTCCAATGCCAAAGTTATGGTTTATAACCCTTATCTATGTTGTAATATCTAAAACAAGCATACACCCTCTGATCAGTTTTTCTTTAATGTATGATGAAATTTTTTTTTTTGATAAGTGTATCAAGGGCTTCGCCTTCTTGGCCTAGATTTGTCCCACAATGTTTGTACCCACAGGTCACCCGGTAACATCTGTATTTCTGAGCTCATGCCATGGTAATATCCTCCTTCTTGAACAATGTTCCCCTCAACACGTCATTCTGATGTCTTCCTCGTGTCCTGAGATTTCACTCATGACCAGGAATATATACAGTCTCCGGTATTTCATTCCATTCATGCCAGCGATTTCCTGTCACAAAGGGCAACTCCAGAACCAGGAAGTGTACAATGGAAGAGAATTAACATTTCATTCCACATATTTTCAGTTTTTTTTTTCTCAGATGGAAAGAGCAGGCTCCAGGCCAAGCAGACTTTTTCTTTAAAAGGAAATCTAGTGCCTTTTATAGACTGTGCACATTTTCACTGAGGTAGTCATCGTAGTCAATAATACCATATGGATGATTTGTTTTTGCTTCACAATGTACTCTCTACACTTTAAGACTGAAGTGAAAATAAAACCGTGGACACTGTTAGGATTCCACCAGCTGAGCTTTCCCATAAATCTTTGTCCAGATGCAGAAATCTACCTCAAGGATAGGCATCATTATTTCTCTATTAAATGACGAGTAATAGTATATCATAATAATGGAAGCACTACTGTTAAACGTAACAGAACTGGTATCATTCCACACAGTACTGTTCCAATAGACTGAAACAAGATATTAGTCTTGTCCCTGAAACATATATTTCATAATATATGCATCTAGCTTCAAATGCAGTGCTGGCTTCTGGCTTCACTATTCAAAAGAAGATTCAAGAGTTGTGTCGTGGTACCAGAGGAATGCTTACATTAATCTAATTGCATCATTTATTTAGTATAAATGGCTGTTATAGACATGAGAAGTCAAATGTAGTCAGGAATGTGCTGTGCTTTGTCATTATATATGGGCCAAAAATTAAAATTATTGCTTTTCCTGCACAACATTACAAGTTTCGGGTTCACAGAAACAAACAAGAACAGTCTGTGAGAAAGCAAAACACTGACACGACCGAAAGTGTTTTCCTTGAAATGAAGTCGAAGGAACATTCAGATAAGATTTTGAAATCGGACCCAGGTTTATGCAAAGCTCAGCCATAAATTCTTATATCTTGGACAACAAGTGGCGTCTGTACTCTGTAAGGTTTTTCTCCCCCTTGCTTATTTTCTCCAAATTCCTAAGGAGGATTTTCCTGCCTGGCCACCCCAAAAATCTCTGTTCTCTTATCAGTCCCATGATAGCCTTTGATCCGTGCCTTGTCTTTTCATGGAGAGCCCTGCAGCATCGCTCGGGGAATCTCACCAGCTGAGGCCTGAATTTTAGGGAGAATCTCTGAAGAATCCCAGGTCCTGCCTTCTTCTTAGATCAGGTTACAGGCACACAGCCTCTCCACAAGGGATTCTCCTTTCCCATTCACTGCCACACAGCAACATAATCATTGGGGGCTGCAGTGTAGTATGATGGGTGAGGAACTGGGCATGTAACCTAAAGGTCACGGGTTCAATTCCTGGGTAGGACGCTGCCGTTGTACCCTTGAGCAAGGTACTTAACCTGAATTGCTTTCGTATATATATCCAGCCATATAAATGGAGGTGACATAAAAAATTTTAAAAAAGTTGAGTAAATGGCTTTGGTCAAGAGCATATGCTAAATTCCTGTAATGTGATAAGCATGTGGGTCACATGTACACAATGTTCTTTGTCACACTTTCAGATCATTTCTGACCAAAAACGTTTGTTCTCTTTTTTTGTGTCAAATGTTTGGTCTTGTCACTCAGTAAGTGGGTGTAGCACAAATCACAAAAGTTCATTCATTTTTCAGTATCCAAAGAAAAGGACAAGAATCTTTGTATTCTTTGTGCAACTCAGTATAGACTGAACGTCAAATGTCAGAACTGATTGTACTTTAGAAATATATAAACATACATAAATCCATGTGTTATGAATTTAGTAAAATAAAGTATATTGGTGATTTGATCTACTGTCACTTCCATAGAGAACACCTCTTCATGTCAACACACCTCCTCACTTCAGAGCACCTCACTAAGATGGAGATATCATTATGTTCCATTTCTTGTGATTGCATTCACACTGCCAACAGTCCAGTCCCAATCAATGTTGCAGCACATGATCAGATATCCTCCCTGAGTGACGGGTGGTTATCTGTTGCAGACAGTGAGTAAACATTCCCACCTTAACCACCATTCTTTGAGTTCCCCATAGATTATCATTCCTGATCCAGGCAGAACACAGGGACTGCTAGTTTTTGTAGTTACTTAGTACTTAATTTATCAATTACAGTTATCTCACCTCACCTGGTTTCTTGGGTCTGAATTGGTTCCTGGCCTTAATGCAAAAACAAAACACAGCAGAACCTGCGGCCAGCCTGGACCAGGAATGAAGACAACAGCCCAAAGATTAGACTGTTGTAAACAACAACTAGTATCACACCACACTAGTGCCTGGGAGGGGGGCCTACACCAAATGTTTTAGTCATCATTAATGACCTGGCTCCATTGTTGATGAGCCCTCCATCCTGCCTGTAGCATAGTTGCTGGTGTGCTGGTGAGCACTAAGCATTGGCATGGTCGTCTGGTCTGCGAATGACCACCACGTAGCCATCTCCTTACAGCCAAATTCCTGGGGTGTGTAGTGCTGTGAGTCACCATTTACAGACTTTAATGTAATTTTCACTTGCCAGGCTAGAGGTTTCTGGCCATAAGCACCTCAGGCTGCTAGTAACAATACCCTGAATTTTGCTACCAGCTTATCACAAAGATTATTTTTTCTTGATAGGTGGAGCCTATAGGTACTTTTCTGTGGTTTATTTACATGTCTATAGCCAGGCTAGATTTGAACCACAGGCTACATAACCTTGCCATCTGTACCCATTTACCTGTGTGAACAAGGATCCCATATAGAACATCAGCAACAGTCAAAGAGACTGATGCAGTCAAACAGGCATCATTAAAAAGATGGGCAGCAGAATACACACGATCATATTGTTATACCTCTCCTGAAAACATACATCATTCAAACATGTAATTATGTAAAAGATAATATTTTGACTGGGAGTGCATTTTATTTATGTTCACACACTCTATCTTAGCCTTCATTTTGAACCATCAGAGTCACAGTCACAGAAGCACAGCTCATGTGAGGTTATTGTATGTCATTAAAAAGGGAACCAAACAGATTGTTTACAGCTGATATTTCCCGATCATCTGAAAGTCAAATGGGGACCAATACGCTTGTCGGCTGATGTTTATCACTGTGCAGTGACTTGCATTTGTCGTAAATGGCCTATTGTCTTGTTTCCAGTTAATCCTCAGCAGAAAAAAACTGGTCTGTAATCTTGCCTAAATGCAGATATCAGCAACCGATTCAAACCAAAGAAACCAGTTGAGGTGAGTTGACTGTGTGATCTTGCTTTAATAAATGCTTCAATTGATTAAATTACAAATAGTTCAACCAAAATTAGCAGACCCTGTGGCCTGCCAGGACTAGGAATGAAGATCACTGTTCCAGGGAGTAATGTGTAGAATAAAGATCTTAAAAAATAAGGTTTCATTCTGAATATTGAGGGTTCGGTTATTAAATGGATAAACTGAAATAT
Source organism: Anguilla rostrata (assembly GCF_018555375.3). NCBI lineage: Eukaryota > Metazoa > Chordata > Actinopteri > Anguilliformes > Anguillidae > Anguilla > Anguilla rostrata. The sequence goes on along the minus strand of NC_057942.1, from coordinate 34,491,658 downwards.
CTGTCACTGGAACTCTTTTGATTCAATATTCCAAATCATTACCAGAAATCCTCTGCCAAACCGACCAGGGTGCATAGTTTTCCCTGTGATAAATGGTCTGTATCACTTTAATAGTTATTGCCTGGATTGTCAGTGCATTACATCAGACATGCCTTGTTGAATTGTAATACAAAGCCTGTTGAAAAGTTCACTTTCTGTCCAAAGTTGTCCAGGGAAACAGAGTTTTCGCTCTCAGTGAAGTAAAGTAATTTTCTTGTTTTTGTGTCAGACTTTCTGGAAATAAAGACCCACTGGTCATACAATTCCTTTACACTTGGTTGTTAATTATGTAACCGAAAGGCCAGGATTCAGGCCAGAGTGAAAGTTTACAAACTTGTATGGTTTGACAGAAGTACTACTTGAAATTTCTATTCTTAGAAATATAAACAGATTGTTCTAAAGATTTTGGTAATGAGGCAATAATGGTAATAAAGATAACATAAACCCTTTTATATTGTAACAGGGCGTAGGTTTCATGAAGCAGGAAGTTAGGAGAGCATTCAATTTCATGCACTGGAATCGCCAACACGCACAACAGGCTGTGTGAAAAACGATGAGGTCATACTTTCAGTCTGGGGGAGTGGCACCAGGCTTGGGGTGACCCAACCTACTCCCTGATGAATTAGATTATCTCAGATATGGTTCCAGCACCAAATTAACAATGTTAAATCACAGCATGTTCTAGCTGAAAATAACCAGACTTAAATAGTTCCGAAATAACAAATCCTTATATAACAAATCCTTATATAAAATATTATGGACTAATTATATTCATTTTAGTAGAGTACAACACAGGGAAAGCGGGAATTTATATACAACACACATAGTGACCAACAGCTATAAAAAATATGGTCTTCTGCACCATTATGACTGTTATGATCAGACTATATGAGTCTGTTTTTTGACTACGACATTGACATAACATTTTTTCGACAACGCCCAGCTGTTTTACCTCAGTTAATAACCATGTGACTTATTTTCAACACTGGGCGAAACTGAAAATAAATAATATGTTCTATTTTGTCAGCTTGATAAAAAAAAAAAAAAACTTCCACCTCACAAAAGGCCTTACTGGTGGTTTCATTATGAAATTACATCAGATTCAATTCAAGTCTTTCATCGAGTGGACAATATTGTTTTGAATAAACTTTATAAGTCACAAAGCCATGAAACAGCAACATCACATGATTGATGCTGGCTTTCTATTTACACGTCAAGCTCAAAAATGGAAAAATTGATATACAAGGATTCATATGGTGCTGACAATATACTTAAAAAAAAAATTCATTTGACTTCAATCCCAAACCTTTAAAACGTTCCTGCCGAATGCTCTCCAAGAAAACTCATGACTGACGCCAGTGAATTCCTGTGCCACTTTTAATTTGAGAAGAAGACAAACACTCCGCTTTACCTGACGGAAGGATCGGAATACATAATCAGTACTCCTCCAGTAGCAGCTTTGTTTATGCGCTCTGTGAACAGGAAGAACACCCAACCCCCTACACCCCCCCTCTACCACCACCACCCCCCACCCCTTCCCCTCTCCCTACCTCCCCTGAAGCCCTAATTCATGTTGTCTGAAAAATGCTGACTGCTTCCCTCTCCCTGGCTGTGCTCCAAGGGCCTAGTTTCACACACTCATTTTCTCCTCTTCTGCCGAAGTCTGTAAAACTCCTCCTGTAGAACTCCCTCCTTAAAATACTTTGTTTCTATCATTGATCACAAGTTAGTAAGTAAACTAATCAAGTAAAAAGGTAAACTGATAAATGGGTGAGGACAAGATCATTTTGTACAGTTTGTGCTAATACTTAATGTCATTAACAGTGCTCAAACTCTGTCTTTTTCCTTTCCTCTTCATTTATTTTCATTTTTTTGGTCATTTACAAGGCAGAAATTCAGTGCTCCATGTTTGCAAATTGGACCAATCACTGTTGTCCTGTTCACAAAGTTACACTGATGGGTGTGACTTCACACCATGAGGCAGATGGCCATTTTAAGCAATTTCCCAGCTTGAAAACAATATAGTTGTAAATTATCACCTCACGAGACATTTATTGAACTGAATATTATAAATGGTTCTGTAACCTTCCTGTATAGAATAATTTGAAACCCCCTGATGCAGGTCCTGCTTGACATGAAGAATGACATGCCCCTGTACAAGTGCTAAAGGTCATGTTTTTTCATTGGCTATTATTGTCTCCCAGCTAGACTGATTACACTCTCTCTCTTTTTAGCTGAGCTCAGCATGTACGTAGCCTCCAGCATGACTTTTCACTGAGCTGCTTTGGAACTTATGAAAAGAAAATGTGCCACTTAGCTACTTTATTTTTAATTACTGGGTTCGCAAATGTATGGACCTCTGTAACAGAAAGGTTTTGAGTGTCTTCCTGGGGATGGGATGAGATTGTGTGGACCTGGGGCAGTGGAGGGGGAGGGTCGGTTGGGGTGGGGTGGGGTAATGACTACCATGGACATGCTTTTTCTCTTCCACCTTCATTTGGTGCACATCCAGGTGGCGAGCATCCTAGGTAATCTTTTATGTTGTATATCCCAAGAACCGGCCCTGCTTAAATGTATGGTCAAGTGTTTTGGCTCATTCTGGCTTCTGATTTTCTCAACGGTATTCTGTTCAAAAACAGTCCAGCTGGAATTTACTGTGTACCCATTTCTTTAGTTAATTTCCTGATATTTACTGCTATAACAAAATCAACCTACAATGCTCATAAACCCATATCCAAAGACACTATTCTTCCTCACTTTTACCCTGCGCCTTAATACACTTGCACCTAAAAAAAACCTATTTACTGGAGCTTAGCTGGAACAAAAACTACCATACACATGTCCCCTGGTCTATAGTAGAGGTATACCGCTTTAGTGAACTTATCATTTTACGAAATGCCTTTGTAATAGGATAGAGGACAAAGGACTGTGAAAACTGCCGACTGTGCACGGTTTAAATTTCCACACCAGGGTACGGAAATGACACCCGGAGGTATTGCACATTAGCGATATTTGAAAGCGCCCACACGTGTCTGTCAGGACATTGCGATGGCGCTCAGCTTTGAACCGTGAAGAGCCGCCTCGATGCGTTCAGTCTTCTTGCTCCGTGAGTCACGTGACCAGCCATTGACCTCCAGCGTCTGGTACCTGATACAGCGAAACCTCTACACATTAACAGCACTTTGCTCTCCTCTGGGTTTCGTATTGTAACTTGTTTGGCAAAGGTAAAATTCTGCTGCTGAGCTGAGTCAGCTAAAGACATGAGAAATGCCCTGTCTTTGATCGTATGTGCATATAGATTCAGAAAGACGTTGGACAGAAGGCCAGGAAGATAAGGGAAAGAGTAGATGGATCTGAACATCCTGAATGATGTCTCCTCATGATGCAGCTGTGGCTTAATGGGATATTGCCTTGTTTGAGGTTGTGAGTCAAACTTGATTCCTAATGTATACTTATTGAACAGTGGACAGTTCTCCCTTTGATTCATACTGACTTGTCTGTGTCATGGAATCCCCCAAATACACAAATACTACAGGAGCTATTTTTTAATTGCTTTCTATAAAAACTCCAAAGGAACAGCAAAATGAATGTGAGAACATTGAACCTTCCACTTCTTATACAAAAATGGACCTAAAAAAAACCCAATTTGAACAAAACTGCAGCCATAAGGAAGATGACCTTTTCATTATTTGTTTACCTTTTCCATTGCTTATAAATATGTGAGAGTTTTAAATTTGGTTACAGTTCTGTTTTTCTCTGACAAAAATACATTTCAGCACTAAACTATTTTATTCACTTCGATACTCAAAACAATGGTGCAATGTCTCTCTGCTTAGTCTAGTTGTGATGTTCATCATCAATAGGTCAAAGATGAAAATCTTCAATGAATTTTATTTATTGGCTGTTGTAAGTATGTATGTATGTATGTATGTATGTATTTGTCTGACTGAAATATATTTGCAATGACAGATTGTATCCATTGTTTACTCAAGTTATCAGAAAATCTGCTAAGTGTAATAAAGCAAATACACTTATCATTTACTGCAGTAAAATTAAATAGAGGAGGTTTCCATATCTGAAGGGAGGATTCTGTATTTGGTGATTGACTGGTTAGTTCACACCATGAGAAATGTACACAGTTTCACCACTTAATTGTGAATCGGCTGACACAATTATGAACATTTTAAACCTTTTATTTCCTCTTTGGTTCAGAAGTTACTATTGTCAGACTTGTTTAGAAACGTTCTATTTTTCTGCCACCTTCCTCTGGACTGAACACTGTTATCAGATTCTGTCACGGTTGCGTGACATTCTGAAACAGGCGGGGGTGTTTCACAAATGCCCGCCTTCCTTTTTAGCTAGATCACACACTCGGACAATAACATTTGTAAAAGCCTTAATAAGTCCGGGAGACATGCCAAGATTTGTACTTTTGGATAATCACCAGTCACTTGTGTACTTAAATCCTGATACTGCCAAAAATTTCAAATGAAGTAGTAGCACTTGAGATTGTGTAAACTAGCTCTACTTTGATTAATTGATTTGTTTTTGTTTTTTTTTTTAATGTAATTGGGTGCGGTTATTTGTTTGATTGAAATCTGATTCATTGTACTTGGTTCCATAAAAAGCTGGATTAAGAGTGCGTGCTTGTCAACAAAGTTCCCTAAAACAGTTGCTGCGGGCATTTTATTGAAACCTGTTCTCACGGTATGTAAGGGATATCACTTTCTTTTCAGGCACTCTGATTTCTCAGTGTTTAAACAACATTTTTAAGGTTGCTGCACGACAGCAGTTTTACGCTGAGAATAACTTGCTTTAGGTTCCATTTTTCTTTTATTCTGCTTTCATGACCAGGCCCGAAAGGCTACAAATGACATTAGAAGCATTGCAACCTGGACATGACCCACTGCTGTGCAAACGTCATGTAAAAGTCCACCTTCTGCTACGACATAATGCGTGAGCTTACTGATTGGCATGGGTGTGAATGGGAGCAGTGGATGAGAATCAGTAAATCGTTATGAAGAAAAATGATGGTGGCGTTATTCAATTAGCCATCTGATGCCTGTGTGGAACCTCACTTAGCCAATTGATCTGGTTGTTTTTTTGTGTCAACTCATTCATCTCATGGGTTTAAACCTAATAACAGGGTAAGCACAGAAAGCTCTTATCACCCCTCCTCCTCTCTCTGTTTCTATCCATCTATGCCTTCCTTCCTCTTTAGCTCTTTCCCCCCCACTATGTTGGCAAAAACATAAGGTTATATGTTTTCCTCCCTTTAAAATCAATTAGTCAGTACTGTTATCAAAAGCTGTCCATTTTCCCTTTCCCACAGACCTCTGGGTAAAATAAGCATTGTACCAGCAGGCCGAGCACAAAGGCTGGATGCGTAGGTTAACGGAACTCAAGTGCCACATTCCAGACCCAAAACGTCATGACGTTATTGGGCAGACAGAACAGGGCAGGGAGTGGGACAAATCCAGCCAAAAAACAGCCAAATTTGGGAACTCATTCGGTGCCCTCCTCAGATTCTCTCTTCTCTCTCTCTCTCCCCCCCACATCCTCTTCTCGGTATGAAGACATGTTAAACATTCCGTTATATTGGTAGGTGCTATTTTTATGTTTTTTCCCATACCTTTCTATGAGCACAGGCACCTGTTTAAATACACGTTGTCTATACATTAATAGGGGTACACCATCCGTGTTGTGCAAAAACCTTGCTATTATAGATTGTGTGCATGCATGCATTTGAGCATGCATGCCTGCATGTGTGCGTGTATGTGGGTGTGTGTGTGTATGTGTGAAGGGCCTCTCAATGAGGCAGAAGCAGGAGAGCAAGGCACTGCAACGCTGGTCCGCAACACAGGAAACAAGAAGCACAATGTGAGAAGTGACATGAAGAGGCGCTTTCCTGAAAAAACTGTAGAAAGTACAAACATCTCAAATTCAAAGACAGTGTATATCAGCCTTCACGTTGTGAGCAAAGCATGCGCCTAACCATGTAATCATTCACAAAATAACAACTAGTGAGATCATTTGCAATTTGGGATTCAGCTGGGGCTTCCATTCAAATTGTGACAAACACACAAAGAGCAAAATTACACACAAACTGTGTCAGATCATGGTGTACTATAATTGTGACCTCATAGGCGGAGGAACTAAACCATTTAATACTCTTGCAACCATGGCATTTGGAAAATAAAGTATTTTTTCTGAACAAAGTATTATGACATACTTTCGAATCCAGTTTATGTAAACTGTTAGTTAGCACAATAAATAAAACACACAGGAAGTTGGGCAACTTAGTTTTTGGCTGTTCAGTAGTTGACTAATTACAATTCATTGAGACATAAATAAAGCGATGCCTGGGGCTTTCATTAAACCATCAACTGGCCTACTTAAGTATTCAAACAGTGGCTTTAGAGGTCATTGAACAAAACAGCAGAGCAACAGGGAGAGTCTACGCTCCGGTGCCAACACTCAACTGCACTAGGAACACAAACTTTAATTACGAGCTGGAATCTGCAAACATTAACAGGTTCTTTTAATGAACTCCTAAGTTAAGTCCACTACAGAACTGAAGCATATCACTATCATCACACAGTAATTGAATCAGAAATGCTATGGGTAGATTTTCTGAGATATGTTGTCCAATATTTTCTAATAAAATATGCTGTAAATAAAGATGATATGGGGATATTTTATTTCCACGAGAAAGCAATTGTTAACCCTTGGTGAGGGATTAGTGAACATTTGCACGTTTGGCCAAAGGCTTGGTGGAAATACAGATCTGTACAAACTTCTTGTTTGTTTGGAGTACTTCATCAAAGCCTATTTTAAGGCTTCTTGAAATATAAAATCAAATTAGGATCATGGAACGTAAAATAGAGATCTCCCTGTTTGCCCACAGGACTGCTCTTATTACATTACGTGTTCCCTCATGATAATCTGCATGGAGCAGAAAGAGGAATCCATTTGCGCGAGCCAAGGGTGATTTTTCTGTCACAAAACGTGCTACTATGAATTGTGCTCTGGAATATTCCGGAATGGAAGGATGTTGACTGAATTCCCGGTGTGTCTCTGTGACACTGGAATGTTCCTACGCCTCCCTTGTTTCCCGTGTTCCTTGCATTCAGCGAAAGAAACCCAATAAATCTGATGAGACGGGCACAAAACAAACCTTGAGCAATTGAGCAACTGCATTGTTCAGCATCTAAAGAATTCCTGCGGCTCTTTTAATAAAGAATCTACAGTTAAGTGCCTGAATTCCAGATTGCAGTTCCAGAAGCTCTTTTAATAAATAATCTACGGTTAAGTGTCTGAATTCCAGATCGCACAGTTTCTGTTATAGTTTTTAATATCAACCATTGCAGTCCTTTAAGAATGGCATGGTATGACCTTCTGTTCTGCTAACAGAATGATCTGAAATTAAAGTGAAGTTCTCCCAAATGAGAACAGCTATCTGATGTAATATTCAACAGATCTCTCATTTTCAAAGGGTGGCATATTGCAGTTGGGACCACGTCGCTGTTGTTTCATAAGCTTATGATAATGGCTCCTGCTCCTGAACCATTCTGAGGGGTACCAGCGGGATTACAATCATCTGCCATTGACTGCTGGATTTCAGGAAGCAGTCTTTTCCCTACTACAGTACTGGCATTTCCTCCACACAGAACAATTTTCAGTGTTAAATTGACTCTTACACACTACATGCGGTCCCTTTTGGACTCATATGTACTCTGTTAGAGCTGAATTAACACTGGACATTTTACTGCACATACTCACCGCTACACAACAGGGTAGCAACCTACACAAATAACGCACATGTGACTGCATGCACTGCAGTTGTCTTTTCAGAGTTCCTCCCTCAGGAACAGGCTCACATTGTGCTTAAAGATGTACTTATGTTCGCGACAAAAATAGACCACATGATAAAGCACTCATGTATAATGAATAACTTCCTTTTTCTTTTAAACAAGAGTGGCCATATCATATGCATATCATACTAGTATGATGCTGTTGTTAAGGCTTTCACAATACTTAATGTGTCAGGTCTTTATACATACTCCTTTGAGCTGAGAACTACTTGATAACATCTTGGAGAAGACGTTAATGAATATGTATTATAAAGGAAGGCTTCTGCACAAAAAAGTTTACAATATTATGGAGATACTGTACCCTGGGAATATCTTAAGAAACTACACGTCTCTCTAGTGGAAAGACAGGGCCCTGCATCAACCTTTGCCATGTTGTGAAAACAACATTTTTGTCACATTCTAAAAGGTTCAGTGGCAACCACAGTGATGCCAGGAGGTAGTCCTAGGAAATGTCAACGTGCAGTCTTGCAGCATTTCAGTAAACCATACAGAAATGAAGAAATGAAGAAGCTCATTTTCAAAGCAACACAGGAAGCTGCAGTCGCATCACGGACATGAGTGTGAGGCTTTTGTGAAACAAGAAGCCACAGGATGATCATTGACTTGACAAATTGGATGACATGTTAGCCTTGCAACATAAGTAACTATTTTATTGGTTCCACTAAATAATTGCAGCAGTAGGTATGTTCCTAGATACCTGTGATCCAGGCTGTCCCATTCTCTTTGTGACCACAAATTTATTTATTTTGAATGCAAATTTAAATTGCTCACTAAGGACAATGGTCTGGAGAAACTGGCTGAATGGTCTCACCATTCAGTACTGAATGGTGAGACGCCATTGCGAGAATTTGGATCGAAGCTCCACCCTCATGGGAACCAAAATGCTAACATGGGACAAAAATGCTATATTTAAACATTGATCTTGTCATTCCATAATAGATCGAAAAACACACAATGCAGCAGTATATTGTTTCTAAGACAGAGAAAGACTTTCCTACTCATAAAATCATTAAATCATTAAAAGAATCACATTATAAATTAATCTTACAATACACAGGCTGTGTGAAGCCAACATTTACTTCAAAATTACAACATAAAAACAGCTTTAAGTTCAGAGAATCAAGTTTTTAGCAAAGCAGGGTCCAAGTGTAGCACTTTACTGTAATGTTTATTCATTAGGAGTGTCTAATATTTACACTTGTACACATCCTGATTAAACAACATCCATTGTCACTTGGTGCGCTTCTGAATTTCCTCAGAGAATGCAGAAATGATTTTACAGCAAAAACAATTGGGTGGGGAAGCTCATGCTGAGCTTTTCCAATGAGGACGTCATGCTAAAGCACAGGCCTTGTTACAGATAGAGCTGCTCAGCTGTAAAAACAGCGCCCCCTGCTGCAGCATTGCATCATCAGTAGCCAGCAGATATATTATGTAACAAATGTTGATTGACAGAAACAAGCCAACCAAATTTCCCCCAAGAGACAATTTCTGGGAAATCTACATGCATAGATTATGATGCAGGCTGTGGATTACAGGTATACAGGTAGTGGATTACAGTGTAATGTATTCGTAGTGCTGTGTCCTGTATTAGAGATTATTTTCACCAACGTGTCGGCAAAAATATTTTTATTCAAATAACAAAATAGCACATTTATAAAAAAATGATTCTATGGCCCATGAAAAAACCTATGAATACCTATACAAGTAAATCATTCTTGCATGTATGCAATCTCAGTCAACTAAAACACAGTGGCTCCATGCACTGTGGTTTACTGCCTCTATTCCCACTGCTGCAGATGTCCTGGAAGAGCACGTGCTCTCTCACATCCAATTAATATCTAAAATCACAGTAATTAAAAGCCAGTAGAAGGGGAATCATGGTAATTAGTCCCATGGAGGGAAAAGCAGAGCAGGGCCCATTCTCCGACTGTCGTCTTTTTGGATGCAGAGCATCCATTTTGGTGTTACTTAAAAAGATGTGGATGCAGGTGAAAAGCACAGACACTTCCAACAGAACCTGCTCAAAGCTTGCCAGTAGGCTCTGGAAAGAGTCAAAATTTGTACGCACTTGCTACACTCAGCATTAGCATGCAAAACCACTATAGTGAGAAGGAATACAGAATGTGAAATGCAGAATTAAAAAATGGACACTTAAATAAAACGTGGAGACTTTTTTTTCATGCTGCACTCAGTTTTTAATACAAAAGCAAACATATTTGAGTAAAGTTAAATGAATTAATAAATACATGCACACATAACACTTTGAGCAACTCAGGAAGATGATGTACAGTAACTTTAGGCAAGTGTAACTCCCAGTCATGCTGACACTGGCATGAATATAATATTTAATGTAAGGACTTATGCTAGAATGCAGGCAGACACACTGAGGATTACATGGGTTTTGAAGAGGGTTCTGAGTCCCTGTCTGATCACTTTTACAAACACAACAGACAGGGATCTTCAAATATTGACACATATATTTCAGTATGATACTTCTACAAGAAAAACCATCTACAAGAATACTGGCTCATGACCAAAAAGCACTACTTTCCTATTTCTAAAGGGGGGCATATTTTGGATGCTATTCAGTAATCAGTGCATTAAAATACACAAATATACCTCATACATTTAATTGCGGCATATGTCCCATTTGTGCAACAGAGAAATAAGATCTTTCAGCAAAGCACAGCTATGAATTGTGTTATATTGTATACCTGTGCGAGTCTTTTACAAAAGTTTTATATGGGAAAATTCTGTTGCGTGAACAATTCTTTCAAATTATGAAAGCATCAAACCAGAGCAGACTGGTATATTTCATAATTCAAATAGAGTTTCATGAGAAAAATGAAAATGGATTAGAAAATTCATTTTTAGTTATATTCTCTTTCCTGAGTTTATAGTATGAACAAATACAAAAACTGTAGGTATAAAGAAGGCCCAATGTATACCCAATCTTAGCTTTCTCATTTACATTTTTGTCTCTAAAACTACTACCATTATAAATGCTAGTAAATATAAAATACATCAAATTAAATAATTCTAGGACCCACTAGATTTAATAAGCATCATTAATGCTTAATGCTCGGTTTTAGTGCTCAGTAAAATTAGGAGGATGTTATAAAAATATTTTGTTCAATGTCCAGTAATAATGACATACATATTCTATTATCTCACAACAATATTATAAATAGTTGGCATTATTAGGCTTTTTAAAATGCTACAATTGAACCTGAGCAAGCAAATGTTTCAAAAAACAAAATGAAGCAAAACAACACTCCAGTGGCCAGATAAGGTAAAGAGCCTAGGTTGAGCCAATGACAGCCAGCACAGCTTGTGTTGTAGGGTGAAACTGGCAGCCAATCAGAACCAGCACTGCTTGTGTTGTAGGGTGGAGCTGGCAGCCAATCACAGCTAGCACTACTTGTGTTGTAGGGCAAAGCTGGGTTGAGCCAATGAGAGCCAGTACTGCTTGTGTTGCAGGGTGGAGCTAGATTGAGCCAATCAGAGCCAGAACTGCTTGTGTTATAGGGTGGAGCTTGCAGCCAATCAGAGCCAGTACTGCTTGAGTTGCCGGGCAGAGCTGGCGGCCAGGCAGAGCTGGGCAGATTCATGGTCCAAGCCGCAGAGCAGCAGGGAGGGGTCCTTCAGATCAGCAATGGGATCCAGAGTGCCCCCACCTGGTCGGCCTAGAATGGGGCTGTCGGGGGAGCTGAGGGTCAGCGTAGGGCAGATGACGGAGGGGGGACCCACACTTGTCTCCGGCTGGCCTGGGTCAGAGCCACCAGGGCTCACATTGTTGGAGTGGTTTTGGCTAATGGCCGTCTGCTTCTTACTGTGGTAGCAGGAGACAAGGGTGAGCACCACCAGGGTGATCGTGAGGAGCAGGAAGGCCAGCACTGGCAGAACAATGATGAGGGTGTTGGAGGACTGTCTGGGAAAAGACTCTGCCCTTAGGGTGGTGTTGCTCTGGGTGACGTTCCGCATGCTCCAGGTGGCTCTCGGGATGTTGCGTAATAAGGCTACACTCCGATTATGACTGCCCCAGCGGTTTCGCTCATTCAGCCCATGAAATCTCTTAGGGGGTCTCCGTGGGTCTGATGTGTTGTGCAAGAGGCCCCCTTTGGTGTAATTGAGAACAGGGGACCTAAGAATCTGGACGGGGACGACCGTGGCCGCGGTTTTTGCTCTTGCAGAGTCATTTGGCACAACGGTGAACAGAAGCTCACCCCTAGCAGGTTGAACATTATCTGCTTTCAGGATGAATGGAATGGAGCCATTCAGTTCCTGGACCCCGGCCAAGTTTGTGGTCACTGTGATGGTGAGCCTTCCTTGCTCCACGTCCTTGAAAGAGAAAGACGTGATGGACCGAGACGCCCCATTCTTGGCGATCAAAGCGTGGACCACTTTGCTGCGCTTGGGAGGTGGGAGAATTTCAAATTGAGGATCGCTGCCACTTAACACTGCTAAAACAGTGGCATCGAGAAAGTCCTTCCCCAACTTCACAGCAATGCCATTTGGGATCCTCAGTCCTGCTCCTAGTCGGATTAGAGGTTTCACTTTGATGTTGACTGACTGCTCAGTCACGTTTTGCCCGGACATAAAGGCAGTGAACTCAAAGCTATCGTGGGGTGATGAGAGATCCACCATGTGATAGGACAACTTTCCCAACCACAGATCTTCTTGATCAAACAGGGTAGCTACTTTGTTGTCCATGAGAAGCTTGCCATAGCGTGGAGGCCTTGTCACCTGATAATGGATGTTTGCATCTTTCTCATTGGTCACTGCAGCCAGGAGCTCCCGGGTCAGAATCACAGAGGACTGCCCCTGCTCCAGTATCAACCCACGGTTGCTCACAGGAGAGCCACCCTCAGCCACCTGCAGATGCAGCAGAGTGTAGACTGGTAGGTGTTTGCCATCTGATACACTCAAGGAGGTCAGCCCGGAGAAAGGACTTCCATCTTGGACAAAGTACACCTTCCCACTGTTGATGCTGGCCTGGGTGAAGGCGAGTATGGGCTCGTCCAAGCGTCCCTCCAGGGCCAGGAACCCATTGCTGGGTTCCTGGACCACAGTGTATTTGATATCCTCTGGAGGGTTGTCCAGGTCCACCACGTTCAGGTTGTCTGGCCCCAAAGCTACCACATCTCCTCGAGGCACCCACAGACTAGGGGCCACAGTTTTGAGCAGCGGCGGCTGGTCGTTCACAGGTGTCACGGTGATGTAGAAGGAGGCCTCCACTTCCTCGCTGCCTTCCCGCCACCATTGCTCCAGTCCACCTTTCCGTTCCAGCCACACGCTGAAGGCAAAAGTGTCTTGTGCCACTTCAGAGTCGTCATGCAAGTAAGCGATCCCTTCCTCATTCAGGATAGACTGGGAGAAAGTTGGATTCTGATTTGTCAAGTTTTCCCAGCCCACCATAATGACACCATGTTTGGGCAGAGATGTGACCCGATACCAGATTTCATAGGCATGCTGCCATGCTTCAGGTAGTCTGTCCAGGAGGTTTGAAGCATCCAGCTTTGACTTGTCAATGACAACTCTTCCACCTTCAGTCACAACAGCACCTAATCAGCACAAAAGTAAGGGTTTTTTCCAGTCCTGTTTTGTCAGGATTCACAACTGAGAAGTTACCTCATTATCTCTAAGCTCACCAAATTACCATTACATTACAGTAAATATTGATGGAATTTACTATCTTAGGCCGACAGTTGAAACAGATCAAACTGAGTCTTGTTTGTTCACTCAAAGAGATCTGGAGAATACTGAGCTGACTATGTTAATGATTGATTAGTAAATTAGGTGTATCTAAGTATAAATGCTTATCTGTTAATTAAAAATTCTTCCCGTTGAAGGAAACATAGTCCTAGAGTGTAGGGCTGAAGGTACAGCCACCCCCCCCCCCCCAAAAAAAAAAAAATTATCTGATGCCTATTTCAATGATAAAATGGTATTAGCTAGAGGAAAGGAAGTGGCTACAATGACATATATCTGTGACAAATGATTGTGTTTAGTACCTTTACTAATCCATTACAGCATTACGTTGCTCACACTCATGGACACAGACCTGCTTTGGAAAGCCTTTTTCTGCCTGCCATTGTTACGCATTGCATTGAGTTGTTGCGATGAGTCTCACCGGTGTTGAGGTGGAGGAGGCCTTTTCCTTCAGGGCCAGTACTGGGGCTGATGTGGATGTGGAATACCAGAGCTTCGAGGGAGGCGGGTGGTGAAAAAAGGGCGAAAGTGAAGGCATCTGAAGCGGACCCTTCCACGTGCCTTTGGCGTTTGTGTTTATACGCGACCATGCCCTCGTTCACCTGAAACACACCACACGTTGCTGCCACATGGGATCGGTTTCAAGCCAAAATTCCCATGCAGTACTACCTGCGTCTCCTTACTGGAAGCAGTAGTCCAACCCTATTGTGGACCCCTTTAAGCATAACCTCTTTAATATCAGCCGTAACAAACTCCCCTTGCTATACTGTTGTGATTTAGCCACCACATTCCTAGTCAGGATATTTAACCCTTTCAAGAGTAGGTTTATTGGAATGAAAGTCAGTGTTAGAACTCCATTGCTTTCAATTACCAATGGTGATTATTTAGAACATCCTAATAACATATTTGTGATCTTACCCTCATGATCACTTTTCATCCAAAGAAAATCTTGTCTCGAGATGGTGTTTCAGAAAAAAGTAATACCCATAATTCTGTGCCTTGATGCCACCTGGTGAGGAGCAACATTAACACAACCGAACGCAGATTTGCCGCTCACCATTTTTTGAGTGAAGGAGGATATTTCTGCAGTGCTGTCGGAGCCCACATTCACAAGCTCTCCTAGCTTTGGTGGACTGGTCACATTGAAGAGAATAGTGCGGTTCTCTTTGGTGTCATTGTCATTGGTTACCGCCAGCAGGTCCTCCCTGTCTATGGGCGTTGTGGAGCCTTAGGTGACACAAACACAGAAGAGCGCGCAATAAGTTTTTCATTACCATAAAATCAAACCAATGAAAAATAGACCCTTCCTATGAATGCAGCTGCCTAACTTAACTATTATTGCATATTAAAAAAGTGGTCTGGCAGCCTTTCATCGCTTCAACTCAAACTATGTGGCTTAAAAACACATAGGAGAACTTGGTAGTGGGAACTGGTGAAACAAACCAGCTGCATTCCAGCTGTTTTATACTGAAATAAAAATGAATTCCAAAAATAATATTATGCTTTTTTACTCTGACTGTACACCCCCATTCTGTAGAACATAGTTAGACTGCAAAAACAGATATTGTGTTCATGAATGAAGGAAATCAAATGTGTGACTGTTCACTGAGAATCAGAATATAGCAGCGAAACACTTGGCAATGTCCAGGACATGATAACTATACAGTATTTCATGGTAGAAATGGACCTTGTATCCCAGTTGGTTTGCATGTTCAAGTGTGTGGGCTCGGAGTCTTTAATTAAGCGATGAATGTGCCGGAAATGATTTATGGCTTCTTCCCCTGTGAATGAGTCTTTCCACCACTATGCTAAAGCTGATCTATCATTTATGAGCACACATGAAAAATTCACTCATTGGTCCATCTTAGATTATTTTCTTAGTGCTTCTGTAATGTTCAGTGGGAGTTTCTATCCAAAGATGAACATCTTTCAAGCCTACTTCAACAGACAGCAGATACTGAAATGTTCATTTCTTCACTGTCCAACTGAAGTATGGCAGTAAAAACTGAGTTAATAAGAAACTGAATCATAGAGTCCATCAATTTCACCTCCTCTAAACTACTGGTTCTTAAACTTTTTATTATGGAGACCCAAATTAGAAATACTTTATACTATCAGGACCCAAATTATAAATGTAGTACCTTTCAGGGACCCATCAAATACACATACTAGCATAGCCCATTGGACTACAGACTCATTCTGGGACCCACCTCATGCACTCCCACAACCCATTTGGGTTCTGACCCATAGTTCAAGAAACACTGCTCTAAACCCATGGGAAAAAATACAAAAAAACCAAGCTCAAGGCACTAAAAAAAGATTAGAGAACAGTCCCACATACACTTTAAGGAAACAATATCCCTCCTGCTAGTGTGTCATATAGTTCACGAGGCACCAGGCTTTCAGCAAACATGCAACCTTTTACCAATAACCTTGAAGTGAAATAAACAGATTAAAATAAAACTCACAACTCACTGAACTCAAATAGAAACCACAGCAACGGTGTGGTTTGTACAACTCAGTGATAAAGATCAGTGATAACTGAAATGTGATAAATTCAAGACCTTAATGTATTTTCAACATCGCTTGCACTATAGAGACATGTTTTTATTGTTTGTGTCTATGAAGCATGTTGACTAGTTGCAGCGGTGGAAATTTTGAAGAGCTTGGGCCAGGACTTCAAGATAGTTGTGTTGATGTACCTAAACCTGGGGAATGCCCCGCTACCATATGAGGGTTAGTACTGGTCTGCTGGAGAGCGCAAGGTCCGGCAAACCCGTCTGCAGCTGAGAAAAAGGAAGGAACAAGGGCTAGTGATCCCTGTCTGGACCCGGCCTGAGAAAACTGCTGCTAGTGGAGAAAACTTTCACAGAGCCATCAAAGGCCATCAGACAGGCTTCACGCCAGACTGCCCACCAAAAAGCCTCTGCCCTGAGTACATGAGTACAAACCCTGGCCTTCTGGGAAACCTCCCCCTCACCACCTTCAAACAGAGCAGGACTAGTCCACACTATTCTTAGACTAAATGAATTATGACTCAGTCATGAGCTGTTCAAAAAAAAATAACTACAGCTATTATTGACTCCATAATCTAACAGTGTTTGAATGTACTGCTTACAGCTTCACATTGTAACTCTGAAGCCACTTGATATATTATGTTGCCTTCAGGACTACGTTGATTACGACAATAATTAAACCATGCTACTCGGCTGATTGGATTAGGGTCGGCTCGACTGAAAGCCACTCACAGGTACTGTTCTGGAGCTCAGCTGGACCTCTTGGAATTGCCATAGGCTGACACGCAGTAAAATATCATGCATGTCCTGTAAATTTACCCACTGTACAAACTCCTGGTGTTCACCTCAAGCTGCGATTGGTGGAATGCAGGACAAGGGGCGGGGACAGCGGTGAAGTAGCCTCCCAAGGCACTGCATTCACAGTTTGCACTATAAATACATGGCTGCACTTCTCATTAACTTGGGAACAGAAAGTACTACACAGGGCTTACAAAAAAGGGGTTTTAGGCCCGGGTGTGATCACAGTTAAAAGGCTAAATTAAGAGAGAGGACTGCAAACTCCTGGTACAGACTGTGCCACTAACTGCCTGCCTACTAAGGACAGAATATCAGAGCAAACCACCAACTTACTATTTGTATTATTTTTACATTCACATACAGTGCTTGTGCCTTAGAAAGTGTATAAAAAGTATAGAAAGTATATATTGTAAAGTATATATTGAATCTACTGTTAATACAGGTACAACAGTGACTGGGCCTGATTTACTAAGACCCTTAGCACATACAAAAGTTTAGCACAAGCAAAAAAAGCAAAAAAAAAAAACCCAATGATTGGTCCTGGAACTTGTTTTGTACCAATCCTTGGTTGTGTTATCAGTTTTCTGTGTGCTAAAAGATTTTTGACTTGCTAAATTCCTTCATGAACTAGGCCCACTAGTTTAAAAAATCCCTGAAAATACCTGTATATCATATTTTACAGTAAATTATATTTCCTCAGTTTAACTAATACATTCCTATTATTCCTATCACTAAACTCTCCCCTATAGAGGTGCTTTTTCATGAGGAAATAAACTACAGTATATTTTGCCAAAATGGTTCAAGGGGAATTGGCATTCAACAAATTTGAGCAATGCACACAGAATTCTGACTGGGTGACCTTTGGTGACAGGCCGACCCATGAGGACAGTACCTGGGATCACCCGGAGGGGCCGGTTCCTCTCCAACCTGACGACCAAAGGTGTGGCCACGACACTGAAGGTCTGCGGGGGGGCAAAGTTCACCCCGTCATTCACCTGAAAGTTAAACCCCCCTGCCATGACACCTGAGAAACAATAAAGATCATAGATGAAGTTGTTACCCTAGAACGACATGTCCTCATTATCGTGATTGCCATAGAGCACAGCAGACTCACTACACACTGAAAGGGATTTATGAGATTCATTCACAATGTAAATATAATTGTGTTTGTATATGAATTTATATTAAATTCTACGTGAAATTATAAAGCAGTCCATATGGCAGGAAATGGATACTCCAATGACCCAGAAAAAACAAAACAAAAATAGAAATATCTAAAAAAAAAAAAAAACTTGACGGCAATGTTACTCAGCCAGTCTATATTTTACATTTTACTGACATCACATACTTCTGCACACCACTTCTGTCTGAAGAAAACAAAAGCTATCACAATATCTAATATGTGGAATGTCTTGAAACCGTTTCTTTCTCTCTTCTTCACTTAAGCTCAAGTATTCAGGAATGTTCTATGAAAAAATTAAAAATGCAATAAAACACCCACAGCTTATGATCATGGGTGACTTCAGCATTGCAAAAACAGCATTTGATCGAACAGCCCACTGAAAATCGCTTCTGATCTATTGACTTGGAAAGTTAAAATAAGTTCACAAACCGTTGTGAACGAAGAGCAGCTGGCCCTGGTCAATGAGAGCCTGGGTGAAGTTGAAGATTTGCCTGGCGGGGGCGCTCTTGAGGGCCAGGTGGCCATTGGTGGGTGGGGTGATGGTGTAATACAGACCCTCAGGGGGCGTGTCTTTGTCCCAGGCGCAGAGATCACGGGGGCCAATCTCCCTGACAGAGCCCTCCCACACCTGGGTGACATCACACAGGCGTCATCTCCCAAACACAACATGGAGCCACATCTTTCCATTTCACCCAAGAAGACAGCAGCGGTTCATTTTGGCATTTTAGTAGATGCTCTTATTCAGAATGATATTTTATATTTTCTTGACCTTTTGATTTATCTGCTTCCCCTGTTTGATTGCGGCACCTCATGCTACCTGAAATCTATTCAAATTTAGTTTGTACATTTCAGTGGGACTAGTGTGGACTTCATGAGGAACACTGACGACCATGATCATTGGCTGTTCAACACACGGAGCACAGCCTAGGTGCTGTTCCACATCTTCATCCTCCACCCACTCTCTTATGCACCCCGCTCTCATTTTGCTGGTGATGAGTCATTGCACTTGCAGAATAAGGCTTTGTTTTCCCTGAGGGAGAGGTGGAGGGGGGGGGGTTTACAGACATTCCACACAGAGGCAGTGCACACTCTCTACGCGCACAGGCAATGCACAAGCACAATGCAGCCTTAAGGCCCTCTTCAGAAAAGTTGTGCAGACGTGTGAGTGAAACTGCGGTTAACCATGCAAGAAAACCCAAAACGACATCCTGCCTGCACCCTCTTCAGTGGGGGGAGGAAGGGGGCAGGGTTGAGTCATTTCGGGGGGTGGTTTAGTCATTGCGGCCCACGTGAGTCATTGTCAATTAACACCTAGAACAAGTTCATTAAATTTACCCCCTCCCAGCCCCCCAGACACCTCAAGAGCAGACTCCACAAGCTTCACAGGGTGTCACAGGAAGATGCCAGCGTGCAGTCTAAGAGACGTCTGAGTCATTATGTGGAGGCTCAAATCTACTTCTCTGCCACATTAAGATTTCCTTCCTCAATAAAGCATACTGCACCAGCACTTAAAACAGTATCCGTACAGTATCAGATGCTTTTATGCATGATGGCAATCGAAAAACTGCCTGACTTTCAGTTTCAAGTGCATGTCTTTTTGAGGGCTTTTTACAACCCCTGAGAAAGATTAAAAACTTTTTTTTTTTTTCAGGAAACTATAACATCCTGTTTGACCACAGACTCATTGTATGTAGATGATTCAATATTTTGGTATGTCAGTATGGGTCTGAAAATATTTAATGTCCGGCTGCAGTTGACACAAGCGAAATAATGAGCACAAGTTCTTCCATTCCCTTTTTTCAGTTCACTGCAAGGTCCATTCTTCCTGGACGGTTTTAAAATTCTTTGAGATTTCATTTCACAATTTATTGAAAACGCAGACTGTTTCAATTTCTGCAATTGTAAGTACAGTGTGCCACCTAGTGAAATAACAAGGTATTTATTTTGGGTGAGTGAGAGAACAGGAGTTATAATTTACCATCCAATTGTAAAATATCTCGCAAATTTCAAATATGACATGCACATATGTTGAAATGTACAAATGTTATAAGCATTTCGGCTAGGCATTTATTCCAAGGAAATGACTAACTATGAAACACTAAAAAATATGACCTCTGAATTTGATAATATATTTGTAATGAGCATTGCGCATGCAGTTTTATTGACTGAAATGTATTCCTTATTGCTGAATTAATATTCAGGACAAAACTTCTAAAATACTTGACAGGTTATAAACAATTTATAGTACAGCTGAAGGCTGTACATTTTTCTCCCTTAAACTACAGCTACAGTACCCAAGAGAGCAGGGCTTAATCTTTTTTGGAGAACTGATACATGCTGTTCCAAATGTTCCTGCACAAGAAGAATGTATAATTTTACCAGGGTTGGTCATGGAAGCAATTCAACACTTTGAAACTAGTTGTAAATAAACTTGACATAGAATGAGTAGCCTAATAGCCTGGTGGCATGATTACCCACCAAGAAATTTACATTCCTCTTATAAATCCCCAAAGGCATGGAACTATCACAGTTCATCAAAAAATTGTCATAAGTGTAGTAGAGATTTTCCAAATTTTTAAAATCATTAACTAATGAGTTAATATTTGGATGCACAGAATTACAGGGTTAATGCAGTAATATTGCACTGCTCCTCTGTGTCGATCCTCATAAGTAACTTGGCATTTCTGAATTAAGAATGACCCACATCAGATAATTAGTCAAAACTGTATTATATACTGTAGTTAAACAATATGAATGTAGATTTGTTTATTTGTATATATGGTTCTGATGGAACCATATTAAACATCGTATTAACACCCAATACAACCACAGAACAATGCAGACATATTTCTCATCCTGGAACAACATACCATATAGACTTTAACCTATCAGATCAGGTTGTCCAAAAGGCCTAACCTTACCGGACAATTCTGGAAGCTGGCTGCCTATAAAATACGCCTGACACTGCAGTTTGAAGCAACATTTCCTGCCACACCCTATTAAAGAAAGAACGGACTGAAACACAGAGAAGTCACCCGTAGGATCCTGTTGGCCGTGATGACCGGAGCATTACTCTTGCCAGCTGCCACCCAAACATGCACTGTCTGGGGCAGGCTCTCTTTTCGGAGCTCAACGTCACTGGCTATCACAGTGAAGCTGTCTTCAAGGGCGCCACTGCCCTCATGAACATAGCGTATTAACTCCTGCTCAACCTAAAGAAGTAAAAGAGGTTAGGGTCAATATCGAATACTGTACAACAGGATGACTCCACTGCAGTTACAGGTATAAATAGAAATCCTGCATACCATATGACTCTTTTGGACTCTTTTTTGACAAAAGAGAAAAGACAAATATTCTCTAGCTGATATGTTAATACACCTGGCATGTGAGAGAGTCTGATGCCACTGCTTCCCTCCAAGACTGGAGATAATTGGCCCTGACAGTCCACAGGGTGTGATAATAAAAGATGACAATTAACTGTCATCCCATTCTTCCCTCCTAATAAAGATCTAAAAATCAGGAAACGACATTCGCAATACCTGCTTCCTGGTGAAAGTGATAATGGGGATGCCGGGGAAGTAAGAGTGCTCGATGCGTCCCTGCTGAGGGGGACTGCTGACAGTGAAGAGTAGGTTGGGAGCAGAGAAGCGCCGGTCGGGGACTTTAATTACTTCCTCACTCAGAGTCTTCGAAGCCCCCTCCTGCACAGTTACACTGGAGACCCAAAGAGGGATGTAGCGAGGAACGATATCCACAAACATGTGTATGTCGCTGACTTGTGTGACCCCATTGGTGGCGTCCAGCTCGAACGCGTCCCACGCCTGCCCAGGCTCCATCTGCACGTACCGGATGATCCCAGAATTTACGTCGGTCTGGGAGAAGGACCTCACGGCAGTTTTCTCCGTGCCCGAGTCGCCTGACCCACCTTTGGCAAACCTCCAGAGATAGCCGTGAGCTGGGGGGTTCTTCACCGTGTACACAATCTCTAATGACAAACTGTCCTCATGGGCAACCTGAAAACAGATCTCTTTTCACTATGTGATACAGGGCAGGTTACTGGGAAAAATTGGAGATGCATCAACTGCCACTCAATTTTTTAATTCTACACATGCACAGAACGGTATTTGGCATGTCCAGGCATGGCTGGAAGTCATAATGTTCAGTGCACAGCCTCAATGTTACCCTCCCGCACCTCCCCTGCTATGGCTGCATGGTTTCGAATGCAGCACAGGCAGCAAATTTGCCATAAATTTGTGGAGGTAGGGATGTTAACCTAACACAAATGCAGAGATATGGGAACACATTTAATGCAATTCCAGGTTAAATTATGTTATCCCTCTAACTCTACAATTTCCCTGGAGAGGGGGAAAATTTTTTATTTGATACCTAAAGCAATGCATGTGCACCATAAAAACGTGAGTCGTTTTCAAAGTGGGGATGTGACTGAAAATCATTTTAATGGCATTGACTTTTAAAGTATTCTGCACTCTCAGTAACATGCACAGAATAGTGAACAGCATAATGTATATGTACCTTTCTTAATCCTGATGTTAATCACTTTCCTAGAAACCGCTTTGGTGGGGATTTATGTGAAGTGTGGAAGCTTAGCTGTAAGCACTGTACAATACAAAATGGGGCAGTATTCTTTACTTGTGGATGTCACTACACAGAAACATAAAGCAAAAGAACTGCTGAAGAACACTGAACTAACCTCCAGAGTTGTTTTATTGATCGTCACAGACTTGCCCTCCTCCACCAGTAAAGTTTCATTACGCATGACTTTGAGAGGTCCCTGCTGGCTCCTCAAGTACACTCTCACATTAACTCCTGCATTGAGGCGAATTTCTTTAACTCTTACAGTGAAACTGAAAGAGTCCTCCAGGTTGCTGCTACCGTCATGACGATAGAACAGATGGCCCATCTTCAGGTCCTGCTGAGTGAAGGAGTCCACTATCGTATTGCCACGGTAAAGACCACCGTGCTGTGGAGGGACAACCATCTTGTAAGACATCTCCCCGTCATCTCTGACGTCCATGTTGGTGTCTACGCTGAATTTGGACGAACTGAAGACGCTCGCCTGCCCCTTTTGGACCAGCAGGTCCGTCCTGTTGTCAATGTTAAGATAGGGGTCATGCGCTCTGACATCCAGCAGCGTGGAGGAATGGTGTTTCCCATCTGAGACAAAGAGCACGAAACGCCCAGAGCTTACCCCTCTATGGACAAAAAGGACCTGCTTCTGCTTCAGGTCTTTCTGCAGGAACATATACAGCTTGCGTGAGGTGTCGTTCACCATGACCAGTTCCCCCATTGGCACAACGCGGCGGGTGTAGACCAGTTGCTCATCATTGAAGTCTGAGTCTGGGTCATGGAAACACAGGTCGTCCAGCGTCAACAGCCTCTGTCCTTCTCGGACCACATGGAACACTTTATTGACCACTCGGACAGGTTTCTCATCATTGACCGGCTGGACAGAGATATTGAATGCACCCTCCACTGCTCTGCTGCTCCAGTTCAAAATGGGCTCTGATATCTGATTGACTGAGGTGACAAATGTAAACCGATCATGCATGGTTTCACTGCCATCATGGATATATATGATCCGCTCCTCTAGAATATCCTGGTTGGTGAAGGCTATGACACTGCTTTTGCCTAATGTAGAGTTAGAGAATACTAGTTTCCCATGTCTGGGACCATCCTTGATAGTGTAGTACACAGCTTTTGTTCCCAGAGTTTCTGAATAAAGAGCATCCTTAGTGACCCGTTTACTTCCCCCTTCTATTACGGACAGTCCATTATTATCTAAGAAAATGGTGTCCATGTCTACCTTAATGGCAATTCTGAAGTCATAATTCCCTGAACGTGCATGCTTAGAAAACACTTGGAAGGTGAACACATCCTGTGTGTCAATGCGTGGTTGATCTACCAGCTCATATTGAACCTTCAGATCAGTAACATTTCTTTGGCTGAATGATGAGTTTTTCTTCAGGATCATGTTGTTGAGTAGAAGGTTTCCTTTCTTTGGTGATGTCTTCAGCCTAAAGTGAATCTCACTCTCAGACAGCTGCACACCTTGGGTAATGACGTGAAGGTGCTGGGAGTCCAGTATGACTCTCCTCATTTTGTTGACTTCCAATATTTCCTTCCTTATTAGCTTGTACTGTATCCACCTAACTACGACTGGGAACACAAGCTCTTCAGTATCTCTTGGGCCCACCTTGACCTTACACTTGAAGTGATCTGTAATGTTGCCAGTCTGGATTTCATGAAAAGTGCTGAGATACTTGAGGCGTTCCTTCTCCAACAGTCTCTGGGAGAACGTACTGACAGGCTTCCATTCACCACTGCTGTGTAGTCTCTGGAGCTCCCCGTACTGGGGGGGCTCAATGACATCATAGCGGATTTCCACTGTCTGATTTATGGCATTTGTCTGCACTGCCAGGTGCCGTGAGCCTATCAGAGCCATAGAGCCCTGCGTGACTTCCAGGCCTGTGTTGTTGGCAATTTTGTACTCCAGTCGAATGGCCATTATCCTCAGGACCACAGTGTTGCTTTCTTTGTCTCCGTCACTGACCCTAAATGCCACCTTTGAGTTCCTGACCCCAGTGTGGACATATCTGACCTTCCCATCTTCCAAGTCAGAATGAGAGAATGCAGTTACCGCTTTGCCAGGGTTAACGTCAACCTCCAAAAACCCTGAATCAGCATCTGGGCGACCAACCACAGAAAAGACCAGGTCTGCAGAGTTGCTGTCTATGTCAGTAGCTTTTAACACATCAGGGGTCAGGAGCTTTTTGGAGTTCTCCAGCAGCACAAAGAGGTTCCCATCAGGGAGGCTCAATTCAGGAGCATCATTAGTTGGGGTGACAGTGATATTGTATCTGTATGTAATATTTTCATTCAGGTAATTGTAGACTTCCCTTTCACTGTTAGCAAAGACAGAGAACATAAAGAAGTCTAGTGGATCTTCAGAACCCCCGTGGATGTACAGAACCCTCTTTTGCTGCAAATCCAACAAGCTAAAGGTATTCTCTTCTTGATCTTGGTCTACATCTAGAATCAACCGACCATGAACTGGTTGCTCCTTGATTCTGAACTTTACCTGGCTAGCCTCTATATCCAGATAATCCAGGTTCACCTTGAAGTGCTTTAGTTCCAGGATCGCATAGCCACCCTCTGTAACCACAAGATCCGTGAGAATTAGGTTCTGTACATAACGCTTCTGAAGATCTTCGATGAGGATGGACGTGTGGACTGGTTGTGCCGGGCTGACAGAGGGAGTCAGAGCACCCTTTACAGTTCTTTGGGTCCTTGCAATATTAGTTTCTGTTTCTTTCTCAAGCTCACAGCCCGCAAAGATGTCTTTTGTCACCATAGCACTGGGAAGACCCATCCTAACAGCATTGACAGTGATGTTCTTCAAACAACCTTTGAAAGAGTCTCCTCTGGCATGTCTACTGGACCCAGAAACCAGCCCCATCTTTCTGACATCCATGTGGATGACATCATCAACTCCACCCACATAAAGGGGGCCACTTAAGTGAAGAGGTTGGGAGGAGGAGTCAATGCTGGCTTGTACAGTCTCCGTGTCCACCTTCAGGTTAATGCTCCTGGTGGTAAAGTGGAGCCTGACAGAATGCCATTGTCTGTCATTAAGTAAAGAAAGGGAGCGTAACTGGTTCTGGGTCTGGCCTTTGCCCACAATAGCGACCAACATACCCTCATGCATCTCCAAGGCCACAAAGCCCCCTTGATAGGCTGAGCTGTACAGGATGATACCCTCCTGTGTTGAAGTGTGCACCAGGCACTCAAACCGACCCTCTGGCTGAGTGTTCCAGGGTGGGAGGGCCATGTAAGCTCTGGAGCTCAAGAAGCCCACTGGATCTTCTGTGGCTGCAGAGAACTGCGTACTGCAGCCCGGGTGAACCTCATGGACATCTCTGAAGCCAGGGCATGGCCTCAGTGACGACAGGAGGCTGTGCTCGTTGAACAGCGCCTCGTCGATGCAGCCACGGAAGCCAGTCAGGTTGCGGAGGAGGTAGGGCTTCACCAGGCTGCCAGGTCCACCAAGGAAAAGCCCGTCCTCCACAATGAGCTCCTTCTCTGACCCTGGCATCGTCAGGCTGCTCTGAGACCGATTGTCCACAATCAGTGTGACATCATGGTGCTCATGGTGAAGTGTCACTGAATGCCAGGCCATGTCGTTCAGGGGCCCTCCTCTTTCTGAATGAAGCACCTGCTTTCCAGAGCCCAGTTCCAATGTCACCTGCAAAAAGTTGCAATGAAAGCCCTGTTAAAATGTTTCAGGGACTTTTAATGATACTTTGCTCCCCAATCTGAATAAGTTTAATTATTTATTCTAAAAACTTCCAAAGCCCAGCCATTATTGGCCAGGTCGTTATCAACACAGCAGACCAAATTAACTGAATTTTACCTTTTATTTTGAAGTTTATGCCCTGGTGCCTATCATACCAAGGCCTGATCTCAAGTAAGCCACAAATATAAAGGACACGCGTGGGCTTGGTTTGGAGCACTGACCTGCAGAAGGCCACAGAGCAGCTCCACCAGGAGGTAGTCAGTCTGTCCTGCAGCGAGGAACAGAAGTCCTTTGGAGCTGGGGGTGCGAAACTGGATGTGCAGGGATGTGTGGGTGGAAGATGTCATTGTCTTCAGGTGCACAAAACCATCACCATAGAAGGAGGCTACGATACAAAACAGGAATGGTTTTTAATGTTTCAATTCAGTCCTCTAATTTAATAAAAGAAGAAAAAAAACTCTTTGTAAAATATAACTTGAGATATGGCTCTGTATTTCTGTATGAAACAAAACAAAACTCATCATAAAGTATAACTTCAGATATGGTTCTGTATTGCTGTATGAAAGAAAAAAAAAGCATTGTATACCCAAATATGGACACAGATGAGAGGTGAGGCAGGTTAGATTCATAGATTAAAGTATAGTCAGTTGGTTATCAAATAAAATAAATGAATTAATAATAACTATGAATTCTGTTTTTCCCAACCCACGCATTAATCACTGTAAAGTGCAGAAGAGCAATGTGCTCACTTGGTTTTAATTGTGTGTTTAGTGTCATCTTATTATTTAGAGCCATTATGTAATTCAAATGTATCTGACAGTTCAACTATTTATACATTACAAGAATGGTCATTAGATTACCTTTTGTGACTGAATGCTAAATCAGCCATTATAAGGACAAATGTATGTATGATTATAATGCCATGCAAATGTATGCGTCATATAATCGAAGACAAGCCTCAGAGCACATTGAGTTTCACTCTCCAATAACACATATGGTGAAGAAGAGTCTGAATGATATGATTATATTCATTTTTAAATTTGCCCATAAGCTGTGTAGAACAGAACAGCATCCAACTGTAAAATGTTAAAGCCACCAAGCCATTGCCCAGCACAGTTACCACTATCTCCCCGACGAGCCAGTAAATAAAAATATCTCAATTTCAAAATAGGCTGAGAAACCCTGCTGCAGGATAGAAATGCATCGGAAAAGGGTATGTACTACAAAACAAATTCCTCCATGCACTTCTGACAAAATGAGAGAACAATTGATTGTCCAACATCCGCAGCAGACACACAAATGCCCCTATTTTCGTGCTGCCCCCCCGGGATCTGGATGAGTGACCCTGCTTTGTTTCGTATTTACTGTGTTCATTTTCTGCTGAACACCAACCATTTTGCGGTTGTTACAAATATAATGCAGAAATACATTGAATGTACTCCGCAATAAAACAAACCACAAGGTACTGTTCAGTTCTGTGCATTGTAGTTAAATAGACTTAATTGCCCACGGCAAGTTCTGAAGCATTAACCACATACTGTTGCGATTCGCCAGTCGCAGTGCTTTATCTGAATTCAATTAATGCATGCTAATGGATTTGGTTATTTTTAAAATCATTAACTGGCAGCTTGTTCATTTGTTCCAATGTAGTGCTGTCCAGAAAATTAAAGGCAGAACTGTGATCCAGAGGGTTACACGCTCAACTGTACAAATAAATGCACTCACAGCTACTGAACCTTCTACTGCAGAAACTGCTTAATGACTTTGGAAAGCAGAAGAGTTAAAAGAAAAGAAGAAAAAATGCTGCTGATTCCAAGATGCTTCCTTTAAAATGTAACGTTTAACATAAAATAGCATGTCACTGAACAGAAAAGATGATCATTTTCATTATCTGATTCATTTTTCTGTAAAAATACTGATGCGCAGGAAATATACTGGAAGCAAAGGGGAGTACAAGACTTCACTATGATTTAAAAATGATAAACTCCACGAGCCTATCAAAACAATTTTGAAACATACAGGTGGTGGTGGTGGGGGGTGATACTAGGATTTGATCCAAAATGGTTCCATTGTTCTTAACAAGAGCAGTAGATGTAAAATCACCTAATAGCATTAATGATCCACCACCATATATATATAAAGTCAGTATAAATGCCAGATTTTTTAAAAATTTGTGATTGGAGGTGCTCAAGGACCTAACTTACTATATTTATCCATCTTATTTCCATAAACAGAAGGGTGACCAATGTCATCAGGTATACTTAGATTCATATTTACGTATGCCAGCCTTCAGAAAAGAAAAGTATAATCAATAATTCAGTAACACCTTGACACCATTAAACCAGTTAATCCTGGATTTAATTATTAATTAGCATTTTTATAAGATTATGAATTCCATTTATCTAGGGGCACCAAACTCTTTTTATAACAGACACCAGCATTAACCTTTAATCACTGCAATTAAAAGCATCTTACATGCAGTTTCTTGTGAATTTCAGCAGCTTTACTTTTAAGCACAATTAGACAGCCACCAATTTCCTGAATGCTAAGTCAAACATGCATTTGCAACATGGAGCATGCAGCATTCTGCTGATCCCTAAAAATTGTGAGAGAACGGTGTTGTGCTCTGTTCATCCATCGAGTCATGTCAGGATTATCAAGGCAAATAAGTGCTGGTTGAAGACACTAGTGACAGACTCTGAAAAATTCAACCTTGTCCATAGGCTCTGAGATATGATATCCATCTAGCCGGTCTCCACAGATTTAGTTAGGGATAGGGTTAGGGATGTCACATCCATGGACACAACTTCATGCACATGATAGCCTTTTTTGGATGTCCTCCTTTCTGCAGCCAGAATGCTACCATCAGCGGCACGATTAATGTCCCATATAGTGTAATACACCTACAAATTACACTCACATTGCTGTATGCAAGACAATTGCTCGCTGGGCAAATCCATCACTGCTCAGGCATATGATGTATGTGCGAGCAAAGCACAGTTGACATATAAATGATTTCGGTCCTTAGCAAGCATCAATTTTTAAGTCTTTCTCTGCCATTTTTCAGGAATAATATTGTTTTAAAAAACGGACTGAATTTTATAGTTGTGTGATTAAAATAATGCATATGGTGTACTTTTCTGCTTTCAATCACAGTAGAAATACTTAAAAATAAAATAAAACGAATTAAAAGCTTGATCAAAGACGGGAAGTTACCACAAATGTTAATAGGTTGCCGTGCGTCTGGATAATTGCGGGAAATTCAAGAGGCATTCGGAAAAATAGTCACAAAATGTTTGCCCTGAGTAGATGCAATTGCATCTGGATGTGCAATGTGATTTAAAATAGGTTAGATATACTTAGCATGTGATTTTAATGGTTTTTACGTGTTATTCTGCAATGTTACGGAAATTAGAAATAACTAAAAACATACATATAATATGGTTCATATAAAGGCTACAGAAAGCCAAATTCAGCTAGATTTTCTGCAGTAAAATGTGCAGTGTTAAATCCCTAATTGGATTCTGTTAAATTAACGCTGGAAATTTTACTGTGTATCATTCGTCTCTTTGATCGTATGATCAGATGCGACAAATATTATAAACCGAACTAATTCATCTGTGACAAATAAAGAGGAACAATGCTTCCAAAATTTTAAAAATATATTTATATATAATGTTCGTCGGGACAGGTGATATTCCGCGCATCGTGCAATCGTTTTTGTTATATATATATATCTTACCTCCGAGTGTCAATCTGCTCAGGAGCAGCAGTGCCAGCCCGTTCCAAAATATCCATCGGATTCTTTTTAAGTACATCTCCATGTTTCCGTAACAGTGCAAGTATTTTTGCTTTTTGATAAAGTATTCACGATGCAATCAAATATATAAATACCATGGTTACCCTTTGGATGTGCAGTGTCTCCGCGCTCGATGACACTGTTCGCAAGTTTCCCAAACGCGCGACATCCTCAGAGACAAAACTCCGCCTTTGTGCACCCCTCCTCTCGTTACTGAATAAATAAATAAATAAATAAATAAATCGTATACCAGCCAGACTAAGAATAATACCTATAATGACTTCAAAGAAATGTATTTTTATCCGGTAATCATGACGGCTACATCAATCCCATACTCTTTCCCGTGTGCCACATGACATACATACGGAATACACGATCTTGTAGAAAATTAAAGCATTCTTTGCCACTGTAGTTATCTCTTATCATAAGATGTATGCCGGACTCTACATTAGAATGTCCAACCATGTGGGGGGAAAAAAAAACAAAAAAGAAAACACGGGAAACAGGTTCAGTTTTCTGTGCGTAAACTTTACTCAGTGACAACAATTACTGTACAGGGCGTGTGTTGCGCAATGGGCATTTTCCTGCATCGCATAGGGGCTTACTACCATGGAAACACACCTGAAACCTGTTTCGCAGCTGTCAGCCCCTAGGTGAAGCTAGTTTTCGCCTCACTTCTCAATAATCGATGGGGAACGCAGTCCCAACCATCGGTCACAACAAAGTACAAAGTGTCACCAAAAAAGCGTTCTAATTGGTCACCGAATAGCCATTGGTCGTTAGACCCCGGTGTCGAGCTGCGACGTTTTACCAATTATTTAATCAATACAAATAGGGTTTACGGAATGTTTCAGCAACTGCAAGTAAAGTGTGTTTTCTGTAGCCTATTTAAATGCAATATTTCACAATTTATTTGCATATGTTTGTAAACTCTGTGTAGCCTGACACCGATCCATGTAGGTTTAACAAAATAATTTATTAAAACCTATTTGACCGAACATGCGTGTGCCAGCATGATGGACAAAAAAAATGAGGTATATGTTATGTGTCTTTCTGAATTTTGGAAGACGGGAATTGAGTAATTTATGCAAATATCATCACTTTGTCCCTAATTCGACAGTGCATTGATGATTGGTCATTCCTGCTGTGGTCCAATCAAAACGCAACACAAGTCCGCTGAAAGTACCTATCAAAACCGGGTTTCCAAGGAGGTTCTTCGTGTGCGAATTGTGTCAAAGCACAAAATGCAATACCGGCTCTGTGTGGATCTCTGTAGTCTTTCTTTCTTTGAACAAAGAAGAATCTGAATTCCGTTTTCATTTCACAAACGCGGATGAAAGTACTTTTTTGAAAACAATATTATTCATTTAAGGAATGTAGCCTATTCCCTGGCGTTTCGTGACATTTGCTCATAAAAATCTGGAGGGAGACACTTACTGCATTGACTCCAATCCATAGCCTACGGATTTCAGCGAGGTTAATTTCCGATATTCTGCAATCTTTGATCTTGTACCAACTATAAACCGTATTGCGGACAGGGCATTTTACTCTTCTCCAATGCTGGTAAGCATTGCAAAGTTTATTCCGGAAGATGAAGAGTCGTAAGTTATGCAATGTTTTATTATAAACTGAGAGCATATAAACTAACAACACCGACAACTGGCTATACAGACGACAGAATGTAATATATTGGGCTACATAAGACATACTAGGCTATCAATCGCAAACCTGTAAGCTATTTTTTTTTCAAGTTTACTCGTAGATTTATCACTATCATTCTAAGCATAAAATGAGCGAAACTATCCGATGCAGTTTGTCTAAATAGTGGTTATATAAACTGCGACGTCCAGAGTCCCAGTTGTGAAGTAGTCATTGCAAAAATGGAGGAGGCAAACTTTTGTAGGATTTCAGAACACGTTATGAGCTATCTATCACCGAAGGTAGTTATGAACTCACATCGCGCGTTAGACGGTATAATTGCTGAGTGTTCCTCAATCATTCTTCCCTGCAGTTAAATTGGTCACGTTGGGCTGGTGCCTCAAATCCCTGGTCACGAAAATGTATGTAGGGCTCACCCTTAACTAATAAGCTTGCAGTAGGTCAAATTAAATCGTATAAACCACAATATATTTGACAGTACCTGTAGGGTCTCATGAAACTCATGTTATATTTCCAGGATGAGCTTAAAGGAACATGTTTCGTTGCCAGTGGCTACAGGAGTGCTGCTGTTTGGCATTCCGTACAGTATCTCCCTCTTAGTCCAGTGGATGTACGGCTGGCCAAATAAACCAAGTTACGAGAAGTATATAGAAGCTATAAGGCCCAGGTAAATAAATTCTCAAATATTTTCAAATATATCCACACACATACACCTACACGCACACGTGTACTTACCAGGTTGGTGGGACCTTTTTTGGTTGCTACTGTACTTGTGTCCAAAATGATTTTGAAATATGCACCACCTCTCTCTCCAGGCGGATATACCGTTTAACCAGAGCTGTGCTGGGAATGCTTAAATGTGTCCAGTACGGTAAACTGTATTTTCAGTGGAGATTATGGTACAAAAATGCTGATAACCATAAACATTTTAAAAAGGTAAGCTTATACAGTCGGTTTTAAAATGTACTTCAAACTAATGAGCTTAACAACATTTCTGTTAATGTATATATGTATAGAAAAACTCATATGATTAGTAATGCTTATTACAGCTTATAATGTATCAGTGACATTTGAAACTAATAAGGCAAATGACACAGTATTGGCTGATTATAATGTTTATTACTCACAAGTGATATTGTAATCTATTCTGAAACTTCTCATGTGTTCATACAGGGTATCTCTTTTGGTCGCCGTTCCAACAAACTGGACCTGTACTACTGTCCAAATATGGACCAATCACGTGCTGAACCTACACCTGTAGTTGTATTTGTGTATGGAGGTGCATGGGGATCAGGGGATAGAGGCATGTACTGCTTGCTGGCATCTCAGATGGCGAAGGAGCTCAATGCAATGGTGGTCTGCCCTGACTATTCAACCTATCCAAAGGTGCCATCTACTCATCTTAATTAATCACCAAAACTGAATATAAAAAAGAGAGCAGGTGTTATTGTAATGAAAGGGAATCAAAATCAATTTACTTTAAATATTATTACTTCAATTCCAGGGCAATGTTCTGGATATGGTTCAAGATATTGCTGACAGTCTGTTGTGGGTGAAAGAAAATGGTGACATGTTTAACATTGATAATGTAAGTGATGCATTCCTATCTGACACTGGCATAATTATCAGAATTTGCTGTATGTCTAAGCTCTTATTTTTCTGTCACTGTAAGGTGTTAGCATGACAACTAAAACTGGGATTCATTTACCTTACTGTGTCTCCAGCACTGGATGAAAAATGATCAGTGTATACTCTGCATTAATGCATAACACTGGTATAATGGTACTTTTTTGTTGTTTAGGTCAGCCTTGCATTGATTGGCCACTCAGCTGGTGCACACTTGTGTGCCCTGACTACACTCTTTCTGGTCAACGGTGCTAAGGAACTGGGAATAGAGGCTACCAAACAGAGAGAAATCACCGCTTTGATCAAAGGGGTAGCAGGTGAACACACAACATGCAAGCTAATATGTTGTAGAGAACATGCATCTGTCAGATCACAGTCTTGGCAATTATCTGTGATTTTAGAGGTAGCAATTTTAGTTTAAGAGATTAAGTCTATGAGCATGACTGTTTAAGCAGCTACTTCTTCAACTGCAACAATGTAGAGTAGTACGACCCTTGCAATGCCGGAGATTGCGTTGCTCGGGGGCATGGAAGAGTTTAAATTGGCTGGGATGAGAGCATCTAATTCACACCAGCGACCAGCACCCCTGCTGGTCAATTAGGCAACTGCAAGTTGAAGATTCTTCCTCCGGTTCTGTGCAATACCTGTGCGAGCCCAACCCACAAACTGCTTTGTGATGAGCAGCGCACGCTGGCGTCACGTGCTTCAGCACATGCTAATCTGTGCTCTCCTGAACTGCAATGTGCATAATTGGCCATTCCAAACTGGGGAGAAAATGAGGAAAAATACTTAAAGCAGCAAGAATACAAGTTTAAACCATGGAGTATTTACTTTATGTCATTATTTTGCTTTGTAGGGCTGAGCGGGGTTTACAATATCTTGGATCATTATCGGCACGAGAAAACTCGGGGTGTGGAATATGTTTCTCCAATGCACAAAGCAATGGGGGGAATTGAGAACTTTGATTACTATTCACCTACTTCCACGCTGAAGACACTCACAGATGACCAACTGAAGACGTAAGCCAGAGTTCTTGCATATTGCATACATTTTTATGTCTAGTATCTGCATTTTACTAGGTAGCTGTAGTATTGTCCCATGTTTTTGGTGCAGGCGTAGGTTTACGTAGGCCAAGGCAGTGTCATATGTTCTTATCCAAATGTGCATTAAAATATTTAAAGACAAAATGAAAAGCCACCTTTATAAAGCAAATCAGATATCCTCTCAAACAGTAATCCCAGCACAATCCCCCCCCCACCCAATTTCACTCAACAAGAAATAAGTCTGACTATGCATACAGCACATTTGCTGCAACAAGAGCACTCGAGCTGATTTGTGAAAGCCCTTGCCGTTTCTCGTGTTTCATTGTGTTCATTCTGCAGAGTGCCTCCGTTCTGTTTGATCCACGGAACTGGCGATGGAACCGTTCCCGTGGTATCATCCCTGAAGTTCTCAGACGCTCTCGCCGACCTCTCTGTGAAGGTGTCCCTCTACCTCCTGCCCCAAGTGGGCCACACAGAGATGGTCACGGACTTAATGGCCCCCGACAGCAATTGCTACCACACTGTCTACGGCTGCATTAAACAGGTATTCAATAAATACACAGGAAATTGTTGACCACAGCCATGCCTGTATATAATGTTCAGACATAGGACCACACCACACAGCAAATGAATGTAACTTCTTGGTGCGGTTTTCTGATTAAAAAAAAAAAATTTTTACTGTGAAAAATGTATGCAAAATTAAAATAAAAAATATTTTACCACTTCACTCTAATGTTTAAGGGTACTTTTCATTTCCAATATTTTATTTCACATTGTCATTGTTATTATTATTCATATTCAAAAGTGTTTGTTTCAGTAATATTACAAGTACATATTCATATAATTACAGTTAGCCATTCTAGTTTGGGAAGGGGAGAAAACTCTAGGCCTAGGCGCTGGAGTGGCTCAGTAAGGCTGTTTTCCATGAGGCCAGGCTGTACCCTATAACTTTGACTCAGGAAAATCAGAGTCCTGCGTGAGTGCCCAGCATCATAAACATGCTGAGTAGAAGCACTTCAGCTCAGGTGTGCATGCTCTAAAAGCATGTGTCAAAGCATGGGGTTGATGAGGGCAAATTGAACTGCTCAGGCTGTTTTCATTTAGCAGTGCTTTTACGTCCAGTCATGTTTATGAAGATGAGATGGTACACCTATTACATTAGAGAGTACTTATTAAAAAAAAAAAAAAAAAATCTGGTCATTGATTTAACCAAATCCGAAACATTTACTTTCGATGACTCATTAAAAATATTTGGCAAGCATGCTTGCAGTGTAACAGAACTAGAAGCTGAGTGTCTAGGGCAGAACAATAGGAGGTCAAAATGACAGCAAAATGACAGTTGCCCAGCATAGAACTGAGTGGTTTGATTGGTCGGGCCCATATGATAGCAGAAAGCCCTAGATGTATGTTTGTGGAGCCATGCTAATGACAATGATTGACTACCGCTATTTTTGAATCAACGGGAGTTTTTAAAATTTGTATTCATGCACATCTGAAAAGTATTTGTTTTCAAAATGTTTTTTTCTTTATTCTACCTACTATCCAATTCCTGTTTAAGAACCAAATATTTTAATCTTTCATGTTTCATTTTCAGCGTGGAGAAAATTTGCTTTCCTGCTTTTCCATAGTAATGTGATAACATGTTTGTTCCAGTTCATGTTAATACACTAACCATGCATGTCCAACTTCCACATATATGGAGATAATGTATGACTCATGCAGTTACAGCTGTGTGTGTTGAATGTTTTTCTTTGATAGGTATTACAGTTTTTAGGATAATTTTCATTCATTTTCTTCAGTTTATCAATGTCTAAATACTATGCCAAAAATAAATTTTAAAAATGTTAAAAGCATGTATTAAAGCATGCAATGTGGTTCCAAATCTGCTGGACCTTCATTGGTATGCCTGAAATATTTCATATGCAGATTCAAAACATTTTTTCTGAAAATTCACAAAGATTGGAGTTTGTAATTCTTTAGTCCAAGCATTTCCTCTCTTCTGTTAAGGTACTGTCATCTGTTTTACAACAATCTTTATAGTACTATTTATAAATAAACAGATGTTGATTAAACTTTCAATAAAATATTTCTGTTTGTGGATATTTTGTTTATAAGCATGTTTGTCTTCTCTGAGCAAAGCATTTGGGAATGGGCAGTCCTACAGTATACTTCAGATTTAGAGAGAGAGAGAGATAGAGAGCTCTGATATCAGACACCCAGACCCCTGATTGCTCTGTATGAACATACATTTACCATGTTCTTGAGTGTCCAGGTCAACGCCTGATAGTCTGTCTTTCTATCAAAACAAATGCAATTACGCAATTAAGATCTAACGCCTAACACAAACTAGAAAACACTGTCACTCTTCGGATAAAGCCAACTATTGCCCATTCCTCTCCAATTTCGAGGCTTTCGTCTGATTTTAGTCTTCGTCTACAATAGATGGCAGTATGTTCCACACATACAGTGTTCTGTTACACTACCCACAATTCAGTTTAGGAGCAGCGCTGGACCTCGAGGCTCGAACATCTCTGTGCTGTTTGGATGTTGAGGATTAAAGATGGCCACCAGCAGGAGGAGCAGGGATCGTAACCACTTTTGGATTACAGCATAATGTATCGTATATGGATAAAACTAGACGAAAGATACGTCATTAATACATGACAATTATATCGTCTTCACCTTGGATTTGGTCTTTTACGACATAAACAGTGATATACCGGTGAGTTGTCTAGTCTACTAGAATTACAGTACAGTGCGGCCACATAGGTTGCTGTGCAACTCGTATAACTAGCTAACGCTAGCTTGGTAGCTAGCCATCAGTGCAGAATATGTCAATATGACAGACACAGGAAGGGACGCCGAAATCCCAGTATCATCTCTCATTTCAAGAAGAAAATAGGAACAGGAAAACAGACAACACAGTGTCCGTTTAATTAAGGCTTTTGTATAATTAGTAATTATCCGTTTGTGCTAGTTAGTTATCATAACTTGACAACTAATGTATTTTGATGGGTGTAAACGTTATGTCATGTTGGTTAGCTAGTGGCAAAGATCATGAGTATCAGACACTGTAGCTGTCCAGCAGCCCAACATCATTCGGTTTATTCTGCAAAAAGGCCCACACTACAGTTTGGAATTGTTTTAAGAAAAAAGACTAAGACCAGCCCATTGTGACTAGCGATATTGTAGATTCTGTTGATTTGCTGACCAAGTCATTAATGTAATGGCTAATGTTCGTTGGTTGAAATTGTCACCTTTCTGCGGACGTCTCGTTAAAGTGGCCCGTTTACATTAGAATATGGCTAGGGCTAGTACAATGTCAGATGTGCGTAGATGATAATATAGATAGCACCACTACTGTATTTTGCTAGCTACTGTATGTATGTAGATCGACTAGCGTTAGCCAATCATATCACTATTAGAAGGCTAACAAATATAACGCGTTAATCTTGATTTTTGGATACTGAGTGATGCACACCCAGTCTTCCTGCTGATTGTTTTTGGTTTTTATTTATTTATTTATTTACTGTCCATCGACGCTGCAATACGCTATCGACAAATGCTTTGCAATCGTGCCATACATACAGTTCTTTCATTTTCAAGATAGTAACGTTAACATGCTAATTAATGCTTTGTGCTTCGGTTCGAGCTATACTATAGCCATGCCTATTTGATAGCGTTAATGTTCGCTGGATCAGAAAGTTCGTTCGCTACGGTAACCTGAACTGTTGCTAACGTTTTTTTTTTTTGTTACAGTTAACGTTACAGATTTTCTCCTTAAATCCCATGTCATAAACAGCTAATTAGCTATAGATACTCAGTCGATACGTTTCTAACGATCAGAACATGTAATCAGTTATTTATGTAAAAACAGTCTTCATTAGAGTTTCTTATGCCTTTGTGGGATCTTGCGTGAATTCTTAGACATGTCCCAACCATAGGCATTAAAATGTGGCAGATACCTGTATTAGTTGCGCATGTATTACATTTTAAACCAGTCAAAGTGGCGAACTGGTTACAGTGTTAATCCCTAACGTCACGCTTAATTGGCATGAAAACTGTTTTCCGCAAATCCCATTAAGTTACGTATCTATTTCCCCAAATATGTAATGTTAGGCCTATATGTAAGCATTGTACAGTCCTTGTTCATTGTTCAAAGTTGAGGTTCTATGTATAGTCAAGTGCCGTTTGATTGAACTGACATTTGTGAAAACCGTACTCTGATCACAATATTACCCCTCTCCCTTGACCAATTTCATCCACCTTAACAGTGCGTAAATGGATGGCCAACAATTATAAATGAATACAAAAAATGTCAGCATGTGGTTCGTTCCAATGAACTGTGCAATGGAATACACACTACGAATTCATATGTCATATGGCGTTGCATCTTGCGTGATACTGTAGGCGCTATCGTCTCCAGCGGTACAGCCTGTTGGGTTTAGGAAGCAAATAGGCTTCTCCACAGACCTGGAGCCCGTTGCAGTCTGTTAATTTCCGCAAGATTATCATAAAAAAGCGCACACCATTTAAATCTGGAATTCCTGTTTAATTTCGGGTCCTCATGCTTAAGGTGCACTTAAAGTATTAGGCCGAACGATAAGCTGCGTTTCAATTCCTGCTTTGTTTTTACTGCTTTGACGTAAGCGTAATTACAGTGTGTACAATCGGTAATTTTGTCTTGTGATTTTTAGACCAAAACAATCCTAACCGGGAATGCTAATTGACCTTATAGCCCTGACAGCCTAATGCGGCTAACCGGTGTTTTCGTTTGCCACCCTGCTTTTACGCTGTCATTTTCTTGGCAGCATCCAGGCTGTGGTAACATGTCTCCGGTACCTTTTGTCTTTCTGTATGTCTCTTCAAAGGCCAGTTCCTTCGCGATATCCTGTTTGTTTAACAAAGCAATGATGCTGCGAAAGAATGATGAATGTAATTGTAATATTATTTACTCTTATCCACGTGATTATGTATCAGAGAAATGCAACGTTGTCCTGTGAAACATAAAAATAATATCAACGGCCTTTGAAAAGGTAGCGTCTGGATAAAAAAAACCAAGAAAATGAAAAAAAAAAAAAAAAATGTCCCAGTTGCTAACATTCCTCAATCAGATGGTGGTGGGGACTTTTGCTGCAAGCGGAATAAATAACATGGAAAATGACAGGTACCTGTATTTTGAAGGCTGGCATGCATTTTTTATGTTTAAAAACTGGAGTTCAATAGATCGCTAATATGGTACTGGGAGATTTGTTCATACTTCACAAAATTAAAGGAGCCTGATAGCACTGCACCTACAAACCCTGACAATGTGAAATAATTAAAAATGGATGTAGGGCCTACATACACTTGCGTTCATTTTGACCGCATTACCGGAAGAAAGAATCACAGAGCTAAGTGAGACACAGGCTGAACCTTATATGGTAACATGGCGGTATTGAAATGTGGGTGGTTTTTGAAATGTGTTGCCAGTGCCACGCTCGGAGTCTGATGCTGGTGGACATAATGAATGCAAAACAGATTAGAAATGCTTTAGTGGAGCTGGCTCTAGTTTCCTGTCGACTAGAGCGGTCTTCTGTTTACACAGTGAGTTAATGCAAGGTCAGGTTTTAATCATACAATTGGCCATTTTTGGGAGATTCACATTACTTTAGAATTATCTGGACCATTCAGTCTGTTAAAGGTTACATTTGGTGCCTTGATGCTCATTGGATCATTAATGTTTATTTATTTCTAAAAACTGCTTGAACGCTTTTCCGATTTTGCACAGTCGGCTTCTTTTTAATGTGGCCTTATCACACAAAGATAAGACTTGAACTTTAAGTGTGATAATCTTGTTTGCCAGCTGTTGATTCATTTGGCTCAGCAATCAAGAGGTAGTTGAAAACACAGACACAAGCATTCTGCGGTCATCAAAGACCAGTTGTCAGTTTACTTAATTGTACTAATTAGGTTTCTTAGTAAATGGATGAGTCTTTTCCAGATGTTCTGCATACATGAAACAAGATGGATTGTTGATTTGGGAGGGGGGATGTGATTTTGGTGACACAGTAGCAGTGTTGCCAAATGCCAAAGTTCAAAGTTGCATCATATGTCTTCAGTTGACTCCCATACTGTTTCATGATGTTTGTTATAACCATTCCCCATAATGGTTTTAAAAGCCCAGTTTAGAACTCTCCTCATGCAATTAGACAAGTTGAATCGCCTGCAAACGGCAAGCTCTGGCATCAGACGTTTCTGAGACGGGTAGTTCACACCGCTGCGACTCATCTCTGCGACATTCTAAAAACAGTTCCATCGCATCGCAGACGTTTGGTCTGAACTGAGCTTCACATCCTTGTTCAGCCACTGGCTCTCACGCAGTTTCCTCTCTTAAGTCTGCTCGATAGATCATGCAGCCCCGCTTTTCGTCTAAGTTCCCTCTCTGTGGCAGCCCTGTGTAGAAAGGTTTTTGCTGTGGTGTTCTGCAGGGTTTGTGGGGAAGGGAAGTGTAGGAAAGTGAGTCCTTGCTCAAGGTTCTCTTCCTCTAGATGCTCGCCTGAAAAATTACCCACAATAATCTGTTACTCTAATAAACTTCAGTGCTGAAATGTCGCATGACAAACGCATAGCTAAACATTTGGGGATTCTCCTTCGTTGTGAATCAAGCTTACTGAGAATTTATAGCTCTTATAATTGGAGCGTTTATTTAATTCTGTAGAATAAAAATAATGAAATATGTAGCCTACATCTGTGTCAGTGCCTCAGGGGTAATTTTATAGAAACAGATGCACAGCTTTACTGCATTGCTGTTGTTTCATTGTTGTTTTTTCCCCCCCCTGCTTTGATTTTTTGTTCTCCTTTTTAGTGGGCACTTGTAAGAGGTTTTATGCAATCCTCATTGTTTCTAATGAATCCGATCTGTTTTTCCTCTGGCTTGTTGGACGGCATTTGCATTTGAACATGATATTAGATTTGTTTGCGCAATTACCTTTCCAGAAGTGTGAGCAAAAGCCCCTGGGGACATTTCAGTAGGATATAAATGCAAATGCGAAATGTTCAGGGAAGAAGACTACGTGTTCTTATTAGGTGATAGACAAACACAAATTAGGTATGGGCATTTCAAACAAAATGTCCACACGGTTAATATATTAAGGGACCTGGTCAGGAAACCTCTGTTTTTCCAGTGAGGCTCGAGCGCTTTTTGAGCTGTACTTGCGTAGGCTGCATCAAACACACATTCATTTACACTTCATTTTTCCAGGGTTCACTGTAGAGCACAGGCATGCTTATGTCTTTTGACTCCAACCTTATATTCCCAGGATTTTGATTTATCTGCAATTCATATTTGTACTATTATTTGATCTGTTGAGTATGTCCCAGTGGACAAGTCATACTGTAGCTCATGACTAGAATTAAATCAGTCGAGTCTGCCAAAACCATTTCATGCAGGGATAGTCTACATTAGCCTGTCCTTCAGTCTTTAAGCTTAATCTGGAAAGTGCATGGTAATAGCTTTTGTCCATCAGTCCTGTATTTGTAATAGACTTCGGATTGTGATAGCAGAAAGCAGCCATTGGGGTTCTTGCATTTTAAGTTCATTGTTTATTACAGTCACAAATAGATGTCAGAATTATGGGGGCGCTGTAAAACCTGGAGAGGCATGTTCTCTTACGTAATTGCTTTTCAGTTTACAAAACATAACCGGTTGTTCTATTTAGGATCGATGTTGACGTCACTTGGGGGGCTAGTGAATGAACTTGGCAACAGCCAGATTTTTGCGTGGACTAACTGAGTGGCATGGCTCGCCCCCTCCTCTTCAACCCAGATGGTATCTCCCACTCCCCGTGTGTGTGTGTGCGTGTGTGTGGAGCTGGTGACAGGCAGATCAGCTGTACCAGTCCCCACAGGCTCGCTCAGTACGCTGGCACAGTGGTCGCCTGGCACTCTCAGCAAAGAGCCGTGCTCGTCCGTACTCGCTCCGTGGCCTGGATGCCGCTTTAAACGCATCCCGCGTCTCCGAAACACTCCCGCGATCGAATTAACCGGTGCGAGCGGGCTGGTGGAAGGCGTAATTTTTCTGTTTTTTTTTTGTGACATCATCGAGATGCTGGCAGGGCAGCGGGAGAACGGCAGGTAGGCTACTGTATGCGATCGAAGCGGTTGGTTGCCGCGGTGATCTGGCTTTTGTTTACGACTTGAGCTGTGTGTGGCCGTTTTATTTGCTGCGATGCCTGTGTGAAATGGCCTCCCGTTATCTGAGAACGGAGGGATTGTGGAAGGAATAAAGTTAATTGGAGATTAAGATTAATGTATTATTTCTTTTGAAAACTATATGCTTAATGTCACGTTGTTAGTTCCCTTTCTAATCTGACATCTCACTGTATAAGCCTACTTTACTGTAAATCGAGTAGCACTGTGTTGGTGATGGACATGACTAATGGTTAAAGAGCAATGCAAACAAAACCATCGTTTTGTGTCTTTTGTCGCCCCGGAAATAGTCTGAAGTATTTTCTTTTTCATTCTTCAAAAATGTGCTTATGTGGTCTTTCTGCTTTCTGCATGTGGTTTGTGTGTTAGCTCAGGTGAAGGGAAGTGTAGGTAAACATTAAGCATTGTCATCTGATGTGGTGCATAATTAGTTTACAGCCTGTTGTAAGTAGTAGGGATGGAGGGAAGGCTGAATTTCAGTTAACTCAATTTTAAATGAACTCAAATTTATATTTAATTTCAATGAAACATCAGAGTCATACAGAAGGCAACAGGAGGATGCTGCTCTCATTGTAATCTGTTGATCAAATGACTGGAGGTGCAACGATACATTGATCTGGATGGATATATCGGTTCAAAGGGCAATGGTCCGATCCAGTCGATACAGCATGCAAAAATCTATTCATATTGTTATGAATTACAGCTAAATACTTCTATTAATGTCCACAATCTTACAGCCGTTTTCACTCTAGCAACACTGCCAAAATCACTGTTTACGTTTCCAACCCTGCTTCATCAGCACTCTTGCTAGTGTTGTTTTTCCTTCTGTTAAACGTGATGTCAGTAAGTTTTTGCACTCTCAACCTCATTTTGGTTGTATGTGTACGTTGTAACAGAATTGTGTTTGCTGGATCCATATAGCCTATATATAATTGCTTATATCGGATCATTTTGGATTGTATCCTAGCAAAATGTTTGATATTGGCAAAAATTAATATTGCCTCTAGAATCGACATCACATCCTATTGTACAAACCTACTGTATCTGAGGTTTAAACCCCTACAAATGACAGATTTCAGCAAGTGCGTTGAGGTGTACTGAACTTCGACCTACTTTCAGGTGTGGAAACTGATCACAGCTTTTGTGTGGGGTTGACAGGCTCAGATGCTACAGAAGTAGGCCCTGTTTGATTAAAGTTTGATTTTCACTGATGTCAGACTGTGTGAATCACTGCACTAAGAAATGTTGATTCAGTTGGAATTTAAAAGGGGAAGTTGTTTTTCTTTCGAATTTCTGACCAGATTGTGTTAGCTGATTTCCTGTTCAGGCC
The DNA here is from genome assembly GCF_018555375.3 of Anguilla rostrata. NCBI lineage: Eukaryota > Metazoa > Chordata > Actinopteri > Anguilliformes > Anguillidae > Anguilla > Anguilla rostrata. Next base: position 34,447,572 of record NC_057942.1, on the reverse strand, counting down.
GTAAAAAGATGCCTTGTAAATGCAAAATATCTCACCGTCATCAGCTTTTTTGTTAACCTCGCGTCTAAGGGCAAAATGTTCCAGGTTAAAAACTGAAAAGCCACTTGATTTGCAGCTGTTTCAGCTTGATTTGCTGGCCTAATTCTTATATACTGAATAATCACTGTCTAGCCTATCCAGAGAAGGTATGTCAAGACTAACATCATTAGCTGATTGCAGCAGGAGGTGAGGAGGTGTGCTAATTGGAAAAATAATCTGCTAATTGGGATGCATTAGCATGCTCCTAAATTTTTCAATTTAGGAGCCTATGTGCCCTTTGGAAAAAATGCAGAGCCCTGTCATAATGTCTTTTTTATAGTATTGTATATTTTAATTCAATTATGTTCCATTTTCCCCCTCCGATAGTCATTGTACAGAACATGTTTATGTAATGTGAATTGCAGAAGTTTTTCTCATGTGCCATTGTGTACAGTGTTTCTCCCAGCTTCGGTTAGCCAACGTTGTCAGTGAAGAGACTTGTTCAAGCGAATAACATCATACAAAATCTCCAAAGGAATTTCCCGTCTTTGAACGGTTATATTTTTTTTCAAGCCCAGGCCTTGAATCTCTTTGAGTACTCCACCAGACATTTATTGGAGCTGACACCTGCTACCAAGAATGACCCTAATAGACCAAAGTGCAAAACTTTGCTTCCCAGCTAGCTACAACTTTGTGAACATTCCAACAGTTCTTTGTAGGATTTTACATTTGAACCTCCCATTATCAATGTACTGTTGTGTGGGAAATCAATATGGAAAATATGAGCTATTTCCTGGTGTTTCTGTGGCTGACAAAATACATTAATCCATGTACAGAGTGGATAAGTGGATATTCTTTTGTGCGAGTACAAGTAAATGCAGGGTAATGTTTTCTAGCTTTTCAGAACAATTTACAGTTATTTGCAGTCTAGGAGTATGGATGGCCCATATTTGCCATTAGTTGGAGTAGTTAATCTATTTTGGAAGTAGGCTTATTCAGATCAGCCAATTAGAGCTAAGGTACAAGGGTACAGCAGGAGGCTTATACATAAAGTTTACTGAGATGGTAAACTTTGCTGGATACAGGTAACGTTTGGAAATGCACAAACCCATGTACCTAGGCCTTTCTGCTTTAGCATTAGCTGGCCAAAGCGCTCGTATTCAGTTAGCATTTTAATAAAGTGCTTCATTAAACGACACTGCCAGTGTCACCAATAACGTTAAACACCTGGCCGTGTCTATTTGTCAGACATATTACTAGGTTGGACTCAAATTCAGAGAGAACTTGAGATGCCAGGTAAGTTAAAGAAAAGAAAAAAAAACTTCTACTTCAAAATTAAAGTAACAAACAGATTTGAAGCTCTGGAACATAGCACAGTAGAGTAGCACAAACTAACCCCCTAAACACAAAGACCAATCAAGGAATGACACAAACTCAGGAACTTAAATATCTAGACTAACAGGTGCAGACACTCAACTAAACGAGGACACACCTGAGAATGAAAACGAGAGCCAATAATGCAATAATGACACTAAGGGTCAACACAGGCCAAAATGGGGCAAAAACTAAGAACTACAGAGTCACGTTTGGTGGGACAACGAGGATTATAAATTTTCAATTGATTGAAAATTACTCTTGACTCCTGTTGGCTGGGAATTTTTGAGAGTTCACATGAAAAGTGAATTAATTTAGTCTGACTGGAACGGTCATCATGTTTTGTCTCTTCTCTTATCATCACGCGAGACTTTATTGTGAGACATTAACAGGTACAAACCAGCGGATTGTTCTGTTGTTAATAGGCTCCCATTAGGAATATCCCCAGACTCTTCTGAAATATGCATGATGTAGGCCTAGGTGGTGTGCTTGCCAGTCAGCCTCATTTATCCTCTTATCCAGATGAATGAATGTGGGTTTTATTGCAAGCTGAATGTTTCTGTTGACATGCTAGCCATGACAACGTGTTTAAGTCTTGGCTGTTGCAATTAACAGACAGAACATTAGCTAGAAAGGTTAATTTACCTCCGATTGTATCCGTGACAAAATGAGTTATTCCTACAAATATATGTTTTTTTGTATGGCATCCATTTCCTTGGGTTAGTCTTTGACTGGATAAATACAAGATTGACTATTGTGAGTTTGTGACTGTAGGCCTACCTTTTATCCCCCGAAAATGGGGGATAAAAAATGTTATTCTAACCTGTCCAACCTAAAAAAAGTGCCTTTTACATACATAAATGTAAAATGGTGAATAATGTTTTTTTTTTCTATTTATGGCAGTCTGCGATAGTTTATGAACACACGAGGAATGCATTACCCTTTTTTATTTCAGTCAGACAGCCTGTTCTGTGGCCCACATTTGCCTTTTGTGCGTTGGGGTTTATTTCAGGGAACACGACTCTTCTCTGACACTCACAGAAAAGGTCCTATTTTACACAGAAAAGGTGCCATTTTACACAGAAAAGGTGCCATTTTACACAGAAAAGGCTCCATTTAAGAGGCCCGGCCCTGTGGTGTGCTGGGTCAGACCCTGTTCCTCAGGCATATGGTCCACACAGCGGACACCGCACCTCACTGTGGCAAAGAGAGACTGGGGGGCTACCTCAGTGTCCATCCAATAGTGCTGCTTGCTTCTGTTTTTTTTTCACTTCATTTTTTAAACCCTTCAGTTACTCTTTTTTCTATTACAGAATAGTAAACTGAATGAGATGTTTTAGCACGGTCTGTGCAGACAAGGTCAGCTAATAGCTCATTCTGTCACGCTCCTAACATAGTTTCGTTTTTTCGTCAGTACAGTTGAACAGTGACGATGTTTTAGCCACACAAATGTATTTGTTCATTTTTGGAAGTTCTGTATCCTCTCAGAAATGCCCAGCTCTGTGTGGAGTTACGAGATTCCCATCCCAGATGTCGGCACACGCAAGGCCTTTGGTGAATCTGCGATGGTGGAAAATGGAGACTTTATGGAAAGGAACAGTTTATGCCTTTGCAGGGTTCAAAGAACTTAAGAGCTGTGTTAACCCTGCTCCCAGAGGACCGTAACCGCCTTTGACTTTTGTTTCTGGCCGTTTCCTGTCTGCGTTCGTGATCTTATCGATGAATCTTGTTTAAAATGTCAGATCTCGTAGGCTGAACGATTGGGCTCATGAAATTATAAAGAGAAGAAGTTTGCACGAAGATCCCGAAACTGATATGGCCCCCTAGGGACGGGTTCCCCGGGGTTAGAAGGAAAAGACTAAACCTGAACCCTGGTTCCAGAGACCCTCGTGGTCTGCTGCTTTACATGTTACACTGCACTTTGCTTATTCATTAAAGCAGTGTGATTACACACTTAAGTCACCTACCTTTGATCCTCGAGTCTTTGTTTAAATCGGTTGCTGATTTGAAAACCAGCAGGCCATGTGGATGTCAGGGCCTGGGGTTGAAGACGACCAGCGGATCGATTCAGACGGAGAGGCGCTGCCTCAAGGCGCGTTATTGTCTTCTTTTGTGCGTCCTTTTATTTTTCGAAGAAGGGGACGGCGTAGCCTAATCGCCTGGAAGAGGCGTAAGCCGATTGGCCGCGTCCCAGCATTATGCAAATCCGGCCGCCCGTTTGTTTTTCCGTTCGCTCTCATTAACTGGGCCCCTCCCACACACAGGCCGGCTTTAGGAAGTGAGATTTACTGAACCCGCCGGGGCTGAGCGAGCGGCTCACGCTCGTTCCCGGAGCTGCCCTCTGAGGCTGAACGGGAGAGCCAGTAAAATTACTCAGGATCCTCGCAAGGGGGGTGGGGATATTTTTAGTCAGCCAAATGCTGGTACCGGGCTTCACATTTTCCATCCCCAAAGTGCACTTGGGCTCCGCATCCTTTGGGGCCGGCAGCCTGTGATTCACGCTTGCGTAACTTCCTGCCCGAAGACGTCAGGCTTTCTGATGAGAGCGTTTATTCTGCGGTGCCGGCTTTTCTCCAGATATGTTCGATTTTTGTCACCTGTTGATTTGCGGCTCGCTCGTGGTAACGTTCCGGCTCGTCCTTGTTGATTTCATTTTCCCCCCACTGTTTTCCTGAGTCGTTATGTGACCTTTTGTGGTTCAGATGCCAAAGATGATAGCGTAATAGGAAAATTGTAGGCAAAGGAACACAGAGCCTTTTCAGTGGATGCTTCTGGGAAGACCTGTTGCTTAGCCTTTGTGATGACAGACCTACTATAACATTGCTTGAGAGCACAGTGAACTGACCATAGCTTTAGGATGGAAAATCACAAGGGTCCTGTTTTCAGAACTGTCTGACCACCATAGTTCCTCCTTAGGGCATTTGTGTAACCCTAACCTTAACCTAATCCTAACTTATTCCTAACCCTAACCCCTTGATTGAACCCTGAAAGGGAATGATCTTGAATATTAGCCTAGATTTTTCTATGAAAATTTTAAAACCAAAGCTATGCCACCGTAGTTCCTCTTTAGGGCATTAGTGTATTCGGGGTCCTGACCCCAAATTTAGCTTGCCACAGGGGTTGTGAAATTTCGATTCATGGCCCCGTTGACCATATCGATGTGCCTGCGATTGTTTGAGTTTTTCTCCCGTTTCCCAAATTACTATTCCTTTGTTTTTTCAGAGATAATTAGTATACATTGGTGTGTCAGTAAATAGTCAATGGTTTGCGTCTCAGACCCTGTTGGTTCTTGAGTGTACGTGGCCATGTGCGAGAGACCAATAAGATCAGAATAATTGATTACGGGCAGGAGTGGGCAGCATAGGCATGAGTGTGTGAGTGAATGGTGTGTGTGCCCTGCCGTAGATTGGCGGCCTGTCCAGTGTGTATTCCCGCCTCTCGCCCAATGCACACTGGGGTAGGCTCCAGCACTCCCCATGACCCTATCCAGGATAAGCGGATATGGATAATGGGTGGATGGATGGATGGATTATTGATTACAGGACTGGACCTCAAATAAACTTAGTCTCCTGTGAATAGCATCCTTTTTAAAAGGTAGTAGCTGCTGGAGACACAGAAAAGATTTCTTGATTGCCCCGAACTCAACTCTTGAAGGCAAGATCAATAAAGCTAGCCCATAATCTACCCCCCTACGTGTCAGAAAAGGCCCATTTATTTGGTTTGAAGGATGGTTTCTGGCTAAAGTCAGTTTGAGTTTCAGATTTAGGGTCTGGATGTGCATTTGCATACTGGAGAGGAATTCAAAATGAAATCTTTATTGCATTCCAGTGTCTTGTCTAGTGTATGTCCATAAGCCATGAAATATTAAAGACTTTGGCTGTTAGAGCCATTGTCTTTTCTCGTCATCTAATTCTTTTCCAGTCTCTTCCTCCTCAATAGTTTTTTTTTCTTTTTCATTTGTATGAATTGTCTTCCAAAATGATGCACAGCATTCTTGCTGTTCTGGTGTCCATCACCATAATCTGTGGCATGTATTTTTTTGGCATTGAAAATCCTGTTTTAGTCTGCATGAAAGCCCTCTGTTTTCCTTTTAAAAACACATCATTGTTATTCATCATCATATTATAAATCAAATAAAGTTATCTTCCTTGTGTTGTGGAGACAGATTTTGTGTGTGCGTGTGTGTGTGTGTGAGTGTATGTGTTTGAGAAGGACTGCTGCGCACAGACTGTTCTTCCTGCACCCACCATATGTGTGTGTTTTCTTCGCCTGGATTGAAATTTGTTTTCTTTGTAATTAGGACCATCTTTAATCGTTTATGTAATTTCTTTCTCTCCCATTCAAACCCTCACACACCCTCACATTAACACCTTCTGTCAGTACCTACTTGCACAGCTGGAGCAAGCTGACAAAATGTCTCTTAACGACTCCGTTCAGTCACTATTTTTAAATTGAAATGTTCATCGAGCCACAATAGCAAGATGTAGGCCTATTTAGTTATTCAAGTTTATAAATGGGAAAATATTAGCGAAACATACTAATGTCAAGTGTTTTGCATCTAAACATGAGCACTGGAGGTTCATTCTTTGTGGTTAGTCACTTCAAGTTCTCTTCTGATTGGCCGCCAAATCAAACCGCCTCACTGTTCATTGGTTAAAATGTAAGTGTTAATTATGCAATAAACCTCCAGATGTGCTTCAGATGTTCATCCCGAGATGAGAATAGTCTGACCCCAAAAAGCAGTCGCATTCCTGGAGGCTGTAGGCAAGAGTTAGCCTAAATTTAAAGTGGGTTCTTCTGAGGTAACCGTCTCCACAGTGAAATGCAGAATGTAGCTATGTCAATCAGAGCAGCAGTGAACCTGGGAAAGTTCACAGAGCCACAGAGCGCTTTATCTCCCTAGTTCAAGTTACTTATTTCATTTCAGGTGCGGTGTCCTTAAAGGGCATGCCTGTTTAATTTGTTTGTCACGTAGAGGGAACATTTATACCCACCTCAGAATGCCCTTTTAACATTTAATCAGCTACAGCACAGAACTGTGATGGGGTTTATCTGGGCTAAATGTGATGAACTATGGCAAACGGCACTCGGTTTCAAAATAATATGTTTATCCATCGTATAATTATTGAACACGGGGATCGAGTGTTTAGCGTCGTCTCCATCGGCGTGGCATTTTCAAAACGATGATCAAACACCTGCTATGAAAATTAATTATGTCGGATTACACTCCTAGCGGTAATTATGAATGGGGGATAAGCAATGGGAATTAATAACGCTGCTTTTTGTGGGCTAAGTAAAACTGAAATGAAAGTGGAGAACTTTAGCATTTGCATGATGCTAGCCATGCCGGGTAGAATATCTGTTACTTTAGCAGTTGTGTGGTGCTAGCCATGTCGGTTCCTCATTTCCAATGAATATCACTTCCCAGTCAACACTGTCAATGATCTCAGCTCACGAGACACCTGAAACACACTCCTTGGGTTCGTCGAGAGGGCAAGTTCACTATATTGAGAAAAAAAAGTCTTATGACTTAACCCAGTAGTTCCCAACCCTGTTCCTGGAGATCTACTATCCTGTTGGTTTTTATTTCAACTAATTTGTAGAATTATGCCTGATCTCTAGCTTTTGAATGAGGTGTGCTTTGCTAGGGTTGGACTGAAAACCTACAGGACGGTAGATCTCCAGGAATAGGGTTGGGAACCACTGACTTAAACTATAGTTTAATGTAGTTTGTACTATTTAGGTTGCGAACCAAGGCACTGCTGTTACTAGACTACATGTCCATTTTTATTTATTTTAAATGTCATCCAAACATGCTTGTAAAGGTGAACGAGCTGAATGAAATTTAATCGAAACGTTACCTAAGATTTATTTCACTCTCTTGTGGGATGATAATTCCACCTTTTGGATAATTTGTTTCAAGGCGTCAGTAAAAAGAAATTGTTTTGAGGGCATTGTAAAATGGTCATTCAAGTGCGCAGTGATGGAAAGCTAACACGTTCCCCCGCGCTTAAAATGCGCACTTTCTAATCCTGTCAAGTGGGAATAATTTGTTCTAAGGAGGCTACCCCCCCAGGGGAGAATGGTTTTGTAAGCTGCATGGTAGAGTGTCAGAACCTTTTACCATCACGGTGTGTTCCACGAGTGAATTCGACTACAAACTTTCCATGACACTCTCTTGACTTCCTGAAGCTCCCATCAGCCACTGCATTATTGCTTGCAGGGTCTAGGGTTCTAATGCCTTTAAAGAGTTTGGGCTAATGGATGTATCTGGCTTGCATTGACAACATACTTAATCCTGACTTGATTTGAGAACATTCTGAGTCTTGATTCTGTTCCATGTTGGAACTCTTTGGCTTGCGATGGGATGGGTTGGGATGGGTTACACCCTGAAAAGGAAACATTGTCATTGTGTTCTCCGTTTGCTTATGTTATGATGCAGTCAGTTTATAATCTTTGTCTGAGTAGTCCAGATAATACTATGCAATCGCATGACTCTTATTCAAAAGAAAACGTCTCATGAAAAACTGGGAGCTTAACCTTACCAAGCTATCTTTTTTTCCTACAACAGAGGCCAAGGTGTTTACATTTTCTAGTGACAGAAAATCCCCAAAGAACCCGGGCAGTTGAATCTTTCTAAATTACGGCTGAATGCTGGCTGTTTTTTTGAAAATATTAAAGATACTAATTGGAGAAAACAAGCATTTTTTCTTTTATTGTGTCCTTTTATTTAACAGACAAAGAGACTGTGGTTCTTCATCTTGGATTCTGGTTGCGTGGCCTTGTTAAGAAAGTGGAACGGGGAGAACACAGGCACAGTGTACAGAGGAAAACAGAAGCTGACAAATGCACAGCACCTGTGAGGGATAGCCTTCTGCCTCTCCAGACCAACATATCAGCTGGTGCAGAGAGCCTTTTGTTTAACTGACCGGTTTCTCTGATTTACTGATTTTCGGAGGTGGAAAGTCCAGGGCTCAGAAAGTAATGCATTTTTTCCATCCATTAACTCAGCAAGCTGATTTCACTAATTCGTTTTACCTCTTGGCTGAAGATTTATGCACATTAGTGAATCCAGGTGATTGGAACAAAATACTGAAGGGGACTTTTACTTTCTGAACCTGGAATTTCACTGATCTTTTGAGTCTGCTCTCTCCTTCCCCCTATCTTTTCTTTCCTTAAATCCCACCCCCTCATTCTGATTGGCTGCTCACTCATTTAATGTCTTGGTCTTGACTCCCTCTGTCTCCTTCATTGATTGTCATTTCATTCTTTGTTCTCTGTGTGTCCTTTTCTCTGTCCCCCAGGGCCGGCTTTGCCCGGAAGAAGCCGCTCAAGATGAACATGGTGAAGAGGATCATGGGAAGGCCCCGGGAGGAGGAGTGCAGCCCCCAGGACAACGCGCTGGGCCTCATGCACCTGCGGCGCCTCTTCTCCGAGCTGTGCCACCCGCCGCGTCACATGACCCAGAAGGAGCAGGAGGAGAAGCTCTACATGATGCTGCCCGTCTTCAACCGGGTGAGGGGCCGGGTGGGGAGGGGGGGTGATGGGGGCTACCGCATGTCAGTCTGTCAGCCCCAACAAACTGTATTGGGAAAACACAGCTGTTCTTAAGAAACACTCTGTCGCAAGATGTTCCTTTCCCCTTCTGAGCGGCAGTGTTAACAGGCGTGTGATGTTCAACAGGAAACAAGCTGTCGGTTCGATGATACCGTGTTCCTGTCGATCATTAGCAAATAAGACCAGACAAGCCGGGCTTGCCCTTTGGCCCTTAGCTTTCCCGTCCTGTGGAAGTGTGAATAATTTGTACCGAGTCCAGACTGGCTGTGTTTTGCATCAGGGTGTTCTATCGTGGTTAATGGAGTTACAGTTGCAAACGACCCAGAAATAATTACAGTAGGAAGCAGGCATAACTGGAGAGTCACTGTCTCAAATGTGTTTGCTGAATGTAAATACAAATAGGCATTAGCAAATCACCCTCAAGCTACTTCTCACAAATTTAGCAACTGAGTCACTCATACTTGTAGCTAGACACTGGATTTAGACGCATGCTTGGAACTGTTCTGGATAATTGTTCTTGCGATTTTTAATTGTTTTTGTGTGTGAAGTATTTGTGTTGTACTTGAAAAGAATGTTCATCTGGGTTATTATTTTAAGGTTTTATAAAAGTTGAAACCTGGTGTGAAGAAACCCAGAATTGTTTACTACATTTCTCAAACCAATGCAGTTCCTAAGACATTAAATTCAATTCAATTTTAGTTGTATGGCAGTTGTTACAGAGACACCCACACAAAGATACTACAGTGAGAGTACCATAAAGCGGGTCATGGTGACCCTTTTGAAGTTTTGCAATGCCATTCCTTTGATAGATTCTTTTCAAGCTAAAATGGTGGAACGAAGGCAGTGCGTGAGTCACCGCCGCTGTTCTTTTTCATATGGAAAACAGAGAGCTGCCTGTGCTTGCCTGAGCACCACTGGAGCTGGAGAGCCCTCAGTCGAGTGCCATGGCTTCCACAGGGACCCTCCATCAGATCATTAATCACTCAACACTCGCCATCTACTCGCGGTCTAGTGTCGGTTCAGACGCTGGACGAGAGCTTCTGCCGTTCCTACGTCTTCCCGTTTTTTCATCCGTCTGCAGATTTTCAGCCCAGCGGCTTAATAGCCCAGATTCGACGCCCGTGGTTGTCGAAGCCAAGCAGGGACATCTATTCCTGGGTGCTCACTGTAATTTGTGCCTGGCTTTGGGAGCGTTAGCAACTTTTTGAAATAGTCCCTGCAAGCTTAGCCAACTTGCAAAGAGCGTGGTCGGCTTAAAAAACAAATTAACCGGCATGTTTGCTCGTTTGCAAGATGTGATTTGGTTGTCAGTAGAAGGGTCAGCTCCGCAGTCCTCTCCTCGAATAACTCTGAAGCTGCTTTTGTACGTTTGGTTCTGTGCTGCACGGTTCGGCTGCATCAGCGAAGTGCTGTCTCAGCTCAATTTAAGACAGGTCTCCCAAGCTGAGCTTGTCCCGCTGTGATAACATTGTGTCCAGACGCTGTACCAGGATCTGAAAGCGTGCGCGAATTTTGAGGCAGGATGGGCTTTGAGGAAGTGATGGATTCCCTCTCTGTTACGCTATAAATCCCCTAGCGACATGCCAGAAATGGAAACAAGCTGGGTTGTTTGAAGGGAAGCCATTATAAGTCAATGGTAGGAGAGGTTTGGAAACTAGACAATAATGGGCTGAAGGATTATTTGGCATTTTAAACCCAGTGAATAATGTTTACTTGATGACACTAATATGTCCCCCCCCCCCCATCTGGCTCTCAGGTGTTTGGAAACGCCCCGTCCGGAACTATGACTGAGAAATTCTCCGACCTGCTGCAATTCACCACTCAGGTGTCCAGACTGATGGTCACAGAGATCAGAAGGAGAGCTTCTAATAAGTCCACAGGTAAGGCTCGGGGAGAGAGAGAGCACTGTTTGCAATATTAAACGTGACTCTTACACTTTCCTTCACTGTTTTCATCTGTCCAAAGCCTTAAATCAGCCCTGAAGTGATTTAGATGGTGGATTCTGATCTGTGGCCCTCCCTGTTAAAAGCTTTTTCAAAGGTGCTCTAGGGTCTGGTGAAAATCAGTTCTAATTTAGGTTCTCCAAGTACGTTTCACGTTGGTCCACTGACTGCTTCGCCACGTCCTCCCACCCGCAGAATCGAGCAGGCGTCTGAGCAGGGCAATTTATTTGTAGCTTTGAGGCTAAAATGTCAATTCGGTTTGTTCCCGTTTCCCCCCCCCCCCCCGATTCCTCTGAGAACAAAACCTAATCTCGTTTAGATGGAAATTTCCGAAGACCTTTGGCTGTGGACGAACGACCGAACGAATAAACGAACGAATAGGCTAGATATTCTTAAACGAAAAGAGGCCTGCTGCTTTAATATGTGGCGCTAGCTTGACGGAACAGTGCCTGTCTTTCGTTCGTTTTTTGGTGGTCCGTGCCGTCCACCTGAAAGAGTTAAAGACTGAAAGCAGGGCCTCTGGAGTATCTGCCCTGTAAGCCCGGTGTTCCCTCTGCGGGAAGGTCAGACCTTTTCCATCTGTGACGCATCGCTCCCCGGTTCCTTCTTAATTTTACTTAGTGTCAGCCTACCTCCACCTCTCCTTTATCATTCGGTTCCAGTACACAGCTTTAACCTGCAACGCATGCTTACATAAGACTGCAGTCCACTTCCTGCGTGGATTTGTCACCGCGAGTCAAGAGACAAGTTAAACTTAAATAAAATGGGGTCACCGATAGGTCGTTCTCCTCTAATTACCAACATATGTGGTGATGCTTCAGAGTAATGCACATCAGGATTACGAACGGAATAAATCCATTTCACTGATCAAAGCATGGTAATCTTTTAGCCTCTTTTTCATTTTTTAAAATGTCAAGTGTGATTTTATTTGTTAAATTCCTCCAGAGCTTAGACTGCTGCTGATTATTTTAGCGCAGACAAACCAACATAATAGGCTCTGAATTAATTCAGCCGCATTGACTATGAGCTTGATGTTCTTTATGAGAGATCATTTTTGGTTCCAGATTCTGCATATTTCTCATGTGCGCACTAGCCTGTTCTGCTTCGCTGGGTACTCGCTTAATTAAATTGGCAAATGAACCAAAATGTCTACCGAGGTGCACAGTCGGAGCCATTCTGGCTCTGTGTGCTGACGTCTTTTCTCCACAGGTGTCATGTGACTTGTTTTTGCAGAGAATCAGGCATTGATTTACTGATCAAATCTCAGGTCCTGTGCAGCAAAACCCTCGTCCATATGTGCTCCAGAGCTTTTGAACATCTGCTATAAGCTGTGAAAGATATCCACCCTTTCATGTCTTTGAATGCCACAAGGCATACACTTGCTATATAGACCTGGTGCACATTTTTCCCCTGACATTGTCAAGTTTAACGGCTCATTGAAATTGGATAGATTGCGAATTGTTACTCTGTGTAAGACAGAAATTGCTCTCCTGGATTCTACAATTTTGTTCTGCACCATTTCTAAAGATGAAAACTATGCCACAGTAACACATCATGTTACCGCAACATATATTTTATGTGTGTGAAGGGTATTTGGCATTCAGTGCATTGAGTACCTCATGTCATGTTGCCTGCTATGCCAAAGATCTAGGTGACAGAGAGACAGTGTGATTTCAGGATCTGTATTTTGCTCATTTCAAACTCAGGGGCTGGCGTCTTAAATTAATCCATCCCAGCATGCACCGCTGTACGGGTGCATTTCTGCCTTTGGTTTCTAGTGTAACTGAAATGTACTGGGTGTAATTTCTCTGCAGAGGCAGCCAGCAGAGCCATTGTCCAGTTCCTGGAGGTCAATCAGAGCGAAGAGGCCAGTCGGGGATGGATGCTGCTCACCACCATCAACCTCCTGGCTTCATCTGGACAGGTGTGTGAGGGTCACTACCTTCAGCTGGGGTCAAGGTTCAAGAGCAAATGGCTTACTGTCTTCGGCTGGGGTGAAGTGTCAAGGGTCAAGTGTGAATGGCTTACTGTCTTCAGCTGGGGTCAAGGGTCAAGTGCGAATGGCTTACTGTCTTCAGCTGGGGTCAAGGGTCAAGCGCGAATGGCTTACTCCAAGGTTGTCCAACCCTGTTCCTGTAGTTATACCGTCCTGTATGTTTTCATTTCAAGGCTAATTTGGCACACCTGATTCTACTAATTACCAGCTTGATGAGCTTTCTAGCTGTTGAATAAGGTGTGCTTTGATAGGTTTGGAATGAAAACCTGCAGGACGATAGAGTTCCAGGAACAGGGTTGGGCAGTCCTGGTTTATTGCCTTTGGCTGGGGCCAAGGGTAAAGTGTAAATGGCTTAGCATGCTGTGAACAATATGTATGGCTCTTATTCTTCCTTTATGTCTGGATTGCACTCACTGCCATTACAATTCATTCATTCATAATTTGGTTATTTACTCTGTTATGGGAGGATTTGCATTTGCATTGGCTCTGGCACATTGAAGCTGCAAATGTTTTTCTGAAGTGTTTTTATATCTGATTTATATTTTCCTCAGAGGGGCTGCTACTATTGCTTTCAAATGGAATTTCTTATTTCTGTTTTTGGGATGATAGACTGGGGTGGGACTTTGAGGGGTCTGATAACAACCATTTTTTGGAGCTGGTTTCTACAGCGTGACTTCAGGTTGGTGAGTCACCCTCATCTCCCCTGGCCCCTTGAGCCACTTTGTTGGCTGACTCCTTTCTCTCTTATTTGTGGGGGTGGAGCCTCCCAAAGGGGTGTGACCTCATTTCTTAAAGAAACATCTCAGGCTGTTTACCGCTCTCTTATGCTTCCTGTGTGAAGTGATGCTGACTCAACAGCAGATCTAGTGCAACAGCACTGCTTCAAGGCAGTCTTTCCTAAGTCCAGTTCCCTTTGTATGCGACGGAGGGGGGGCTGTGTATTTTGTATTATGGGCCCCGGTATGCAGACAAAAGGCCGCTCTGGATGCACCCCCCCCCCCCCTCCCGATAGCGTGGGCGGGACAAGAGCCGAGCGTACGCCCCAAAAAAAGGCTGGCCCTTTCAGCATCCGCCCTCGCTTCGTTACCTCGGACGATTTCTCTCTCTTTTTTATCTCCCCTCGCCTCGGAAAATGAAGACGCTCCCCCTCTCCCCCCCCGGCATGTCAGGTGTAATTTCTCCGCGGCTGACACCGTAATTGGGCGGCCCCGCCGCGGAGGGGAGAAGTAACCTTGACCCGCCGCTCCCCGGTTTGTTTAGCCGCGGCGTTGTTATTCCGTCTCTCCCCGGCAGTTAACCCCCTCCTGTCGGCCCGTCTCCTCCCGTAAGCGCGGATTTACCGCCAAACCCCCCCCGCGGCTCGTAACCTTGAGGGGAAAACTGGAACACGCTCGAGATGTGCGGTTTTGTATCAGCGTAGAGATCCATCGTTAAGCGAGTAGAAGATGAGCAAAACATGTGGTGCATTTTAGATTCATTCAGAAATCAAACTGTGCGTGACAGGATGATTTTGGCTTATTGATAATTAAAATTATATTATCTGACATAAAGCCTAATGTATACGGCAGGTGTTTTCACATTCCGTAAGTCTGTCCTGGCACACGTCCAGATAATCACCATTTACAGTGCTTTACGTTCTTTCACTGACAAGCAGAAAGAGCATTTTTGTGTTCCTCTGTGTTTACTGATCTGTGTGTCGAGAGCTACGATTGCGCCTTGTTATTTTTCTCAGCCGGGACCCGGTTCCGGATTAGATGCGCCGATGCGCTAGCTGCGTCGGTTTGGTAAGCTTCGAGAGATTCAGAAATGGCGATCAATCTTAAGGCTTTTTGTGTAAGAGGTGTGAGAGAACGGCGTCGCCGAGCCGTGAAGAAAAGCGAAAAAGCGCGACTCGTCTTCACGGATGAGCTCTTAAGCCGACGGCGCTGCGCTTTTCCCCCGGATCGGCAAACGGAGGCGAGCGGACGCCGCGCCGTGGGTTACCCGGGCTACGGCCGCGCCTCGCGTCTCGTTAGGATGACAGACGCCTCTGGGGAAGACGACATTTTGCCTCACGGTCAAGCTCGCGCGACTAGGAGTTGTGACATCTGTTCAATCTTCCCTAAGTGCACGGCTTAATATAATGATACTAATTAAATAAGCGGGATAGCAGGAACACTCTAATTTCCACAATGGTGTGCATTTTTAAGGGAGCCGTCTGAAACACTGGATGAGACGTTCTGAACTTAGAATCAGCGTAACACCAAGTAACAGGCCATTGGTAAGACATTACAAAACCAGATATAGTGGAAGTAACTTCACACACACATAAACGCATTACACACAACCACAGATAAAAGTGTAAGCAGTTTACATGCTACTCTATACTGCTCTGTATTAGGCTATGACCTAACAGACTGTGTATAGTGTCATATAATTCTGACCCACTCGTGGCCTGTGTTTCTGTGCAGAAAACGGTGGACTGTATGACCACCATGTCAGTGCCCTCCACGCTGGTGAAGTGTCTGTACCTCTTCTTCGACTTGCCGCACACGCCCGAGGCGGCGAGCGCCTCGCCCACCGAGCTGCCCCTGGCCGACCGCCGCGCCCTGCTGCAGAAGGTCTTCGTGCAGGTAAGACTGCGGTCGCGCCGACCGCGTGCCACGGTTAGGGCTCGACCCAGAGCTGAGGGGGAGAACTGGACCTCATTATGGGCATCATCTTAAACTGCAGGTCCCTGTTCCTTTGCGCTCACGATGGGTTATCTGGGATATCTGATACAGTTAACTCCATAATGTTTGGGACAAATGCATATTTTTAATTAATTTGTCTCTACTTTCATTTAGGTAATAATAATATTTTACAAACATTATCGTGCCCTGAAATGGTGGCGCTATGTTTAAAAACTGTTTGCTGTAATTTCTACATGGTGAAGCCAAAGTGTATAAAAATACCCTTAAATAGAAGCTGAGCATGTGTTCCTTTAAACCCGGTGTGAATTTGTTGAGATGTGTGTAGAACACAAGCTTCAGTAACACTTCAGACCCTGGGGGGGAGGTTGTTGAGTTGAGGAGTGGGCCATGTGAGACGTGACCCCGCCCCTCTCCCCATGTCAGATCCTGGTGAAGCTGTGCAGCTTCGTGTCCCCCGCGGAGGAGCTGGCCCAGAAGGACGACCTGCAGCTGCTGTTCAGCGCCATCACCTCCTGGTGCCCCCCCCACAACCTGCCCTGGAGGAGGAGCGCCGGGGAGGTGCTCATGACCATCTCCCGCCACGGCCTGAGCGTCAACGTGGTCAAGTACATCCACGGTGCGCTTCTGCGTTGGCGGTCATACTCGCCAAATTAAACACTGCGCCTGTTACACCCGCTGCAGCCAGTCGATCTGACATACTTTTTAAAGTTAATTTCATATTTTAACATATGTCAGGCTATGCTTTAGTAAGCAGTGTGTCAGCAGTAAATGCATTCATTAATTTGCGTAGACTCAGAACGTCTGGTACTCACTGCCATATGGTATTTTTTTTATGTACCTATGATTACAATTCAAACAGTTTCCTTTTGGATTCTGCATTGGAGACCGTGTTTGTTAGTGTAGTTAGACGATTCAGTTGGATAGGTGATTATCTGGAAAACACCTGCAGGTGTTGGATTGCGTTTAGCTGTGACAGTAATCTGCACGGGCAGCCAGTGTATCATGGTATCAATTCTAGTGGCTGTTACACACTGGGAAGGGAAAGAAAATTCCGGAAAAATGGATGTGCTCTCACAGAGGACAAAATGCAAGATTAAAATGACACTAGAGTTATGGACTTGGTGGATTACACTTGGGGCAGACACTCAAACATATATGGTTGTGTCGTTGCTCATTTGTTTCCCATTGTAAGAAATCAACTCTTTATAATACTGTGTGATGTCTCTAGGGAGCTCTTTCAACATGAAATAGTTCTGCAGTACATGCAGTCGATTATTGCCGGCACCTCAGGCTGTTACGTTTTCAAAGTAATATGCTACAGTACATTTCATCTCAACCGTTTTGCTATTACGCCATTTTGTTTTTTGTGTTACGACTGCATGAAAAATGTAACGCGGAGCGTTGTTTCCGCAGAGAAAGAGTGCCTGTCCACGTGCGTCCAGAACATGCAGCAGTCGGACGACCTCTCGCCCCTGGAGATCGTGGAGATGTTCGCCGGCCTCTCCTGCTTCCTGAAGGACTCCAGCGACGTGTCCCAGACCCTGCTGGACGATTTCCGCGTGTGCCAGGGATACGCCTTCCTCTGCGACCTGATGCTCAGGTGCGAGGGGGGCACTAAAGCGAAAAGGCTTCTGGAGTTGAACTTGTTCATTTACAAGCTTTTGTTTGTGTTCAGCCGTTCATATCCTGTTTCACTTCTCTAACTGTTATTTTTATTGGGGTCAGAGAATCCCCTATAAAAGGTGTCTCCACCTTCTTCGAGATGGAAAGTCCCTCTGAACTACATTCTAACTGTTTAGAGGGAGCTTTGTGTGAATGCAATTTTAGAAATTGACCATGGTCATGGTGAATATTTTTCTTTTGTGGAACAAACAGAATTGTGCTTTGGTTAGAGGTTAGAGTCAAGAAGAAGGACATGGATGTTTTAATTGTAGTGGTCGAGCCACAAAGGCTAAAGATATTCAGATCTTCCGTGTTGTACTTTCATGTATTTTTTTAGAAGAGGCAATGTCAGTGTGAACAGATGGCGGTTAGCGGGGTGGTGTTTTGCGGCCCTTGTGTGCCAGTGCGCGCGCTAATCCCACGCGTGGTCTCTGCAGGCTGGAGCAGGCCAAAGAGGACGACGCCAAAGACGCGCTGAAGGACCTGGTGAACCTGGTGACGGCCCTCACCACGTACGGCGTGAGCGACCTCAAACCGGGGGGCCTCACCACGGGGGCGCCCTTCCTCCTGCCCGGGTTCGTGGTCCCGCAGCCCTCCGGGAACGGTCAGTACCGGCCTTCAGAACCCACCGTGTGCCAACACACAGACCTTTGGTAGACAGAACCCACTGGGGTGTCAAAAGGTCTCATCGAATGTTGGCCTTGTTCAAAAATCCAGGACCTGAATTATGTAAGATGTCAATTTAGAATTTTATTCTGAATTCCAACCTGTTTGGTATTGAAAACAAGCCAATCTATTTTTCTGAAGAGTAGCGAGTTTCTAATAAGTACAGATTAACTGCAGAAGTTCAATTTTATATAGAATTTTATACGAGTGGAGGGTAAAGCTGTATCCCTTGTATACATGGCCATGTACCACATTTATTTAACTGCTGTTCTGAGAAGCAAGGATGCCTTTTGTTGTGTGTGTGTGTGTCTGTGTGTGTCTTTTTTGGGAAGCTAAACAAAGGTTTTATTTTTAACTTAAATTAACATTTATTTGATTCCCAATTCCAAAATTGTTGTTGTGCCTTGTCGTCTGTGGAATCGAGACAATTTTGGTGGAACGGAGCCCAGTCAGAAAAATAACATAATATATATATAATAACACATGTTGTAGCACTAGTGCTAGATATTTTATAAATAATCACGTTTGGTGATTCCACGCAGTAAACGGTCCTGCAGCCATTTTTTCTGAGCCATTTTCCAGCACGTGGGCGGTGGTGTGAAGTTTTAAAGAAGTGCATTTATCCAGGATTAACTCTGTGCCAGTAGCTGTTTAGGGTGTGGTGAACATTCCTTATTCTCTTGGTGTTTTTAGCCTTGGGGCACTCTGTAGAGTTACCCTCTATGTGTGTGACCTATTAGCTGCTATTTTGTTATCTAATAGTCTTTTTTGAACGACTTTAAGCCATCATTTAACAAGGTAGTTGAACCAGGTCCACCTTGGCTTCTGTGAATTGATTACTTTTCTTATCAGGAAGTGCTTGGAATCCCCAGGAGAAATAAAGAGGACAGGAGCTTAATTAAGAG
Source organism: Anguilla rostrata (assembly GCF_018555375.3). Lineage (NCBI taxonomy): Eukaryota > Metazoa > Chordata > Actinopteri > Anguilliformes > Anguillidae > Anguilla > Anguilla rostrata. The sequence goes on along the minus strand of NC_057942.1, from coordinate 34,428,779 downwards.
GAAGGGACTTATTGGGTCTGATAAGGCGCAGGTGGCTTTGCGCGTCGGGCCAGAAGCACGAGCTCTCCGCTCTCCGCAGCGTTCAGGAGGGAGACGTGCCGCGGCGTTTCCGTGGGAGATTCGCACACCCACAAGCGGCGGATTAGTCTGTTTACACGCCCTGTCACTTCAGGTTCCCCTGGCACGGACTCCTTTGATGAAGACCTCAAAATGAACCACAGAGTGTGTCCACGCTCGTGTGCAGCGAAGCACATTAGAGCCTGAATGGCTCCTTTGCATGAGCGATGAATGACGGATTAATTTGCCTGTGGAAATGGCCGTTGGGAAGGATATCGGTAGATCAGCAAATTCAATGCTGCAGGGACTGATTGAGGACTTGCGGGTTTCTGACATAAGGTTTCTTTGTCCTTAAAGCTTTCATTTCTTTTATGATCCTTTTACAGTGTGGATGTTGGTTCAGATCTCAAAAGACACTTGACTGTAGTGCAGTAGTCCATATTACTGTGCTGTAGCATGTTTGTGAAGATTTTTGTTCTTGAACGGAGAGCATGTCTGATATTTTGACCCTTTTCTTGCCATGCGGAACCTCCAGGGCACGCGGTGAGGAACGTCCCGGCCTTCTCCGTGCTCCACAACGCCTTCCTGAAGGCCAAGAGCAGCCGGCTCACCCGCTCCATCCTGGAGGCCATCGGCAACATCTACATGGCCGACCGGGCCAACTACTTCATCCTGGAGGCCCAGCACACGCTGTCCCAGTTCGCCGACAAGATCTCCCGGCTCCCCGAGGCCCAGGCCAAGTACTTCGAGCTGCTGGAGTTCGTGGTCTTCAGCCTGAACTACGTCCCCTGCAAGGAGCTGTTCAGCGTTAGCGTGCTGCTCAAGTCCAGCACCTCGTACCAGTGCAGCATCACGGCCACGCGCACCCTGCTCAAGCTCACCCGCCACGACCCCGTCTTCAGCGAGGTCTTCCGCGAGGTGGGCCTCCTGGAGGTCCTGGTCAACCTGCTGCACAAGTACGCCGCCCTGATGAAGGACCCCGCCCAGGCCCACGTCGAGCAGGGTGAGGAGGAGCTTCCGGAAGGTTCCGCACTTCCATCTTGAGACAGGCTGACGTTGAAAAAACTCGATCTATTTAATGATACGAAAACCGAGAGTTATTTTTCTGGCAGTGGATTGACTGAGCTGTCAGTTACTTTTGCTGTTTTGTTTTCTTGCTGTAAATCACTAGGCGAGCGTTTGGGAATGAATGCAAATTTAGCTGTGTATTTTTGTGCACAGATGTGGAACAATTCTCCCAGGTCGTAGTGAAAGATGCTTGAGCGGGTTGTGGAAGTCATTGTGATTCAGGCCAGTAGTAACAGACTCACAGATGGTCCAGGGCAGTGGAGGGCTGTGCTGTCCATCACACGCTTGTGACTCTTTCCCTCCAGCCTCTGGCGGCACCAAGAACAGCAACCAGGCGGAGGAGCAGAAGCAGCTGGCCTGGCTGGTGATGGAGACGCTCACCGTCCTGCTCCAGGGCTCCAACACCAACGCAGGTGCGCTCTTCACCCCCCCCCCCACCAAATCCTCAGCCGCCAGGCTTCCTCAAAAACCGCCTCTTTGTGGCGCCTTGCGCGGATCCGCACCCCGGGATTAACGCGGGCCTTAATCCTGACGGAATCCCCTGATACCCCGCGGATGCGCCAGCCGCGTAATCCCCGAAGCCCGCCGGTGTCATCCGCGGGGCTCTTTGTCTGGCCGATAAAGGCGGAAAGTCGGGAGGGGGGAATGACAAAGGACTCGTCGGGCGGAGGTTACACCAATGGTGGCTTCCGCCGTTGAGCACCGCCGTCGATGCCTGCAGACAGCCCCGAGATATCGGCGTGACGCTCTCCCCTCCTCGCCCTCGTTTCCCGCCCTTTTCCTCGAGCTGAAGCCAGGGGCTAGCCGGCCTGTTCTGTTCTTCCAGGGAGAAAAAAACAGCATCCATCCCCCGGGGACCAGGCTCACACAGCGCTTTCCTTTGTGCTGTCACTCAACCCCCCCCACTCCCCCCTTCCCACAAACCCAAACGGGCTGCTTGGCGGTCAGACTGCAAACAAATGTTCCCACACAACCCCCACCCCTCTCCCCCCCCCCCCACAGTGGTGTTAAGATTCACTGCGGTATCGGGTTCAGCCAGTGGCCTGTCACTGCAGGTTAATCTCTCTTTCTTAGCTACTGCCTCTGAATCTGGCTGTAAACTGTGGCACATTAAATACTGCTGTGTCACATCGCCTGTTGTCCTTAAACTGGCAACCGTTAGCTTCTGCAGAGGTTCTAGCCGGCACCACATTTTGAACGCGGTGTAATCTCTAGATGAAACCCGAACACACCTGTAATTAGCGCTGTAATAAGTCTATTTTAACAGGAAGGCGAGCCCTCATTTACACCTACGCTGAATAACCGTCACACCTAAGCCTATGTATTTACATAATGACTGTGCTGATTATTTCAAAGTAGTCTTTCGCGTGCCGTACGCGGAGAAAGAATGTCTGCACTTCTGATATAACGAAATGAAAGAAATCGTTCTTTGAATCGTTCTTTGAAAAAGCTGTCCTTGCCTTTTGAAAGAAGGCATTTGTGTATTTTTGTTTTCACCAGACGGGATATCGAACACGTTTTCTACACCTAGGGCTCGGTTGTTGCGCGTGGAGCTTCTAGAATATTCCGGTTCATACTTTATCACGAGGCCTCTCTGTCTTCAGCTATGCGCTGACGTACTCCGTACCTGTCTGCGCAGGTGACAAAGTGGTTTTTCTGAAGCTGGCATACATATTTTAGGTCTAGTGTTGAGTAGCTCAGTAAAAACGCAGAGTGAACGCCCTCATACGCAGTTGCAATCTCCTGTGCCCAGACACCCACAGAATACATTAAAGATGCATAAATTAAACTTCTTCCAGGGCTAATTATTTTTGCTTTTTGGTTGTATGGAATAGAGTATCTTAGTAGAATTTTTTGTGAGAGTAATGCTTGTGTGTGCTGTTCTTGTGCCAGCTCTTATACTCGTCTGCATGAATGCATGTTCTTTTCTGAAATAATGCTGTCGTTGGCCTTTTCTTGTCTTTTCTTTTGTTTGCCTCCACTGTAATTTCATTTTGTAGTGGAGGCAAAAATGACTTTTTATTATCGTTATTTTTTTTATTTGGAAAACACAGTACAAGAAAAACTGTTGAATAAAATAACATCTTGTTCTTGTTCTTGCTCTTCTCCTTTCTGTGGCTTGTGTAATAGCATAGTGGCAGAATTAATGGGTTTCATCAGCACCTATTATATAGAAGCACTAATACTGAAGTAGCAGTGTGTGCTCCGTCCAGGTGTGTTGCATAGATTACCGCCATTTTCTTTGAAAACTGTGCGTTTTTTACATTTTATTTGCATTTTTTTGTGTGTGTTTGCTCGGCGTGCCGTGTCAGGCTGTGGAGAGCGCACCTCTGATTTTCTCTCTTCTGCTTCGTGCTGTCACGAATGCCTCCATTTCGAGAGTGAGATTTACGCTACCGAATTTAGCCTCCGGTTTGCCTCACGTCAGCTGACGGGGTTTTCTAAGAATCAAAATTACCCCTTTTTCACCTGAGTGATTTTACTGTTTTCTATTTTCCCACTTTCTCTCGATCTCCCTTTCCATAATAGCTTTTTTTCCCTCTCTTTAATATTTCTCTTCTGTGTATTGCCCTTTCGATCGCTCTTCCCCTAATTGCTTGTTTGTCTCTTTTCCTGTGTCGCTGTTTCTGTCTCTCTCTGGCAGGTCTGTTTCGGGAGTTTGGCGGCGCGCGGTGTGTCCATAACATTCTGAAGTACCGGCAGTGCCGCGAGCACGCTCTGATGATCATCCAGCAGCTGGTGCTGTCGCCGAGCGGCGACGACGACATGGGCACCCTGCTGGGCCTCATGCACTCTGCCCCGCCCACCGAACTGCAGCTCAAAACCGACATCCTGAGGGTGAGAGGCTGACCCGCCCCTGGCCCCGCCCCTGCACCTTGCCACACCCCCCTCTGTGCACACCCCTGACCCGTATGAGCACCTGTCCCGTGTAATCACTTGTCCAGTGTAAGCACCTGTCCCGTGTGGACACGATGTCTGTTTTCTTTAACCACTTGTCCTCTCTAGACAGATTTTGTATAGCCACCTGTCCCCTGTAGACACCTGTCCTGTTTCACACCTGTCTCTTTGTGAAAATATATTGAAAATCTATATTTTTTGTTTGATGATTACTGTTAATTGTGCTGCCAAAATCGTCTTCAGAAGACTTCTCACTCAAATGGAATTCATTAGCCTGAGAAAATGGAAATTTTCAAAAGCTACTGGCATAAAAAGATCCCTTGATGTGTGGCATTCTCCTGTAAATTCAGTTTTATTGTGCTATTCTACGCTTGTAAGGTCTCCTGAAACTGGAAAATAACGTGCAGACATACAGACACACACACACGTACACGCATGTTTATGCTGTAATGTTTCAGTAATTAAATAATGATTGTGAAAGGTAAAATGCTTCATTCTGTGACTACAGTGTGGGTCTTCTCTACTCAGTGTGAAGCTGCTTCTTTCAGGTGCAGCTCAGAGCGATTAAGCCTGTAATCACTCTGCTTTTCCTGCCATGAATCATCAAGGGAAAAGAATCAGTCTGCTACCTTCCTTCCAATTATTATTTATCACGTATGGGAGATTTTCCGGTAGCAGTCAATAACTGCCATTTTGTTTTTTTGTTTTTTTATATGAGAAAAGGTAGCCTGGCTGTTTCGCTCAAACGTCGCTTGTTCAGATCACAAGGGAGCAGCTTTAATATATAAAAAGGCTAACCGTGCTGGGAGCCAGGCTTGTGTGGAGGACGCAGGTGTCAATGCTGAGTCATGCTGCGGTCGACTGCGGTCGTGTTTGAGTATAGCAAACCCAACGGACCAAGCCATCTCATCCCTTAATCTTCACCCTCTCCCTCCTCCTCCTCCTCCTCCTCCTCCCCCCCCCCCCCCCGCCCCCCCCCCCCCCGCCGCTCCAGGCCCTCCTGGCGGTCCTGAGGGAGAGCCACCGTACTCGCACCGTCTTCCGCAAGGTGGGCGGCTTCGTCTACCTCACCTCCCTGCTGGTGGCCATGGAGACGTCGCTGTGCTCGCCGCCGCGCAACGGCTGGGAGAGGGCCAATCAGAACCAGGTGTTCGAGCTGCTGCACGCCGTCTTCCGCACGCTGACGGCCGCCATGCGCTACGAGCCGGCCAACTCGCACTTCTTCCGCACCGAGGTGCAGTACGACAAGCTGGCCGACGCCGTGCGGCTCCTGGGCTGCTTCTCGGACGGGCGGAAGGTGGCGGGCTCGGCCGGGGCGCTGCCCTCCAACGCCCGGCCCTTCCAGAGGCTCCTGGAGGACGAGCCGCTCCCCGCCGATGGGGTCTGCCCGCGCCTGCGCCACTGCAGCCGGCTCTTCGTCTACCTGTACAAGATGGCCACCGACTCCTTCGACAGGTAGGACCCCTCCAGAGAGCCTGCAGGCCAGTCAACGCTAGGTTTCCTTTTCTTAGTTTCGGTGGTGTTTTCTCAATTATATATTCATTAGGATTTCACAAGGTTACAGTAAGATCGCTGTGCACTAGTTCAGTGTGTAGCAGTTAAGGTCAGTCCCTCAGTACATACAGGAACGGGGCAAGGCAAGTTGGAGGAGAATAAAAAAATAAATAAATAAATAGAGTAAGTAAAAAAGAATTAAATTGGGACTGTATAAGATCTTTAAACCACACAATACATTAGGTTTACAGATAGCAATGACAGAAGGAAGGCAATATTTAAGGTATTCCATAGCACATATTACATGGTTCAAGAGCCTTTTCCAGATATAACCATAGATGTGAACAGAGCTTCCAAAATTGTGTGGATTTTCGGAGATCATATGTTAATGTCTCCAAGGGTAGCAGATTAGATACTTGCGTGAGTCACATCTGGGTGGAGGGTACATCTGGTTTGTATTCGGTCACGTTTTCATTCAGAATTTTATTTTGCTTATTTATTCGACAGGGACAGTGCACAATGTCAACAAACGGGCTGCTTTTCAGCTTTGAGCCTTGTTTTTGTACAAAAAGTCCAGGAAGTTTGGGATTTTGTTTGTACAAGAGTATTTGTGTCTAGTCTGTTTGGATAAGCTTTTAGATAGGATATAGCAGGGTTTTTTCTTCAGGAATTCTGTTTCACTTGTTAGACTGGTGTGTGGCTGCTGTGTTGATAAAGTTTTTGTTGACACACCCGTATTTCCTATCTTGTACTGATTGCACTTTTACACCTTTTGCTTTTCAAATGTGTTCGATAGTGAAACTGAATGTTTCACAAGGATTTTTTTTTTAGTTCCCCTTCGGTGAAACAACAAGCAGTATTTGCGTTTGATTTTGGTTGATTTGTGTATTTATTTGACAGGGACAATTTTTCCTTTTCTCTCTGGACTTCAGTGCGTCCTGTCTGTTGCACCACAGGTAGCTCTGAGGCAACTTTTCTTTTTAGTCCCTGTGGAGATTAGAAAAATACAGTAGACACCTTTAAAGATAAACGGGAGAAGTACTAGACACAAACTAGCACATGAGCACAAATTAATTAAGTTCTAGTTAAGTTTACTCAACCGAGCTTGTCTTGCGATTAAAGTCTCTTAAATAGAGATAGGCTCTCTCAACAACATCTCACACCTGAAGTGGGAAGTTAGAGGTTCTCCATCGATCGAAGGAAGTTCTTAATGAGGGCACCTGTGCTTGCCGCAGGTTCCTCTCTGAAAATGCAATCTCTGGGATATATTTAGTTTTACCCTCCGCTTCCTGTAAACCTCGTCGTTTTCGTGCCGTAACAGACAGAGGAGGTGAGGGTTAGTCACGGGAAGTCTTATCAGAGCCAGGGCTGGCGTAGGAACGCGGACAGAGAAGAAAGGGCTTCGCTCGCGGCTCGGCTGGCAAAATGGCGCGGTGACTCATGAAAAGGCCGCGCTGTATCGTCAGCCGAAAACCCGGCTCCTCTTCCTCCTCGCCCTTCGGGACTTTGTTGTGTCGCACGAAGCGTACGCCTGTCAGATAATTTCACTTTGTCCATGCAAATAAACTTGCGCTTTCGTTGTGGCAGCTTTTTCAATGGTGCTCAGTAATTCTGTTTCACTGGCCTTGGATTGAATGCGTTTGTCAATGTTTGTGGGTGAAACTGAATGTCTTCGCACCATTGTTTTATCTCCCTCTCGAAAGTAACGAGCAATAAAATGAAAAGTGTCTACATCTCAAGCTGGGGCAGTAAAATAATAATCGTAAAGAATGAATATTTGATGGATCTAGGTAATTCGTACTAAATGTAAGCTCTTCCATGGTCTGGTTAGAAATCCTGTGATGGTTTTAATGGGTGACATTAACATTGGCATTGTCTTAACCTATAAAGTGTTACATTTACAGATTACATTTGGAGTGTTTATTTCAATGGCATTTTGTGTCTCAAACAGAAGGTGCTCGGCTGAAGGCGGTATAGGTAGTATAAAAGCTCTTATAGAACCCTGTGACTCTCTGTCAGGTTTTCTAAATGATTATCGACTTCCTCTTTGGTTGCCTGGTTTGATTTCCTGTGCTCGGCTGGTTGCGGCTCTGCTGGAAGTGAAGATATTTCACCTGCAAGCACAAGTTCCCTGCAGAGCTCCCGGAGCCTCAGGCATTAAAGGAGAAAAATCAATTAGCCCTCGCATTTATTTCCGAGACACTGCCTGTGTTCGATAGGAAAAGAAAAACACAGACACACACACACACACACACACACACTGACGGTTATTCAGGTCCTGTGATTCCAGAACCGGTTGTTCTCTTGTTTAATGCGTGCCGTTGCGACGCCTGTCGGATTGTAAATCGTTTTCTGCGCCCTCCTTTGCGCTGTTGGGACCGGAGCAGGTCGCGGTTCCTCCATCATTAAGCAGGCTGGTGATGCATTGGTACGGCCTGCGCCACTTCCTGCATTTCTGGGTCAGGGGCCAGCCCCCTCCTGACTCTGGTGGTTGCCAGAGTCAGAGGGAAATCACCTCTTGTGAGGATTAATTGAAAGTCACTCTTGATTGATATGGAGGAACAAGCATCCGTTTTCATGTGTTATCTATGGAGTCTGTGCGGTAAAGACTTTGACTTGCACGTTGATTTTTTGGCTACGTGTGTGCCAATGTGTGTGTGCGTGAGGGTGTCTGTGTGTGTGAGAGACAGATGGACAGACAGACAGACAGACTTATGCATGTGCTTCTGCTGCAGTTCTCCTCTCTGCTTTGAGCTCTGGTTTCAACTGCGACTAACTGCCTCCCTCCCTCTTCTCTCTCTCCCTCCCTCTAACCTCCGCCACTGCCTGGCTGGCCTCTGCTGTGCGTGTGTGTGTGTGTGTGTGTGTGTGTGTGTGCGCGTGTGTGCGCATGTGTGTGCGCATGTGTGTGTGGTGTGTGTGTGGTGCATGCGTGTGTGTGCGGTGTGTGTGTGTGTGTGTGTGGTGCATGCGTGTCTGTCGTGTGCGTTTGTGGTGTGTGTGAGTAGCCGCGCTGAGCAGTTGCCCCCCTGCCTGACGCTGGAGACCTCTCTGCCCTCCCCCTGGGGCACACCAGCGCTCTCCAGGAAGAGGTACTGCGCTCTGCACTCACTTCCCTCCTTTCCACTTCTCTTTCTCTCTCTCCTCTGCCTTATCTCTCCTCCCTCTTCTCCCCACCTCTCTCCTTCCCTCTTTTCCCCTTCTCTTTGTCCTCTACCTTCTTCTCTGCTTCCCTCCCTCCTCTCCTCTCCTCTCCTTTCCCTGCCTCTCCCCTCCTCTCCTCTCCTCCCTCTGGCTGGGATCAGTGAGTTTAGTCTGATCGAGCTGCTTTCCATGCTGACGCCTGCCAGAACTCTTCCTCAGGAGCTTTAGCCGCTAACGCACATGGTATCCAAACCTCCCTTCTGCCCGTGAGAGTGCGCACCCCACAAAGCCCTGCACGCATCCACACGCCGCGTTAGCATCAGGCCGCATTAGCATCGGGCGCGGCCGGCTCGCTAGCTCAGAGGCGAGAGAGACGATCAGCGAAATTTCGCAGCGCGTGACGGGTTCGCATAGAGCCCACAGCGGGCGAAACCGCAGGAGTCCCGCTCCGTCCAATCAGGCGGCTCCTGCGGCCGCGTCGTCCGGCCCCCTTCCCCCGTTTCCGCGCCAAGAGAGGGGGCGACGCAAACCGGTTTTTCTGTGGAGCGTGGACTAATTTCACACCGTCGCTTTTCTCCGAAAAGTGCGTCTTCAAATAATTTCACAGTAATTTAAAATGTCTTCACTCTGTTTATTTCAGCCAAGTTATTTTTCTCAATTAGAAATGGCTGGTTGAAGTGGCATTTAAATCCAGAAAGGTAATGTAGGAGACTGAAAGGCTGAGTGTGTATGCTGTGTGAGCGTATTGCATTGCGTCTGAGGTCACTTCCTGTAAACGCTGAACCCTACGGCGTTTCCCCGCAGACACGGCTATCACGGATCGTCCGCCCCCCTGCCGTCGCTGCCCACCAAAGCCGCGGCGGAGGCGAAGGTCCACGCGGCGAACCCTTCCCAGCATGCCCCGGATTCCGTGGTCATCCACCCCGGGGCGGGGCTGGCCATGCTGGACCTGCTGGCCTCGGTCAGCTCCGAAACCCAGCCCGAGGTACGTCCTGCCACCCCCCCCCCCCCACCCCCACCTCTCATGTCCCGCGTTTGAAGCAAAGATCCGGCGCAGATGGCGAGCATTGTTTCCAGGACAACCTCCCGCCTAGTTTTTCCACAGCGTACAGCTTCAGACCTTAGGTCTATCCACAGTTAAACCTCAGTTCTGACATCCACCGACTGACCAACCCCCTACTCTAGTTAACACAGAATTCTACTAGAATAGTTATTTTTTTACTCAGTCTTGATGTTATGCTACACGAAGTGTACCGGCACTATAGTTAGTGGTCATTACTGATCACAACACATTGACAACAAACACATTGGGCCTGATTTATTAAGAACTTGAGCTTGTGCAAAAGCATTTAGCATTATTGTTTGTGTGTATAGTGTGTGTATTGTAATGGCCTCTAACACGGGTAAAGGATATTGCGCTGTGGTGGTGGTGGATGTTGTGGCTGTGAGATATTTGTTAGTGGCTGTGAGACTGACCACGCCTCCTGGCCACACTTTTCCCAGCATGCCCTAGACCTGCAGCTGGCGGTGGCCAACATCCTGCAGCTGCTGGTGCACTCGGAGCGGAACCAGCAGGTCCTGTGTGAGGCAGGCCTTCACTCCCGCCTCCTCCAGCGCTGTAGCTCCGCCCTCGGCGACGAGGACCACCCCCTGCACCCGCCCCTGCAGAGGACCTTCGAGAGGCTGGCCTCCCAGGCCCTGCAGCCAATGGTGCTCAGGTAAACCTCAGGCTCCGCCCCCTCCCCTGGCTAACCTGTGTAGGCCTTTTTTTTGGTGTTGTCATTTTTGTTGTTATGCTATTGCTCAGTTGTGTGTATTGTATTTTTATTACCTTTTATTTTGTTTTTAAATGTACAGTGTGTTGAGACCTTTGTGGAATGCACTTTAAATAAAGGGTGACTTGACTTGACTTGTCATAAAGTCAGACTTTGGCACCGACTGACTTCACCTTTCGCTTTCGCTCGGAGGTGGAAAATCCAGGTTCAGAAAGTTAATCTTCCCCAGGATTCGCTAATTAGCGCAGCGCTTCAGCCAGGAGGCAGACCCAATTAGCGATATTAGCTGGCCGAGTTCACGGGCGGAAGAAACCACACACCTCTGCTTTCACTTCTCGGGGATCCTCGGATTACTTTCTGGGGGGGGGGGTGGGTGGGAACTGACACCCCGCCAGGTCTCCTCCCTCTCTCCTGGAGGACGGTGAATTAGCGTTAGCGTCGCCTAAGACAGCATTGGAGGCTCTCCAGGCCGCAGACGTGAAGCAGGGCCCGGAGAAGCAGAACTGCCTCGTTCTCATTAAACTTTATGTGCCTGCGCCACGCAGCGCCGAGCTTCCCCTCAGCGCCGCGGTTGTGTAATTACCACCTGTCTGCTGAGATACTTCCTCTGTTCTCGACGTCGGGCCTTGTTACCGGTCTGAGGCAAACTCTCCTCCTGCGGCTAAATGGAAATCAATCACATTTTGATTTCAAATTCAGTTTCGCTCAAGTTCCCTTTGTGTGAGAGAACTGCTGAGGCTGACTCATCCGAGCGTCCGCGTTAGCCGGTTCCTTTTCCACGCGGCCAGTCGGACAGGGTGTTTGCTTTTTCCTGAAAGCCGTTTATTTTAATGGGAAACTAATCTCTCGGCGCACGCGTCGATGTTTCCTCGGTGGATTCCCTGCGGAACGGCGATATTTCAGTAGAACAGCCATAATTCCCTGTCCTCAGGTTACTGTGTAAGCTGATTGTCTTTTTCTCAGTGTTAAAAAAATTTTTACTCTAATGAATGTGTTACATTTTGTTGCTGCGCAGTTTTTGTTAAATGTGGTTATTGGATTCTTATTGATGTTTCACAGACACGGAGGGAAATGTATTCGATTGCTCAAAGCCCTACCTTCGAAAAAAATCAATAACAGACAACAATCATTTTACATCCCTTGCCAAATAAATAATAATCAGGTTTTTTTTTTTTTTTTTTTTTAAAGAGGTTGAGAAACCAGGAGTACACGTCGGGAACCAAGTCCAAATGCCTTTCAGGGATTTTAAAACCTGAAACCTGAAAATAAAATGCAAGCAGTCCGGTTTTCAGGGATATGTAAGATTGTGAGGGGAAAGAGGGTGATACTTCTTTTTTCCCCTCATGTAGAAAAATCCCTGTTAACGACTGAAATACATCCACACACTAAGCGGAGTTCCTGTAGTCGTACCGTTTAATAGCACTGGGGTTATATAGCGCCTTTTCCCTCCTCTTTCTCAGGGAGTTTCTGCGGCTGGGGAACCCCCTGAACTGCGGCGCCTGGGACAAGAAGCTCCTGAAGCAGTACCGCGTGCACAAGCCCAGCTCCCTCAGCTTCGACGCCGAGGCCCGGAGTGAGTGCGCTCGCTCCCCCGCCATTTCCTGTGTGTCCCGTCGCCACGGCAACCTTTCGCTCTCGCGGCCTGGTTTCGAAAGGGCGTCCTGCCCTCGGCCGATTTTACTTCCCGTTGTAGCTTCACTCTGTCTGTACGGTTTACGTAATGCACTGTTTTGTTGCTGGTTTGTGTTGCGAAATTGAATCTGATTGGTCAACTTATTGTCAGATTGGTGAGCTTACTCGGTTACTGCATTGGTTACTGCATTTTCTTTGTATTAATTTCCAGGAAAATGATGTTGACTAGGAAAAGAAATTGCCTGTAATGGCTCTGAAACCTTATTTAGCGATGCTGGTTTGGAAGTATACGGTTCTGTTACACGCATGCTAAGAGCCAGTCCGTTGAGCGAGGCCCAGTGGTTTTTTCTGAAACCGTTCTATTCGTTTGTTGCCTTAGGTTAATCATTTTTTTCAAGTGGCGTTGGGAAAGCAGGATAATGGTAAACAGACAAATTGCGTTTGGACAAAAGGCAGCTGAAAGGAAAGGCAGACATCTCTCTGTGGGGGGGGGTGGCGGGGGCAGGTCTAATCTGCCCCCAATTTCACAGTCCGAGGCGGCAGCCGGAACACGGCAGGAAGTCGCGATCGCGGCGCGGACAAAGGGCTGGATTGCCCCTGCGCGAAAGTGAGGGAGGCCTCGTTTGAACCCCGATTGAGTTCAGGGGTGGTTTTTTAACCTCTGCCACTGTCCCCCCCCCCCCCCCTGCAGACAGCATGACCATGTCCATGGAGGGCTTCGGGCCGGACAGCGCCTTCGCGGGCGAGGACAGCGGCCAGTACCGCATCAGCAGGAGCCTGGTCCGCTCGCCCGAGGGCAGCACCGTGCCCCTCACCCGCGTCAAGTGCCTGGTCTCCATGACGACGCCGCACGACATCAGGCCGCACGGCTCCTCGGTCGCCCCGGCCTTCGTGGAATTCGACACCTCGCTGGAGGGGTTCGGGTGAGACCCCGCCGTCCCCTGCGCCGCCCCCCCTTCCCCCTCCCCCTCCCACTTCTCTGTTCCCGGAACAGCCTAATCCCTCCCCCCCCTTCACCCTGTTTAAAAAAGCCTCTTCATGACTGTTCTTTGTCCCAAATGCCTGTTGGACTGGAAGGCTTCAGGCTCACTTGCACCCACACAAAACCTGTGCATTTAAGAAGCGCAAGCCTAGATAGGCCGGTGAGTCAGTCATAAGACTGGGGAGAGCTCTCTGCATTCACACGCACTGTGAAATTAACCCTGCATTATTTAAATGTGTTATTTAATATTCAGACACTTTCGTATATGTACAAGGCTTATGGCCTATAATGTGTGTTGATATATAAAATGCACAAACACAGTATAAATACACAGACTTGTGTGTGTGTGTGTGCGTGTGCGTGTGTGTGCACATGTGCGTGTGTGTGCATGTGCAAGTATGTGCGTGTGCATGCATGTGTGTATGTGTGCGCGCGTTGTGTGTGTGCATGTTTGTGTGTGTGTGCATGCTTGTGTGTGCGTGCGTGTGTGTATGCGGTGTGCCTGTGTGCGTGTGCACGAGTGTGTGTGCATGCTGTGTGTGGGTAATGCGCATATGTCTGCGTCTGTGTGTATATAATTTTAAGTGGTGTTTAGAAAGCCTGTCATTGTCTCTGAGAGGAGGATTATGGCTCTGCTGGGGAGGGAAGCGGCTCTGGAATGTGTTTGCATGTCATTATCCCCGCTGGCTGACGGCCGCGTGAAGGCTGCGCTCGGCCCGTAATGCAGCTTCCCCCGGCCACCGCCGCCGCCACCGCCGCCACCGCCGCCGCCACCGCACGTGTGATGTGAAAGATAATGCGGCCCATGGGGATCTGTGACACGCGCGCGCACGCACACACACACACACACACAAAAAGGGCCCCTCCCTGCGTGCTAAGTGTCCCAGCGCCGTCTCCGCGCCGCGTAAAGGGAAAACAATAACTCCCCGTCTGGAAGCGTGAAATATTAATGCGCCGCGCGGTCGTCCGATAGGTGGCTAACGGAGGGAGCCGTCTCAGTCAGCCGCAGCCGGTCTGAGCAGGAAACGCAGAGCACCAAGGGACCCCGTGTTTATTAACACGTCTGGGCCAGGGGGGGTTGGGGACACTGACGTGTGTCGGAGGGAGGGGTGGATGGGGGATGCGGGGCTTATCGGAGCAGGGAGGGGCTGCTGGTCCTGGACGCTGCGCAGGCTCAAGGTCGCGGCTGCTCCCGTACACCGCATCCCCCTGGTGGCCAGTAGAGGTGTGACGCCTGGGTGGCACAGGGAGCGTTTAACCCTTTAAGGTGTAAGATCAGGAATATGTGATTAGAATGTTCTCTGAACTGAACATCCTAATGCTGATGACACACTCACTACTAGTAACTGAAAGCGATGGACTTTGAGAACACTGGCTTAGAATAAATAAATAAAAACATTCCAACATTCTACTTTTCAAAGTGTAAACACCTCCCACTGCCATTGTTGCAACCGATGACCTTTCCCCAGTCTGTGGTGGCTGGAATTCACTGGCTAACTGTTTTTACTGTACATGCTCAGATTGTAATTTGACGCGAGTAATTTTTCCTGCTGGAGTTTAGATTTTGCAAAGGGAGAAAATACAATCTTTGGCAAAGGGTTTTGATGCCCCCATTATTTCAGTGTAATTACAGCAGCACCACTATTTGGGCTGTGTTTAGAAGCTTCTGTAAATATGGCTTTGTAAATAAACTGCTTCTTCTCTTCCCACAGCTGCCTGTTTCTGCCCAGCCTGGCTCCTCACAACGCTCCGTCCAACAACGTCAACGCGTCCGGGGTCAGCGACGGGGCGGTGGCCAGCGGCATGGGAAACGGTCAGTGCCGCGGCCCCTCCGCCGCGGTGGGGGCGGCGTCCGTCCGTCTCTGTCTCCCGAGCCTCGGCTTCCCGACGCGAGTGTTCGTTCAGCGCGGCCTTTCAGCACTAAAATAAACACGCTTTGTTACTGCAGCCTCCTCTCTCTCTCAGGCTCAGCTCCTCCTTAAAGAGAAGGAGGAGGAGGAGGAGGAGGAGGAGAGCAGCTGGCGGTGGCATCTTGTTGCCTAGCGCGGCGGCGGCGGCGGAACTCTCCGGAGCCGCCATGTAGTATTAATGGAGCCGCGCCGGTCTCTCTCTGCCTCTCTGGGCGGGCGAGGTAGCGCCGGAGATTCTGCGCTGCCGCGGCGCGCGTGGAGACGGGGGTATATATATATATAGACCGACGCCCACGTCCCCTGGCCTATATTTTATATTTAAACGTGACATCAGCAGCCCTGCTCGCACGCGCTCATTCACATTCCTGCCGCATTACCTGACAGAATCCTGTCCCGATTTCACGCCGTAACTCGGCTGGTTTTGGGGTGTACTGTTCAGGCAAGAAATATCTTTTAGCAGGATTTAACCTGGGAATAGCGCAGTTTATTTTTATCTGCTGTGTTTGTCTGTTTGCTTCCGCCGATTTTTTTATCATCGGTCTGTTTTGTACTTTATTGCTGCAGCTAGGTGTCGGTAGATATCAGAAATGAGGTTTCCATCCTGTTTTTATGCGAATTTTGAATTTTCATTTTAGTAAACCTGAGTGGAAACGCCTCCAATTTGAAAAGACGCAGAAATATTGCAAAAAAGAGACCTAAGTCACATGCATCCACTCACTCAGAAAGCCCAAAAAATGTATATTAAATATACCATTGCATTCCCTCTTTGACATGTATAACCATGATAGGGCTGTTATGATCACTCTTCTAAGAGCAAGTGTGTCTTATAGCTGGCACTCTTTTGATTACATAATCAGGTGTTGCCCTCTTCAGAATATTCGCATAACAGTAGTTGTTGGAAACACACGAAATTCGCTTAACGTTCACTTGGAGGGACACTTACCTAGAGTCTGTTTCCGGCGAGGCCCATTGTGAAGGATGCAGCTTTGATTTCCGCTGCTCTTTGTGCTGCAGTGCTTTTCAAATGGCCGCTCCACTCCTGAGACAAGAGCTCACATTTGATCTCGTCTCAGTTAACAAAGCTCACTCTGCCATGTTAGCTGCAGACGGTCTGCTGGAGAAGGTGGACGAATCCATTAGGGATTCTAATTCAATGGGAATCAATTACCTGGAAATCAGCATGCAGACATACTGGAACAAAAGCTTCATCAGCATCAGTATTCATGGTGAATTTGCTGCTTCATAATGATGAGTGTGACTGAATCAGGGCTTCGATGAAGCAAGGCTAAATCAGGAGTGCCTTCCCTCAAATCTTCGGACGGGACAAATGTTTTTTTTTTGTCTTTTCCTCCTCCAGGGGAGCGTCTGTTCCCCCCTCCCTCGGGCCTGAGCTACTCCTGCTGGTTCTGCGTGGAGCGCTTCGGGACGCCATCCCAGCACCACCCGGTGCGCCTGCTGACGGTGGTGCGGCGGGCCACCTCCTCGGAGCAGCACTACGTGTGCCTGGCCCTCGTCCTGTCCCCCAAGGACCGCTCGCTCACCGTCTCCACCAAGGAGGAGCTGCTGCAAAGCTACGGTGAGCGCCGGGACACGCCCTCACGGGCACGCCGACCAATCGGGATTCAGGAGTAACGGCAGGGGGCGGGGTCGCTTACATTTCAGGTGCAGAGCTGAAATTTCTGTTTTTTGACTGAAAATGGCACATAATGAGGATGAGGATTTCTCGGTGGTATTGGGCTTTCTCAATTAATGAAATGAATTCCAATGCATTGTGTGAACATGGAATTTTTCTCAAACCTGTTATCACCCAAGGCTGCATTTCCCCCACCCCCTCTCTCTCAGCTTTAAATAGCACCTGTTCTCTGTTCTGTAGCTTGTAATTATTAAGTGATCTATCAGCTTAGGAAGATACACAATACTCATTTTACTATTTGACCTTTAACCCCAACTCTTACCAATCCCTAAGGGAATTCTTTTGTTTGTGTTTTCCCATAAAACAGCCCTAGTTGTTAGCCCCTTGTGTAACTCTTACTGCTGGATATAGTGGCCTAATGGTAGCAAGGTCAGTTACACTTAATGGAAAATGTAACTGACGAGAAAAGGTCTGTGCTGAATTGGCGACCGCAGCGGTCGGCCCCCAGAACCGTGACCGCTCTCTCTCTCCCGCTCCCCGTCCCCGCAGTGGACGACTTCAGCGAGGAGTCCTCCTTCTACGAGATCCTGCCCTGCTGCGCCCGCTTCCGCTGCGGTGACATCATCAGCGAGGGACAGTGGCACCACCTGGTGTTGGTGATGAGCAAGGGCATGCTGAAGAACAGCACGGCCACGGTCTACATTGACGGCCAGCTGGTCAATACCGTCAAGGTATTTATCTTCTCCTGGGCGCTGACGCCTCTGTGTGTTGGTTTACTGTGTATCCACAAGCAGAAATGTCTGTGTAGACTCCTATGTGACTGATATCTTGAAGTGCACAATCTTTGATGTGGTGGGAAATACTTGGTGCGAACTATTAAACATGCTGATGCAAGAGCTGCTGATTTTTTCAACATTTGAATGACTGCTGATTGAATACTCACTTAATACACACTGATAAAACCATATGGAAGCAGGCAGAATTTGAGCCTGTGAGTGTGTGTGTGTGTGTGTATGTCTGTATGTGTTGAAGTACAAGCAATTACACCAGTAACCCCAGGGCAAGACTGTGTCCAATAAAGATTGACTGAATGACTCTAGTAAAAGTAATAGATAAGGAAAAGAGGGTAGCCTCGTATAGCAGCTCGCTCTAGCCCTTGTAAAAATGTGCTCTTGTCAGAGCTATTGTGTTGGCCTACAGCCCTGCCAG
The DNA here is from genome assembly GCF_018555375.3 of Anguilla rostrata. Taxonomy (NCBI): domain Eukaryota; kingdom Metazoa; phylum Chordata; class Actinopteri; order Anguilliformes; family Anguillidae; genus Anguilla; species Anguilla rostrata. Next base: position 34,410,977 of record NC_057942.1, on the reverse strand, counting down.
GTGGCGGGACACCTGTGCCCAATGAGCCCTGGGGCCTGGCAGAGGGCGGCGAGTGTGGGGTGGGGTGGGGGTGGGGGATTGACGATCCTTGACAGGATGTCCCATTGGGACAGCTGGGTCATCCTCTGACAGGGCCTGGCGGTTAGCATGTACAGTATATTCAGGCAGGCATCAGACTACAGCGGAAGACTCCAGGGGAGGCTCGCGTTTTCGGATCCTTTGATGTGGTTTCCGTTTGATCGCAGATAAACCTGGGGTGTGCTGACATCCGAATCAGCCACAACTGCAGCGGTGGAGCTGTGTTCGTCGCCATCTTAGCTGGATGTGAATGATTTAGCCGTGTTATCCACGCTGCAGTGATGAGCTGTGACTCACGTTGGCTAGGCCACTCAGTCTCATTGTGTCATAATAGTACAATTATCCCCATGAAGGGTGAGATCACAAATATGCGATTAGAATGTTCTTAACTGAGCATTCTAATGCTGATGTCACAATCACTACTGGTAATTGAAAGTAAAGGAGTTTTGGAACACTGACTTAGAATTTTAAAAAAAACATTAAAAAAAAAAAACTACTCTTCAAAAAGGGCTAATTTGATTTGATTGTGTGTAATTAAAGGTTATAATGATATTAATGAGCTGGCGCCTCTCTTGTCCCGCACGCAGCTTCACTACGTTCACAGCTCGCCGGGGGGGTCTGGCTCCACCAACCCCCCGGTGGTGAGCACAGTCTACAGCTACGTCGGCACGCCCCCCGCCCAGCGGCAGGTGTCCTCGCTGGCGTGGCGCCTGGGCCCCACCCACTTCCTGGAGGAAGTGCTGCCGGCCGCCAGCGTCTCTGCCATCTACGAGCTGGGTCCCAACTACGTGGGCAGCTTTCAGGCTGTTTACCTGCCCTGTGAGTACTGTGTGTGTGCATGTGTGTGTATGTGTGTGTGCGTGCATGCATGTATGCGCGCGTGTGTGTGTGTGCATGCATGTGTGTCTCCCTCTGTTTTATTAACATTTGTGTATTGTATGTGTATATGTGTGCATATGTATATGTGTGTGTGCCCACTTATGTCTGCGTTTGTCTGCTTCTCTCTTTTATCTGTATATGTGTATTGTGTTTGCTAGTGCTAGCGTTTATGTTTATACGTGTATGCATGTGATTTTCCATTTCTCTTGCTGTTCGTCCAGTAGATAGTTCCTCTCTGAATGGGGGGCTTTGTTCCTAATCTGGTTGGAGGCAGATACTTGAAAAACATATTGCCCTGCAGTTCAGGCAATTTGTTTTCTTCTGAATAAAGCAAAGGGCAGGAAATGACTCAGAATGACTCTTCCTGTGTGACTCTTCAAGCTATTGCTGTTTGAATCTATTCATGGGTCCCAGCGATTTCCTTCCAATACCTCAAACCAAACTACTGTACCGCCCTCTCACATTCAGGGCATTTACTGTACCATGTAAAGGGTAGTGTGCTTTAAACTGACCTCACCTGTCTCTCAGGTAAGGACTCGAAGGCGGAGGCCGTACCCCCGGCCCCTGTGGCCCTGGTGCCGGAGGAGAAGGTGTCCTTCAGCCTCTATGCCCTCTCCGTCTCCACCCTCACCGTGGCCAAGATCAGGAAGGTCTACAACAAGCTGGACAGCAAGGCTATCGCCAAACAGGTGAGCGCCGCCCTGCTGGAGGGAGGTGGTACCGTCATCCCCAGCGCACTGTGGCCTGGAGGAAGGAGAGTGAAGTCCTGACCCTGCTCTGACTGCTGTGTCCCTTTTGTCACCTGTGCACCAGTTGACCTTGTCCTCCCACGAAAATGCCACGCCGATCAAGCTGATCCACAACGCGGCGGGGCACCTCAACGGCCCGGCTCGCACGCTGGGCGCCGCGGTCGTCGGCTACCTGGGTAAGACCTGCGGTCGGGCCAACCGCAACGCTGACCGTCCCTGACCATCAGGACCTGCTTAAAACGGAGCTCCATTTCAGGGTGGTCAGGGGAACGTAATGTGACTGAGTGCGGAGATTGAGGAAACTTCCCCAACACGTTCCACACCCCGTCTCTTCCTCTAGCATGAGAACTTCTGTTGCCTCCTGCTCACTGATTCTCACAGTATGCATGTTAGCATTGGTGCCTTGTTCCAAGCCTTCTGACTGTATGAAAGATCTTTAAAAAATGCTGTTTCACTTGCGAAAATAAAAGGGTTGTATTTGTCCACAGTCAGATGTGTGCTGAACGTGTGTGGTGTTTATGGTTGGTTTTAAGAGTTGAAGAATGTTCCTCGTGCCCTCTCCAGGTGTGCATGCGTTCGTGCCCAGGCCAGTGGCCACAAACCTGCAGTACGTCGGAGGCGCCGCCGCCATTCTGGGCCTGGTCGCCATGGCGTCAGACGTGGAGGGGCTGTACGCAGCAGTGAAAGCTCTGGTGTGCGTCGTCAAGAGCAACGCGCTGGCCAGCAAGGAGATGGAGCGGATCAAAGGCTACCAAGTCAGTCCATGGCAAAGGGCTTGGGACAAATCATGGGAAATGTAGTTTTGGTTGCAAAGCCTGCTGTTCAAGGAAGCTGTTGCAGTGACTGTACACGGGACTGGTTCTCACCAGAACCATAGATTGATAGCGCTCTATCCTCTGGCACTGGTTATTACTGTACGAAGCCCCATGCTCATCACTGATGGTACATATTGTAAATGTTGTGGGTGTGAAGATTGCTCTGTAATGAACACTGGTATATGAAAAGAGTGAATGTACTGGTTGTGGTTCTGTAGCACAGTGGTAAGGGTTAATGTTCTAGTTCTGGTTCTGTAGCACAGCGATAAGGGAGCTGGTTCTGGTTCTGTAGGACAGACCTAAGGGTAAATGTTATATCTCCCAGTTGCTGGCCATGTTGCTGAAGAAGAAGCGCTCTCTGCTGAACAGTCACATCCTCCACCTCACCTTCTCCCTGGTGGGGACGGTGGACAGCGGCCACGAGACCTCCATCATCCCCAACTCCACCGCCTTCCAGGACCTGCTGTGCGACTTTGAGGTGAGGGCCACACCCGCCCTACCGTCCAGTGAGAGGGAGAGCTGAACTGAGTGGGCGGAGCAATCGGTGCTTCATACCATCTTCCTATAAATGTGAAAAATGTATTGTGAAGTTTCAGAGTGCAAAATGTCACAAACCCCTGTCACGCTGTGTGAAAAAGTCTATTTATCCACTTTGCCCTGTTATCCGAGGTGCCCTCAGTTAAGTGTGAAAGATGTCCTCCCTCAACCCTCTATACTGTCCTTATGAACCCTGCTTACCTGGCAATACTTTCTTTAAGCTGTGGAGTAGATTTTCTAGAATGTTTTTTCAAAATTCAGTGTTCTAGAACTCCATTGCTTTCAGTTACCAGCAGTGATTGTTACATCAGCATTAGAATGTTCAGTTCAGAACATTCTAATCACGTATTTGTGATCTCACACCTTAAAGGGTTGAATTTGTTTCTTCGGCGTGCAACACTGCGGGTACAGATCTGTTTGTTTCTTAAATGTGACTGTAAGTAGGACGTCCCACGGCAACCTCCTGTGGGAGACTGCGCTCTAATGCTGTTCACTTCCTGTTCCTGTCTCAGGTGTGGCTCCACGCCCCGTACGAGCTGCACCTGTCCCTGTTTGAGCACTTCATCGAGCTCCTGACTGAATCCAGGTGAGCAAGCGAGGCCCGGGCTGGGATTCTGTCAGTGTTTGTCCCTAGGTGCTGGCTGTGACTGTTTGCGTGAGTGAGTGAGTGAGTGAGCGAGTGAGTGAGTGAGTGCGTGAGTGAGTGAGTGAGTGCGTGAGTGAGTGACTGTTTGCGTGAGTGAGCGAGTGCGTGCGTGCATGCAGATGTCTCAGTCTGTTCTTTCCTCCTCCCTCAGCGAGGCCGCGAAGAACGCCAAGCTGCTCCGGGAGTTCCAGCTGATCCCCAAACTCCTGCTGACTCTGCGCGACACCTCCCTGTCCCAAACCACCATCACCGCCATCAGCAACGTCCTGAGCTTGCTGCTGCAGGGCTTCCCCAACAGCTACGACCTGCTCAGGTACCACACGCTAAAATATTACTACACACCTGAGACAGACAGCTACTGCTCAGGTACCACACGCATATATATTACACCTGAGATCGCTACGACCTGCTCAGGTACCACACACTAATACATTACACCTGAGACAGCTACAACCAGCTCAGGTACCACACGCTAATATATTACTACACACCTGAGACAGCTACCACCAGCTGAGGTACCGCACGCTAATGCATTACAAGTATATCCAGTACAGATGTATCTTGTTGTTTTGCAGGGTTGGCCAGTTCATTTCCTCCACCCTCCCCACGTTCGCGGTCTGTGAGAAATTTGTGGTCATGGAGGCCATCAGCGAGGAGAAAGTCGACGGAGGTAAAGCGCCAGCTGTCTCATGCGCGTGTGATCCTGTAGAATTTCATCTGTGCCTGTGTCACACTCTCACCTCGTTATACCACCTCTGTCAGCAAACAGGAAGGAAGTGTTCACGCCCGGCTGAATCGCGCCCTCGACTCGAACCGCGGTTAACCGCAAACGTTTTCTTTTTTTTCCGCGCCCAGCGAACGAAGACGATTTCGGCGGGCTGCTCTCAGCCAATCTGATCCTGCTGCGGAACAGGCTTCTGGACATCTTGCTCAAACTGCTGTTCACCTCCAGAGAGAAGTGCGTCGTAAATGCACAGTAAGTCTCAGCCCTTGCCACGGCACAGAACCTCATTAACTAGTAATACTTGCACTTCAAAGTTCATTATTTTTTGCTATTTAAACTGTGACCGTCCAGTACATTCCAGCCAGTTGCTGCATGTCCAGGTGTCAGGCCTGTCCAGAGGTTTTTGTGCGGATATGAATCAGCCGTCGTTGCTTCATAAGTCCATAATTATTCCAACATGTGCATTTAAATTTTTTTATAAATGCGTTTTGTCTATTTGTTATTTTAGTTTTTTCCATCGAGGACCGCTTAGGGAATAAGCGTGCTAATAACAATTTAATATGTCTGCTTTTTCACGTGTATAAATAAATAAATGAATAAATAAATAAACTGGCTGATTCACGAGAATGGTTTGACTGTGTCCCAGTCATGATTAGGTCCTGAGGGCTTTCAGTTAAATGAGATTACATTTTGTTGCTGATGCTCCACTGCCTGCATTGCTCATGTCTGCCCCCTGTAGGGCATGTGAGGAACTGGTGCGTACGCTGGGCTTCGACTGGCTGCTGATGCTCATGGAGGAGCACGTGCACTTCAGCACCGTGACGGCCGCCATGCGGGTGCTGGTGGTGTTGCTCAGCAACCAGCCCATCCTGGCCCGCTTCAGGGAGGGGCTCTGCGGCGGGGGCTGGCTGGACCACACCGACGCCGTGCTCACCAACAAGATCGGCACCGTCCTGGGTGAGCCTCGGGGGCCGCGTTTCGCGCTTTCCTTCTCATGGCGGGGGGGGGGGACGTCCCGTGGGTTTTGGGGGAATTCGCGCCTCTCTCACCGTCTCCCCCCCTCCCCCCACGCAGGCTTCAACGTGGGCCGCAATGCGGGGGGCAGGTCCACGGTGCGAGAGATCAACCGCGACGCCTGCCACTTCCCAGGGTTCCCTGTGCTCCAGACCTTCCTGCCCAAGCACACCAACGTGCCGGACCTCTACTTCCTGGTGATGGCCCTGTTCCTGCAGCAGCCTGTGTCCAAGCTGCCGGACAGCCTGCAGGTAAATGTTAGTATGACCTTTCCTTCTGCTAACCCCGCCTCCACACTCACTGTCCATGTGCCGTAAGTCACCTCTGCCAGTACCACAGAAAACATTTGAAATACATGTGAAATTTCTGATTCCTTATTTATTGTATTTTTTATTTTTTATTATTTTTTTCTGGATGCCTAATTTTTCAGTTGCCTAATTTGTCCGATTGCATTTTTAACAGTAGGCATCTTTAAACTGTATATGTTTTGGATAACAATCTGGTTCAGAATTTGAAATTGTGCACTTGCTCCTTGTGGTCAGTGCCTTATGCGTAACCGCATGCTGTAACTAAAGCTCTGCTCTCTGCAGTCAGCCGCTGAGCCCTGTGCATTGTGGGTAACAGCATGTGTTAACCGAATCGCTGCTCTCTGTGGTCAGTCTCTGAGCCCCGTGCATTGTGGGTAACATCATGTGTTAACCGAATCACTTCCCTCTGGTTAGTCTGTCAGCCCAGTGCATTGTGGGTAATAGCATGTGGTAACAACGCTTCCCCCGCGGTGTGTGGCCAGTGCCTCATGGGTACCAGCGTGTGGAAACGTTGCGCTCTCCTCCCCGCAGTTCGACCTGGACTCCATCTGGACGTTCATCTTCGGCGTTCCGGCGTCCAGCGGAGCGGTGGCGGGCTCCATCCACGGCGTGTGCTCAGAGGCGGCTCTGCTCCTGCTGGCCATGCTGCGCAGCCTGCTCAACCTGGTGAGGAGAGGAGCTCTGCCGTTTATTCACTCTCACTCGCATTCTATGCTCTCCTTTAACCACATGGGTTACAACCTGCCAGTTGTAGTTCACCGAAAACTACTGTGTATATCTCAATATGGAATATGTTTTTTTTCTTTGATTTGATATTGCTGTTAATGTGAAGGCTGGTGTCGTGTTCATTTGTTGATTTTGAAGTGTTGGAACTGACTTTGTGTTGGTGCTGGCTGCTTTGTTGCCTTTCCTGGTGACGTCATAGTGATTTTGGGTTAGACGTTGCGATGATGTCATAGCAACATGGGCTAGATGTGAGGTCATATTGATGTGATTTTTTGTTTGTTTTCGTGTTGCCGTCATAGCTCTGTGGGTTAGCTGTGATGATATCATAGCTCTGTGGGTCAGATGTGATAATGTCATAGCTCTATGGGTTTGGTGTGATGATGTCATAGCTGTGGGTTAGGCGTGATGATGTCATAGTGCTGTGATGTTTGTACGGTTCCCCAGCCCTGGCAGTCGGAGGAGGAGGGCTCCTGGCTCAGAGAGTACCCCATCACGCTGATGCAGTTCTTCCGCTACCTCTACCACAACGTGCCGGACCTGGCACCCATGTGGCTCAGCCCTGAGTTCCTGTGCGCCCTGGCAGCCACGGTCTTCCCCTTCAACATCAGGCCCTACTCCGAGATGGTACGGCCTTTACGCCTTACACTCAACCAATCACAGCCCACATTCAGCGTGGCTTCTTAGAGTAAAGAATGAAATACATTTTAAAAAACTCTCCATATTTTCAAAAGAAACCAGGTGGCTGAGTTTAACAAAAATAAAATTAGAGCATTGATTCATTTAACGAATCATAGTTTAGGATACCACTTTGTGATTTTACGGAATGTAAAAACGCTTGTAAGAGTTCTCTCTCACTAGGTTTAAAACGAAACACAGTATCCCCAGGAGGACTTAATAAATGCACTCCAACACAAGAGGGACAAAATTCTTCCTATCTAAAGGCTCCAGTCAGCTGAATGGCCAATGCCAAGAGAGATTATTTCCTAACCGGAACCCTAACCCTCCTCCTGCGTGCTGCAGGTTACGGACCTGGACGACGAGGCAGGCTCCTCGGAGTCAGAGGCCTTCACGGCAGACGCGGGGATGAACCGCAGCCAATCGGAGTACTGCAACGTGGGCACCAAGACCTCCCTGACCAGCCACCCCGCCAAGAAGTACGTCTTCGACTTCATGAGGGCGCTCATCATGGACAACCTGTGTGTGACCCCCGCCAGCAAGCAGACGCCGACCGTGGACCTGCTGCTGGAGGTACGAGCGCTGTTCTGCCCTTCCTCCACCTCAGATGGAGTGTGCTGCTTCCTTAGAAGTTATGCTACTTTACTGAATATGTAAGGTGCGAGTGGGTGTCGTTTTTGTTATTGTGTTTGGGAGGAAGCACCAAATCATTTTTTCTATGGTCAAAGGCCATTTTTAACCGCTTCCTCATTAATGGGAACAAAGCAAAGTGTGCTTTGAGTTCAAACAGGAAGGAGTTCAGATTTTCCCTCATATTGCAACACTCGCTGACAAACTCTTTCTTTTCTAGTTACTTGATTTATTGACTTGTGTCAAGGCATTAGCTCTTTTGTGAAGAGGCTGTGTAAGTGCGTCTGCTTTTCTTTCTGAAAAGGTTAATGTGTCGGTGTGGAATCTTCTTTAGAATTCAAGGATTTTGACTCACTCTTCCAGCTTACGTAAACAAACGGATTTCCTTCTGCGCTTCTATTTTTGGAAAACGGTGAATGAAACAGGCAGTTTGCCGGCCTCCTGTTTTAGAATGAGGACCCCTGGTGTACTCTATGGTGTTTTTGTAGAGTGAGCTCTTCCTGTGTGTCATGACTACAGGCTGCCCCCGAGCGCTCCACGAGGACCCAGCAGAAGGAGTTCCAGTCCTACATCTTGGACAGCGTGATGGAGCACCTGCTGGCTGCAGACGTCCTCCTGGGTGAGGCCACGTGACCAGTCTCCACGGAAACACTGAGATGAATGTGCTCATTGGTTGAAAGGGATCTTCACCACATGAGGCCCCATAACAAGGAGCTCTCCCATGCCGTCTACCCTATTGGCTTGCACCTTTCTGGGGTCTGGTTTAGCCGAGCTATGCGGTAGGATGCTAAATGGGGAAGTGTGTGCTTGGAAAATCACCAGTGAATCACCAGTGTGAAACCAGTGAACAATGTCCTGTAGTTACAGTAAGCTAAATTTAGATCTTTATTCAGGAACAACAGTCTATTTTCATTTTCGTTCGTTGACATATCCCTGGCTATATTGGGTGTTTAGGGTCTTTTTTTGGTGAGGGACTATTGCTTGTCCTTGTCAAATTCCAAGGTGCTTGAGCACTGGTCAGAGAAGACACGCACAATCCCTAATCCCAGTGTTTCTGGACCGGAATAATTCCCGAGTGTGAGCGGAAGCTGCTTTTAAGGCACGGAGGGGAAGCCTGTGACATGGAGCGAGTTTAAATGCCTTTACTTATTCATCAGAATATTCAGTGCGTGACTGGTGATCTGCCTCAGGGGATTCATTCCCCCGGTTTTGTTCTTCAGAGGGATTCGCCTGGCGCGCTTGCCCTGCGAGACTTTCAGAGCGTACGTTTTGTAAACGCTCTTCATTAAGACAGCGCGGTATTTCCTCGGGCTGTCTGCGAACCGGTGACATTTGCGTTACAAGCGCAGCGGCTGCTCCTGTTTGATCCCCTCTCTCGTGTGTGTGTGTGTGTGTGTGTATCAGGAGAGGACTCGTCCATGCCCGTCACCAGCGGGGGCAGCTATCAGATCCTGGTGCACAACGTCTTCTACTTCACCCAGCGTGTGGTGGACAAGCTGTGGCAGGGCATGTTCAACAAGGACTCCAAGCTGGTGGTCGAGTTCATCGTGCAGCTCATTGGACAGGTACAGCCCCTCCATAGCCCCTCATAGCCCCCCCACATCCCCCCCACACCCCACCACAGCCCCCCACATCCCCCCCACAGCCTCCCACAGCCCCACGTCCTTGTCCACTGTGTATTCCACTCACAGTGAATGAGTACACACATGGGTGTTCCCCCAAAGTGTTTATGTCTCTCCCTCACACGAGATTCAGCTGTATTCCCCTCATTCCTACAATGCCACCGAAGTCACCCGAGAACGTCCTCACTCACACAAGCTGTCTGCACCCAGCCTTCTTCAGGGATAGGCCGTCACTTCTTTCTCCGATGAAGCTGTGCGTCTGTTTCCAAGGGAAACGGCGGGTTGGGGGTGCTACTTTTATTCAGTCCCCCCCTCCTTCCGCCTCCCGCCAAGGCCACTCACTCAATTAAACCGGTTTAACTGCTTAATCGGAGATAATGTGGTTTAAACCTGAAAAGGGGATTGTCTGTTTCGAAACGTGGAGCTCAGTTGTCAATCATCGGCTATCTATTGAGTGCAGTAGAAAAGCTGGCAGAATTCCCAGCTTAATTTTTTATTCCCGTGCAATTATAGTAACGTAATTTTATATATCAGGAACATATTATTTTCCAGCTTCTCAAATCTGTTTTATTGACCAAATGTTTTTAATGGTACCATATGGTGCAATGGTGTCAACCTGCAAAAAATAGAATCATGGCTCATTTCAAATAAGCTCCCTCTCTCTCTCAGATAAGCAGTCTCTCTCTCTCTCTCTATCACTCTTTCTCACAAACACGTACACACAAACACGCACACACAAACTCACATTCATTGAAAACAGAAACTACAGTTTGGTTATTATTAAAGTACTGTATTGCTCTTAATACTTCCTTGCATTCCAATGTGGTTTAACCCTAATACGCATCACTCAACAAAGTCCCTCTGTGTGCAATCCCCCCCTCCCCCCCCCCCACGATCCAGTCCAAGAGGAGGTCGCAAGGCTTGTCCCTGGACTCCATCTACCACTCTCTGAACCGGACCGTCCTGTACCAGCTCTCCCGACCGCACAAGACCGTGGCGCAGCAGGTGGCCCTGCTGGACTCCCTGCGCGTGCTCACCATCAACCGCAACCTGGTCCTGGGCCCCGGCAACCACGACCAGGATTTCGCCGCCTGCCTGGCGCACTGCCTCGTACACCTGCACTCCGGGAGGTGAGCAGGGGGTGGGGGGGGGACATGACTCTCTGTATCCCCTGAGGAGCTGACTGACTGGGGAATATAACCTACATGGCTATTAACCAAATTTTTTATTTTTGAGTAGCCAGCCAGGTGAGAAAAGCAGCTGTGCTAGCCAGCTAGCTGTGCTTGTGGCATGGAGTCAAATTGTTTTGTTTTTATTAAATTAATTAGCAAACCTTAAATACGTGTGTAAAAGTATCCAGCGAGACAGAGGTCTGTAGTGGCAGAATGTTAAATAGGGGGAAAAATGTTAAAACGTTCTGAACCACAAAGTTTCTGTGAGCGTGGGGTCCGTCCAGTGCAGATGGCTGTGTTCGGAAACTGAATTTGTAATCTGAGAAAGTTAAAGAAGTAGCATTTTACCAGTGTGATCTATCAGTCCGGGAGGTGTGGACTGGAGAGCTTTACAGCGTTACATTTACTCAATCAACTGAGAGCTGCCAAGCCTCTCTTCTTGTCCATATTTAGCATATCTTTAAAGGATATTAAAAAGCGGACCATCGTCAGAGCTTCATTCAGCAAAGAAGCCTGAGGACTCCTGGTTCTGTGCAGTTTATTAACCATGTTCTCTGGTATCTGGTTAGCTCGCTTTGTAGTGTAGTAAAGAGTCTGGTATAAGATGGGTCCTGTGTCGCTTGAATCGTCATTTAGTCCCTGCACCCAGCCTGGAAGGGACTTGATTTGAAGTGCGGTAGGCTAAGTGCTTGGCATGACCCACACTGGCTTCTCAGTATGATGGACCCCGGTCATCCGAGACCCGCGCCTCGAGAGTACGCCTGCACAAGCCAGGAAACGGCGGCGTGATAATGGTTCGGGGGCGATGCTTCCGCTCGCTGCTCTCTCTCTCTCCCCCTGGTTCGTCTGACGATCGCTGCCCTGCACTCATGTCCGACAAACCAGTAGACCACCACACAACGAGGTAGTGGCTTGTACACTCCCAACACACCCTTCATTCCGCTTCCAGCATGGCTAGTTTATAGCGCAAATCTTATTATTTGGTTTTGATGTCGATTTGGGCGGCAGTGTAGTATAATGGTTAAGGAACTGGTCTTGTAACATGAAGGACACAGGTTCAATTCCTGGGTAGGACACTGCCGTTGTACCCTGGAGAAAGGTACTTACATATATACTGAAGCAATGCAGGTAAGTCACTCTGGAAAGAGCATCTGCTAAATGCCTGTAATGTAATGAAGTGTAATGACCTATGGAAACAGCTGCTTGGCTTTAATGCAGCAGTCTAAGTGGTAAATAGCATGATTTTACATGTGGGAGCACTGAGCCGTGTCTTTGTTTGTGAGTTTCTCTCGGGTTCTTTGTAACTTTCTCTCGGGTTCTTTGTTTGTGACTTTCCTTGTTTGGGTTCTCTGTCCTTCGCGCGCGTGCCCCCGCAGGCCGGCAGCTCCTGCTGAAGGCGGTGAACCGCGTCTGGACGGAGCTCCTCCACAGCAAGCGGCAGATGCTGGAGGACGTCTTCAAGGTGTCCCTGCCCGCCAACGACCGCGGCCACGTGGACATCGGCACCGCCCGCGGCCTCATCGAGGAGCCCGCCGCCAAGAGCTGGCACAACCACCTGGGTGAGCCGCCGTTACACACACGCGCACAAGCACACACACCAACAAAACAGCACACACATCACCCCACAACACACACACACAGAGTAAGGCACACACACACACACACCACATAGACGCACACATGCACTGACATAAACGCAGGCATGGACACACACACACACATATACATATGAACAGAAACCCACGCACACTAACCAGCACTCCCATATGCATGGACACAAAAAACAAAATCCCTATTCCCACCCACCCCACAATGATTATAATTTATTGCACATGCTGTGGAAAATAGCCCCATTTTTCCTTCTTTGTTAAGAATGCGCTCGCACACAGGCACACTCGAAATGGCGCAGAAACCGTAAGCCCTCGCGCTTTAAAGCCCCCGAGAAGGCTCTAATTCCAGCGATTTACAAGCTGTAAATGACGGAGGGCTTTTTCTCCTGCCTCGGCGCTGGCAGATTTACGCCCGGGAGAATGAGAAACGACCGCTGCGCTCTGGCATTCTGATGTGCCCCCCCCAGTCAGCGAACAGTATTTTGAGAGCCACGGTAGGCGCTGTATAAAATACTCACTGCAGTGCCCCTTCCCCCCCCCCCCCCTCCCTCCAGCCCACGAGAGGAAGTACGTCAGCAGGGGTGAGACGGCGGCCCCCGCCGCCCCGTTCAAGCTGCCCCGCGTCAGCAGCGGGTTCGGGCTGTCCAAGCTGACGGGGGCCAGGCGAAACAGGAAGGACAACAGCCAGAACAAGAGCAACATCTCCGCGCAGGTACGGACCGTCCCAATGGCAGTAACTCATTTATTTATGCGCTGCTTCCGTACGAGGCCCGTGGCTCTGAGTGCCTCGCGGTGGGGCTCTTCAGCCGTAAAAAGCTGGTAATGGACCTCATGCTCTCCCCCCCCCCCAAACCCTGTCCTCAGGAAACCTTCCAGTGGATGTTCACTCACATCGCTGTCGTTCGGGACCTGGTCACGCTGCAGTACAAAGAGTATCAGGAGGTACGGAGCCTAGGCCACTGTGCACCGCCGTACACCAAAACCGCCTTGCATGCACGGGAGGCAGGTCAGCGTCGGTCTCGAAAATGATTTATGTTAGTTGTGTACCTGACAGATATGATTTAACATGTTCGATTGCCGTTTGAAATGAATTTTGTTAAATGGAAAAGAAAATTTGTAATTAAGTAGCTTCCTATTGGTCAGATCGGGCAGTAACTGCAGTGCTGCCACCAATGTGTAACCCGGAGAACATTCCGGTGGTGCCTCTGACTTCTCACTGTTCATTGTCAGTACACGGGGGGGTCCAGTGATGGCATCCGTCCATGTGGGCCATCTGTGTGAATTTTGTGACCCCCCCCCCTCCTTGTTTGGGACAGAGGCAGCAGAACGCTCTGAAGTACGTGACGGAGGAGTGGGCGGCCATCGAGTACGAGCTCCTGAGGGAGAGGGGCCTGTGGGGCCCCCCGATCGGGTCCCACCTGGACAAGTTCCTGCTGGACATGACGGAGGGGCCCTGCCGCATGAGGAAGAAGATGGTGCGCAACGACATGTTCTACATCCACTACCCCTACGTTCCCGACTGCGAGCCCAACACCGCCTCCCAGGTACGGCACCGCCCCTTTCGTTTCACTCATTTGGCAGCTCCTATCCTGAGTGGCATAAAAACTGACAGGCACGAGCACGGACCAATAGGGAGTCAGTGAGCGTTTATATTTGAATCAGCATTCCCGACCTGCAAGTGATTGACTTAACCTGAAAATATAGGATGGTTTAAAATATATAAGGCTTAGAGCATTTTTGTTTTTGTTTCACTGATACGTAAGACTCAAAAATGAAAACTGAACTGAAAATGAATTAACCGTCCCAAAAGTAGTTAAACAATCAGGATGTGAGTAATTGTTTTTAGGAGGATTTCCTCTAATCTTATACAAACTTTTACCATCAGCCAGCTGAAATAAACTGATAGACGGAGGTAAAACAAACGAAACGAAATTGTATAAGAGCGACTGAGCCCTTGTGCCCCCCCGTCCAGTACCCCTGACCCACCACCCATCTGTCCCCTCCCCAGTACCCCTGTACACCACCCACCTCACCCAGCACAAGAGTGGCCCTAATCTCAAACCTCGATTAGCACCCGCTCACACTAATGCGTGAGGCCCTCGCAGTGGTGGCCAACGCTGGCTCGCTTCGAGCGTGTGCCAGGGTTACTGACCCCAGGATTAGCTTCCAGCTCGAGGCTTAGCTGGACTTCTCCCTTCTTGACAAAGTTTGAGCCGCGTTCAGTCGAAAGCAGGGCCTGTCAGCACAGAAATTCAATTAGTCATGCTCACATTCGAATGGCTCAAAACTATTTTACCTAGCAGCGAATTAGATTCTAAATGAACAGTACGTAAACCCTAACTAGCCTGTAGAACCTGTTCTGTAAGATCTCAGAAACTAGGCTATACTTGCCTGGGTCTGAGTTGTATTTTGGATTGGATTGAGACCCCAGGCCAGCCTGACAACGCCTGTGCCGCTCTTGCAGCTTAAATATACCCAAGTTCCTTTACACAGCAGATAAAACAATTTACTCAGGTTTAGTGCATGCAGCAAAGAAGAAAGATGCTGTTGACCTTGGGTCTTGACTTAACCCACAGCTAGGCCTTTTCTATCCAAACCCATCTTTAACCTCGCTTGTGGTTCTTCGGCTGCATAAAGACCTTGCAACCACAGTGTCTCTTCCCATTATCTCTGTGAAATAGAATGAGTTCTCTCTTGGCCTCCCTGATTGTGTCATGGTGAATAAAGATGGAATACTATCTGGAGTGGAGATTCATATCTTGTAAGAAGAGCTGAAGTGTTTACTGCATTGCATCACACAGATAATGCACCGTAGCCCTTGTGTTTGTGCACAGTGAGAATTCGGCTTTGTTCCAAACAGTAAAAATCGGACGGCAGACCAAGTCAAGTCAGATTTCTCTTCTCTTGCCATAATAAGCGAACCAAAAAGAATACAACAAATAAAAAAAAGAGGTATATCATCTCCCACAGGGCCCGGTGTGTCGGTAAGCGTCTTAGCCTGAAATTCTTGCGTTGCTTGATGCTTTTGCCAAAGGCTGTTCACAAGCCTTTCCTCCTAAAACAAGGACAGCCTCTCACGCGGCGGTACAGGCAATTACCGGTCTGCGCGGTAATCTCACGCAAGGTCAAGCACGCTCGGGTCGGGGATAAGCCCCGCTCCTGCGTAGTCAGTAGTTTTCCGTTTCATTTTCTTAAAACGACACATTTTCTCCACTGATAGCAGGCTAACAGAGCTGCTTGTCACGGATTTTGTTAGGGAGGGATCTCGTAAAGGGCTGTGCAGTGTTTTATTAGTGTTGTTGTGCGGTTTTTATGCGCAGGGCTGTTTCGTTTATCACCGTCTGCTGCGCCGGTGGACTGAAGGGTTTCTCAATTCTGTCGACTCTGCCTCTGTGTAATTAACTGCGATGTGGCGCCCGGAGGGGACGTCAGGGGATTGTTTTCCTGACTAAAACCTCCAAACAGGAGTCCCACAAAACTTTCCGCAAATGCTGAAAGACGGAAAAAGATACTGAAAATGCGTTCATAGGACACCTCAGTCCTTTATTTTGAGCTGTAAATGCGGCCCGATTGAATTTTCGGTATTTTTCCGGTAACGGTAATGTATTTACGTGTGTGTAAAACTCCCGGTGCGCGGCGGGTTGAAGTGCGCTCTGTGTTCCCGTCACCGAACGGTCCTCCCCTGCAGAAACCGCCGCGCTACCGCAGGGCCATCAGCTACGACAGCAAGGACTACTACATGCGGCTGCTGTCGGGGAACCCCGGCATGTACCAGCACTCGGTCCAGCAGAGCTCCGAGGGGGAGACCGCGCCGCACGAACCCGAGCCGGGGGAGGACACCATCGCCCGGGTCAAAGGTACGCGCCGGCCGGGTCGAGGGTCGGAGGTCAGAGGGGACGGCGGAAGGAGAAGGGCGGGTTTATTCGGTGGTGGGGGCGGAGCCTCTCGGGGCTGGAGCTGTGATGGACGTCACTGAATAATGTGGACCAATCAATCATTGCTCCCATAGAAAATTGCTAATTGGTTCATATCAGCATGTCACTATGCAGATTTGAAGCCTTATTCTCCGGTCATTGGTGTTTATCAGGCTCAAATGATATCATTTTGTGCAGTCAGACTTCTCAGAAGTTCAGTGATATCTGTTGTTATGTCTGGAAAAAAACATTTCTAGAGTTTAACCCTTGGTGTCAATCCCCGTAAAGAGAAAAGGTCTGAATGTGTGAAAATGTCAAGACCCCATTTTGCGAGAGGGTGACTGTCCCTCTCCTGCTGCGCCCCCAGGTCTGGTGAAGGCCCCCCTGAAGCGCTCGCGCTCCACGGCGGACGGGGGGGACGAGGACAGCCAGGACCCCCCTCAGGACCAGATTCTGGAGGCCGGGGGCGGGGATGAGGAGGAGAAGACAGACAACACGGCCCTACTGAGACTGCTGGAGGAGGGGGAGAAGGTGGGGTGGGGGGGTGTGGGTGGTAAATGTTAGGTTGTGGGGTGTGGGGTTAGGGTCGAGTGTGGATGGTGGCTGTTGGATGGTGGGGTGTTTGGTGTGGGTGGTGGAGTGTGGGTGGGGTGTACAGATGTGGGGTGTGGAATGACACAGCTGGGCAGCAGATACCACTCCCCTGAGAATTCACACTCATTCACTCATGTGGCAGTTTTTACTCTGTGCACTTTAAAAATAATTATCCGTTCAGTCATAATTTGTGAACTTCACATCCATAACTCGTCTGAGCTCATCAAAACATAGGAAAATCTGTATTTTATTAAAATTTGTTTTAAATTTATTACCTGTCTCCACTGCCATTTCCGTTTTAGTAATGTATCATCATATTTATCATTTTCTGTTTCAATGGAGTCTTTAAGCCAGAGACACATCTCAGTTTATTAAACAGTAAATCCTGAACTGAACCGAGCTGAACTGAGCTGAACCGTGCCGAGCTGAGCTGAGCTGAACCGAGCCGGTCTCGCTCTCTGCAGATCCAGCACATGTACCGCTGCGCTCGCGTCCAGGGCCTGGACACCAGCGAGGGCCTGCTGCTCTTCGGGAAAGAGCACTTCTACGTCATCGACGGCTTCACCATGACCGTCGCCCGCGAGATCCGTGACATCGACACGCTTCCTGCAAAGTGAGACTCACTTCCTCCTGTGGGCGCGGGGTTCCGATTAAAGTCACATGCAGTCAGACTGTATTTTTCTTCAAGAAAATCAAAGGAGTACTATGATAACTGCATTGTGTAACAGGCCAGTTTTGGTCGACATAAAGAGTTAGTTTATTCAATCAACCGAAACGCTCTTATTAGTATGGGTAAAATCGCACGTTGTCATTTAATAGATCCATACCGGATATTAAGAAAGCATTTGTATTTGTACAAATTAGTAGCCTAGTCTTCTTTCTGGATTGGAAGAACTGCGACACAGCCCTTGATCAAAACAACACCCACACAATGTGCTGTTACTGCTGAAGACGCGCGTGTGTATCTCCTGAAAATCTCTCGTTCCCATCTGTGGTTAAGTGTTCCGTTTGCCCCGCTGCAGTGAGAAACCTTGGATTTCATCAGCATTTCCCCTGAACTCTTAAGCTACAAATCTTATAATCTTGTATTTTTTAAAATGTCAAATATTTGGAGGGTTCATTTTTTGTTCACTGAACTGCACAAACTGCCTGGTGCAACATGTCCATTTATTTTTGAGTCACAGTTAACCCTTTAAGGTCTAAGATCACAGATCTGTGATTATAATGTTCTTAAGTGAACATTCTAATGCTGATGTCACAATCACTGCTGGTTATTGAAAGCAATGGAGTTCTAGAACACTGACTTAGAATTCTGAAAAAGAAAAAAAACATTCAAAAGACCTACTCTTGAAAGGGTTAAAGATCAGTGTTGGCTAAATCCAGTAGAGTGGCTTGAACACAGTGGTGGCATGTGTACTTCAGGCTGAGTTTGCCTGTATTGAATCTGACCGCATGACGAGGCCTGTGCTTGTCCGTATCCCAGCATGCACGAGGCCATCATCCCCAGGGGGGCGCGGCAGGGCCAGAGCCAGCTGAAGAGGACCTGCAGCATCTTCGCCTACGAGGACATCAAAGAGGTTCACAAGCGCCGCTACCTGCTGCAGGTGAGAATCCGCTCGTCTTTGGCCCCCATGGGAGCGCTATCCTGAGCTCAGTACCGCAGTCCTTTTCACACCCCGCCCCTACTCCTGTTTTCCAGCCCATGGCCGTGGAGGTGTTTTCTGGAGACGGGCGGAATTACCTGCTAGCATTCCAGAAAGGAGTCCGGAACAAAGTCTACCAGAGGTACAGAAAATGGTTGTCAATGCTATTTATTCAGTATTTCAGACTTGTAGCCTACAACCTAGAAAGCAAGCCTACAAGCTCTCTGTCTCTGTCTCTATAGAATGAGAGAGAGAGAGAGAGATAGCTGATAGAATAAAGGCAGAGGAACTGAATAGAATAGAATGTAACATCAGAGACAAAGCATTAAGCTAAAAAATATTGACAGCACAATCGGGACACAGCGTAGCCCTCCAGCACGAACTTCACCAGTAATTAACACATCTTAGTCTGTGTTAAGTGTAACGTGGGTCTCCTTGTGTGCAGGTTCCTGGCGGTGGTGCCCTCCCTCGCCGACAGCTCTGAGTCGGTGTCCGGACAGCGCCCCAACACCAGCGTGGAGCAGGGGTAGGTCCTCCAGCCAGTCAAAACGCAGGAACAAGCTGACATATGATCACATGATCATAGACTGACTCCTCCTCTCGTTCACTTAGGTCTGGTTTGCTGAGCACCCTTGTGGGCGAGAAGTCGGTCACGCAGAGATGGGAGGTGGGCAGGATGCTTCTTCTCTCTAGATGAGATTTATTTTATGATTGACACTGTATTCTGGCAGCAGTCCTTGGACGAGGCAAATGTTTAACACTGACACCTGTGCCTTTCCACACGCAGAGAGGGGAAATCAGTAACTTCCAGTACCTGATGCACCTCAACACCCTGGCCGGACGGTCCTACAACGACCTGATGCAGTACCCCGTCTTCCCCTGGATCCTGGCCGACTACCACTCAGAGGTAGCTGGACAAGGCCACACTGTTTTAAAGGGTTGCATTTTCATAGCTAGTGTCCTCCTGGTCTGGTGCACGCACAGCAGACATTTTGTGCTGAAACGCTCATGACTCCTCAGCTGAATGTTGCCAGTAGGTCTGCGCGAATGAACAGAGTCCTCCCAGACAAAGCCTTGCTTTATTGCTGTCCTCTCCCAGACCTTAAAAAAGACACGTATTCCCCACTATCATGTGTGAGGCCTTCCTTGTCCTCTGACAGTTGAACAGCAAGTCGTTTCTGGGCTTACGTAATCCAGCTGTGGATTAAAAGGGATGTGTCAGAATCGCATTAGACAAACCCCTCAAGGGGTCTTTGTCACCATTTTTCATGAAAATTAATAAACGTACGGTAATATGAATACATGAAGCTGTTCTGACAAGGAAGAGAAGGGATATCTGTCTTTATTTGTGTGACTGTTATACAGTCTGATAAATCTTATGCAGTAGATTTAGCTCTGTGTAAGTGAGCTTGGTTGCGTAGTGAGCTACTGCAGCAGTCAGATAGTGATATCATTGTTATTGATATTGATCAGTCACAGGAAGTGGACCACTGGTATTACAGCGATATAGCACTTCATTTTAAAGGGGAAAATTTTGAGACCAGCATTAGATTTTTTTGCAACAAAATGACTCAGCGACAAAATGGGATTTACGCCGTAGTTGACTAGAAGTCGGTTCACAGGAACTGGACCTCTGCAACCCCAAAACATTCCGGGACCTCTCCAAGCCCATGGGGGCCCAGACGGAGGACAGGCTGACCCAGTACAAGAAGAGGTTCAAAGACTGGGAGGACCCAAACGGTAGGTTCACCCTCTTCTTGAGTTCCTCTAATGCCAACCCTGCGCCAAAAAAAAAAAAAACCACCACGCTAACGTGGGCCGTCCTTTTCAGGTGAAACCCCGGCCTATCACTACGGCACGCACTACTCCTCGGCCATGATCGTGGCGTCGTACCTGCTCCGCATGGAGCCCTTCACGCAGATCTTCCTCCGGTTACAGGTGAGAAATATAGGCTTCCTCATGGCCATCAGTGTTCTGGATGTTTCTGTCATAGGAGCATCCATCTTCTGATGTCTCAGAAGATGGATGCTCCTATTTGAGATAGCATCTGCTAGCATTTCTCTCGTGCTCATTCCTGTCTGGACTGGCCGCAGGGAGGACACTTCGACTTGGCGGACAGGATGTTCCACAGCGTCCAGGAGGCCTGGCTCTCCGCCGCCAAGCACAACATGGCCGACGTCAAGGAACTCATCCCCGAATTCTTCTACCTCCCGGAGTTCCTGCTCAACTCCAACAACTTTGACCTTGGTGAAGACATCATTATTTCTGTTACATTCTTCAGTTTATTTTCCAGAAACTTCCATGCCTTATAGCTGACGTAAAATCTATTTTGAAGTCTGGATTTTACTTGAAACTGAACTATTAAATGCTTTGTTCAGGAGTGCAGAGACGGTGGTCTCACACGGAACTGTTTCTGGTTATGTTATCTCTCCTGTTTTGTTATTCTGCATTATTCATTGCGAGTTGTTTTTGACTGCTGCAGGGAGCAAACAGAACGGCACCAAGCTAGGTGACGTGATCCTGCCCCCGTGGGCAAAGGGTGACCCCAGAGAATTCATCAGAGTACATCGCGAGGTACGGCACGTTAACAATAAACTACTGTTTTTTTAGCTCCTGTTAACGTGTGGACCACGTCAGATTCAGCAGGGACAGCAAAACTCACGTCATCGTAACTGAAGTTCTCTTTTCAGATCAGGCTTTTAATGCATAAACACAAAATGTCATTTACACAGTCTGTTGTCTATTTTTAATAAGAAATGCATGTCCACAAAAATGAAGGTAGTCTACACAAATTGCATTAACAGCACATGTAGGTAATTCACCACATACTTGAACAGTTGTTAAAATGGCTGTTGATTTTTTTAGCTAACGCAGTTGTAAGACAGTGATTGCAATGTGCTGTTCCTCAGGCCCTGGAGTGCGACTACGTTAGCGCGCACCTGCACGAGTGGATAGACCTGATCTTCGGCTTCAAGCAGCAGGGGGCGCCGGCGGTGGAGGCGGTGAACGTTTTCCACCACCTCTTCTACGAGGGCCAGGTGGACATCTACAACATCAACGACCCGCTCAAGGAGACCGCCACCATCGGCTTCATCAACAACTTCGGCCAGATCCCCAAACAGGTAGCATTAACGTTTGCAAAGCTAAGAAAAGGTGGAACACTCAGCTCAGTGGCTACCGAAACTGCCAGTCATTTAATGTTGTGGGCGGGCCTCTGACCAGCGTCTGTCCCATCTTTGTGTCAGCTGTTCAAGAAGCCCCACCCCCCCAAGCGCGTGCGCAGCAGGTCTAACGGAGACGCCCCCGGCACACCCTCCTCCCTCGTCTCGGCCACCGACAAGATGTTCTTCCACCACCTGGACAACCTGCGTCCCTCGCTGGCCCCCGTCAAAGGTAGGGCCGGGCCAGAGCAGCCCGAGAACACGCAACACATTACATTACATTACAACACCCACAACTGTGGAGGCTTCTGGCGCTTTCCACAGCATTTAACAAACAAGGACTCGGTTTCATTGATGCGAAGCACCACTCTTACGTAGCAGCCTTTGGTACTTTGACTGCTAATAGCTCCCCCTTGTGGAGGACCTTCAGTCTGATAAATGTGAGTGAGTGAGTGAGTGAGCGTGACTGTCACCAGCGCTAAAAAACAAAGCGTACACTGCTAATGATCCGTTATTCACCCCTGCTGCCTGCGTGTGGTGCTGCAGAGCTGAAGGAGCCCGTGGGCCAGATCGTGTGCACGGATAAGGGCATCCTGGCCGTGGAGCAGAACAAGGTCCTGGTGCCCACCGCCTGGAACAAAACCTTCGCCTGGGGCTTCGCCGACCTCAGCTGCAGGCTGGCTAACTACGAGTCCGACAAGGTCAGTGAACCCAGTTTCCTTCTTTCTTTTTTAAATAACCTTTATAAGTCATGTGAAATGAGGCAGTACAAACAGCATATCAAACAATGCAGATAAAAGGAAGATAAATAACTTAGAATTTAATTGCTCTCCAAGGTATATCCCTTTTTTAAATATTTTTTCAAGAGTCTTTTTTTAGTTTAGCCTTTATCAGAGCCTATCGCTGCAGGATGTTTTCTTTCCTGAGGTATGTTTCAAAGATGTTGATAGTATGCTACTGCCCCCTGGTGTCCATTTAGTGTTAAAATGACATCTGCATTAGGTTTTATCTGGGTTGTTTGGTCATTTTCATGTCGAGCTCTGTGTTCTTCTTCTTTACCTTTAGGCGGTCATTGTGTACGAGTGCCTGTCCGAATGGGCTCAGATTCTGTGTGCCATCTGCCCGAACCCGAAGCTGGTCATCACGGGGGGCACGAGCACGGCCATCTGCGTGTGGGAGATGGGCACCTCCAAAGAGAGGGCCAAAACGCTCACTCTCAAACAGGTAAACTGCCTCATCCTCCTCTCTGTCAGTCCAGCGTGAATGTCTCCATGCATGAACGCGCGTACACGTCACGCACATGCCACAGCTGCCCCATAATCCCAGTTGCTGAGGTCCCGGTTATGAAACACAAGGGCTGTTTATGAGTGTGGTCATTTCGTGAATCATCCCAGGTTTTCTGAGACTGAATCAGGGCTTCATAGCTTCACTTTAAGCACAGCATTTGCTGTCACTAAGAGAAGCGTGATGACACGTGTGCGCTCATAGAGCCTGAACTCCCAGTGATTTGAATATCAGAAAGATCGCTTCGCTCGCATGCAGCTTGTTTGTAGCGTTGTCATTGGTGGCCTGTGTCGTTGGGCAGGCCTTGCTGGGTCACACGGACGCGGTGACGTGCCTGACGGCGTCCTCGGCGTACCACATCGTGGTGAGCGGCTCGCGGGACCGCACCTGCATCGTCTGGGACCTGAACAAGCTGGCCTTCGTCACCCAGCTGAGGGGACACCGCGCCCCCGTCTCCGCCCTCTGCATCAACGAGCTCACGGTGCGTGTCAGCTTACGCCCGCACTTCTACAGTTAAACACCTCAGCCGTGATAGTACACAGTAAACAGTATCAATACAACTCTTAACTGATGACATTTGGTCCCACATTCCAGAATGGGACCAAATGTAATCTGTTCAGGGTTGAATTAACACTGGACAGTTCACTCTGACAGAGTTTTGTGTGTGTTTTCTGTGCGGGTGTGTGTGCGTGTGGTTTGTATGTGTGTGCGCGTGTGTGTGTGCAGGGCGACATTGTGTCCTGTGCTGGGACCTACATCCACGTGTGGAGCATCAACGGTAGCCCCCTGGTCAGCGTTAACACCTTCACCGGCCGCAGCCAGCAGATCCTGTGCTGCTGCGTGTCCGAGATGAACGAGTGGGACACGCAGAACGTCATCGTCACCGGCCACTCGGACGGCGTCGTTCGGGTAAGCCCCACCCACCCCCTTTACTTAACCTTAACGCTCAATGATTCAATGCTTAATTTTGAGATAGTCCCTTAACTCTCAGTGATAGTATTCTGAATTATGAGATAGTCCCTTAACTGTCAAATATTCTGTGCTTAATTATGAAGTAGTCCCTTAACTCTCAGTGATTCTGTACTTAATTATGAGATGGTCCCTTAACTCTCAGTGATTCTATGCTTAATTATGAGTCTTATAATTGATGTTTGTGTTCCCTCAGTTCTGGAGGATGGAGTTCCTGCAGGTCCTGGAGACGCCCGCCCCAGAGCCCACTGAGCCGCCCGAAGCGCCCGACTGCTGCAGCGAGGACAAGATAGGTAAACTTTGCCCCCTGAGGCCGCCCCTAAAACACTAGCCATTACTGCTCACTGTCTCTCATACGGTAACCCCGCCCTCTCCAGATCCAGTTTCAATATGTCATCATTTCCTTTATCTCCGTCCACTGAACGTTATCAAATTTCATTTGGGTAAGAGCCACATCCCATTAAAATTATATTAGTGTAATCATATCGGCACAGTAAAAGAGGGATCTAAATACATTTAAAGTATTCCAGTCACGTCCAATATGTTTAGACAGTAAGTAGTGCGATTGTATGGCTTGGCTTCAGTCGGTACTGGTTTAGAATGGAAATTATGTTGTTGGTGTGTTTGGTGAATCGGCGGTACGCGGTAAACGGTGGGCTCCCGTGGGTGTGTCCGCAGAGGGCCGCGAGGCTCACGACGAGGACAGCAGCGAATCGGACGGCGAGGAGCAGAGCGCGCTCCAGGAGGCCGAGCCCGGGCCCGCCCACGGCCGGGCCTCCCGCCCCGACCGCGGCCCCAAGGGCTCCGCCGGCCGGCCCGGCGCCGCCTGGTCCGCCGACAGCGGCTCGGACGACTCGCGGCGCTGGTCCGACTCCCTCAGCCTGGACGAGAAGGACGGCTTCGTCTTCGTCACTACTGCTAACGCAGGACCCGCCGCCCAACCCCTCAGTGGAGGCCCGGCCGTACAGCCAGCTCAGACCCGGTAGGACACAGAGTTACTACAGCTGTGGACTAGGACACTGTCATAACACAGGGACCACAGAGTAACTACAGCTGTGGACTAGGATACTGCCCCAGCACAGGGACTACAGAGTAACTACAGCTGTGGACTAGGATACTGTCCTACCGCAGGGATTACAGAGTAACTACATCTGTGGACTAGGATACTGCCCCAGCACAGGGACTACAGAGTAGCTACAACTGTGGACTAGGATACTATTTGCTGGCCAGTGGGTGAAAAAAGCTAATTTCATGCCCTGCCTGGTTTTATCAGATAACCTTGAGTACAACTCAATATATAGCACATAAAATTGAGCGCATTTGGCTGTTAGGTGAACCTCTAGAATTTAATGTCTGCATTGATTCTCTGGAAATAAATCGCTTACAGGGCTTGTCATAAGCAAATATAATCTGCATTTGTGCTGAGCTGTGCTGTCTTTCTTTCTCTCTCTCCCTCTCCCCACTGAACAGGCTACAGATGGGAGCGTCAGCTGGTGTTCCGGAGCAAACTCACCATGCACACGGCGTTCGACCGCAAAGACAACGCCCACCCGGCAGAAATCAGCGCGCTTGCCATCTCAAAGTAGGCGGACCTTTTCCCTTTATTTCTCACGGCAGTCAAGGTTGCTTTGAATGACAGAGAGCTGAAGACTATGCTGGCTGCAGAGGTCTATGATTCAGCTCTTTAAAACTGTGTTATAGCCTCTGGTACTCTCTCTTAAAGGGCTAGATGATGAAAACCTTCAAAAGCCCTTTGCACAATGAGAGAACCTATGAGTAGTCGTTCTCTAAAAAGGAATTTTAAAAAAACAATTAGCCTGTGTCATGGATTTAGATCCCAAGGGGACGTCCCCTATCTTTGGCAGAAGAACAAATGTTCCCCCCAATATTATCATTGAGTAGTACCGTTAGTGCCCCACCCCCTCAGAATTTGTTTTTTTTTTTTTTTAATTTCCTGTTTGTTGTCCCCCATGTTAAACGTATTATAAATGGAGGACGGTCTGATAGTCGATACAAAGCATGTATAAGGGGAGGAGATATCTATGGTAGAACCTCTGTGATGTCACTGGGAAGTGATGTCACACGCCTCTGATTTGTTTTGCAGGGACCACAGTAAGATCCTGGTGGGCGACGGGCGTGGGCGGGTCTTCAGCTGGTCGGTGAGCGAGCAGCCGGGCCGCTCGGCTGCTGATCACTGGGTGAAGGACGAGGTGGTGGACAGCTGCTCCGGCTGCGCGGTCCGCTTCTCCCTGACCGAGCGCCGGCACCACTGCAGGAACTGCGGCCAGCTCTTCTGCCAGAAGTAAGAGCGCGTCACGCGCCCGCTTGTGATTGGTGGAGCCGCCATTTCCTGTCAGTCGATTAGAAGAAACAATCGGCCTGAACTGCAACCCATTCTGATTGGTTTAGAGTTGAGTGACAGAAAGAACAGGCTCATTATACCAATTATGTGCGTTTAGGAAACGTGACGGTACCACACACCGTACTGTGAGTGGTGAAATGGCTATACGCATGTGATGCGTAGGAGAGCGTGTTGACGAGTGTACCCAAACAATTTCACTTCCCTCCTTATGTACAAGAAAAATCCCAAGTCAAATAAAGACACAATCATGACAAAACAGAACAACAATGAATCCTGCTTGTGCCATCTCTGTAAGCATGTCACACTGGGTTAATCTTCATAGCTGAGACACCAACGTGTTGCCCATGACATTGGCATTCCAACAGTAAAATACAAGTTTTACATGATGCTTATCTTAATCGCACTTTCTGACTTCCTGTCAGCACAGTAAACAGTCTGTTTTCTTTTGATGTCTGATAAGAGGCATACTTCTGTGAACTGCCTCACACTTGTGAAAGCAATCACCATGCCAGACTGTCTCAGGCATTACAGAGTAGAATAGTTCCTTATGAAGAAGCAGCGTGTATGATGTCATCTCACTCCTCGGTTCTTCTTGTTCTACAGGTGCAGCCGGTTCCAGTCGGACATAAAGCGCCTGAAGATCTCCTCCCCGGTTCGGGTGTGCCAGAACTGCTACTACAACCTGCAGCACGAGCGCGGGTCCGAGGATGGATCTAGAAACTAGCCCACCCCGACTCCCCCGGCAGGCCACGCCTCCCTGGCCCCGAACCTGTCCGCTTGACTGACAGGCTCCGCCCTCCTGAAAGCTGGCCTGACCAACCCATCTTGAACACTTTCCTGTTACCACATGTAAAGCACTGACAAAGGAAAAAGGGATCACTCACTGAATAATGTTCACTGTTCCATATATGTATTGCAGTTAAGTATGACCTGAAAGAGGGGGAAGGGAATGGGGGGGAGGAAAAAAAAAAAACATTCTAATCTGGTGGTTTTTGATTAATTTTTTTCTTATCTTTTTTTGTTTCATTTTTGCAGTCCCTCCCCTTTAATAGCAACCAAGTTAGTCACCAGCTTTTTAGATCATAGAGCAACAGTGTAGGCCTCCAGTGAAATTTGTTTATATTGTAAATACGTTAAATAATGGCCTTTTTAACAAAAATTTACTGAAAGACAAATGTCGCCTGTATCATAGGAACTCAGTATCCGCCTCCTGGGTGTTAAAAAAGATGACTGGTCACAGGGACGCACGTAACGGGGACTATGAATGTCAACTAGTGTGTGTTAGCTGTGTAATTATTTTTTTTTATTTTCTTTTGTTTACAATCTGCATTTCGTTCATGTGGTTGCTCACAGTACCTTAAATGTTGCCATCAACTAACTTAACAAACTTAAAAAATATATGATTGCATTATATATACATCATATATGTATATATATATATATATATATATATACACACACACACATTTCATGCCTATGATATATCTGCTGTTGTTGACTGCAACATATCAAATCTGTTTATTTCAAATGTTTGTCATTTGTAGTTTACTCTTAAATTTAATTAAAAAAATTACTACATTATTGTAGAGGTCAGTGTCCTGGAGAAAGAGTAGTTGTTAAAAAGTATGATTTATTACTTACTAAATCATGACATTTTGTCTGCACAATGGAAGAACTACTATGTATCTTCCGCCAGAAAAATCCTCACAGAATCAGTCTAGAGCGTGGAAAAGCCATTTTGTCACTGCACATTTTATAAGTTATATAAAAGGAGCATTTTTCCCCTGATGGATAAGGGAATATTTACAGGTATCTTCATTAATGTCCACATTTGTCTGTTACATTCATTTAAACATCTTTCCCAGTAATTGTGATCATCTGTAAAATTGTTGTATTTATTGTAAGGTTGCGTAGACATGTTGCATGACATGTAATGCAGGTCATTAAAATCTTATCTCTTAAGACTTTAACATAGTAATATTTAATGGAGCAAGTTACATTAAATACATTCTGCAATGTTTTTTTTTAAATCTGCATATAACTGATAGACTCAACTTATATGCAGATATTGCTTTCTAATCATTGTCATTTGAATTTTGGTTGAAGAAAGGACTCTGAAAAAGCAACATAAACATATGAGACCAATTTGCATATTTATAAGAAGACAGCTATTTGTCACATGTAAAACTGGATTTGTTTGTGCACCGTGTAAAAATGTGACTTTTTTGTTTTGGTGGATATTTGAGAAATGGAGCTGGGGTTTTTCAGCGTCTTGAGTGCACACCATAAAATTTGAAAAAGTCACTGCCATTTTTTCCTTTCTGCATGTCAAAAGTCCGTGGTACTGTGGGCAATGTGTGTCTGTGCTGCTTCAACAGTAATAACCACTTTGATTTATGCAACATTTCGTAAATGTTTTCTTTTTTGTAACATAAGTGCAATAACCGGCTTATGATTTCAGCCGTAGAAAGTGTGTACCCTACCCTGCTAGCATGCAGTCATCATTATTATTATTGTTGTTGTCATTATTATTCTTTCTTCATGTACTGTATCTAGCATGCAATCACTATATTGAGCTAACAGAACATGCTAGCAAGAGGCAGATTCCAAAATCAGATTGGATAGGTCACCGAAGTTGTTTTGCACCTTCTTATGTACAAACTGCAAGGAACCATAATTTTATCGAATGCATTCTTATGTTGCGTGCTTATCACTTTAAAGGTGTAAAGGTTACAGTTAAACTGTATGAAATATTTATGCAATTATATTGGTTTTATTGTTTTTTTTTTTAACGATTGTAATTTCAGCAAGTTTTGTTACTTGTTGCATGTCTGATAACACGGCTGACTTTCTGTGTCAGTGAATTGTACATGTTTTACCTTGTTTTGATGTTTATTTGGTTTGTTTTTAAGGCATTAACTAATTAGTTATAAGCTCTGAAAGGCAAGATGTGTGTACAGTAATGACAAGAGCAGTGAAAATGTGTTCCCAAGTCTGGGTGGAATTTTGTACTATATATGAAAAAAATGGCAGGTCTAATCCTTGGACTATTTTTGGTGGTCTTGTGTTAGACTGCATTACTACAGTATCTAGTGTGCAATCTGTGATAGCTGAATGTTCACTGTATTATTGTGGTCAGTACAATTACAAAAAAGAGTAGAGTAATGCAACAGAAATATGTAACTATAATGCAATAGATCTGGTACTTAAATTCTTTTTTATTTCAATTAAATTCCTGCTGTTTACCACCAAGAGCCTGTTGTTTGTTATTATGCAGTATCCTTAGTTTGTGTTGTTTGATCTCTGCTCCTTAGTGAATGTCATTCTCGCTGAAATATGTTTGCTTTAGGTAATTTTGTTTTTTGGTGTGACTGATGATGTCACTCCATTCAGGTTAACCCTTATTAACATGCTTAATTTGATGTTATCAAAGAGTTTCCACGGTTTCTCACAACTAAAAAGCATTATTCATATAAAATGCTTAGAAGGATATTAAGTAGACAAATGAAATCCAGTAATTATTGCAATCAATTGTAACAAGAAAAGCTATTTAGAAAGAATTAGTTGATTGTACATACATTCATAGTTTATGTTTATATTGTATATTAGGAAACAAGGTAATTTCAAATGTTAATACAGATGCATTTAAGCAATGGTCAACTGTATTTCAATTTATGAATGTTAAAGTCCTTGATTATGCCGTTTAAAATAAAAAATAAAAAGTTCACTTTTCATTCAGAATGACAATTCAACAGTTCTGTCCAAACATTCTCATAACCAGCTGGTGAAAATCATCACTTTTTTCATTACTTTACTTCAGCTTCAAATTAAGTGGCATCCTTTACCAGATCATTGTACGTTAAAGTAGGCTTTGTTTGAAATACACACTGTCAATTAAGTCTGAAACAAATATCCATGAGGACAGGTAGGTGCCAAGCATATGAGAAGAAATTATTCTTTGTATTGAATGTATTCTGTCTTGCCGGCTCAGACCATATCAGAAGATTATTGTTGCTCAGGTAATTAAATTACAATGTAAAACGCCACAACAGGAAATGTGCTTTGTTGTGAAAAGCAGAATTGGTCAAACTGCTGACACAATCTGAATCCACGCTGTCCTGCTCACTGGAGTGTCGCTGTGGCGCCTGTCACCGCGCTACCCCTACAGCAGACCGAACTGGCTAGGCTGGCTAGCTAGACACAGTTATTAGTTGCCTGTCGGGTGAGTCCCGAGTCAGAGAGCGAAATAAGGGCAGGATAGATAGATCCACCCAAACAGAGTCATCTCTACCAAGCTACGGCTGCGGCTCTTACAACCTGTCAGGACCTTACTGGGAAAACAGGATTTTGACAGTTCATCTTTACAATCTGGATACTGCATTGCTTGGTTGCCTTCTCCAATTGTGCAGTAGCTTGCTAGCTGGCTCCCTACCTACACGTTAACCGGATTACTGGTGACAGTAATTTGCAATCACGTCTGCTGTTTGTGTATTTTGTGAAATTATTAGCTAGTTAGCTAGCCACAAAGAAATGACGGAGCTTAGAAAGCGAGGGGGAGGCGGTGACCATGACAGCACAGAAAACATCAGTGACAAGGTACGTTTAAACGCCGTCATCCAATGTTTTCCTTTCTAGCTAGCTAGTTAGCTAGAATATTAGCCTGTTCGCTGGACAAGTTATTTTAGCTAGCAAATTGTGCACACTAAAGACCTTCGTAGCGTTAGCTACTATAGCTGGAGAAGTAGCTAACGGTATTCACATTTGGCTGTTTCCAACCAACTACTGTTAATTTGCTAACGCTATTAAATTTGAATATCAGAACTGAATGTCTTTATACTTAGCATACCTTTCATCCAGTCAGTGGTAGTCTAACTGGCGATGGCATTGCTGGTTAGAATTGGATCAGCACAGCAGTGCTTCAGCTCAGTCTGTGTGTTATGTGCCCGCGTTCATAGCAGCTTAGTTGTTAGCGAGCTATAGCTGTTTGCTGGCTGTTTCACTTTGGTTAGCTTATCTGTTTCGGGTCATACACTTAAACATATATGTGATGAGCTACCGTAACAAATAGCACATCTACATTAGTTAACATCAGTGCACACTGTACCTGTACAGGTAACCTACAGGACCAGCTACCGGACCTCTCCAGGTAGCGCACAGTGGAAGAACGAACATGTCAAACGTGACCCCTAGTGCTGGGTGGGAAGCTATGTTAGCTACGTGTAGCAATGTCACACACTGTTGTTATAGACACAAGGATAGTCATGTAAGTTACATTAACTTGTTAGCAAATGTTGCAGTTGTTTGAAATATGCATTGTCTTATCTTGGCAAGTCTGTTAGTTGGTGAAAATTTAGCAACCCGAGTTGGCAAGCTAGGTTAAATTGTCTCAAAATAATACACTGTGGTAGTGTCTTCTTCGTCAGTGCAAATTAAATAGCTAACTGGTTAGGTAGGTTTATTTACAACTAGATAGCTTTTCAGCCTTCACATGGAAAGCGAATATTAGTATTCTCAGGTGGCGCAGCTAAATTACTACCCACAATATTTTACTGGCTTGTTTGTCAACGTGTGGTGGTAATTTTGGAAACAATTCCCCACAAACAGCATAATTTGTCTTTACGGAAGTTTAACGAGTCTGCATTGTTGCGGAGATTTAGACTGGATGAGATTGATTGCATTTCAACATTTTTTTTTTTTTCATCGTATTCAAAGAATTTGGAGAATAGAGTTGTTCATTCCACCTTGAGCCAACAGTGAACACACAGCACTAAAAGGTAGTCTACTGATAAGCAAAGCGCGCATGCATGGTTTCAATTCACAGGTTGGCTCCAGTATGTAATGAATGCTGTCGAGTCTAATGACAAGCCGCTGAGAGGGTATACATTATACAAGAGAGAAACCGCTTTTTTAACCTTGCTGAGGCCAGTCTGAAACTGGATACAGCCTGTCACATCAAATGTCTTTTAATGCAGTCTGAATTGCCGATCTTATCTTTTTGTGTACTGTTGTTAATTAAAAACACACCCCACGTGAAACTTTGATTTTCTTTTTTAAACTTTGGTGTGATCAGTCTCCATGGAAATGTTCCATCTAGGCCTACCGATAATGCTTGTCCCCGGGATACTTTGGAATTGGTACTGATGCCCTGTGTAGCCTACATGTTTCTGGAATGTGATTATTCTGTTCATAGTCGGGAAAAATGTGTAAACACTATCTTAGAAAAAACAAGTTTTATGGCCAAATTAACATGTTATTATATCCTGAATTTAATATTTTAGACATGTTTTTTTTTTTAATGTTGTTTTTGGCATGACAGAATAATGTTGGGCTCTATTAGAGGCTAGTTCCTTTTCTCAGAAAACATTTATTGCATCATATTCTTTTAGGACAAGAAAAAGAAATACATACTAAGCATAGCCAGACTAGGCCTACATGTCTTTGGTGATTATTTCAGCTTCTGAAATTTGTTAGCTAACTAGAGTGCCTGTGTAAGCCATCTACATGCAAGATCAGTGGTACCAATAGCAATCATTTCTTATTTTTTCCTAAAAGTGAAGCTCAAAGACAGAATGCAGTAGCCGTCAACCCAAATACAAATTCCCCTCGTGTGGCCAGGGGTACAGTTTTCCACCATGGGGCATTCTGCACTGAACCCCTCTCTTATTTCCCCCTGGCTGAATAAAGAGAACAAAATTCATGAGGAGGGCAAGCTGTCTGCTTTCCTCTTAGTCACAAGGACTATGTAATTTATCACTTGCGCGAAGCTCTTAATTTGCCAAGACGGATGTAGCCTATTTGGAAGGTTGCAGTTATTTATCTGTAAAAGAACTCTTTGAGAAGTTCAATGTGAGTTTAGGCTATATTGTATTTGTATATTGTATTGCTTTTGGAGTTCCTATCTGCACTGAATTACTCATACTGCATTTGTTTGAGAACATTGCAAGTGACATGAAACTCAAGATTGTAAAGGATGTTCAGACACCTACTACCAGAGCATATGGCTCTATGTCTACAGTATAATGCCCAGCTACATCAGCCTTATATAAAATGTCTTTTTTCAAATTGGATGATTATGGAATCTTTTTTTTCCCCACATTATATTGATCACAGGGTAAACTTGTTTTAGTATTAGACTTAACCATTTGCATTTTACTGTTAAAATTGTGATACAAGAATATCATTGGGCCTTATTGTACAGGAAATGCTGTTGTGTGCATTGCTGGCTACAGTTTTACTGTAATCTTGCATCTGTTTCTCAATAAGGGAAGGTGGAGCGAATATGTGAACTTGCAGTATTACAGTGGAGCCCTCTTCAGATTTCTTGGTATGGTATGCTAGCATATGGTATGCTAACATATGCAGTTCAGTTCCCTGGTCCTCGCACATGAGCCAGAATGGCAGAAGTAGGCCAGCTCTGATGGCTGCCTATGCGCCAAATAAACATTGTTCTGTATGAATGGGCCCCATGAGTAATCAAACCATTTACAGGTAATTATGATCATGAGGCCTGAGGTCTTTTATAAATAATAGACGTGGCTCTCGCTTATGGGTACCACTACAGGTGTGCAGGTGCTAATTCAGAAAAAGACACGCCTCCATATAAAAGTAGGCTAAATCGATGCTGAACATGTCAAACCATTCATTTATTAAAGCAAGGATGTGTGTGTGTGTGCGCCCATGTGTCTTCGGGTGTGTGTGTGTGTGTGCATGCATCCTGAGGGGTAGTTATGGACTGTTTCCACATGTTTCTAGCTATCAAGTCATTACAGGAAATGTTTTCACAATAGGCTCATAGTTCAGTACAGTGTAGCTCGTATTGCTCAATCCAATATTTTACCCGGCATATATTGTTTATTTGGTTCCCTCCCCTTCAGTTGTAGCCGATTTTGCTTTGAGCATGCGCTGTACTCACATGGGAAAGACTTAACTCGTGGTTCAAGGTCAAGGGAGAAGTTGCTACACATAAACCGCAGAATTTGGCTGAATTAGAGCTTTCGGCAGGTTTCAGGGTTGAAGAATGGGAAGAGAACGCAGAAGAGCACAGGCTAATCGCTGCAATCTCCAGTGAGTCACTGCGTGTGGTCGAGTCAGTTACAACAGCGTGCGCACTGTAGCGTGGGTAGCTATCTGCTTTTCCATCTGTCCTTTGGGCAATGCTGCCCAGAAACTGCCCTTGTTACTTTAAAATCAAAGTATAAAATATATAAAACTGAGAACATAGTTATTCTGTGACTAGGTAATATATTTTACTGCATATCTTATACTGCATTTACTTGTAATATAGTCTAGTTGTAATTTGACTGGATTTGATTCTTCAGTCTAGGCTACATCCACTGCATCACATGACCTTCTTAGATATATGAAGGTACATTCATTAAAAATCTTTGATTCTTATAGTGTGTGTACTTCTGTGATAACTCAGAAGGCAGAAAAAGTACATACTATACAGTGTGTTCAGTACAGGAAGCTGTGGACTGACAGGCATGGATCTGTGAACATGTGAGAGGATTAGTGGGAGGCTAGACTTAAAATAGCTAGGAGATATTTTATGTACCAGGAGAATGAATATCCACTCCCCTTACACACCCAGTCTCATGCAGGTGTTAAAGTTTTCACTGACAAGAACGCTTTTCTTTCTTACTAGCATTTCACACTGGAAACCCTATAAGTTTCCATTAACCACAAATCCTAAAAAGCCTCACTGTTTCACCAAACTGAATAGAAATCAATGTAAGCATGTTCACTGAAGACTGACTTTACCTATGCCCTCTTCTTTAATCCTCAATTAAGTGTCGAACAATTTCTTTTTTAAATCAGGTACCTATATATATATCATTGGGCGTACGTACGTTAACTTTCTCTTTGTTCTATAGGAAGTTAAGTTACTGCAGCTATCTTCGCTCACTACAGCACGTGTGGCTATTAGCGGGTTCATCCACTGCACAATGGATTTTGTTGCTTGGATCCACCAACTAGCTCTGAGCGTTTAAATTCCACGCTAAATAGGTTTCGTTGTCATCAGAGCCCGAGTTCAACCCTAATACGGCCTCCCTTTTGCCACCTCTGCAAAGCATTTAAAGGGACTGACGGGTTACAGCACAGTCAGAATTCTCTCTGAAAACTAAGCGAATCTCATGAATCCCGTTTATAATGAAGGTAATTAAAAGCCTTTGACCTCTTCTTTTGTCTCAGCCTGATTCCCAGTAGGTTTCGCAAGGCAAAGTTGTAAATACGCGAGGGAGAGCACAGTAGTGCGTGTGGGCGAGGCTTGTCGTGGAGTAGGACCGCGGCTTTTCCGCCTGCGGGGATTAACAGTCCCATTTTCGCAGAGCAGATTACCTGGCCTTATCGAAAATCCTCTCGCTCTGTGGACGGGACATTTTTAGCTAGGAGACCGCGCTAGTGTCTGGAATTTCTGAATGACTGTGCTGTTGTACGTCCCATTGAATCTCGGCCATGCCCACTAGAGCGTATTAGCTGAAATGAAATCGCCCTTTAGACAAATAGCAGCTGTGTCATGGTGTAGTGTACCACGCCCTGAATGTATCATCGTTACTGTTTTTTTTTTTTTTTTTTGTTTTGTTCTAGTGAGTTCCACCAGACATTATTCTCAAATGTTAGAGGTGGGCGGAATAGATAAATTAATAAAATAGCCAGTGTCCGTCAAAATATAACCCTAAATGATCTAGGGTCGCTAGTTATCTTTTCGAACAAGCGCTCACATTTTTTAAACTAGCCCAAAAAAACGCAACCCTTCAATGACAGATTTCTAGCAACTTCGGGTGGAAAAAAAACAGCCCCAAGTACCGTATTATAAGCGGACCAAGCAGCTGGATCATCCAAACTAAAGCTGCCGATTGTCAAGTGCTAAATGTAGGCTACGGCGGTGGGAGGGGCAACTTGATTGACACGTGGTGAAACTGATCTTGAATTGATGAGTCCTGCTAGAAGCTGTATCGAATTGATAAACACGGTAGTGAAAGCCGCTGTGAACTGGTGATTGGAATTGCAGTGCATTGAATTGATTAGTGCTGCTAGTGAATAAATGAAAATCAGGGTGATCAGATACAAAGATAAAACGTTATGTAATTTTATCACCGACGGATGGATTAATTTGACGTTAACGCGTCACTAATTAATTGAATTGTTTGATTCATTTAATTTGATTGCATTTTATTTGATTCGATATTGAATGTGATTACAATTTGAGTCACCATTTAGTTCGTTTTTTTTTTTTTTGTTCCTTCCACCCCTCGTTAGCAGGTAAGCAAGTCAGCCACACCAGAAAGAGAGTTAAATAGGGCACATCACTCAGCACAGGTGCGCCTCAATTAAAGACAGCTGTTCCCAGCTCCGCCCACCAGGCTCCTGTTCAGGAACCCAAGAGCAGCCAACAAAACAGGGCAAGCGGAGCAGGGGTACCGTCACAGTATTCAGCTGCTGGTTTTATGCAAGTGATACTGATTCCTCTGTTCAGAGGTGGAAAGTCTAGGGCAGTGGTGTCAAACTCGTGCCATGGAGGGCCGTGTGTATGCAGGTTTTCATTCCAGCCTCAGATCTTGATTATATAATTAGTTAAATTATTTGCTGAATTAGGATGCAGGTTTGTGCACAATGGTGACCCGACGTCTATGGTGACCCGCATTGTCTAAATAAAAATGTTCTTATATTCTGTGCTTCAATGCAGTTAAACGCATATGGCTGAATGAGTAATTGGACTCAATTAAGGCAGCATTAATTGGTTGGAATGAAAACCTGCATACACACGGCCCTCCATGGCACGAGTTTGACACCACTGGTCTAGGGGTTAGAAAGTAAAAGTCCTGCCATGTGTTTCTCTTACCCATGATCGCAGCCAGCTGATTTCACTAATTCGTTCTACCTCCTGGCTGAAGAATTGTGCTAATTAGCAAATCCAGATGATTGGAACAAAATACTGGAGAGGACTTTCACTTTGTGAATGTGGATTTTCCGCCTCTGCCTCTGTTGCAAAGAAAGCAATAGGCTTGACATCTAGGAGAGAGGTTCTGTGAACTCCACTAAGCTGGCTCCCAATTACTGAGGTATTCAGTGGTAATTATAGCTGGGGAGTGATGGCAGTAGCTGGCCTTTTTGCTAATTTTAAAGGTGTTCCCTCTCTTGATGCTGGCCTTATTTAGCATGCTTTTGGGGAAGAGAGCCGTGAAAGGAAAAATGTTCTGAAATGTCAGTTGCTGTTTAAAGTGTGGCTGAAATGTAATCTTCTGTGGAGTGCGCCCAGAAAGAATCTAATCGTGTTTCCAAAATATCCATGCGTGAACATCTCAAAACTGCCTTTCTGACTGGCAAAGACAGGTGTGCCCATAGTAGAGCAATGCACTTCTGACCTCATCTAAGGCCATTTAATTCTTTCTCAGATGCTCAGAAAGTACTTTGAAAGACTTTCCTTTAAATGGACTGAACGTGGGGATAGCTTTGCTATCAGCAGTTGCAGTCAGCCATATGTGTCTTATGTCATGATGTTCCAGCACATTCTGTGGCAATCAAACCATGCTCGATGAGGAGAATGTCTGTGGGTGACTTGCTGCTTTCTTTAATGAAATGATACAATGTCATCCAGTGACCTGGTTTTCAAGGTCTTTAGCATTTAGCTTATCGCTGCATGAATTAGGCTACCTTTTTTTTGCCTTTAACATTTGTTACAATGTGGCACTTGTTATGATGAAGATTATACATGTGATCAGCTGTGTATCTGTATCAGCTTGCAGATCATTAGGTGTTCACCCTGAGTTTTTAACACCCGGTTTTAAAATGAACGGAGGATCCTGTCCGTTGTTTTATGCCACCTGGTTGCTCTCCAGTAGTTGGTAGGCCGTGTAATGGCTCTACTGTACATGGTGTGTGCTGGGCTCTGTACAGTAGGCCATGTTCTGGCAGCTGCAGATGGAGTTGGCCTGCCAGCCGGCCGTGTTTTGAAAGATGATCTGCCCTGGCATTTCCACGGCTCTTATTTTTCGCCGTGTTTATGCCTCGTTAGCTGACGTCCGTTTCCTTCTTTTCAAACACTTAGCCTGCTCTTTTAAGGGGTTTTTCTAAAACTGTATGACAGGTCTTCCTCCCCAGAGACATTATTTGACACCAGATGAATTATTTTGTCAGCTTTCCCCTAAATGTTTTATTCAGTTTACAAGGTTTATTTATTATTTTAACGCAGCGATTGAATTGCTTATTTTAGAAGGGCACAAGGCTGTAATCGAAGCTTGGTCGAGGTGTGCCAAATAGGCTATTGCTCAGGCCAAGGAATCCAAATGCATGAAGTTATGGTATTCATTTGCATAAAGGGTAAACTAGGTTAGCCAATAGTTCTATTTTTGATGTAGCCTATTTGCAGTCTGTAGTTGTACTTGGCTGTTCATATATCAGCACACACGGCACATGGCTAATTAAGAGGCTACATTGTGAAATGTTCCTTACCACATGTTGTGTTTATTTTTCTGTTCAAAATAAAAATGAGAAATGGTAAGGGAAAGAAGTGTCTATAACAATTCACAATACGGATGAGAACTTGATATGCGACCAATTGTCATTAGTGTAAGTTATAATAAATAGGGCCTAGTTGAATCATGTAGCTAGATGGTGAAAACAAAACTGTGGTTTTTAGTCTGTCATCATGAGTCATATGGGCTTCGTATACACACCTTATTGGACCATGGTGACGCATACTGCTGTTTCTGAGTATTGTTGTTGGACATTTCTGTGCAAAAGAAGATTGGCACCAGATACAAAATGGTAGTTGCAGACCATGTTCAACTATTCAACTGTTTTCAGCTCTGTGTATAATGTCTATTATATTAGTATGATACACTCATTAAAATATGGATTTGAGGGTCATATGATATAATTCCTATAAATGTAATATGAGCAGGTTGATCCCTAAGTGACATACAGTATCATCTCACAAATTTCATAATAATCAGTCAGGCAGTAAATCAATGGCTGTGGTCTTTCACAATCAAAATCCTCAGCCTGCAATGCAACTAAGGACCAAATGACACAAGGAACCCGCAGTACCTCTTTACCCACATATGTTGGGAGTCAATCTCATTACGAGCACCCGCCCCCCCACATTTTTTTTGTCCCATCTTCCCCAAATAGTTACGAATGCGTTAGCCTACATTTATTAAATAGTACTATAGTTTGTAAACAAGAAATATATGAGAACATTTTTTCAGTAAACAATCCACTTAATATGGGGACCTTGCACTGCAGTGTTGAGTTAACTTGTGTTGCAATGGGCTGACTTCATGGTCCTGTTATTATTGCTGTTTCCTCATTGGCTGTGATCACTGTTTCCTCATTGGCTGTGATCGCCATTTCCTCATTGGCTGTGATCGCTGTTGCCTCATTGGCTGTAATTGCTGCTTCCTCATTGGCTATGCAGGAGGCTGATGGAGAGGACAGACTGGGCCTACCCGGGGAGGTGGAGGGAGACGGAGAGGGGGAGCCTAAAGCTGACACTCCAGAGGTCCCTCCTTCCGCAGATAACACTCCAGAATGTCTCAACAAAGCCCTGGAAGGGCTCTCCTCCAGGTACGCTCATCCCTTTAAGGAACCAGTGTGGAAAGGAAGTTCTGAGTCCTCATCCCTTTAAGGAACATTTATATGCCTGACCATCTGCTCAACCAGCTCTAAGTAATCCTTAATGTTTTTTAGTGCCTGAGTTTATAATTTCTCATGGTAACATTTATATTTACTCTTTTGTCAGACAAAAAACTGGTGGATCGAATGTTTTGTCACTGCGTATATTTCTGGCTTTTTCTATTTTACTTGGCCCATCATGAATACTGGTGGTAAGGTAATTTTGCCCCATTTTCTGCCCTAGTTAAATATTGAAGGAAGTGAACAAATGCCATTTAAAATGCAAGTTTGGAGTTGAGATGTGGCAAAATGCCATAAGTTTTCACAGTCGTACGTTATGAAGATTATGTGGAAGAACCCTAAGAATCCCCGCCATATGCATACACACACACAAACACACATGTACACTCTTTCCCTCACATGTACATACACACATTCTCTCTCATCCCTGTCCTTACCTGCTGTTTTCTCTCTGAGAATCAGTCTGATTCTCTATCTCTGTCTATCGCTATCTGTTTATCTCTTTCTGTCACGCACACGCACACACCCACCCACACGCACACACACACGCACGCGCGCACACACACACGCACACACACACACACACACACATACATACAGATTGCCTGCGATGGAGCCATTTCCCTTGCTCATAGCCCAGAGTCTAGTAGCCCTCCATCCCCTCTTCCCAGTCGTCTGGTGTCTGTCTCCGAGTGAGGGATATTTCTGAAGTGCCTTGTCACTGCTGAGGGGCGGATCCTGTTTCAGGCAATACTGCACCCTGGATGTCACTGGAGCCATTCGGCACCTTAGGATAGCACAGCCAGAAGCACGAGCACGCTTCTCACCGGCAGTGCAGCTTGACCTCAAACAATAAGTTCAGTGACCCCTTTTTTTTTTTTGATGTCAAAAAGACCTGGCAGGGCTCTGGACTTACTTGCTTTCCAGAAATAACACCATAACACCCTTTCATGAATTATAATAAAAAAACAACATTCATCATGTCAATTATACAATTGCAAATATTGCATTGACAGTATCTGCATGCAGACGATATTTGGAAAATTCATGGATTCATGTTTTTCTAATGAATTCCAGATTAGCATTTCCTTATGAATACTAGAGTGGTCTTAAAACTCTTTGCAAAACTATTTAAAGTAATCACAATTTCAGAATAAGCTGTTTATATAACCTTTTTACATTTGTAATTTTTTCAACAAGGTCTTGGAAGGGCTCTCCTCTAGGTACGCTCATCCCTTTAAGGAACCAGTGTGGAAAGAATGTTCTGAGTGCTCATCCCTTTAAGGAACCAGTGCAAATTTGAAATTTCATCATTGAAAAAGATCAACAAACCCTTGCGCTTTGCACGTCTGACGTACCTCGACCTTTGGGGGAAATTGAAAGTCTGCTTCCAACGCTGAACTCACGTGTTGAATGTTTTGGTTTTGATTTAGGTCATGTCCATTCAGATCAAGTGCTTCCAGGAGATAATAACGATCGGGTACAGAGTCTATCATTCCTACGAGCTCAAGTGGTTCCGGTCACTCAGCTGGTAAGCACTTACAGTGTGTGAGGTGAGACGACCGGGGAGCGTGTCTGTTGACCCGGTCTCCAACGCCGCTCTCACTTTTACCTGCCACATCACACCGCCAGCCAGAACCGTCTTCCCGATTTAGCGTGAAAAGAATCTAAATTAGTGTAGAATTGAGGAGTCAAGGGTTCCCTGTTTAATTGAGCTCAATGCTGAGGGCCTGACCCAAACCAAATGTGAAAATATACAGCCTCTGGCTAATGCTGAACTCAGATCCTCTCAGCCAATGAACTTCCGCATGGGCGTGGATTTTCTTCCAGCTTTGACCACCCATCTCAAACCGGGGCCAGCTGTGACCAATGTGAAATATGATTCTTATGCTTTGCCCTTCTTATATGAGGTCTAGTTATTTCTTTCAGGCCACCTTAATTATAATGTGTTTCTCACAATAAATCCCACAGTCTGCCCTTAACTTTCAATACCAGTTTTATATAAACTGAAAGATACTTGGAAACATTTTTTTTTTAAAGTAATGTTATTGTAACAGTTGTCAAATATCATTACTCATACCACAATGCCATGCTGTATGTATCGCAAAATTACCTGAAGATTTTGAGCTTTTGGTAAAGGACTGTGCAACAAACATAAGCTGAACCCCATATCCCAGACATTGCTAGACAAGCCTGCGCTATTTTGTTAGCTGCCTATGGCCAGGAGGAAACCCAGTAGCAGGTTGCCTGTGGTATGGGCCGTGATTGGGCCAATAAAATAAGGGAGAGAAAAGGTGTGGAACTCCAAGTGCGTTTCTATGAATTACAGGTACTTCTTGATTTGCGTGAATTACTTCTTCTACGGGGAGACGGTGGCAGACTATTTTGGCGCCTTTGTTCAGAGGGAGGAGCCTCTGCAGTTCCTTGTGCGCTATCATCGCTTCATCTCCTTTGCACTTTACCTGGGAGGTGAGTAGGCTCCTCCCACCCCCCACTCCCCCCCCCACCCCAGGATTAAAGGAGTTTGTAATGTTGCTATAGAGACCTGTGAATAATGCACTACCAGGTTCTAATGCTACAGCCCAATGCAGTGGATGATATGAAGCCTTATCACTACTTAGCTGACAGAATTGTGGAATTAGCCAATAGGATATGAGTCCTTTAGCCGTCAGCTTGGCAGAATTCCCATTGTTTGGCACAGATGAGCCACATTGCCCTTTGTAACAACGGAAACATGTTTTAGTGCCTCATAAAAATATAAGTACATGAAATGTGGAGGAATACATTGTTTGTTCCCACCCATCTAAAGCATAATGTTCTCACAATGTTACTGGAATGTTTTGACAGTGTTATAACATTTCCACTATATTGGAGCAACATTGAGAGAAAGTTTTGTGTTAGTTGGGAATTCACATTTCGCTGTCTTCCTTTGTATGGCAATGAAAAATCTTTGAAGCCAGAAAAGCTCAAATAGTTTTTGTACACGCTGCCATTTTTTACATATGCAGATATATAAAAGTAAAACATTGCAAGCCCTGTTCTTATGGTGAAGTTAACAATTCACTAATACATTATTTAAATTCATTTGGATTTCACAGAACCGAGCGGACTGCATATGAGGTTTTGGGTCAATTGAAAATTTCCCATTGTATTGCATGAATGCTGTACAATCTTTTTTTTGGGTTCACCTATTGTACAGCACTGGATTTGTTCTATATTTTGTTAATTAGAATCGTTCCACTTACATGTACATGTTTAATTGGAGTTTTGCACAAGGAAATGTCATTCAAGTGCAAAACCGTAGAATTGAAATTGTTTTGTTTCGTTCCCCTTGGAAGGAAACTGACTGCATGTTATTTACTCTTTGCAGGTTTCTGCATGTTTGTTCTGAGTTTAGTGAAGAGACATTACCGCCTGCAGTTTTATATGGTGTGTATCAGCGATGTAACCTCCAGTACTAACACAGCGGGGCTGACCTCATCGCAGGTCACGGCTATCGATGGACGTAGACCGCCTGATGCCCCCCCACACCCCCGCACCCCCCTAATACACGGTGCATTCCCACTGGGGTGCACCATGCGATCCTGAACATACCATCCACCACTCACGGCTTTGGGGGGGCGGGGGGGCGGGGGGCGGGGGTGGTCTATACTTGTCCTGACATCACTGCTGTTCGACCCAACAGGATCACATGGGCAGCAGAGATTGTCACATGTACAGTCTTGCAGTCTATGAATTCTATAAACATATGAAGCTATCATATGCCATGTGGATATTATATAGGCAGATGGTAAAATTTGGTATGCCATATTGTAAAACTACATGATACCTGCTATACGGCATATTTTCATGTTTTGGAATTTTGGATGTGTGTAGTGTATCAAATTCTAACTTCCGTACTGTTTTGAAATAGCATGCTTATAACCTTTAGCATGCTTAACTATTTAACCCAATAGCATAATATTCTTATGAATCACAATGTTGAGTTAGCCAGCTCCTGGCTATTATTGTTACGTATTTGCATTGTCTTCTGCATAGGCTGTTATAGCATAGCATTTGTCTCATCACTTGGTGTGCTGGTGTGAAGTGTCACTCAGCGTTGCAGTCCTGTGCACTGTGTTTATGTTCTTTTAATTTTTATTTTAGCGTAAGTGCTTTTCGGTTGGTCAGGAGGTGCATTCTGGCGTTGAAGGTGTGTGTTGTCTTTGCCATTTCAGTTTGCTTGGACCCATGTGACGCTGTTGATTGTGGTAACTCAGTCACACCTTGTCATTCAGAACCTGTTTGAGGGAATGATCTGGTAAGCAGGAATTGTGTTCATCGTAATAAGCCTGTCTCTGCCTTCCGCCTCTGTAAAGTATGTCAGTGCGATCCCTGAAAAGAGTTTTGATGTATTACTGGTCCTAAAGCATGGCGGCACTCCCAAACCGTGCCCAAACATGTCTTCTGAGTCCTGCCACTCATAAGCAAATTTATGAAATGAAAATTGTCATTTCAACACAGTTTGACAGATTATTCCAGTAATACCAGATGGTAGCACACAGGAGAATAACTGTGAGACATTCAGCAGAAGTAGCAATGCCTAACTGTCACATGGACTTGACATCTGTGCAGTGACTAAAATTAGTTTTCTGTTTGTTTGTAGGTTTATCGTTCCAATATCCATTGTCATCTGCAATGACATCATGGCTTACCTCTTTGGTTTCTTCTTTGGAAGAACGCCTTTGATTAAGGTAAGGGTGAATTACTACTCTGTTACTAGTTACACTGCATTAAACAGTAGTTTTTTGGTTGAAC
This sequence comes from Anguilla rostrata, assembly GCF_018555375.3. Classification (NCBI taxonomy): domain Eukaryota; kingdom Metazoa; phylum Chordata; class Actinopteri; order Anguilliformes; family Anguillidae; genus Anguilla; species Anguilla rostrata. The sequence continues at coordinate 34,366,430 of NC_057942.1, read as the reverse complement.
TCTTAAAAAAAAAAAAACAGGTAGGTAGAGCTCCATTTTTTGTGGCTGTGGGAAGAATTCTTTACTATGGCAATAAGAAACTGGCAGTATAACCTTAGATTGCGGCAACAGTGTCACAGACAGAGTGATAAAGACCAATTGAATAAAAGCTTGTCCTTCACTTCTGATTCTGAGTCAGATTTTCTTTGCAAACACAGTGAAAGCATAGTGAGCTTTGCTTTCACCCGAACAAACCAAACTGTATGTGAAGATGAAAACAAACTCTTTCATTTATTAAGCAGGTGAAAGACAGCCGTTGACTGAATCCTGTCTTAAGAGCTGGATTAAACTCTGTCGGTGTAGGTGTAATTATTCAATGTCTCCACAGCTCTCCCCAAAGAAGACCTGGGAAGGGTTTATTGGAGGCTTCTTCGCAACAGTAGTCTTTGCATTTATCGTGAGTAGACACTGTATATTCTCCAGTTTCATCGACTGCTACATTGTGATTCCTGTGAGGTCTGCCTCCTTTGCAGCATGTCATTAGCCTCTTTAATTTTACCTTTTATATTGGCTTTCACAACATTTTGTGTGTGGTGGTTGTGGAAGAGCTGTAACACCTTGTAACCAGGTAGTTGCCAGTTCAAATCCCAGGAAGTAAACTTGTTATACTCTTGCATAAAGGACTTGAATGGGTGTAGTAGATGGCTCAACTGTCACCCTAGATAAATTCCTGCCAAGAAAATACATAACTGAATGTAATTTAACAAAAAATGAATGGATTGTGATCATTTGATTTTGAGGATTAATCAGCCTCCTTGGTTCTGTGAAAAAGAGCACTTCCGGTTGAACACTTCCTGACTCATGCTCTGTGCTTCCAGTTTGCCTACCTCCTTGCGCAGTACCAGTACTTTGTCTGTCCTGTCGAGTACGACAGCGAGACGAACCGGTTTGCTGTGGAGTGCCAGCCTGCTGAGATCTTTGTGATGCACGAGTACACCCTACCGTCGGTGATTCAGAACACTCTGAGATGGGTAAGGATGCACCCATACACCCTATCGTCAGTGATTCAGAACACTCTGAGATGGGTAAGGATGCACCCATACACCCTACCGTCGGTGATTCAGAACACTCTGAGATGGGTAAGGATGCACCAGTACACCCTCCCATAAGTGATTCTGAACACTCTGAGATGGGTAAGGATGCGCCCACACACCCTACCGTTGGTGATTCAGAACACTCTGAGATGGGTAAGGATGCACCAGTACACCCTCCCATAAGTGATTCAGAACACTCTGAGATGGGTAAGGATGACCACACCCCTAGTGGATTCAGAACACTCTGAGATGGGTAAGGATGCACCTGTACACCCTCCCATAAGTGATTCAGAACACTCTGAGATAGGGTAGCACAGAGATAAGGATAGCTCAGTGAATCAGCTATAACGGTAGCATAGTCACCTTTCCTGAGGAAGTGATACTAGCTATGAAAAAAGTTCAGTTAGAAGGAGGCTCACAGTACTTTTGCTAATTACATTGCTGCTTTCTCCACACTGAGAGATTCTGTTTTGCTTGTTGGATCTCATATGCAGCAGTAGACTTGAAGTAGTCTCTGTGCACAGAAAAATGTTTAGTGTTAATTCTGTGTGTGTCCAAATGCGATCAACTGTACTCTGTCAGAGTAAAATTCACTCTATCAGCAGATTTAACATCTTACATTGAACATTGTCTTGTGTATTAGCTCAGGCCTTATTGAGCATTTCATGCCTTTTAACTGACTGTTGTGTCCATACGTTGTTGTGATTTGAATTTTTACCAAGTGCTCATGACTAGTCATTGGCAGTTAGGATGCTTTTCATTTTAGCTGTAGTGCTCAAACACACAACCTAATCCACTGATAGAGATTTTACCATGGTTTTGCCAGTGTTAGCGGATGGTGTTCCTTCCATGGGCATAAGCACGGTTCTGTTAGGCCCTGCTGTAGCAGAGCAGCGCTGGGCTGTGGTTTATGGTGTTGCTCAGTCTTATCATGGCTGTTTATTACTGGCTGTGCCCGAGAGCTTCTGCTCCGTGCTGATCAAAAGTGCCACTCGGGGTCATAATTCATTCGTAAGGGGCCAGGGGAGACGGCGTCATAAATCCAGAGACCGCAGGAACAGGAAAGAGTCCTGAGCGTTCCCTCTCTCTCTCTCCCTCCGCAGAAAACGGTGACCCTGTACCCGTTCCAGATCCACAGCGTCGCCCTGTCCTCCTTCGGCTCCCTGATCGGCCCGTTCGGCGGCTTCTTCGCCAGCGGCTTCAAAAGGGCCTTCAAAATAAAAGTGAGCGCCCCGGGGTCGCCGTGGCAACGCCTCCGAGACTCCGCCCTGCGCCGTGCCCAAAGCCCAGCTGACGCTTTCTCACTTTCTCGCTTACCCGCAGGATTTCGCCGACACCATTCCGGGGCACGGGGGCATCATGGACCGCTTCGATTGCCAGTACCTGATGGCCACGTTCGTTCATGTCTACATAGCCAGTTTTATCAGGTAACTCGGTGTGAGCACAGCACGCTGCATGCATGGGAGGCAGTTAGGGGAGAGCACTTGGTATGAGTGAGTGAAACACTGTTACAATCCATGTTTACTAGCAGGTTTCTGTTCTTATCTTGTATTCGGCATGTAGGGTCAGAACATACAGTGAAAGACTTCTGGGGGGGGGGTGGTTCTAACAATTCTGCATTACCAGTTAAGACTTATTGCAGCTCTGACACTAATCAATGTTGCTTTGTGTAGAATCGTCAAAACACTCAATCATTCTGAAGGCCTGGCTGCTCATGAATATTTATAGAATATATGGACTGTTTTAAATGATGGGGTGATTGGTGATCTTTTGTGATTGGTTGGTTTAATTCAGCCTGCAGTTCAGTGTGGTGGCTGAGTAAATCACTGTGTGCCCTGCTTGTCTTCCAGGGGTCCAAACCCCAGCAAGGTCTTACAGCAGCTGCTGGCACTGCAGCCAGAGCAGCAGCTCACCATCTTCAACACACTGCGCTCCCACCTCAGAGAGACTGGCATACTGCCCCCTACTGGAGTGGAGGGCCAGTGAAGAACACAGACACCACTCCCTCCTTCCCCTGCCCAGCATTTATTTATTTATCCTGACTGAACATGAATGCACTGTAGCGTCTGATGTCAGGGGCCGCCCAGACAACGCAACTGGAATACACCCAACCCTGGGTCCTGCATGAAAAACACAAAAATCCCAGAAGTCCATTGGGGAGAGGCAGAGGGGTCCACCATCCTTCAAAATCCATTACCCAGAAGTACACATGGGAGAGGGAGAAGGGGTCTGTCATCCTTCAGAAAGCATTACCCAGAAGTCCATGAGGGAGTGGGAGAGAGATCCACCACCTTTTGGAAAAAATGATCCACAAGGCTTTTCAGCACCACATAAACACGGCGTCTTCCAGATATACGGACCCCAGCTCACACTGAATGGATGTAGAGGACGATGTAGCGGGAATCCCTGTCAAAGAGCTACATCCGTGCACTAACGATGCACTGACTCTACTCAAAGCTGCGAGGACATGCTTACTGAAAGTTGTGTGGATTAAACTGATGTGTGGACTGCTGAGCCGCAGTAGGGACGTTGCACTGTTGTGTAACCCTGTCTGTTCCAACAACAGACACTGAGGACCCGGGTTTCGAGATTTTACACACGCTAGGCTAGGTGCATAGAGCATCTCGTGCCGTAGTAATAACGGTCTTAACTTCGAAACTCAGCGGGGAAAAAAGGATCAAAACCTGAAGATGTACATAGGCAATGATGTCATTGCTGCTGATGTACGTCGTTTCCCCCTTTCCTTTGTGCATTACAGAAAGTGGTGTACTTTTAGAGTAGAGATCGATTGAGTTTGGCTATCCAAAGCATGGTGATAGCTACTGTAAATGCAAAACTAAAGATGCAGCACACTGATGCAACTTTTACACTGTGTGTGTATTATACGTGTTTAACGTTACACACTCACATATAAACGTACATCTGTAGTGTATACATTAGCATATAACCTATAATGCATTACTGTACATATTTATATATATATATATATAAAAGAATATATATAATATAAAGAATACTTATGGGACTTGTTGCATATAACTGCATTTTAAAACTATAGAAATATGCAAAAAAGCAGGATCTTTCATGTGATTTTATCGTAGGTAGCATGAAGAGGCATCCGTAGGCTTGAGTAGTGGAGCTGGGAAAGGATATTCATGGTGTTGTGGTGTGAGGCAGCTTTTGAGAGTGCACGGAATAACTTGTACTCTGCACCTAAAGGAAGTTTGAAATGGCTGTGCTTTGACCTGTCAGATGAATTCATTTTTTATTTTGTTTTAGTTGCACTGTAATCGGGTTAGAGAATGTCTTCAGCGGCAACCGTCTTAGCTTTTTAATTGTCGCTGTCTGTTTTTAGACTTGTTTTTTGCATTTTCTTGAAATCACATTTTCAGTTGCAGAACAGGAGAGTTTTACATACAGTGAATTACTAAAGCAATGTTTTACATTTATCGTTACATGACATCATGTAATCAGATAAAAACTTGAGATTTCCGGTTCTCTGTTGAAAATAATGCAGTCACATCACTAAAATAAAGTACTGTATTTTGATGCAAGTGCTGCATTATTCTGAAAAATGGAAACAGATTTCCATTCTATTAGCAAAGGTTTACCAAAGTGATGTATTTTACTGTTCTTTTTCTTCTGTTTTTTATTTTTTATTTTATTTTTATAAGCATAGTGGGTGGACTGTTCTTTAACAAATTTCAACAGTTTCTACAGTTTCACCATGAGTTCCAGCCAGGCCATGGACAAATGAATATTGTGGAAGAATACAAAATAATTATTTGCTCAAATGCGTTAACTGGTGATAATTTCTATAATGGTTACATAAATAAATACATGTGTTCATTCCCCTCCTCTTAGAGGGGAAAAATACCTTTTTTGGGCCAGTTTTGGGCACTAAGGGACAAACTTGATTGTTTTATTTTGTGACTAACTGGTTGATGCACGACAGTTTCTCTGTATTAATATTTTAGCACTTATCCAGTTTTTAACAACATTTCATTTTGATTTCAGATTGTTTTTGTAGTTCAGTCCATAGGTTAAACAGGTGAAAATTAAACAGGTGTTCTCCCTAAGACAAAAGAATGCCCACACCGAGGGGGGGGGGGGGGGTTGTGGATTTTGGGACCAGTATTTTTTACTTCGTTTGTGTAAGATTTTTCTTAAGCCCCCCTCCCCGATTAGATTCCACAATTTACAGATAACACCTGTACATATGAATTTTTCTGTGGCCATAGGCCCTATCTTTAAAAGATTCTGCCCACAACTGTCACACGAACAATGGAAGCAACTCCCTAACCAAACTAAATAATAAGATATCTATATAATGAGTAGGTGAAGTTGCTAAGTGAATTATTATGACTTAAGTAAAAAGATGAACAAATGTGGTCTATTTATTAAGTTGTTTACATGAATTAAATTTTATTTGTATTATCCTCACTGTCAAATATTATGTGCTGGGAAAGATATTATTTAATGTATTTTATTATTTTTGACTGTTTTCAGTTTTGATTTGCAGAAAGACTAAATATTCAGGATTTTATAATATCTAGCATTTGGAATGGGTCAGACTGAGATTAGTACAAGAACACCACATAATGGAAAACATTATTATTATTATTATTCCATATTGTGATACACTGAATAAATAATATTTTTTCTTTACCATCTATATTTCTCATTTAATTTTGTGAACGAAGTGTTAAAATGGAAAAATAATTCAGAGTTTAGAAACATGTGTACACAATGTTGAATGTACCATACAGAATAACCATGGCCCTAAATGTTCAGCATTACCACCAAAATCAAGTTCAAGGGTTTGTTGCAAAGAACAAATGCAGATTATGCAGTTTCCTAACGAAGAAAAAAGCGGAATTAGGAAGTCGTAACACTGAAGCCATAGAGCACATGGGACAGATAGAACCCCTTTACTTTTGAATGTGGAATGCTACATGAGTTGCTACATTATTTTTAATATGCTCTACCATAGCCCTTTGAAGAAGGGGTTTTTGGGAATGTTTTTTCTTCTTCAAAATTCTAGAACACCCTTGCTTTCAATTACCAGTAGTGATTGTTTCAACAGCATTAGAATGTTCAGTTAAGTACATTCTAATCACATATTTGTGATCTTACACCTTAAAGGGTTAATAGACCACAGTGATTTGAGAGTCTGAATGTGGGATACTGATCTCAGTAAGCAGAGAACAGCTGGTGTGTACTTGTGAGCTTTGACTGAAACAGAACTGGAACAGGGCCACACAAAATACAGGCCCATTCCTCTTATCGCTTGTCATTTTGATATGCCGCAATAAACACTGGTTCATATGAACCAGTAAGAGAGTACTTTTTTTTCTTAATAGCAGAACGCTACAGTTCAATCATATGGCACTCATACTGAACGATAGCGTAACCCATTTGGGGGTTCATTTTCAGAGGCAGCTTTGCATTATTACTGTCAGTTCGCATATCACATTACATACAGAAACATCTGATCAGTTGCCTCTGCGAATCAGCTATTCTGGATGCTAAGTGTCAAGCGTGGCCCAGAGTGACTGTTGCCTTCAACTGGTTGCCAGGTAGCCTGACAAAGTGAACTTGGTTCCCCTGAGCTGATCATTTAAAGCAGACCTGAGTACAAGCTCAACTATGTCTGCCTTCCATAATGGCCACAGGGCTCAGTACAGTCAAAGGTCCTCATCAGTACATTCCTGTACACTGAGAAAATGTATTCAGATTCATGGTTCATTCCTAGTTCATCAGATTGCACCAATGTTACATTTGTTTATGTCATGTAGACATGCTCATGCATGGAAGAAACATTAATCAAACGAGGTGAAAATCCATAAACCACAAAACAAGAATGCATGCTATGTAAGCACAAGCTCAAGCAGCTTTGTGGAGTTTATTCAAAAGTACATATATTTTCAGTTTGACTTAGTGATTATTCTACCCTTTCTTCCCTTATAGACTGAAGCACATGTAACATCAAGTGTAAAAAAATATATATTAGAAAATAACCTTTGTAAAAAAAAAATAAAAAAAAACTAATGGTCCAAAACTCCTTTTTGCAACACACATACAAAAATAAACATGTCAAATGACAGTGAAATTAAGTGCCTTAAAACAAGGACATTTACAGAAATAAAATATTACATGATAGACCCTAATGGGATAAATGAATTCTGTTACCCAAATACAACTGACAGATACACGACAACGTCCCTTTGTGGATAGACTTCTACTGAAGGTATCCAGAAGTCAATAATCTGTCATTACACTTACGAACCTACTTACAGCTAATGGCATCAGTAATTTAAATGGAATTGCTTCTCTGTTAATATCTTTATTTAAGAAATATAAGTATTAGCCTGAAACTTTGACATTTTATCAAATCATTATGGCATTCAAACAATGTACTTTTACTATCAAACTTGTAAAGTGCAACATACCCTCCTCCATTTCATACAAAAGAAGTGCAATTATTTGACCGTTCCCCACTTGACTTACAATACAGATACATTCCAGTCCACACTTTCTTACTGTAGTTTCCCCACACCTCACTCCATTTAACTAAGCACATATTGGTCACTTCCGAAACTTTACCTAGGAGAAAAAAAATATCCCAGTAACCTCAGGCACTTACATATCTGTTCAAATGATAAATTGGTGAAATATTCCCCTTGGATATTTTTTCCTCTTTCAACTGAGAATGTACCTTCTCATTCAAGTACTCAGAAATACATTCATGTCTTAGCAAGCCGATACCTATGACTGCTTGTTTCATCTCCTGTTTTAATGTCAGAATGGACCTTCAGGGTACAATACATTAGAAGTGATGTACTGAAAAAATGGTGCTCTACACCTTCTGTGCACACCCCAAAAATAAACATGGGGCTTAAAAAAAAAAAAGTGAAAGCTAATCATAAAAAGTGACATAATTCATCAATGTCAACACCAACACTTTCATTTTCATCTATAAGAAGGCATCAAAAAGCAAGACACTTGAAAGCAGAAGCGTTTTATGGAGGTCTCAGCCAATGATGGGGGACTGAAGCTTCATTGACCCTATGATGGGTGGAGCCACCATGTACACTCAATGACTCGGTGACTAGAACCAGTCAATGTGTGTTTTGTCATGGAGTGCAAAGCGTTTGGATTGGTCCACCCAAGTTTTGACTGACAACACACAGAATCTCCGCCCCATTAGAGTCCATCTTTGCTTTCAACCAATGCTAGGTCTCCACCTCGCTGAGAGGCTGACGGGGGTCCTCGTCTTCCGGGGGGCTGCGCATCGCCCGCCTGATCGACGAGAGGAGTCGCCGGAGCAGCGACAGCCCCGCACTCACCAGCAGGCGGAGCAGCAGGAAGACGAAGGGCACCGTGATCTCCATCAGGTGGAAGATGGGGGCGCTGAAGCGGCTTAGGACGCACGTGAGGACGAAGGTGCCCAGCGCCACGCACGGGTAGAGCGCCAGCTTGGCGAACATGAAGGCGTGGTCGCGCCCGGCGAAGCGCACGTAGGGGTGGAGCGCCGACCTCTCGCCGAAGAGCGCCGTCACCCAGATGGCCAGCTGGAAGAGGCCGGCGAAGAAGATGATGACGCAGCTGATCTGGATGGCCTCCAGCTCGTTGCGAGAGTTGCGGGCGAACTCGTGGGTCAGCTGGTAGGCCAGCGGGAGGCCGCCCACGAAGGCCAGGGAGAAGGTGTTGAACAGGCCCATGAGGTGGGTGGCCCTGGTCACGTGCAGGAAGAGCGAGTGGTGCACGAACCACAGCAGGCCCACGGTGGCGAAGGAGCCGAAGTAGGCTAGGAACTCAGGGCCAAATTCCTTCAGGGCGTCCACCAGGCTCCCACTGAACTTCTCCTGAACCACCTTGGGGTCTGGAACATTGTCTTCACTGCGCACAAACACCACAAGGATCAATGAGATCTATAAAAGCAGTTCCACCACCACAGGGTCAGTCCCAAACCTATGCATCCCTGACTTAACACCATCACAACTCAATAATGTGGGCTGACCGAGGCTTCGAAACAGAAAAATCTGGGACAGGGCACATTCACAGAGCTTGTGTGACTGTCAGGAAAAACATTCAAGAATGACTTAATGCCATTAAGAATAATTCATATAGTGTTTTTTGCACTCATCTCTGGAGTAAACTCCATCAGTGGTTTCATTTGACTCAACTTTCTAACACACCCATTTTGTGACATTACAAAGGACCCTGATTCCACAGAGTTTCTCTCTCTTTCTACGCACATCTATAGTGTCAGCTGTAGCCCTTCTGATGCACACGTGGCAACAGGCAACCCACCATATGTCTAAAATGAGGAGCGTGGCCACTATGGCGTACACCCCATCACTGAACGCTTCCACTCGTTCTTTGCTGAGCGGTTCGTCAGGGTGGTAGGTGTAGAAGGCCATAGAGTCAGTCGGTTCCTCAAGTCGACCTCAAAAACACACACGTGATATAACATTTTCAGTACTTCATTTCCTCCACACCACACAACTCATTTGGTACTCTGTCATCTTAGAATATATGTATGTTGTGCTATATATAGTATAACTAAAACAATTCAAGCCCCACCAAGTCTAGGTTCTCATGGCAAATAAGAAAACTTTCTTAACCTATGGAAAAATAGTTAAGAAATTTTAATTTTAAGATGAAAGATGAGATTTCAGCCTTCTGGTTCTTACCAGTTGCCTTGCCATAACACCATCTCGCAGACAGAGAGATGTAGCGAAGGAATATCACAATGGCTAACAGGACATATGACTGCAAGGCAAACAAAAGACAATAGTTTCAGCACAGATAAAAGAAAGAGCAAATCAAAACTTAGCACTTACAGAACATTGTGGGCTCTATTTTGGAATGGGCAATGCAAACAACTTTCTCCTTGGCTATTATTTTGTCTCGGCAGATTGGATGACCCACATATTTGAACTTTATATTCAGGCTACCTCCAGACAAAACATGGCTTGGTGTTTATCAGTCTCTTTGATATTGAGCGCTTCCTGATAACTAATGTAGTTCACGCATGTACAGATAGCCATTTGCCTATAAATAAGCCTTTTTCATTTTCCTTTTAAAACAAAACCTTAATAATGAGTGTGAATGCATACTTCAAAAAATAAAAACAAAAAAATCTGTCAACGACCACTTACCACAGGGGAAAAGATGAAGGAAAAGATGACAGCCAGCATGCACAGGACCGGCACCTTCGAAATAACCTTCAAAATGTGCCACTTGTAAAAGGTTGGATTCTCAGACATCTGTATCTGTTCATTGAGGAGGAAGGGACGGCTGAATCCATACACCACGATAATAGCCTGTGAGAAGAGAGGAGAGCCACGGTCAGAGCAGCCTCCTGGATTTCGGCAGCCCTAAACAACCATGAACCTAGGGGAACCAATGGCGGACCACGGGGCAGGGGAAGATGGGGTTGTTGTAACGGTAGTGAGTCAGTCCTTGATTTGGAAATTGCAAAACTGGAAATAATCGAAAATGCTATTGTCACCCTGTGAATACCCTGTCTTTCAAAAAAAATTTTTTTTAATTATTTAGAACCTGAATTGTGGGGCCCACAGATGCTTGTGGCCCTTAACGATCACATGGAGCGTTTATGCCAGCAGCTAGACTCCAGCTGCTGTGATGCTAATGTGGCAGTGAAAGGCATGCTGGAGCGTCACCGTGGAAACGCCGCCAAACGGCACCTTACCTGTATCATTCCGATTACAATGACGCAAGTGCAGAAAAGCAGGATCCCCAGGGTGTTTTCTGGGAAGGTGGCCATCAAGGAGAACTGCAGCGGAGAAAATTCAAAAACACAGGCATCGGCCTTCGACCGGCTCACTGTTCCTCTAAGGTGTGCCCTGCATGTGCAGCTAATTTTCCTCTATTGCAGCAGTAATTCAGGTGCAGGTACTTGACTGAGGCATGAACCTGCGGTGCTGGAAATATGCACTGCAAAATTACAGGAAGCCTGGTTTGGTTACATTCCAATACCACTGAAAACAGCAGCTTGTTGTAAATTGGGCTACAGCTGCGTTTATACAGACACTTCCAGGGAGAATCTTGAAGGAGCATTCAATGGCCGAGGCTAAAGGAAGACACAGCTGCACCCAATCATAGAGAAAAAAAATCTATTTATTCATTTACTTCACAGATTCACTGAATCTCACCGTCACCCTTCTTCTTCATCTGTAGTATTGTAATTATTATTATTATTTTTTTTTGTAATTATTAAATCTGAGGGTGGCTCCACTGCCAAAATATTTTAAGTTGCGTGTTCGACTATCTCACGGTTCATACTCTACTCACACTCTGGTCACACTGTAAGACGATTATTTTCTATCTGCCCATGTCATATCCAATGAATGCTTTCCCTTTAAATAAAAAAATCAGTTCTGGCATTAAATTTAAATATCCACTGTACCATGTACAGTAAGCCAATCAGAAACAGGCCCATAAGCCACCACTCATTATTCTGTTTTTTCAGTCTCTCCATTTTAACTTAATTTTGAAGGAACTGTATCTCAGTTCTTGGTTTTGTGCAGGACTTCAAAAAGCATTCATGCTCTTGTTAAAGATAGTTGTACTCAGCTATGAAGATGAGAAGGTACTGTGCGCATAAAACTTGTGCCAGGGGAATGAAGTAGTCGACAGGACACTATTTTATCTCCTCATATGTTCTTAAATTCTTAAAGTTAAATTTTCTTAAACTTTAAGTTTAAGAATTATCGTTGAACCATTAAACTTTAAGTTTAAACTTAAAGTTTAATGGTCTAGCAATGCTTCTACCAGCAAAGGTTGCCAGTGAGCATAGGTGTGGCAGGTAAAAAATGTCTCATCACCATACTTAGATTAATTAATTCATATTTGTAATGAAGACAGACAAATGAAACCATAAATTAAACTGGTGACATATTCCGAAGGGCCTTGGTATCATACAGATCAGAGAATTAAAGTATTTTTAGATTTTTGCTTCAAGCAGAAATAAATCCTCTGGTTCATATAGCAAAGGTCAGGTTCCCTTATTTACCCCCCACCCCCTTCTTTATTAGTCATACTCACAGTGTATGGAAGAAAGGTTATTAGCATCATGCATGCCTAGAGAGAGAGAGACAGAGAGAGCGAGAAAGATACAGAGAGAGACTCAGTGTCACTGTACAGGCAGCAAATGCCTTTGAGTCAAGCAATCAGGCCAGTGTGTCACTGTCAATGGAAATAAAATGATGCAATCTCCTCCAGACCAAGTGTTCTTAAGCACTAGGCAACTACTGCACATCAAGAGTTGCTGAGTTGAAAGTATGCGTCTAAAAAAGGTACTGTATGCTTGAGTAATGGTGCATAAGGGTCAAGTCTGTGACAGGCTTGCAAGAGTGACAATGTACAAGGAGTCAATAACGATGCCATTTAAACACCTTCAGTAGGTTTATCTGAAGTATAAGATCACACTCTTTCTTTATTATGTATTAATCTTTTATAGAAAACATACATATATTGTTATCATTTTGGTCAGTCACATTGTGCAGGTGTATACTTCATGAAGCATGCATGTAGCTGTTTATTTATGAAACCCAAGTGTCCACTTGGGTTTCGAACCTGAAGCCTTAAACTCCCATGCCCAGTTCAATTGATACTTACTCATGAGCTTATCCAAACCACTTACTGCATGTGTTTTATGTATTTTAGATTATTTTATATATCACCCACTTCATACAGCTAGATGTTTACTGAGGCAATTCAGGCCATGTCCTAGTTAAAGGGTAGAGCAGCTGTGCCCCACCTAAAATGTAAACCTGCAAGCCCTGTATTACAAGCCCAGATCCTTATAACCTATCCCGGGCAACTGCCCATAAACTAATCCATGACCACTGTTCCTCCTAGTATGAAAGGACTTCCATGCCTACGAACAGGCCCTTTTGATCAGTCAATAACAAAATCATTTGAAAAGGTGTCCTGCTATCGCTGTTTTTTTCATCGAATCTTCACTGTATATAAGTTTGCTAAATGATGAGAAAATCTCTCTTCAATTGAACTTACTAGATTTAACAGCGCCAGGCAGTCGTCAATGTGCTCAATTACCTGAAACAATCTGAAAAAAGAAACAGTTCGTAAAGGAGATGGTTGTCTGTCTGCGGGACTCAAAATTAAAATGCGCATACTTGTGCATCTGCTGTAAATGCAGTGCGTGTCGAACCAAACTGATTTAATTCGGTGAATTATATCCACAATGTGCAAGATTAAGCATGAAAAGGGAACACATATTTAAATCTGATAAAAATCTGGCGGTCTTTTATCGCCATCCTAACTCCATCGTTCAGATTGCGTGTTGCCACGGTCAGCGTGTTTCATACCTGATATGCGCCGCCCATGCTACAGTGACAATCAAAAACGTCATCAGGTAAACAGCAACCTTTGTAGAAATTAGCTGTTGCAAACTCTCAGTCAATTCCTAATCCACAGAAAAAGATGAAAGAGAGAGATGGCAATATAATATAATGACATATAATAATGTAATATTGTTCTCAGGGACGCTTTTTCTTTGTAAAGCATAACTGATTAGTCCTACCTCGTCCTCTTGAATTTTAGTATGTGCAACAGGTAGTATCTGCAAAGGAACATAATATTGCAAGATAAGTTATTACTCTTTAAGAACGCAAAAATGTTGTTACTGTTGTAAAGGAATACAAGTGCACAGACCTACGAAGGGTGACTGTGACATAGTTTAAAGGATTGCGGTGTTACTGTAACCATCTAGGGTAAAAGCAGGGAACTGACTTGTCATTTTACAGAGGTGAACTAGTGCAACAGGTGTAACCGCCTCCATTTAAGCAGGGAATTTTCTTGCTACGTAGTTACAAGTGCGCCTTATACGTGCACAAAATATATCCAAATGGTTTTGCAAGCTGAACATTACGCGATGAGAAACGTTATTTTGTCGAGCAATCACATCGTTTACATATCAAATTGTTACTTCGATTCAATGCTCGTGGTTGTGGGGGAAATTTGGCAACTGTTATTCCCTACCATAACTGTTGCTATGATAGAAATCAGTGCATCACTGTAAGCAAGAAGGCGGTGTGACGACTGCGTGCTGCTATGTCCATCCCGGTCCGACGGCGTGAGACTCTCCAAGTACGAATGAGTACGGCTTGCGCAAGCCCTGGTCTTCTCCTTTTCGTCTTCTGCATGGCAATCCATTATTTCATTATTGTTCTCCGCCATGGCGTCCGCTCAGACAACTCTCGGCATCATGTAGCCTATACCAACAAGCACACTGCAGACCTTATCTGAACGGCTTTTGCTGATACAGAAACAGGGAAATGAGATTCTTGGAGGAAATGACACAAAGCCTCGTGATTTTTCCGCTTAAAGAGCCAGGTGAATCACTGGCGCATTGCAATGATCGGAGTGACGGTGTAATTAGAACTATAAAGCGCAGGGGGATATTGTGTACGTAGCCTACTGCACTTAGACCTGTTTCTGAATATTTGACACGATTTCAGTTCCAGCTTTCTTCCATAAAAAACAATTTAACCATGCAAATGTATTCATAGTTAGTGTTTTTTATTCTCATACAACGAAAAACACAAACTCAATTTGGTCGTGTTATTTGGCCTTTATTGGGGGCATGTACGGAACTTCTACAATGTCACAGATCAATGATTATCAAAGTAAATGTATGATTTAAGCATATGAAAGCACTAATTCCCATGGTACAGACTCAATGGCCACATTTTAAATAATGGTTTAGTCACTAGAAAGCAGCTTGTTTTCTTGTTTGATTATATTTTTCATTACATACCTAACCTTTAGAAAAAAATAACTACCCAACTCATGCACTACAAAGGATGCAGGCAGTCTGTCTAAGAAAATTGTATCACTCTGTTTCAGCAGGTGTTTCCAGACCTGTTGAATATTTAACATAATTTTTGGACAATTAGCAGGGATAAATTCAAATAAATAAAGAACAAAAACTAAAAACCTAACTAAAAACAAAAATGTTTGGCAGAATGCACAATCGGGGAATGGAAAGTGTTCAGGGATTACCAAGCACCACCGGAGGGTGCTGTTTTCAAAATAACGAGTCACACAGAGCTCTCACAAGATCTGCACATAGCAGTGTGGCAAAATAATTAACAAAAGAAACTTTAGGTGTTTTAAAAAGTCAAGAGCTTAATGTTGTGGTAACATCTTTCAGATGAAACTTTAAATAAAAACCATGACACCAAAATTTCATGACAGTTAATAAGACATTTAAATAAAAATGGTTTAGGATTAAATAAACCAAGGAAGAGTAGACAAAAATAATATTAGGTATTAAGAGACATTTATAAGAAATCAAGTTTAAGGCCAGACTACTGCATACAAAATACAGAAGACACAATATTTCATATCTGCCATTGGATTATTACATGAGGTTGCCCACTTCAACTAGAATAACACAACTGAATGAATAAATATATAAATAAAACGAGGAATAAATTACCACAAAATACTGTTTACACGCCTCAGTTAAGGAAACTAGGAATCCGCTGATGTAGGCCGAAGGATAATCAGGTGATTGGACTCTGCTCCCTAGAATGGAGAGGGGGAGCCCCGCAGAGAGGAGCAGATGGGGAGAGACGTCTCCCCCTTCTCCTGGAGTGACTGGTACGGTGGAAGGGGGGGGGGTTTTCTGAGCCCCCCAGAGGGACTGTGGCGTGTGAAGCCAGTGGGGGCGCAGTCCGGCACAGACATCGCCCCCGGCCATACCGTCGGCGGTACACTTAACCACATCTCCAGGCAAGGCCTTGGCTGATTAACGCTGTTAACAGGGAATTCTGGGTATTTAATTATTCAGGACAATGGTCACTATCAGACTCTTGTTACTGTCAGTACTGTTCCAAAAATATTAACAGGCATTTTTATGGGCTTTGAATGGAGGAATAGATAGATTGTGGATTATTTATGGTCAGAAAAAGCATTTTGTAGCTATGTTAGTTGCAGAGAACACAATATTCATAACCTGCTTATTTTAAAACAGAAAGAAACAGTTTATATCTCAATGTAAATTCCTAGCAAAACCATAAACAAAATCATGTACGCTATGTACATTTTACATTGCTGTAATCTAATCAAGGGCAACCACATCCCACCCATGCAAATACACATTTCACATCTGAAAACATAAATGTCCTTTTTTATTTTGTATGCTGTTAAGCCTACATAGTTACGCCAGAGCCTAACCTTTCAGATTCAATCAGAAAGGCTTTTTAATGCCCCTGTTATTCTCAGAATGCCCATTATTATAAGTCGCATTACAGCTGTGCCAACCAATCAAGACATGAAAGGGCAAACTATTATTTGCAAAGAGAGGCTCCGTAAGGGCTCCCTTTTTACAGTTTCTGAAGAGCTCTAATAAAAGAGGGGGCAATAAGAAAATGGGATTGTAGCCTAGCAACTAATAGCTGCCGATTCCCACCCTCCAAACCGGATTGCTACTCAACAAGGCAAATACGAGATATTGGAGACGGGCAAACCAACAATGTTTAAAAGTGGTCCCTTTTCCCAGTGGCCTGTGCAGCTGTCCCTGTTCAAACATTAAAAATGACCTGAACATCGCCTCATCTGTCACTGAAAAGCATTCAGACAACATGTTGGCAAAATGAGACGTCTTCAGTAACAATAGCTTTTCATGTATAGATGATGCAGTGCTACTGATGCGGTTAGCCAATAAACAGTCTGAAGACTCAGTCCTGTTCTGATGTAGCTCTACCACTTCTCAGAAAGCTGGACGGAATATAGCCCGTTCTTTCACTGGAATATTGTTTTTCTATGTTCCTTTGCACATCCCCGTATTCATAATTCTGTTCTGTATTTTATGTTCTTTCAATGAATTACAATCCCATATCCAAATGACTGTATATGAAAATGTTTATGATTTGCCTAATTTATTCTTTTAATATGTATTGCCTTGTGTGTGTTTCCTGCAATGCATATTAAAAAGTTATCCTTCTGTACAGTGAATTATGTATGCGAGATAAAATGTATTGCAGTTTCAAACAGCACAGGAATACAAATGAGCCCATTAAGATCATGTGATGTTTATCATCTTTGTACTTTAAGCTGGGATGCCTAATATGTAGGGAATGCGAAAATGCGATTTTGAGATGCACTCTCGTATCTCAGAAGATTAAGCTCCCAGTCTAGTGCTTTGGCTTTTAGTGCTTTTTCAGGAACTAATTCATGCAGGGGCTCTGATTTGTTCAGCCTTTTATTCTGAACTTGGATCAGTATCCTTGTTTTTCATACTTGGATTAGGGTGGGTAATCTGTTCTTAGACTGTGCTGTTGGGAGTGCTTTTCCTCCTCTGGACTGTCTATCCACCTGTGTGCATGCACACTTAAATTCTAGTACACACTATTCACATAAAGCTGTCTAATGAAAATGTATTAATATTGTTTTGAATGCACATTTGGATATTATTGCACTTATTCTGTATAATAAACTATTAATAAGCCTTTATGGCATCCATATTTCCTTTGCATAGGAAATGACATTTATTGTAATTGTAAATGCAGTGGCGTGGTGTAGAGGCTGCAGAGCCTGCAGAGCTAGGCTTGCTAATTGATAGCCTACATGCTTGATTCCCAGATTGGCACAGTTACCATACCCTTGAGTGGGGTAACAGTGCTTAACCTTCATTTCTATAGTAAAATATCCAGCTATGTTAATGGATAAGGGCATCTGCTTCACAAACAAAAAATATATGATGTACATCTGAATATTTAGAATAAGAGGAGAGTTTTGGGAACCACTAAAGTTAACTTGATTAGTCGCCTCAAGCGTGCTTGAGGTGGGACACATCAATTACCTGGATGTGACTGGGGGTACTGAGGAGAGGTTTGTGAGCCACTGCTTTACATTAAATGCAGTTTAAATATTCTCAGATATGTAGAATGCTTGGCTCTGTGAACACCGGGACTGGCTTTAACACAAGTCACTCGCCTCACTCTGGAACAGCTAGTCTCCCCCAAGCCTAAAACCTCTTCTCTCAACGGCATGCAGAGCCGCCGGTCTTTCAGTGGGGAGGGGGGAGGGGGTGGAAAGATCGACAGGCGAGCGTCCCTCAGGACGTTCGACCTTGATGCCATCCGGCTGATGGGTCCCAGGGGGATTTGGGAAGGCTGCCAGTCCCACCACAAGAGACTATTATTAAAACAGACAGCACCGCACGTCTCTCTCACACTGTTTCACATGAAACCGGAGAGCGTGTTTACTATCCCCTTTAAACCCCAGTGAAACTCGACCGGCGAAATTTCAAAATCCGAAAGAATTTGTAGGATCTCTGGCATGAAGCTGGAATGGAGGGAAGGTACTGTAGCTGTAAGATTGGGGGGCTTTGGCAGAAATCGTGTATATCCCGCAGGAGGAGAGGGGGGTTAGCGCAAGACATTTGGTGAATGCCCAGGTGGATTTCAGAGAGAGCTGCCTTGCACTAGAACGTGAATAAAGTTTTAAGAAGCGTCTGGCTTAACTTCAAGGAAGCTGCGGCATATACTGTTTTGAGGAAACTTTACTGGGAGACATGCTGTTAACCTCAAGGGAGTCTTCCTTACATACTAAGAGTGTTCTCAGTCTTTCATCTGATTGGATCAAAGGAGGCGTTTGCCTTTGTGTCTGCTGTAACCAACTGTTGCATTGCCAAACGAATAATTTTGAGCTTACTTGGAGACGATGTTTTACTGAGCAGCGTTCAGAATGAGAATTGGGGGAAGGACAATTCATAATGGCAGTAATAATGTTCATAATAGCATTATGTAGCCCATGATCTGGTGTTGAATCCTGATTATGCTGATGCCAACTACCGACATCAGTTCTACATAATTGGCCGCAACATTGTGGCGGGAGGGAGGGCTCCAGTTGGCAGGGTTAGACAGCTGGAAGCCATCCGTGATGGAACGAGTGTTCTATATTCCTGATGTACGGGGTTGGATGCAAGCCTGAGTTAGTTTCTGTGTCTGGCCAAATGGTGTCCCTCTGATTATTTGCTTCAATGGAGGGAATAAATTATTTTCCCATAAGAGAGGAATTTGAGGATACTCCAAAGGGGAAAAAATCGCAAAGGTGACACTGTTCAATAAAAAAATCTATTTGACCTCTCCAAAGGGACACATTTATCAAGGAATGCTGCACAACGTTAACATCCTCAGGGCCTGATTTTTCAAAGCTGCCATGCTCTGAAATGAGAAATATCTAACCCAAATGAACATGCAATAATGGAGACAAAATAATAAAACATGAATTTGACATTTGACTGCTAACTCTTGTTAACATTTCCATACACAGAGAGGGGCACAGCCCTGGTAAAAACAGAAGAGTATACAGGAATTAAATGGTTAAAAATGACAAAATAGTACTCCTGAGGAGATGGGTATATGAAGTACAGTCCTTTGATATTATGGATAATATTAGAACAAAGAGAGTCATGTGCATGCAGTCCTTTAAACAGAGAAAAAATACCTATTTATACTATGGCCAATTGTATCGTATGTAAACACATTTTTATCCATGAAACCACACATAATAGCCCACAATGAGAGGATCCACCCAGTGCAGTTTTAAATTAAATTAATCGCTATTTACTCTGTCTAGTCTGCTGTAGACACTGTCTAGTCTACGGTTGGCCCCACTACCACACAGTCTGGTATACAGGGTTTCATAACATTGCCATGCACATGAACCCATTTTTACCGTCAATCACTTTGTGTAAATGCTCAGTGGCTTCAAAGACTGCCCACCAGGGTTCCAAAATAAAGCTTGTGCTAAAGATACCACTATAAACAGAGCAGAATTACATGCCACTGAACACCGGAGCTTCAAAACACAGTGGTTGACTTCACTGTTTATTTTTGCAGCATGACTCAGTAAATGGCTTCCGATATTATTATATTGCTTCTGTGATACTGCACTGATAATGGTTCCTTGTTTTGGCAGGTGTCTGTTCACCCAATAGCGCTAATCAGAATACCTGTTTGTTCCCCACAGTCCTTTTCAAACTAGATATAAATATAAAAATCCAACCTGTACTACTACTGGGTACTGAAGGAGAAATTATCAGGCATGATCATGGAGTGTTATTGAAAATATTAATACCAAGTAGTGCAAGAAAAAGCCTTCCACAGGGGAATACACATACATTTTTGATGAAGTGATCATCATTAACATATTACACATTTTAATAGATTATTGACTTAATGATTTAGAAAACCAATTTATTAGGGTGTCTGAACTCAGTTCTGTCTCTAGCGCTCAACACTGCTTCCTGCAAGTGTCTTCATGAACATCGAGTTTGGCATTGGGACAGAGATATTTACTGTATGTAAAATCCAGGTGTCCTTTTGATGGAGCTCCAAGCTGTTGATAGGCACTATATTTATCTATGGCACTCCGAGACCATCTGTAACTGTCCTTGGGGATGTGATGCAGACATCAGGGGACTGTGATTTCCCTCATTATTTTTCAATGATGTCATGTTCCTGTCTTGTTCATACTTTGATGGTGTCAGGCACAATGTGGAAAAACTGAGCCCACTTTTTGCATCCATTCCGTTGTGCATGAGTGTGGAGCCGCATAAGATTTTAAAGTCCAATTATTTTCCAAATAATGGATCCCTTTTTGACCCCTGACATTCCCAAGATTCATTTTCTAAGGTTGGAATAGTTTGAATAGCATCCATCTGATGACTCAATTAAACCCTCCAGCATGCACAACAACCTCGCCCCATTCTGTTGTGTTTTGATCAAATTCATATGCTGCAATGTGTTATTTTGAGAAGTAACAGTGGTTACTGTAATTGTGCATAACGGACATTGACCTTAGTACACTGGAAAAATGTGAAAACAAGCTTTCAGATATACTTTGTTTAAACGTAATTCTTAAACATTTTCTTCAAAAGCATGCAACAAGAAACCCCAAAGTACTACTGTCTCTGAGCAACACATCTGGTTTCCATTCAAGTGAGTCATGAATGGATTTCAGATGCATCATCCATTGTATCTATGAAGGAATACATGAGAATGTGTTATGTGTATAGCTTGCAACAATACGGCTACATACAGCATAAATCATGCATCAATAAGCATGACACAACAGCATAACACCTCCCCTAATATATGTTGACCATCTTGGTTAATCGATTACCACAGGAGTATCAAAGTAAACTCACACTGGCCATTTTTAAGATTGAACACCCCAGGATTAGAGACATGCACCCTTTAGCCAACATGGGTGCATGTCTTGGTTGAGGCCAGTGTAGTCCTGGATCTGTCTGGAGAGAAGGGTCCATCAATGTCAACTGGGAGAGCCCCAGACATGGAAGTAGGAGGGAAAAAGCAGGAGGTAAGGAACACAACAGACAAGGAAACAATAACAAAAGATTATTATGTTTTTTTAAATATGTATCTACTGATTTTTATTGGCTTTGATTGACATGCATACAGTATTTCTTGCACTCCCATATTTTAGTTAACTTTAAAGAATAGCCCGATCTTCTCTGTTGATAAACATCGGTATATTACTGCTGAAATGTGCCCTCTTGTCAGTTATGGTGACGCATGCCACCTATGCACTAAATTCCACACTATATTTTGAGGCATGAAGAAGGCCAAAAGCCAAACATTGGGTCACCTGCCAACAAACCAAGCCAATGAGTTTCAAAGGGCGGAAGCCCAAAATATAAACTGCTAAACGTGCTGTCTTTGCCTTCTATTTATGATGAGTGGTTCAGTGTTTGGATTTTTGACTACACCCTTGGTATCCTTCCATTCTGTAGGCGTGTTCCCTTTTTTGGGCTCGTTCTCCATGGAAACCGCTTTGGAGACTGCGTCTGTTTGTGTGCAGCAACCGCATATGGAGATGAGCAAAAAGTGCTGACTTGCAGAACGTGGGCTCAGATTGGGTTATCTTTGATATGAAATATGACACAGGCTGCTTTCAATTACAACAAAAAGCTTATAATGTGTGGGGTGATAACAGTAAAACCTTTTGCATCACTACATCTTAGACTATTGAACTCTCTCCTCATGAAAAGATTTTAGCCATTTATGTTATTGGAGCATCCCAACTGTATTGTTGAAGCAAAGCACAAGTCCTTATATGACTAATTGTCTTTCCATACTTGATGTTTGAGAATAAAATGTGTGAGATAGCAGTTACCTTTAAAACTATGTGAGGGAACGATTTTGTGCACTGTTCATAGCAGAGTCTTGTAGCTATGCCTGAATTGTGTTCCAGTAAGAGAAGGGGATTTGAGTGGCACTGGGTGGAGGTTTTTGAACCGTAGCTGCACCGAGGTGGTACACATGCCAAGGGGAAGTGGGTGGAGGGTTCAACCCTGTCAGCAGTCTTGAATTTCTGTGTATTTGTCTTCCTCTTGGGCGTCTGCAGTGAAACTCCATCTGAACAGAAGGCCGCTCTGGTCCTTTGGTCTTGTGCAGTTCCAAGCTGTTTGGGAGAGGACTGTAACAGAGTGAATGTAATTGCTCTTGGTCTAAATGAACACTAAGTATGCCCTGTCATTACCAGCTGCACAAAATGAGTTGTCACTGGCTTGTGAAACATACTGTATCCCGACAGGGCAATACCAGTGACTTTAGAACGCAGTCCTGTCACCACAGTACCATGCAGTAATGTGAAAAAAATGTTCCTTAGCTGCGGAACATCCAGTCACAGCAGGACATGAATATATTATATATAATTTCAGTATATTTTGAGGATCTACTCAGTAAGCATTCTCAACCTGATATCACATGGTGATAGTTCAGTCACGGCTAGCGGGTCTTGGGTGGATTCTACCAGCCTTCAATCCTCCACAAGTCAGTTAACAGAAATCAACAGAAAATATACAGTATAAACGTATAATCACAAAATGAAAAGTATTAAGCACTGCACTCAGTTTACAATTACAGAATTATATGATTAATGAGCTTGTCAATGACCTGAGATTACATCCAATAGTCAATTTGGGTTATACAGTGTTAATTAGTACTCCTGTACAGCTTAAAACTAATGAACATTTCTTTTTTTTTCCTGTAATGCTGAAATGTAACCCTGAAAATATATGAAAATAATGTGGAAAAAAATGTAAACTAAAGACTACTATAGCACAGTCAACAACCACATTTGAATCGGAAGATTTAAATAATGCCATGCTATGCAATCAGTACTGTTAGCCATTTAATTTGTTCCGCAGAATGTACTTGATAAAAGACATTTCTGGCAATTTAACGCTTGCTATTTGAGTGTTTTGATGTTATTATAATTCTGAGTGCATACCATTCAACTCTTATCTGCAGCACAAATGAACCAACTTGCTTTTTCTCATTTGTATTCTGATGCAAAATAAATCTGACTAAAACATTTTCGAAAGATCATATTTTTGCCATTTTGCTCCTTTTGCATTGGAGATGAGGAGGGACGTTAATTGGCTTTTGTGATGAAAATGAAGACGTTTGGAATGTGAACTCATTCCACCTCTTTTCTACCCCTGGGTTAATCTCATTGGCCGCTGTGGGGCAGATGATATTTGTTTTGGCCCAATGGGGACATTTCCTTACCCGTGGGCCTGGGTCATCATTATCGTCAGTCTGGTGACATTCAGATTTGCCCGTCGTCACGGTTCCCTAATCAGTGTCGACAGGGGCAGTAAACGCACTGAGCGGAGGGGCCATCTCAATTTGTGCCTCATCAGCTTTGTTTAATGCCCCAAATCATTTGTAACAGGTTTTTTGGTGATAATGAGTCTTCCCTGAACTATCAGTTATAGCCGCAGCAGAAGCTCAGACGTGCTTTGCTGGAGCCAGGCTTTCTGTCCTTACTGGAGTATGTTTATCACACAGACTCGCTGGTAAACTGCTAACAGATGAAGCTCGTTAGAAAAGAGAGGGTTAGACCAGTGTCAGGAATCAAAAACATGTGGAATGCATTTCTAAGACTGTGGACTGGATGCAATCAACAGAACGAATACATCACATAAGCTTTATGATGTTTTTCCCTTACAGAGTTTGGCTCGTTCAACAAAACAGAAAACATCTCGCCAAACTGTGTGAAGATAGAACAAACACTTTTAGTTATGTGTAAGCCATAGTTAAAGGCAGATACTGAGTGTGGCATATCTAAACATCCACATGTCAAAAATCTCATGTTAAGGTCTGCTGGGGGCTCCTCCTGTTAATACCCTGTTGCAGGACAGAGCCATGCACAGACAGCATATGCCACCTGCCCTATCCTTGCATGTGTCAGTTCCAGTATGCGTATTCACCCAGTGGTGAGGTTGACAAACATTCAGTTCAGCTGTGACCAGCCTTCTCATTGAATGGTGCATAATTGCCCCGAGCATCATCCAGGGGAGAGTGACATCAGTCAGCAGCAGGGCTGTTAAACAATGGTTTGATATTCGAATGCTATTCAAATTGCTTTTAAAAAATGCCATTCGAGTGTGAAAATACACATTTGAATGTGGAAGGAAAACCTCTCCTCTGTTAAAACTTTCAACAAAGTAACTGTTGCAGAGATACAGCCACTGTACGGGTCATGTTAGGTCGTTATCAGAGACTCGCTGCTGTGAACCAATCCTGGCACTTTATTATAGAGATTCATTTGTCTTTAATTGGTTCGTACAAATCAGTGATGGACAGAGTGGCTCCACTGCATAACATGGTCTGTGAAGCCTCACTCTGCAATGGTTAGCACAAGGTGCTCATTATTTCACCACGCTGTGGGACTATGCAAATGCTCCTTCAAGGGACACCAGGAACTGCAGGGCCCCTCCCTGGAGATGTGGACAGAAGTAATGTTTCACTGTCACATGTTGCTACTGAAATGTCTTGTCTTTATGCCGGACTGTTTTTTTTTTTAAACCTCCCACCCTCCCCCCTTCCGCTCCACACCCTTCAATCAACTTTCAGTATTCATATCAAGGGCAAAAACTGCAGTACATAGCAATATTGTTGATGGCAGTAGAGCTTTCAATATGCGCTACAGTGTCAGAGCAGCCAGAATGGGATGCTAAACCCTTGTAGCGTTTCATCAGCAGAGGGGATTGAAAGAGGCTCAGAATGCGGTCCGGGTTTTTCCCCGACGGGACTTTCATCAGAGAGGAAAAATTCGAAAGCGGCGTTCAGAGCGTGCCTGAGCGTGCCCCGTGTCACCGCCATTCGTATTCGGAGGCGAAGACGGGTGCGGGGATGTCACCAGGTCTGGGGACTCCTGTGACCTTTACACACGGGCTGCTGAGTTTACAATCTGCAACTCTCTTCCCCCCACAGTACCGGTGATGCTATTGATGTACGTGTTAGCCGTGCGCACGGGAAATCGAACGAATCGAGGTCAGTTCAATCACGCGAGTCCATGTTGTGTCAACACAGATTTCATCTTGGCTGCCGTATCAAGGATGTGCCGAGAATGGCTTCATGTTGAAACAGGAGTCGCTCTCTCTATCTAGCTTCGGTCAGCAACTTCTATCTCTTAAGAGTGAACACTGATTTTATTTTCCTCCTGTTAATTTGAGGCAAGTTCATTTTGAGAATAAGACGTAGGCCTACGCAGGCAAATCACGTAAAGGCGTGGTGGCTTCATTCCTCACTGACATTGCAGAATTCTGGGAAATAACTGCATTTGTTTCATTCATCCGGTAGGATTCAGGTTCTATTTTGACTAAAATGCTGGAAATATTTAGCGACTGCAGCAATATGGAGTGGATGTGCCATATTTGAATTGCAGTCTTGTGATCATTGCGAGAGAAGAGAAAAACATAGCTGTGCTCCATATTGACAGCTCTTTCTCTGCCGTTTCATATTCATATTTTGTATGCCAAGTAAAACACGCCCTTCTTAAAACAACACTTTGACCTTTGATATTCAGCCAACCCCTACTGGCTTCAATGAACTCTTTCTGTGGTTAAAAGGAATTTTGTTGGTGAAATGAAATAGAAACTATATTTCAAAATGCAGTACGTGACACCAAACAAGGGGTTTTATAGTTGTAGACCTATTTCATCCTATCCTAAGAGGATCCTCCATGTTAATCCATATTCTCATCAAGTATGAATGGACTCGCACTGTTTACTGTATTTTGCAGGGACATTATAGCTTTCATATTTCATTTTCCATACTGTAAAACAACAAAAGCCTGTCACTTTAAACAACAGCTGCTCCACATTTAATGTCGATTTCACATTTGATATTTAATTACATAACCTTTACCCTGATTCTGAAACCAATATAACTCCTCCTCTCTGAATAATGCCAATATACAGTAATTATATTTTATAGTCAATCCATATTAGAGGTTACTTTTAAATAGCTTTTCAGTTTGATATAACAATTGGATATTATGGTTCCAATTGTTATATCAATTTACTTAGGTTGCATCCAGTAACAGACATCTGACAGAAATTCCAACTTAGAATGGTGAAATGATCATAACCAAAAAGAGCACTTGGTATCACAGAAGGCCATGTGGCATAAGGTAATAACATAAATAGTGTATGGCTACAATATGAAGGTGACACTGAGAACTCATATGTCTGGCGAATCTCAAACATTACAGCTCTGTATGAGAGGTGAAAATCCACAGCATATTCACTGGCACAGACCTCACATATAATTGCTTATGACTGCACCAAAAATGAGTTGTCTGCATTCGAAAAGACTGGAAACGTCGGAGCATGCAATGCACTACGGCTAATTTACTTTACATGAGAGGTCTAAATGACACAGTTGTCAGTCTCGACCAATTCTGCTGCCGGGTATTACACATGCATGCAAAGGCAATGGGACCAGTGTCCCTTGGCACCGCTGGAGAAGAGCTAGTCGTCAATGTCTTTGGTGCCGGAAAGCGCATTGGTGGTGACACTCTTTTTAACGCTATGCTTTCAGCTTGGTCAGGAGGTCATTTGTTTCAAGTTGCCATGATAGCTAAATCATGGTTAGTGTGCCACGACACAGAGATATCACTGTAATCAGCACTGTCTCACTGTCATACTAGCCGAGGCTTCCTCTCAATCATTCACTGCTTGTAAAACTGAGGACGACCTGCTCATCTGAGCTATAGACACTCATGACCTAGGAACATTTCACCTAGATCTAATAAAAGGGGAATGAGAGTAGATTTGATACAAGGATTAAAATGAAAAAAGACTAATAATGTTTTTGACAGAAGCTATTTCAAGTTTAAATCTCTCTCTGCAGGACTAGAAAACAGAGATGCAACTCAAACGTAACGCAAAAAGGAAATTTCACTGACAGGGGAAAAGATTTATTTGCACAAACATTATGTTTCAGTCATCAATGCATCATCAATGCACCGAATAAAATCGGGAGGGTGGGGGGGGGGGGTGTTTTTTCAAGACCACGCATTGTAATGAAATATTGGTGAATTGACTAGCCTACGGTTGGTGGATGACCCATTGTTTTCACTCTAACGGATTGTCATCATCACGTTTGTCTCCTGGTGAACTTTGGCCCCTTGCTTCAAACACAATTACCCACCTGTTAGACCTTTGCTATGATGTGTGGCCAGCTTTCAGCTGACTTGAGAAACATATACGCTTTTCCTGTTTGTTCCCAGTAGGGTTTGCAATGTACAGTAGGCATTTCCTAAAACCTTACAGAAATTATTTTTTGCTGCATGGTTTTAAAAAAGGGACAATTTTAATTAATTGTCCCTAATTCTTTTTCTCTGCATTGCAAATGGCTACCTTTGTTCATTGAAAATACAACAAGACTGTAATTTGCCTCTTTAGGAGAAAGTACCCTGGCATAGTGCTTCTAAAATGGATACATTTGTTCACAGCTTGTGTTTCTGATTACCTTGAACAGAACCTGAATGGAGCAAGAGCTAACCAAAAATTAAAGGTGCTACACTTATTGTTGTATTTCCCATTTGCAGTCAAGAAGGTACATGCAAAACCAGCGCTATCTGCCCTTACAGAAATTGAATATACTACAATATATTGTAAGTATATGGATTATTTTGAAAATATGATATGCATGTTGCACCGCAGTGCAGTCCGTAAGTATTTGGACAGTGACACCATTTTGTTGTTTTGGTTTGGTACTCCAGCACAATGGATTTGAAATGACACAATTTTCTGGAGAACCACAGGCTTACGATCAACACTTTCTTTAATACAACTGGATTTTTTTGCCCTCAATTTATATGACTTGTCCATTCAGTGCATGATGAATGCTTCTCTGAAATTCTGCCACTCATGGCAGTGATATTACTGACAGATAGGTTGTAGTTTACTGTGGTGGAAACTACATCCAATGCAAATGACTTACTTGCCAAGGCTGGTAACACGTTTTGAATACATATTCATTAAACCTATGGCTCAGTGTATTCAAATTCATACATATCTGACTGTTCTTTATAATACTGTTGGTTAGGCTATATTTGACAGTTTTTGTTTTACAGATATCAAAAGCTACAGTGGTCACGAAGGTAGGGTCAATTCAATTTACACATTGAATTGAGGATGGAATTATGTTGGCACAATGTAATATAACAATGTACTTCTTTTGATCATTGATGGATTAGATGATGTCACCTGGACTGGATTATGGAATTCAGCTGCATGTACTCATTCTATATTAATATCACGGGGCAGGAGAGCAAACAATCTTATTTCAAATCAAGTTGAATATTGATTTAAATAAAGTCGTCCATGCTGGGTTTAGATGGACATCTTGTCAGCCTGTAGCATGAAAATAACTTTATTATGGAGCCAGCACAAATAAGAAAATAAAATAAATAAATAAACAAAATCATCACTATATCAACAGATTTCAATTGAAACAAAGAGAACAGAAAATGACTGTTAATGATTATAAAACAGGGGGAAAGGTGTCTGGCTGCCATAGGAACCATCCATTAGTTTGGTCTTTAATTTCAATTGCTGTCATGAATTTTAATTTGTTTCAGTCAGTAGGCAACATAGGAAGGCCCGTGGGTTTTGAAGTGCCTGAAGGTGTTATGAATATGTATATCACTATGCACATAATGACCGTGCCGTGAGTGGTCTCTGTGGTGAAAGCCTTATGATAAGCACTTTATGTATTGTTGACTGATGGTGGCTGTTTGTGTTCCCCTCCCTCCCCAAAGATTCTTTGATAAGGCCGAATATTGATTATGGCAGGACTGTCCAGCTGCTCCTGCCTATTTGCTGTGTTTTATCTGTCAACACCCTCTCTGTCATCCCACCTATCAACGTCAGATACATAAGATATTGGGACAACAAGAAATAAATCATCCTTCTTTTCAGTTGGGACATGCAATTATGCTGAACGGCATTCATCGTCATCAAATTATTATTATTATTGTTAATTCATATTAAAAACATTTCATTATTAATAATCGGTAATAGTTTTGCAGTGACTCATCAGTAGAATCTACTCACTCACTACAATGTAACCTTACAAGTTTACATATATTTATTGATGAATGCAGGACTTATCAATGCAGCAGGTGGATCATTAAAATTCTCCTTTCTCTCCCAAAATGGCTACTTTAATTTCAAGGCTGGTGTAATATGTTACACACATGCAGGGTAGCGCAAAGTCGGTCACAATCACATTAGTATCCGACCTTAATCTGCAATTTGCGGAGCGGCTCTTAATTGCTCTTTAATCTTCACATGACATGAGTGGCGGAGTGAAGGGATGGGGAAGCGAGGAAAGCGTCTTTAAGAAGCGTGAGCGGAATTAGCGGAAAACAAATCCTTTCTGTGTTCAAGTGAGCAGCGACGGATTAGATCTGATTTGCAGCGTCCGCCCTATGAGGTGTCGGCGAACGAGTGTTTCTCCGACCGCACCGTGATGAGAACACGCTGCCGGGAGCGCTGATAGGATTAGAGTCGGAGCGTTATCTTTAAAAGCGATCAGAAGGTATTTGTGTAGCCCAATCGATTTGAGACAGCATGTTTAAGTGCTGACAGTGTCATCCCCTTCAGAGAAAATCAATGCAAGATCTACTGTAGGTTACTGATGTCTCTGTTCCGTCAAAGAACCTTGTCATGAACTTTAAGCAAGGGTTATGTTCATATACAATTTTTATTGAGTATGTTAACATACAAATCATAAAAATGCACAGGAGTAAAAATCGAAGGTGAAAACAAAATTTTCATATTACAGTCTGGCCTAAGGCCATCCCTATTTTTTTTTTCCAGGTTGTTTTCACTGAATTACCTTTGTGATGTTTTGCATTGCGGTTTGGAAACAATTTCCCATTCGTAATTCCAACCAATTGTGATTTTACCAGATTCCAACAGCAGTTTCATAAGCTAGCTCTGTGGGCTGTTTGCAGCGCTTTCATGCTACATGCATCCTTCCTGAAACCCCTGTGGCTTATGATGATTTTCCTTAGGTGTTTTGTGGGACGTTTATGGAAGGGCTGCAGGTGGCTAGTCCCCAGGGCTGCGTGTAAACAGGGGTGACAAACTGGTCAGCAGGCATCAGTCCTGTTGAGGGATGTCGGAGTGATTAACCCTTGGAAGAGTTCCCAGGGAAACGCTGGCTAAGGCCAAACAGTACAGCAGAGAGAGAGACCTCTCTCCTCACCTCGTGTAAGAGGGCTAATCTGGGTAAAAATGTCGCTTTTAAGCTTTTTCATTCTCAGTCTTGTCAGTTTATACCTCAAACCCATGCACACTGGTGACTGGGTCTTCTTTGAATAGGCCTACTCCCTATGGGTTTATTGAATGGGTTCTTCTGCTTTTAGTTTGACGGAACTGCATGGGGAAGGGGGGATGGAAAGGTGTGTGAAATTACTTTGTGTGGGTGATTGGTTTTAAGCCCAAGGTCACGGCTGGGCTCAGCTGTGTTTCCAGCACACACCGGGACGATTTTATTCCCCTCGTCGAACCGCGGAATGAACGCGAGCGCGAGGTACACACAGACAAAGGAGATCTCCATTTATCCGCCACATCTTCAGAGACACTCTACAAAACCTTAAGTGAAGACGTGAGAAAGGAGCGTACGCGACAAGCCCTTCCTACCAGTTTTTTGTGAGATGAAAGACTAATCTTGCAGGGGGCCAAATCCATTGCCCCGTCGACTTTTTTGGTGGTTGCCTGGGAAATCTTTTAATGAGGATGGTAAAAAAAGAAGAAGAAATAAATCAGGAAATTGCTCTGGGGCGGTTAGGAACCTGATTGGTTTGTTTATTTCCCAATTTCCCTCTTCTGAAAGAGTGACAACCAAATACAGGTAATATCATAACGTAATATTCAAAACAGATGGAAAGGGGGTATCTAATAAGGCCACAGATGGGACTCACCTAATCTATGCCATGATAATTACTCCCAGCAAAGGTAAGGTTCTGACTGATGATTCTCCCCTTTCTGCAGGACGCCAGATAGAGACTCCCATGAGCAAACATTCCCTGCCTATACATTATTAACTACTCCCTTGGGCCCTACAATCATGTGTCTGCTATTGACTACTTTGGCCTTCTTTATCTTAGTACATTGTTCAGCCAATTTGTTGCCGTTTGTACTGAAGAAAAAGGACGTGTGTACTAGTCTTCAGCTTTGAATGATTCTCAGCCACGTTCAGAACTA
Source organism: Anguilla rostrata (assembly GCF_018555375.3). Lineage (NCBI taxonomy): Eukaryota > Metazoa > Chordata > Actinopteri > Anguilliformes > Anguillidae > Anguilla > Anguilla rostrata. The sequence continues at coordinate 34,334,747 of NC_057942.1, read as the reverse complement.
CCTATGTCTTCATACCCCATATACTGGACGAAATATCCTTTAATCCTTTCATAATCCAATTATGAATTTACATTTGTGCCTGTCAATCCATCTGTCTGTATCCTGCTTCTGTGCAAAGAGCAGTAAAGTTGACTCACGTGGACCCTATTTTATTTATTTATTTATTTTTTAAGTGTTATGTTTTCCAGGGGTGGCACGGTGGTGCAGTGGGTAGCAAGAAGGTCTTAGGTTTGAATCTGGGCCTTTCTGTGTGGAGTTTGCATGTGTGTCTCCCCACACACTTGTGTCCACGTGGGTTTCCTCTGGGTACTCCTACAGTTTAATGACTAATTGGAGGCTAATTGGAGACTCTAAATTGCCCATAGGTATGAGTATGTGTGTGTGAATAGTGAATGTGCCCTGCAATAGATTGTCGAAGCATTCCCAATGCACGCTGAGATCCTGTCATCCCCGGGTTTAGATAAAGGATAGATGGATGGATGTTATGTTTTCCTAACATACAGAGGTTACTTTCTCACAGTCAGTCTTTCTTTTGGCCAGTTATTCATTCTTTTCTAATTCAAACTCTCTCAGCCTTTCTGGGGTAAAGTACCCTAAACATATGGTAATCCCCTAAATGTGCCAACATTATGCCATTTGAGGTAGCATTATTCCTCTACTTGTATTTTACTTGCTAATTCAGAGGCCTAGGTAATTGTGGTAACTTAATTAAATCAAACTGTTGTTTTGTTTTCCTGTTCTGTCTCTCCATCTGAAGCCTGATCACATTGTAATTCCACAAAACATCCTAATAATGAAAGTAAAATTAGAATCCCCACTCATCCTCTTGTCCTTGGACTGAGCTTACACTCTTAGCATCAACAGCTCCTGTATTCCCTGGTAATTATCGCTGTCATCAGAATGCATCGGCAGCAGTAACCAGACAGCGAGGCATTCATTAAGCAACGCCGTTTCTCTGAATCCAAAGAAAGGGGTTTTTACCACCGAATCCCATTGAAAAATCTCACTCCACACTGTTCACTAACTCAGAGCCTCATTGTTTACATTTTGTTTTTGTAATTCAACAGGATGAACAGTGAGGAGGGCTTCTCTCATAGGCTTGTGGAAGAGGGAGAGGGAAAGACGGGGGGGGGAGAAAGAGAGAGAGAGAGACACCCTGCTGTGGCTTAGTACCAGCCCTTTGTGAGTGGTTGGCTTGTGCCAGGCCTGAGAGACACAGCGGTGCCTGGCAGAGAGGGAGGGGGGGGGGGGGGGACGGCTCTGAATCCCGTCATTTAAGGGCAGCGAAGACTCTGAGAATTTAGAGCCCTGAACCCCAACGTCAGCTGCTCCAGTCATAAATCATATCACGCGTGGATTGTTGTGTCAAGCAAAAAAATTACACCAGAGATTTGTGTTTGGCTTGATATGCCAAGAATTTATGAACCAGTTTCGCTTTTGAAGGTTCTGTGAGCCCTTCCCATTCTAAATCACTCTGACTTTCTCTGGGAGAACTTCAAATTAATTTAAAGCTCATACTGAATACGTTCTAACAAATACACACAAGATATAAATGGATACTCTTTCATGGTACAGCTCCTGTGAGTAAACCTTTATGGTTTTTGAAATGAACAACCCATTTAAAAAATGTACACACTTGAATATCGAGTATGAGCACCAAAAGTAATATTTGAAACCGTGACTTGGCCTTTCAAACAGAATAAATTAGCACTGAATGCAGGATTTACATTTACAAACCCCACCTCAATTGATTACACACAAGCCTGGTGGTCCTTTACCTCTGTGTCCTCCAGAATCCAAAAAGCGAAATGAAATGGTGTCGCGTGACTGTGACATGTTCGCCGTTACAGTCACAGCAGAACCAGGTAGTCATGAGCGATGAGACGTGATCATGGAGATCCAGAACACTGTGGTCACAATGATCCAGAACACCGTGTCCCTGTTGTGGCGTCATGGGTAACAGAGTGGGTCAACTCATCTCATTTTCAGTATTAAGCCCGTTATGCCATAAACCCTGACCAGCTGCAGAGACATCTGATTCATTGCATTCTGGGACAGAATCAGAACGCCGCCCCCCCCCTCAAAAAAAACAACCTTTTTTTCTCTCCCACTTTATATATTTTTTGTCATCCATATGGCACAAATGTTTTTCAGGCAAAGAAAATATTGTTTGCTGTTTATGGACAGATTTAGTCTTTTCCACAGGCAGTATATATATAGGAAACAGTATTGAAAACAATTTGATGTTGCCTCAGGCGAAGATGAAAGTGCATTTGAGTTCAGTGACAACATGATCAAAACTAGCTAAAAAAAACTCACAGAAATACAAACTCTTGTAAGCTCTTCTTTGTGACTGTGGGCTCTAGGTTATCTTTAATCTTATCAATTATCTCTAGGATTGCATGACTTTGAGAGCCCCACAGGTTTTGATACATGTCTGATGCAACTGGATGAGGAATGTTTGAACAGAATATGCTTTCTCCATTTACATCTCTCAACAATTACAGCAGGCACAGCAAGGCTATTGTGCTGGAAGCAAAAAAAATAAAATAAAATAACTCCTAGATTTTTCTCCCATAGCTGCAGGGTATCTTGAGGAACTGCGTCACACCGTTCCTGTGGATTTATATGAATATTATTAATTGTTGTTTGTGTTCTCACATTAACCTGCAAAAATCAGCAACCCCTACTTTTACTATATTTCATGAATTTTTAATGTGCCAGTTTAGTAAATAATAATCAGGAATTCATTAGATGTGTGATAATGTTGCACGTATTAATAAACTGTAACAGTCATTGCACTCTCAAGTACTCCCTCAGCATGCAGACAGAAAAAAAAAAACACCAGTTATTTCAGTTTCATGTAGAACTTCCCAGTAAATTCTTCGGCGCTTTCTTCTGACTAGATATGTGTGAGACAGCTTGCTGTCAATGAAAGCCCGGAGATTCAAACATGCCCGAGGCAGAAACCGGCAGCAAGGTACTCTGGGAAAGAGACTCAGAGGCTACACACAAAGCTCAGATTCTGACGCTGCCAACCGGCGAATCAAATAATGAGAGCAGTGTCAGTCAGTCAGTCAGTCAGTCAGTCAGACCCAGCTTGTCGCTGGAGGACCTTGGTGTGAGGCACTATTGACTGCTGTCAGTTTCGGTTGCGGTTGCTCACCCGCCAGCCCTGCGTTGCTAGGTGACGGGCACCGCGGCGAACCCGGGCAGGGTGGAGGCACCCTAGTGGTGTCAAAGCACAGCGCCCACCCCAGACCTCAGCTGGTCCGATTTTACCGCCACCACCGCACCTGGCCGTCCAAGAACCTCACGCTGACGCCACAGGTCTCCTGTGACCTCACGCTCCTGTATCTTAAGGAGTGTGGCCTGCTTGCACCTGATCTCTCACATCCAAGAGACCCCACTCACAGAAATGATTTATTTTGTAAAATAGACTTTTTCAGATCCAACCTCTGCTCTTGTTACATAGGAAGGCAAACTGTAGCCAAAAGCCAATAAATTGAAAGCAACAACCGGGTGAGTAGAGCAACCATCACGCAGAAAGAACCTGCCAAAATGTCCTTTATACAGCTGAGGATCATTTGGGATGAAGTGGACCCAGTCTCCCAAAATGCCCTTTGCACAGCTGAAGATTATTAGGGGTGAAACAGACCCAGTAGCTCAAAAATGCCCTTTACGCAGCTGAGGATCGTTAGGGTTGAAGTGGACTCAATCCAAGCCAGAACCATCTCTGCCCTCTCTTTGCAATTCAGGGGCATAGTGCAGCTCTGTGCTTATCACACAGTGAATACTGCCCGTTTTCTAGCCACATTTATAATTCTGCTCCTTTCCTCTGCTGTAAACCTGTTCTATCACTTTATCCACTGTGGGTGATATCCCTCAGAGATGGAAGAGGTTTGTTTCTCTAATCCTCCATAGGCAGCGATTTCGGGGGGGCGACTGATGCTTCTCGACGTCCCTGCACATTGTGTGGAAGCCCCCCCACCCCACCCCACCCCCGGGTCATTTCTACCTCCCCACCTAGCGGTTATCCTAGCAGAGGGGCTCCCCTCTCAGGTAGTGATACATATACACAGGGCCCATATGGAGGGTCTCTGGATCTGCCTTAAAACAACGCTATTCAAGTACCACAGGAAAAAAAAGAACAGGTGTCACAGCACGAATGCTTCATTTATCATATCGTTAGCTTGCCTGTCACGTATCTGGGTTACCGTCATTTTCTTGTTGTCTTAAGGATGATATTCAATTAATAGGTGAGGCCTAACAGTTGCACGGTGGGGGTAATCAGCTGCACTGTGTCTGCACGCGGGTAATTAGAGCGGGGCAGCCGGTGGAGCAGCGGGCGGAGCAGCGGGTGGGCGCGACATCAAAGAGGATGCAGCGCACCTGGCTCTGCAGTCCCTGGGCCAGAAAGACAGGCAGATAACCTCACTACCGCCCCCTACTGTTCAGTGCTAAAGGCACACCTGGGGCTTATACACACAGCTGATTTATCTGTTGGAGACCTTCCAATAGTGAGACATCTTGAGAGAAACCTGGCTACAGAGGGGTAACCCATTCTCTCTTGGCTGGCCTGGTGTAGTGTGTGTGTGTGTAAAAATACAAACGTATACAATGCAGCAGGTGAGCATCAATGAGTGTTCCTTGGCAACCAGGGCAGTTCATGTCTTGTTCATTATTCGTCAGCCATGAAAGCCCGCAGAACATTCTCCAGGCCTGAGGTCTGCTTTTCTAAGCAACCCTGAGCCGACAGCAAGAGCCCTTCATCAGCACGTGAGCCGAGGTGAGCCATCTGCGACCTCCGAACTCCGTCTGATCATGTGACAAAGATAACACTTGTGTCACCGTGGGGGGGAAAAAGGCAGAAAATAGCTTCGAACTGCGGAGAAGAGCAGCAAATCCACTGCATCTCCAAATCATTTATTAGAAAGCAGGGAATGAAACGTTAATCCCTAAATCACGACTCTATGAACGAGGCAGATTACAAACCCCTCACAGCACACACACTGACGTTCCCTGTCGGCCCACGCTGATACAATATTGGTACGGTGTCATGAGGTCAGGGGGTGGAGCCACAGCAAGGTTACTGCCCCCCCCCGCGCGCACACGCACTCACAAATACAGTAAATGTAGAGAACATTCACAGAGGGGGACCTAAAGATGCTCAGAGTAGGGAAATGCAGTATGCAGCATGTAGCAGAAGAATGATTGCTGTTATATGGTACACAGCAGGAGAGTAGGGAGTTTATGTGCGTGTGTGTGTGCGTGTGCACATGCGCATGTGTGACTGTGTGTGCGCTATGTGCGCATGGGTGAGTGGTGTGTGTGTGAGAGAGAGAGAGAGAGAGAGAGAGCGCGAGCATGTGTTTGTACAGAAAATCCATTCCATTTTGAAAGATAAATGTAATACATGCAGTCACAGACTCCTGTGAGCCACCATCCGTAGCCTGGCCCAACTGGGGACATGCAGAGTGCTGAAATGGGGGGGGGGGTTCTCCCCCCCAATGCAATGCATTATGAATATGCCACTGTCTGCAGATTCATCCACACACTTTGCCATTCCTGCCAAATGCCTTCTATCCAGAGATCTGGGATTTATGGTATCTAATGAAATATTTCATTAGTTTGAATTGCTCTACATGGGGCGCTTAGAACAACTGCCAGGGATGGAGAGAGGGAGGAAGACAGAGAGAGAAAGGGACAACCAATGAGTATATTTCAGGATTTGGGTATATTTTTCTGTACACAGTAGCAGTATGTCTAGATCTATGTTTGTGCATTAATTTGTACATGTTCTTTTTCTGTGCTTTGGGAACATATGATTTATCTTGTCATGCCAATAATCTATTTTGAATTTGAAGACTGAGAGGCAGAGAGAGGTTGAGAGAGAGAGAGAGAGAGAGAGAGAGAGAGAGAGAGATACATAAATGCACGTGCACATATCCCCCCCCCCCCACACACACACACAATGAAATAAATATACAAATATAATTAATATTTATAATAATGTAGACATTTTCCATTCAATGGTCCTTCACATACAATTTCTGACCATACCATATAAATGCAGTTCAGTCGTTATCTGCAACTCCCCTCAGTCCCAGGTCATCCCAGTCACCGCACGTACAGTCTTTGCTCCCTTATGGGTTATCGCGGGACTCAGATACTGCATTCACAATTAATAGAATAAAATGCTTGAAGCAACCCGTTAAGGGAGGAGTGATTTCATTGACCGTGCATATTCTGCACCGACAGCAAGAGTTTCGACGCATCGAGAACTGTCTATTAAATAGGAGGTGGGCATGCAGCAACCTTGATATTGAATCGTTATAATTACTCCCCACAACTAGGTAAATTCGGTTTCTGCATCTGTTTAGAGGCAAGGGAGGTGAAAAATGCCAACCCTGCGTTGGATGTCTTGCCTCCCCCTCGGCTGGTCCCTCCCATCCCACCGTGCCATGATAATAGTCACATTCAGCGGGAAAGGACGGGGGCAGATATGCTAGCGCAGTATTTGAGCTGATGATTTGCAACGAATTAACTGCGTATCTGACAGCAGTGGAAGGAACCGCAGGAGCTGCTGCATCACACCTTTCTCGAGGTCTGGCGAGGCGAGTAATGCAGAGTGTATTCGTTCACGAGACAAAGAAGTTATTGCGGGGGTATTTCTACGGAATCTTTGGATATCTCTGTCATTGTAAAGGATTACCGTCCAGCGGTGCTTGTAATATCTAAAGGGAAACCCCGCTTACTTTTTATATGGCAAAGTTTCTCGCCGAGCTGTTGGGATGTACACTGCCGGAAAAGGGCACTTCTCCCATGTTCGAGGTAAGGCAGCTAATTTCCTTATATTGACGCGTCGGGTGATGGGTTTGTGTGACAGTCAAAGCACCTGCTTAAAAATATGACTTCGCACCTACGTATTTAAAATCGTCCTTTCCGACAGAAGATATTGCAATACGCCCTACTTGCAATCAGCGAGACACTTATAAGGCGTTAATTAATTGCAACGGGGAATTGAATATTCATTAGTCATATATACAGTACGTAGCATCTTCATACAAAATCACCTATGGGTATTTAGGTACACATTCTGCTAGTGTTTTATATACCCTGTTCTAATTTGCAGCGGTTTTCGTTTCCAGTTGTCTGGAAAGACGCCGGTTGTAAAGGAACTGCTGAGTACGCTCATTGCTATTTGGACTGAAGTTTCTTGGCACTCGCCGAGTGCGTATTTGGGTCAGTGTGCCACAACAACCTCACCTGCAGAAAGATGGAGAACACCCCGAGTTTTAAACGGGAGCGCGGAATCGTCTCCCAAAGGGTGGCACATACTGTAGAGGCTCGAGACGCTATCGATATCGCTGAGACAAAAACTGATACTATATAGTCTCTATAGTGAAGGAATAAAATGTTATGAAAACTATAGAAACGTGTTGAACATGTTGTGTTGAATGTTTTAATCAATATTCACTCAAGTTTTTACCCCACCTCCTGAAGCAATAGCATGAAGAGAGACGTGCACTAACATTGATCATCAGAGAGACCTTGTTGCCTCTACGCTGTATTTATTGATGAAATGGACATCCCCTTTAATGGCTGGAGTGCAGACGTGCTTTAGTCAGCTCTGCGTCCGTTTTTGCTGACTTAAACTCCTACTCCATGACTTTGTGGGAGGAATACAAATCTCGCTCCAGACAGAAATCTCTACAGTGAAACAGGAGAGGGAAATCTGTGCATCCACAGGCCACGGCATCTGGTTTATAATTGTTTGGATTAGCTTGTCATTTCATTGGAATAATTTGTTGTATTGCCTGTCCAAGTAATTCAAGTGGTCTTAATACACAGCACACAAGAAAATTATGTGCTAACTGATGTTCAGGTTGTGTCAGATGGCTCATGATCTGTGGGTACTGGTCCCAGCACAAAGGGAAAACAGTCATACAACCGATTAAGAAAAATTAAGCCTCTGCCAGTTATATAAGAGAAAATACAGGATTCTCTGTGATTCCATCAGATCAGCTGTCCAGCTGCTCCTGTAATCTTGCAGAGCCTCACTGTCACTGCCATCTCTCTCTCTCTGTCTCTCTCTCAGGATGGAGTATTTGTCCCCTCTTCACTGCAAGCTTATTTATTAATTTTTTAATTAATTCTGCTCAAAATCTGCTGTCCCAGCGTGTCTCAGAACAGTGCACGGTGTTGCCCCGTCCGATCAATCTCAGAGCAGCCCCACAGGCACCTGACCTGGTGGCCTTAGTTTTTGGGCTGCCTGGTCTCCCCTCATTTGTGATTCATGCAAACGTGAAGGAGGCGGGGAACCTGGGCTCGTCCAATCACATCGCGTCATTGTTCCCGACTGGTGGATTGCTGGAAACCTAACCAAGCAATGCCACAGATTCATAGCAACTGACAGGAGTTATTTTGTTGGAGGATAGCTCTGAAAAAGGTGTTATGAAGCCTGGGTTGCAGGAACGAGGAGTACATTGCGGAGTTTCCATGCAGTTTTGCTGTGTCGTCCACCCATGGTTTCTGGTCCCAAAAAACATGCTTTGTTTATAGTGGGGGGAGGAAGATTTCGGCGTTTTAGCCGAAGCAGATGAAAGCAGTTCTGTGGTTTTGTGAATTCAGTCCACATCTGGCACTTAGTTGCAGACAGATTCAGACCAAAAACACTGTCTGATCCCTCAGCATGGATTTAGCCTGTCTGAAAATATGTATTTTTTCCAAAAGTACATGAAGATTCATTGGTGGGTGAAACACTTCAGAAGACAGGACAAAAGGACCCCAGAACACATAGGGGTCAATAATTTAGTTTTGATGTGTAAGCAATGTAATAATGTTTCGTCAAAATAAATGTTTCATCATTTAATACTTTTCCTCGCTTGCTGGTCATATGACTTAGCTAGCTAACACATTTGCCTTGCTAGCTGCTGTTTGTGCAAACTAGCTGGCCCTAAGACCTAGCTTGCTGCATCAAAAAGCCAGCTAGCTGTCCTCAGAACACAGCTAGTTACCACTTTGGGCAGTTAGGTGCCACAAAGATGCGGCAAATTATACTTAAATTTCTTTTAGAAGGAATAATACCCGATTACGGAAGTATGCAAAAATACACAATACAGGTTGGAGGATTCAGCTAAAGCAGTCACTCTGTGCCTTTAAGCATCCTGCAGACCAGGACCAAACTCCAGCGGTACCAGTGCCAGCTGCAGCTCCCAGCCCCACCGGCTTCAGGACAATTTATGTTCGCAGTAGTGAGGAGCACTGGTCTGTGTGCTCAATTTGAGAAAGGGGGATTGCGAGTTTGAATCCTATGTGATCCCTCTGCCGCTGCATGGTGCTTTGTGCAAAATAACTCAATTGAGCTCCTGCAAAAGGATAAGGAGAAGGAGTAAGGAGGAAGGAGAAGCCCATCTGGGACTGGATTACATAGCTCCCAATTTGTACAGCCCAGCAAGAGTGAGGTGAAGTTGTGAGGCTCTGTGGGATAATGAAATAATAAGTTTCAGGACTTTGTCTTTTTCAAAGGTGAGAGGTCTGTCCAGTCTGCTTCATCGTGGGAGTTAATCTCTTTTTTTTCCCAGGCCTTGTGTCCTTGGGCAGCAGATCATCCTCCTGCCGTGGGTCACCGCTGGATTTTATCAGCAATTACAGGAACCCGTTACCTTCGAATGTCTCCGATTGAAGAATAATTGGCTAGCCTAATAGGAGCACCTGGGCGACTGGTCCACTAAATAGCACACTTGAACCCTCCCTCTCCTCCCATAAAACGCAGACCTCTGTGCTCTGCACTTGATTGTTTTGCCACAGCCGTTAGGGGGAATTTGGGAAAGTACAGTGCGCTTTCGTTTTCTGAAGGAAAAGAAAGAAAAAAAATCTACGTGTCATAACAGTAAGCTCGGTGCTTGTTTGAGCATGCTGTCGTGTTCCGGAAAGCCTTTCTTTGGAAGCGTTTGAGCAATTTGTGGCAATGCAATGTTTCTAGAATGATGTTCACTTCAAGTTTGCTATCCCTTGGGGGGGGGGGGGAGGAGGGGGAGGGGGAGGGGTTCTCCTGGGGGAGACATAACACCTCTGCAATAATTAGACAAACAGCTGTATGTTTGGTTTGGGGAAGATTATTTATTAATTATTGCCGTTTCCGACTGAGCTGCAGCCCTTCGTATATGCGTGTAGCTGCTCAGAACTCAAGCTGAGCACCAGTAATTAGCCGCTAGAGATGATGGTTAATCCCGCTGATCAAAATTCAGCGGGTACACTGGTTCAGATTTCACCAGTCTCCGTGGACTGCCATGCTAGGAATTTTGATTCCATAAAAAAAAATTTAAAAAATAAAAACTCCACATCTACATCTCTTGGGGTATGCCAAAGAACAAGCAAAACTCAGCATACCAAGACAAATAAGCAAAAACTGAGTCAACCTCTTGGTTAATCATTTCATGTTTTATCCAAGAGAAGTACCTGCTATTTGAGATTTATGGAAAGCGGTAAAGCCAAAATGTATTACAAATACCCTTTAATTAAAGCTGGATCTGCACATTAGCCACTGAATGGTTTGATTACAAATCTGAAATTGTGGAGTACAGAGCAGAAAAAAGAAAGAAAAAATGCATTTGTCCCAGACATTTTATAACAGATTATATCTAGGTTAGCAGTTCCGAGAAACGCCGTTGGTTGCACCCACACAAACACAAAATCACGAACAAACATCTTCACCCTTCCCCCTCCTGGGTTCCGGGCACTAACAAACTAAAATAAAGAGAAGAGAAAGTAAAACCCAGGACTGCTTTTCAGCTGCTGGGATCCGCTGGCCAACTTTTCATTTGACCGGTTTCTCTCTCTTAGTCTTGCGTGCTCAGAAACAAAACTGAAACGAAATTTAACTCGAAACGTGCTCTCGGTGTGAGCTCCCAGTCTCAGCCCCGAACTGTGGAGAGCAGCACACCTTTAAGCACCTGGGCTACTTAAATAACGCAACCCAGGTGCATGTGCTCTCTCCACTAGCCGGCGCAGCTGAGATCCATTCGGTTCACTGCCAGCCCAAATGCTACAGGGATGTTTACATTCGTTTTTAGTTAAAAATGTGTGATTCGAGTTCAGTATTCTGAATAGTTTTTACAGAATCTAGATTCAGAAAACAATTTCCACTGCTTTCAGTTAAGTGAAAGTCTTAAGGCTTAGAAGAGATGGCCATTCCAAATATCCATTTTACTTTTACATTTGCTTTTTCATTTTATGGCATAAATTTCCCTCCATACCCTGTGGTGATTCATAAGTCACATGTACGTTTCTTGGCAGAGTTCACTTTCGCTGCCTAGCTGAATCACGGATTGTTGAAAAAGGACAGATTTTGTGCTTTGAGAACTGCTTTCTTGCAGCTGCACCTACAGTAGAATGGTGAGGTGGGTGCCTCCTATAAGCAGCAGGTGAACTTAATGAAACGTCAGATCCTTTGAGCTTGTCAGGAATATTACACACGGAACATATCCAGGAACTGTGCAAGGCAACTCTGTAATGGGGTCTCTTTCTCATCTGCAAAATACCACGACTGACAGCTTTGCCGTGCAGGAGAGTACATTTAAAATGTCGCAGAATTCCTCTCTCAAACTGCTAGTCACATCTCCCCATTTGAACTCTGTTAGTGGTCGTAGCATCTGCGAACATCCTTGACTGGGTCGTGTGCATATCAGAGAGGGGTTCATCTGAAAGGGTGTCAGGACTGGGATTGCGAACATTGAGAACGGCTCCGACTCCATCGCGTCCCATCTGCTGGTGTCACCCTGTGCCTGGCGCAGTGGTCATGAAGGCGCATTTTGAGGAGAGGACAAAGAGATGGAATTGGCTGCGAATGTTCGGAATAAACAGAGCGATTTGTTCATTGGAATGCCTTCTGTCTTGCAGTCCTTGCTTTTGGTTAACAGCTATCGTCCTGTTTTCGAGAAAACGTTTTGGCACTCAACCAGTCCTTCTGTCTGATTCTGATTTCTCTTGCTCAGTTGCACTGGAATAGTACTTTGTTTAATAAAGAGAAAACCAATCTACAACCACCCATTACACGAAAGCCCTCAGGAAACCATACTTTATATTTTTTTTAATAAAAACAGCTGCTAATTGCCTGTCTTTATTACCAGTTCTTTTGATTTTCATTTCATAGAGTTGTCAGCAGGGTTGTAGCGATACATTGATCTGGATCGATATATCAGTTCAAAGGGCAACGACCCGATCCAATCGATAGAACCTGCAAAAATTGTTCTCTATCTTTATGAGTCATAGGAAAATTAATTTAAATTTGCCCACGATCTTATGGTGGTTTGCTCTCTAGCAACAGTGCCAACATCATTGTTTTACGTTTCTGACTCAACCTCACCGTCACTTGTTCCGAAGTGCCAGGTGACATCAATAATTTTGTGCACTCTCAACCTCAAATTGTTTGAATGTGTACATTGTAACAGGATTGTGTTAGATGAATAATATATATTGATTGTTTCTTACTAGATCAGATCATTTTAGATCGTATTGTAGAAAATTGTGATATCGCCAAATATCAAACCGATGCCTCAAAAATTGAAATCGTATCTTATCATTGAGAAGCCTGAGGTTTACACCTCTGGTTGTTAGCACAACAACATGGTGGTGTGGTGATGTCTCGTCTTCAAGCACCGGTGTGAATTTGAACATGCACATTACAGGTGGACAGGGTGGAGAATTAATGAGCCTCCATCATTTCTGTTCTCACTCAGATTCCTAAAATTGTGAGGTTTTTAATGCTGGTGCTTTTGCACAGTTACAGTATTTTCTTTCCCAGGGTTGAGAGCTCACAAGCACAAGGTTTGTCCTTGGACAATAAAGAAGTCTTCCAAATGTAAGTTTATATTGACAGAATTTAAGTTCATTGTCCAGGCTTAGTGTATCATAGCAACCGTGTTCTAAAAATGAAAACAAATTGGTAAAAATTGCCTGTCTGTGCCGTTTCTCTTCAAAGGTTTGAGCTCATGTGGTTGGCCTTGAGACTAGGAAACAAAAAAAGACCTGATATAAATTTCATTTCCTTCTTTACTTCAACACAGGTGTGCTATTCCATTCACAACCTCAATACATTCAAATGGAAGGGAAAATCATAGATGAAGACCTGTTTGGTTAAAAAAAATGTAATTATTAAGTGGGAAGATTTTTCATTTGCTACAGTGTGCAGGCATTTTTCCTATTGATTTGGATTCTGCCTCACCTGTACCTACGCTGTATTGGATGTGCTCCTTATTACTTAGTCCAAACCAGGAAAGGAAGTCATGGCCATGCGGCATGACTGTAACCCGCTTGGGGAGTCAGCAAGACTTAGGTAAATATTTCTTTCATTTTGTCTTCTGAATTTTTCTTTTAACCCTCCTTGGAGGGGAAACACAGATAGAGGGTGAGCACACACCTCAGGTAATAAAATAAAGTGTTTCTTGGATTTAGGTATTAGAAATGAAAAATAAACCAACTCTTGGCAAAAAACTCGCCGCTTTTCAGCTTGTGTTGCAATCTCCCTTTCTCTCGGTTCCTTTGTGCCTACTGAGAGGTCAGAGCAGTTTATATGTTAAAGAGCTAACAGGGCGCACCTGTGTGCAATTTCTGCTCTGAGAGTAGGCGTGGCCTTAATTAGCCCAATTCCCCCCCAAAAATTGTCCTGTCAGAAGAAAAGCAAGGAAACCAATTAAATGAATGTGTGAAGAGGTGAGAAACAGGGAGGTCATTAATTATGCAGATGCTGATCAAGGACACATCAGATCTTCATTAACCTGAATTCAAAAATTGTTTCTAATTGCAGTGTGCCTTGGGCAGTATAATCCATAAACTCAACACAAATTTATACAAATTTATAAGTTTATATTCGGTTAAAGAAATTATTGGGATATTTTGAATCATTTCGCATCTACAATTCCTGGTCTCGTACGGACTAACGAGTCCTTGTTAATCAATTTTTTAAAAATTAAAAACAGCTTGATCATGTTTAATAAAACCCATTGCATTTATGACCACGTCTTCTTTTTGTGAATACATGGACCGGAATTCTCTCTGTTAATTGCATTTTTTATGCTTTGCTAATCAACAACTTGCCCTGGAACCGCCGTGAAATGAAAATGCATCGATTATTATGTTTTCATTTTTTAATGTGTGTAATAATCATCTCATGGCCAAGGTGATAAGCAAATGCCCCTACTGGGGTTAATAAAGTATGACCTAACCCAACCCAACTAATCATCAGGAAAATATGGTGCGATATCCTGAGACGAGTAAATTGCATTTATAAGCTAATGTTTTCCCCACGAGACCTCATCCCCCACTGTCACCCCTCACCTTTCCCCGTGTCTGTTTGAACAGGAAGAAAGGCACAACCCTGAAATATATGCGCTTGCAATGGGAAGTGATTAGGCTCAAATCTCAGCAGAGCAAGATGTCACTCACCAGTAATGAGTTAATCAGGGAAGGTTTCTTTTGTAGCTTTGCATGGGGAATGTGCAATAAATTGAGTCTGCCAGTATGATTTTTAATGAGCTCAAGACAGCCTTGCTTACATACTTCTGGCAGAAGGTAGACTAGCATTATAATGTTGTATTGATATTTTTTAAAAAATCTGTTGAAGGATTTAAATGAAATTAAAGCACTCACTGGGTGAAACGTATCTTTGCAACATCGCATGTAATGTGTGATTTTAAAATCTTGTGTCATAACTTCAGTACTTTTCATTTATGAAAAATGTTGGTGTGCAGCATATTTGGTCATGAAACTAGACTAACCACTGTGTGAGTGGTTGAGGAAGTATAAACGTAATCAGGGGTATGTTACAGTATGCACTACCTATAGACATTTACAGTTAATACTACTCAAATTACACAGCACAGTTAAAATCTTATATGATCACATTAGAGGGCACATGCAGTTTTGAAAGAATATAAATTCCAAGTGGTGGGCCACAGAAAAATGTATTCACTGTATAGCCTTGGAAAGTTTTGGAACCATTGATGTGCAAGATCAATCTAGTGTCAACCACTAGAGGGCATGCACTTACATAGTACTAACAAAGCTGGAACATGCACTACAACCACTGTTTGCCAATTGAAGAGAAAATGTTTACAAGATTTTTACTTGCTGATATGACCAATCGCTTTACAGAGTTATTAATGGTATGTTTTTATACCCCCTCTTTCACATTTCAGTATATTAGAATATTTATCAGACAGTCTTATTAGAGCAACTTATACAGATGTTTTTTTACACACAATCCATTTATACAAGCGAATTTCCAGGTAAGTACCTTGTACAACAGCAGTGCCCCAGATGGCCAGGCAACTGAGTTATAAGGCATTATAACATCACACTACACCACTACTGCAGATTTTCCCCTATTAGACATGCAAAGTTGTATTTATCTGAACCAGACAATGCATTCCCTGCTTCTGAGCCCTTTAAGGGTTAAGGTCACAAATATGTAATTAGATAGTTCTTAACTGAAAATTAGAATACTGATGTAACAACCACTACTGGTGATTGAAAACATTGGAGTTCTAGAACACTGTTCAAAAAAACCTACTCTTCAAAGGGCTATGAACTCTCGATAAGTGCAGCGGAGGTTACATGAGGCGAGGTAGTGAAGATCGGTTCAGTGAAGACACACTTCAGGCTTTGCTGAGCTAGCTGATGACAAGTGCCCAGCGTATTCCCAACTGTCCCTGATGGTGAAAAAACCAGTGGTGTGAGGCAAAAAAACAATGTGTGAATCAGGGGGACTACCACCCAAGCTATAAATAAGTACTGACTGACCTGCTTATGCCCTCCACTGCAGACAGTGCATCTCTGCCCTCAGTTGACTGTCTCTTGCCTCACTGAGTCCACTGTCGAAAACATCTAGCTTCTGATTATAGTTTCTCCTGAAAATGTTTCCTAAACAAATAGAGTAGAACTTTCTCGGCTCAAAGGTTCGTGAAAAGTTTGAGCCTGTGTGTGAAAAGGTTGAAATTGCTTTTTAATGTGATAAATCTAGGTTTGCGAAAGTTCTTTTAAGGTGCTCAGTTTTCTGTAGGTTCATGCATTTCATGAATTTATGATTTTTCTATAACTGTAACTATCCTTTGAACTTAAAATCAAAAGTGCTGTAACTTCAAAGACAGCTCTCTGCTTTCAAAAGCATGCAATCTCCCTTCTGTAAGATGCACAGATTTTTTTTAAAAAAAGCATTTGATTTATTTATGTTTTCCCAAAAGACCATTATAACGTTATTCATGTGGAAATACAGGGTCAGTGGTGCTGAAAGTCAACAATACCATGATTTCTTTCAATGATAAATACTTGTATGTCTGTAATAATAAAGGCTACTGCATGCTATGGGTAGCTTGTGTTACTGGAGATTGAATGCATTAACTTGATGGCTACTGGGGTTGAATCCCCAGTGAGACTTAAAAATGTACATGAATAGTCCGAGAACGTTAGGACTACCTGGTCCTAATTGTTAGTTGGGTTGACTTCTGTCCAAAATGATATCGAATGGATGTTGTTCGAAGCCTTTTAGGGGAGTTTTTGGAAGGACATATGAGTTGAGGTTAAGTGTACGTATTGCAGTAGTCAGAGCTGTACTGAGGTAAATGACATTTTGTGGTGGATATAGCATAACCTTCACGGTCCGCAGTCTCTTCGGAAGGATGTGTGGTGCATGTTCACCTTGTCTCGGATCTGACAGCTGGTGCCCAGCTGTTTACTTGCTCCGTTAAACACAATGTAAATGTAATTACAAGCTTAGCGCCTCTCTCTGAGCTGCAGGTACGTCTTTCTGAGCTTCTCTCGCACCCAGAAACTTTCAGTAAATAAAACAAACGCCACCTGGAATGACCTTGGAAGTCCTTGACCGACCGCACGGAACTGCCTTGTGTTCTGTCATTGGCTGGAACGCAAGGGAAGGGAGGAGTGGCAGCTTGAATATCAATCGGCAAATCTGTTTCTATGACACGACCGCTCCAAGGTTTGGATCAAAATTCACTCCACAAATGGTATCCTAATGAATTGAATATTCCCCAGGTGTCCCGATGCAATGATGTAATGAACAGGAGTTATTCCTGAAATGGAAAATGATAACTTACCTTTTTTTCTGTAGCGTTTCCTCATAATTATGTGCATTTTAATACTGATTAGGCATCCAATCAGTCCTGGATTGCCAGTAAAGGTGGTGTTTATGTAAAAGACAATGTCTGGCTCATTGTCTTGTCTGTGTATTTTGTTTTCATTTATTTTATTTATTTTGCAGTGGAGATATGATAAAAATGCATATGAAACCTGGTTTGCCTTGGGCAAGAACATGAGGACAGACAGATTAAAATCTATGAGGAGATAAATATAATCGGTGTGGAAAATACTATGCTGACATCGTAAGACAAAATGACCAACCCTTATTAAATTATGCTCAAGGATAACCAGGTTCCCTGATTACCATAGTGATTAATTACGAATGTAAATAGGCAACCCTGTGAATCGCTTGGTACACAGTAGAAAGTGATCATACTAATTTACAAACCAATTAAAGGATTATTTAAATGAGAAAGATGTGATTGCTAATAGAGTCAATTTGGATTTTATTTTTAAGTAATAAAAAAAAGTCCTGTTTTGTTTAGTTCGCTAAAATGAGTCCACCAATCCCACCCTTGCAGCGTTTGCACCTTTATCATGACCCATCCCCTGTCCCAGATTGCTTTGCTGCCTGATGATCAGATTGAAGGACCTATCTGTGGGGTGGAACCTCACCTAGTTTTCTTTGTTGATGACATAGACCACATTAAATGCTATGTTGTGTTCCTCCACTGTCTACATATTAGATATATGTATTAATAATAAATATTGATGAAAGATTTGTAACCTGTAGTCAAAGGTGTGTGAAGGCTACTCTTTTCAGCCTCACAGATCAGATAGTCTCAATGCTCATGCAGCCCCCTCCCCCCCATCCTCTCATTAATTCCAGATCAGAGCCCTTCTCCTGTACTCAATCACTTGTGCCCTTGGGATCTGCGACAGCATATTCTACACACAGCTGCTCTTATACGGGCTGTGATTTACATACTCTACAGTTTTACATATTACGTTATATACTGCTGCCGGATGTTTTATTGAAGCAATTCAGATTCTGGCACCATGCTCGGGGGTACCTACAGTCACAGCAGGTGCAGGGCGTCCTTTAACTGAACCTGCAATGATCCATTTATGAGCCTGGTTTTCATTCAAATCAGAACTAAGTCTTTGAAGTGTAATGCACGCTTTGGATAAATAAGTTACTATGAACTGTCTAATTGGCTTTTCTCTCAGCTGGACATATTTATCCTAAAGAATCCCCCGAGAATACCTCTCTCTTGCTGCTTCATCCTTGCCGTATCTGTGTCAAATTGTGCCTTATTGGCATGGCTTAACTGGATATAGCTTTGGGAAAATAGAAATTGTTTTGAGCTTCAAAACGTTTGGGGAAAAAAATTTCTTTTTTTTCTTGATTTGGCTCTGTACTCCATAACCTTAGATTTGTAATCAAACAATTCACATGTGGTCAAAGTGCTCATGCTCAGGGAATTATAAGAGGAAATATATAATTATTTCTTCTCAACTGTCTTTTAGTGTTCCTAGCAGAGCATTATTCCTTGTACTGGCCACGTGCATTTATCAGTTCAGTAACCAAGCAACCAGCCCCCATTATGCTGTTCAGACCTTACATTGTGTCCTTCTGATGGCCATTAGGATAATGTATTCATACACCTTCCATTCATAGTACAGTTTCACACCAGTCACAGTCAATTCAGCCCAAGCTTCCTGCTCCTCCAGATAGAGAAACCAAATGAAAATACTGCAGATGAAATGGATGGAGAGGGCAAAATACTGCTCAGCAATGGTGACCCTTGCCTAATGTGCATCTGCAGTAATTCCAATTGCCATCAAGCTGTTCTCATTCAAATGCAATACAGCCAGCCTGGAAAACAGCATTTTTCATTCTGCGGGTTGTCCAAAATGATGACATTTTTTGAAAAATACATGACAAGAAGGATTGTGTTCAGGAGGATATGGTACCTCATTTAAAAAATATCACAAATCAAGATGAACATACAATGTTCTCCTTGCAAAATATTCCACTTCTGCTAGGGATAGTTACTTTGCTGATTCAAACTATACAGCAGGGATCTCTCCGGAGTGTTATTTGCCCTTGACAACGTTCCACGCACGGAGTGATCACAGCACAGCTAGTTCAGGTGGGCTGGGGTGAGTTAGCAGCAGTGGAGTGGAGTGTCACTTCTCAGTGATTCAGTAACCTGCATGTGTTCTGTGGGGGGCCAGGTGGAGGGAGGGCGGAGGGGGGAGGTAGCTGATGCAGCTGGTGACAAGCGAGGAGCCTCTTTTAACAGACTCCCCTGCAGGCCCTTAATTCCCTGTTTGTCATCCCTTGCTGGGCGAGAAAATGCCACGCTGCTTTTTTCATACGGTAGGCCTGAAATCTGTCATTCTGGTATGAAAACACACATACACACACACAGACACATGCACAAACACATGCACACACACACACACACTTTCTCTTTCACGCACACTCAGTCTCTCACATACACACACAATATCTGTTACACATATTCTCTCATATGCAATCTTTCTGATACACTGATATCTCACCATGCCAGTGTATGCACATGCACACACATACACACACACACAACAGCTTCATGTATTATTCCCCTGCTGTGTGCTTGGTAATGAAAGTGTGGGGCCACACAGACAGAAAGAATCTGAGTGTCTGTGGTCTGTGGAATTATATTAAGTATATGATGCTTATGTACACTATGGAAGTATATTATCTAATGGTAGTGCATTATTTCTCCATGAGCACTCACTGCTGATTGACCAACACACTGTGACTGATGGACAAACTGTCTTCACTACATGGAAATGGATCAGTTTATCTTTCATTTATTTATTTTTTTTATTTTAAAGACGAGTTCTTTGATCTTTAACAAAATGGCAGGCAAAGCAAACCTAACAGGAGGAGGAAGGGAAGGTTCCGGGATGGGCTGTAAAAATCTGTCCTGTTAATTGAAATGTCAGCATGAGTCTTGTTAATAGAAACTTCTTGCTATTTTACTTCTGCTGAGCAACACATGCCCACGTGGGACCTCATTTAAGAAAAGATGCCTCTCGCCCTCCCGCAAATGGCCTTTCCAAGCTAGCCAATGTACAAAGACTTCATGCACCCTATCAGTCCTCCCCCCTCCAAAAAAAAAAACTGTACAGATTTAATTAGCATGTTCACACTTTACCGTTATCCAGACAACTCACTTGGGATGTGGCGTTTCTCTCTTTTAGCATTAATTAGTGTTAGCCTTGCCCCCTAAAGTGATGTATGACTTTATGTAGTGCCGAGAGCAGTTAGACTGAGCGACTTGAATGTGTTGCTAGACACATCTTGACTTATTGCTTCTCCTGAAATGAATTTTTGATTGCACCTCATTATTTTGTTTTTTTCTGACAGTATCCTGTGGTTGAAAATATTTTTGTCAGTATTTTAAGAATAAAGAACATTGGTTTCTAATAGTAACTCAGTAATTAGTATACCATGATAGATAATGCAAGGAAGGAAATGGCTATTTCGTCGTTTAAATGAGCAGGATGCTGGGATTGGATGACTCTTCATTGCTGTATTCTGAGCAGTGGAGGACCTATTTATCAGCAGTGGCTTGGAGCTGGAATGCTGTAAACCTGATTTTATACCATAGAAATTCATGCTATTTAGTAAAATAACAAAAAAATACACATGAGTACTCAAGAGCCTTTTTGTAAAGGCGTATGTCCCTCTAAAGCTACAGATATGGAGATCTAATAAGTCTACTCTGCATATTAGTCTTGACATATTGCAAAATTTCAAAGAGAGAATCTGCCGTCTTTTCAACAACCCAATGAGCCGTTCCCCCTGATGAATGTGTCTGCCGAAATGACATCATTCAAATGTCCCAAATACGGGAAGGGAATGACACGAAACCTGATTCTGCAACCAATTAGTTTGTGTTTGGAGCATGAAAGTGACTGTCACTATGATAAGCCAATGATGCCATTTGCATTCCTGTCGTGTGCCCTGGCAGGCTCGTAAATGGAAATGCAGCGGTTTCCTGCCAGTCGACGCCTGTTATCTTCTATGTTGCTTTGACTCACTCCCAGTCTCCGAGCTTTCATTTATTCCTGTGCGCGGCGCAACTTAATTTGTAAAAAAAATTCTTGTGTGCCGTGTATCGCTTTCTTATCCGTGCAGGCTACACCGTTTTAATTGAGGAGTTGACAAAACCCGAGCATCAAAGTTGCTTGTTAGCAGCAATGCTCCGCTGGAGCAGAGGATTGTGGGATATGCAGAGGTGTCTGCTTTACGCGCGTGGAAGCGGCGGCGCGTAATGATTAAAGGAACATCCCAAGGCGTGTGTAAATCGGGGAATGGGTTCCTACGACGAACTTGTGCGTTTCTTTCTCTACCAGCTAATGAATCTTACCTCTTTCTCTCCCTCCTTGCAGTCTCGGAGTCAGCCCCATATAGGATTGAGACACGCCACCAAGCAGAGGGTATGTTGCAGCTGAGGCTTTTGCCTCGTTCATTTTTATTGTAGCAATCAACCATTTTTTTCCCTCGCTTTTTTCATCTAAATGTATTTTTCTACCATCCGTCATGAACATCATTATAAATGAGAGCAATTGCTCTCCTATCATAAATACCAAAATGGTATTTTTCTGGCATATTTTTAAATAGCTTTTTTTAAGTACCATTTTCTGTCTCTCATATTTTGAATGCTTAGGCTATCCCATTGACATGACATCATTTTCCAATACACATCCTCCAAAACACCATCCTCTGTTTGTCTATAATCTGCAGCCCACAAATTGAGATATGTAGCCATTGCAGCAGAAGACTATCCCTCATCCACAACTCACTCCTTCTGGCCACAAGGAGTCACTATAGCACCCTCCCTACGTCATATTATTGCCATTATGTGGTGCCCAACATCCAATCACAATGTCCCTCTAGCACACTTAGGCTTCTGAAACGCGAAGGGCCAGTTCTTTACCCCACACTAGGGGCCCTCATGCAACAGAATACCGTGACCCAAAAGCTCCTTCAGATGACCGAACTGTCCGCCATCTCTTGCGATGCAGGAGCCCTGTGCGAGACGAGAAAGTGCGCGAGCGGCACAAATCCGGAGCCCCCGGCTTTAATCCCGCGGCGTGTTTACGGTCACGGTTTTATCGCCGGAATCCTCCGGAATGCTTAAAGGCATCGTCGGCCTTCCTGCATTCTAATTCCCTCTGTCTGTCAGAACCTGTGCTTTTCCAAGCCCCTTTCCCGTACTGTCTGAACATAGTGTCTGATTCAGGGTAAAGTGAAGGATCCTGTTCTTTTGGCCTGTCGGTCTCTGCTCTCTGTTCGAGGTGGTCAGAGGCTGCTGTTTTACACCTTTTGCAGTTATGACTGTGAACCTGTAATATTGCCATATTTGTTCCATATGCAGGCTGTTCATTTATCTTGCTGTGATTGCAGCAATTGAATAAAAAAGCAAGCAAGAACAGGAAAGCTGTTGAACTAATGTAACTGCGGCACTCAGTTTTCCAGACTGTAGAGCAACTGGAGAGAACTCGAAATGCTGAATGCTTTGATTCTTTCAGGTCACAGAGTAACACCAAATGGTGCTGAAAGTGTGAGGGCGGGGAAGGGTGAAGACCAGACGCGACCAAACAGGGGATCTATAAGTTACCAAAGGGCACTCCAGTAACCACTGAGTCTCGTGAGAGACGAAATAAGGGGGTGCTATACTCCTAAGGGACGTATCCCAAATAATGAATAATAAACCCCTAAACGGGTAACTGAGGAAGGAGTATATAAGGAAAATAAAGGAATAGGGAAATGAGAAATGAAAAATAAACAACTTCGAACCGAAGCTGAGAAAAAGAAAATGTCTTTTCAAAAACAAACAGAAGAAGTTCTGAGGCCAACTAAAACCAGGGGGGAAAACTGGTTAGTAAAGGGCAGAAAGGTTTGTGCCCCAACGGTGACACAATAACCCCTTAAAACCGCCAGCCTCAGAATCTGGACCTATACCGTCCTAATACCTTTTTCCAAAAAAACAAACAAACTGAAGTCAGAATTCTTTTTTTAAATCTCTTTGTTCTTAAATTCCTTATACCTTGCTCAGGAATACGACAGGGAACTGGCTAGGGCAAAACACGTTACACTCAAGCACCGTTCCACTGCCTACTGACGCTTTAAATACCCAGCCACAGGTGTGGCTGGTAATCAGCGGAAGGTGTGAGCAACCCCCAGGTGAAACCGATCAGAGGTAACCCTGCAGGAATGCATGGAATGTTCAAGCAGGAACAATCCTCCCACAGGAACCAAAAATAACGATTAGCCGAGTGGCTAATCTGCAAGCTCGAACTAATCGTCCCCACACACCAAAATAACGATTAGCCGAGTGGCTAATCGGAATGCTAACCACTGAGCCGGTGCAGGCACAGAAAAATGATCTACCTGCACAGAAACCGTGACAGAAAGCCTCTAAAATGTTTGTCAGTTGACTCTTCTGGGGATGCAATTGCAAATATAACATTTAAAACTGTCGCCAGGGGAAACAGCTTTCAGCCTTATATCATTATTTCCCCCAACGTTGTTTGATTTAATGCAAAATCACGGTTTAATCTTTATTTGGATGCTGTGGACTTTCAGATTAAATTGCTTTCTCTGAAGTTAAACCTTTTTCAATTCTTCTTCCACAGTGGAGATACAGATGACCCTGAAAGGTGTCATTTGTGAATCGTAAGAATTCTCACTGATTTCGGAGTGTCGTAGTGTCCTGCTAGGGAAGCTCTGTTTTGTGTTTTTTCACTCAGTAAACTGCCTACAGTGCTGATGCATTTCAGTAGAGCTGGACAATGCACTATTATACTAAAAAACCCTTTATAAAAGCACCTTTTAAATGTTTTCTTATATCTCATGGAAGTTAGACATGATGCAGTGCAGTGTGTTCAGATATTTATAGTGACAGTGTCGCTAGATGCAGAGTTGTGGTTTGAGAGTGAGTGGAAGAAAAGATGCCGGTTGCCAAGTCTTGGGGACTGTCTCTTTTGTTGAAATCCAACTGTGCTATTCTGAAACCCTACTTTGCAAAATCCAGTTCTCAGTTCAGCCTAATCATTCTCATTCTAAGACACTCAAAAGGGCCAGTGTTGTAGTAATGACTTAATCTTGAATTATGTTTTGAGTTTGGAAATCTTCCTGGTCTTGGTGCGGTTTGATTTAAATCAGACACAACAGGCCGGGCATTGCTATTTAAAGTCAGGGATATGTCATGTCTGTCTGTAGTGGCTAGACACAATTGGCTTCATTCTACTTAGATAGAGTTGGCTTAAGTCAATCAAGAATCCCCTGGATTGACTTAAGCCCACTCTAGTAAAATAGAGTGAACTTAAGCCAGTCAGAGTTCTTTGGATTGCCTCTTCATAAGCTCTCTTTAGCTACTTTCCCAGTGTCTACAGGCTAGCAGTTGCTGTCAAAGAGAGAAATGCCTCTCCTGTAATCTGGGCTAGCTGCCCTGTACTTGGCTGGGTGGCTTGTGGCATGGAAAACAATCACTGGCTCATGAGCGAGTGTTTTAGAGTAGTGCAGGAACATTATTGTGTATTTTTATCAAAATGAACTGAACAAGACAAAGTTTAAAGTAATTTATATTCCGGCTGCATTCCTTATTTACAAGGATTCCAAGGATCTTTGCTAGAACCTGCAATTTTAAATTACAAGGCCAGCTCAATAGTTGTTACAGGTCACCCTTAATATTATGAATTGCTTTTCGTCACATCTACTAGCTTTTGCCTTACATTACACAACCTGAAATTGTTTCATTTTTAGGCTACATGCGATTAACTGAGAAAACAAATAACAGACCTCTTGTAGTAGATAAATTATGTTTATTTGGTGCAGAATCTGATTCTGTAGTACATTTCAGATTAAGGATTTCTCTGGGGCTTTTCAGCATGGTTTCACATCTGACACAATTTCACTCACACACCAGTCCTTTCATTTATATAATCTTTCATCTTTCAGATACATATATAATTGAATAGCTCATCTGGCTAAACTGCATTTGGATTTGGTTGGTTTTTATTAAAAAAATACTTCCATAGGATTTATATTTCTGCAAGCATTTCATCATCATAAATCCATAAGTGTAATCCCTTGTAAAATGAAACAATGGGCAGGCATCACATCACGTTTCTGATAATAAAATGTTTCATTACATTTTTATATCTGGACACCCAGCATTGTGCTGTGATGACCTGCACGTGGTTTCAAATTAAAACTGACCAAAAATAATATACGGAGTCCTGTATTCTGTTTCATGATGAAAAATGGTGATGTTCAGCCATTTCCCTATCTGCAGTCTGATCTGTTCTGGCAGTCAGTCAGTGGCAGTTTCAGACAGAACCTTGTTTTAAGGTGAGGCTTTAACAGCACCTCATAACTGTAATGGAGGGGTCAAGGGACCGGCTTATGTATAAATCTTATAGGGATTCACAAAAAGAAAGTCATTCCACCCTGGCCACCCTACGCATTTGGGTCAACACAGATTCCTATATGGCTTTCATGGAGGGAGAATTTCTGGTAATGGATGTCTTTGTATTATATTGTCGGCAAAGTCGTGGCTTCAGTGCTGATTGGCTAGAAATGAAATGAGTTCAAAGGGTGGAACACCATCTTTCTCTGTTTCAAAGAGTGTCCTGAGGGTCACACTAAAACTCTTATAGGATACTGTTCAGTAGTCCTAGCTTCAGCCGGTGTACACTGGGTTCTATGTAAAACACTGTACACGACAGATGGGGCATGTTTCACAATTTTTTTTTTGAATACACATTTGCAGCAAAAGCTGAAATTAAGCATGCATTTAGATATACCTACATAAACATGAGAAGCAAAAGATCAGCATTAGAATTTAAAAAGACATTACGATGACAACCTTATCGATGCACAGGCCACATACTGTGACTATAATAGGTGCTCAGTGGTAGCACAGTGAGATGTACATCTGAACCTGTCCTGTGTCATTGTCTTGATGTCCTGAACTGCCCTCGATTTAATTTCCTGTTTTGAAATTCTGCCATGCGCTGTACACAAGGGCCTTTCAGCCACTCGTAAATGAGCCTCGTCTGAGGTGTTTGAATATTTGAATATTCTGCCAAAGTCTGTGTATTCTGCCTATTAATGTTTCATAGAGCATTGCTCAGCTGAAACATGAATAACTAATGAGGCGAAGAGGACAGGAGCGAGCTTCACTCTGCTGGTGTTTTCTGTCCCTCAAGGTCTCTCAAGGTCTATTGGCAGCGAGGATGCTTTCTGGCGTGAACGCCGTTTTATTTATTTCACTGTGAAAATCCACCCAAAAAACTCATTTACGCTGCAAATGAACGGGAGGGTAGAAGTGGGAGGGGAATGGAAAGGATCTTGCACAGCCAGTTAACAGAAGGTGGGAGGGATTAGGTGGCTATCGGCAGAAAACCAAAGTGGTAAAACATTTGAAAAAGGGAAACTGGAGCTAAGTGCTATGATAAGTCTATGGCTTGATATTATTTCTGAAGGGTGGCACCTTCTACAGCACAATGTCCCCATTACTGTGCTGCACCATTGGATTTCCCTTGGTCCCTTACCATCTTAAATCTAAGTACTGCAGCCCATGCAATGCCTTTTATGATGCAGCTATTTGGAAAGAGAATATACTAGAGTATAGTATACAGGTCTAACCATAAGGTATTCCTTTGCAGATCTACCATCTAGTGGCGAGAAACCTTGTTGCTTATAGGATGTAGGATTTAAAACTCCTTCAGACATTAGATTTGCATTAATCAAAAGGAAAATAAACACATTTTGTGGGACTGAGAGCTTAAACACAAACAGTGCACAAAGGTTAGAGTGAGATGTAGGGGATTTATAAAGAGAGGATAAAAAGATGCAAACTCTTTAGGATTTGATTTATACAATCCCCCTTTTCTAATAATGTTTAAGAGGATTGGCGATTCATTGGATTTTCAGGGTATGGGCCAGTTATCTTCAGTTAAAATGACCCAATTTCAAACAGTTAGCAAGACCACTCCTTTTAGCAGCACCATGTTCAGAGCAGGACTTTCCAGTGATTCGATTGCTGTTGAGGGGCCATGGGGGTGTTATTACAAACACAGGCAACCCACTTTAGGAGAGTCAACATTTAACTAAGCCGAGGCTGAGAAAATGTCCCGCTTATTGATTCCCTGCCTGACTCTCTCCTGGGACAGGCAGGATAATGCAGTAGCTGTATGCATCTGCATGCAGCTGTGGGAGTTTACGCAGAAAGCTGTCAGTGCTCAACTTGAGGTGATTAGGTTTGAATTGTTCATCTTGATAGCCTCCCATGAAACAACCCACCGGCTTTCTATTCATCGTCTCATTTGATATCGTGAACATCTTCATCTTGAAGCCTGATTCTATATCAAGACAGCCAATGCTTCACTATTTAGATGATATAAATCGACTTTTCATTGTCTTGTGGAGATCAAGCAGGCATGCTAAATATCAGTTGATATATCTACCTAAAGTGTCAATCAGTTCTACTATCTTGGCACTTAGTGAAATACCTGTCTCTAGGGAGCTCAAGCCAGAGCATGTATTATTGGAAATTATCTGAGCCATGCTAAGAGAGTGTGACGGGTGACATTGGCAAGTGTCACTGTGCTGCACATCACAGGGATGTACTACGACACTATATTATGCAGTTAGCGAGCCAACTTAAGCTTTCACTCTGGGTTTCCTGTATCACAAAGCTGACTCACTTTAAATCAGGGTACATCACCATGGTAATTTACACTGCACGGCTAACCCAATTTGGGGCAGGTTATGCCCAGGCTATCGGACTGAGACATAAAAGCACTGCCCTTTGGCCAATCAAATCCTTGGAAAAGGGCATCTCCTAATGTCTCCTAATTCTTCCTAATGACTGTGCAGAATTTACCTTTCGATAATTTCCATTTATGCCCCCGCGTTCTACTGACAGAACTCAACCTGAAGAATCTTGTTCACTTTGTTAATTCCTTTTATGAATTTAAAAGCTCAATTGAAAGCCTTGAATGCTTTTCAGTGAATACCACTGTTTAGTGTTTAAACAGCCAGAGTCAGATTGAATTGTAAAGGCAGCATATAAAAGCTCATTTAAAGACGTGTAGTCAGGCTGCTCCTGTTTTTAATCCGGGTTTGAGGCCACAGTGGTCATCACATGACTGCTGACATTTGTATCCACCCCTCAATCGCTACGCACGTTTCTACCACAGAAATACACCCAGAAGGGCCTGATACTTCATAATGTAAGCATTTCACAAAACACTGCGATTTCAGGGAAAACAGCTTAGTTTAACAGATTGACAGCTTCGTTTAACGCCATTATTTCTATGGTATAATATAGTCTGCAACTCATGGACTTGGCTGTCAGTTGTGAGTCATGTCATGTTTAATCTAATTTCCCTTGAATTCCTTTGAAGCTGCTCATATGTTGGGCATGCTATTTTTGCATGGGTAGTAATGCTTATAGACAGGTTATTGTTCATGTCATAGTTCTTGTAGAAGACTGCTTTTAGTTTTATGCTTGGTTAGTTCTACACACACAGTTGTCTTTATTCAGTTGTCCTTTTCCTGAGACTAGCTGGTTGCATTGCACTTCATAGTGCATCTTGGGAGTTTCAACTATCGCCTAATTATTTGGATCACTCAGTGCTCTACTTGTGCATGAAAGCACTTTATTTTGCCGAGTCAGCTGTTTCTTTATTTAAACCCTCAACTTTAATTAGCTGAGCGGGCTGCATCTAAATAAAATGCGGATGACGGCCATTACTCTCAGTTAAGGCACTTGTCTAAATATAACGACACTTCTTTTTTTAGCAGGATAATTAAACATCATTGTGGCTTCTGCATTAATGCGATGGTCGGGTGTTTAAGAAAGCTGTTGAGGAACTCAACTTTGAGTTTTCCTCAAAGTCCACCTGAAATGTATTAGTGTTCAGCATTCTCCATGTCATAATTTCACTCCATTCATGATCAAGGTTTCCTTTCATCATCTGTGAAAGTGAGTTCACTTTATGAAATCATTTAGACATCATGACATCATGGCTATTCTTTGTATTCTGATGCCTGATTTGGTCTAAAGTATTTTAAAAAAATGAAAACAGTTATTTTCAAAATGAGCACAGTGAATAAAAACAGTTTGGATACACCTTATATTGAATGCTAAAAAGAAATAGTAATTGCATTTTAATAACAGTTGTACGTGGTCAAAGCCGGTTTTACTGACAGTTTTATAACATAATGATGCAAGACCACTCTAGGCAACTATTTACTGTGTAGTTGCTACTTAAACATAATTAGTGCATGGGCTAAGTGTCAGGCTAATTAAGAAAGAAATCTGAAATGTACCCACCGTCAGTAATTTGTGTTCGGGTTAATGATGTAATTTGATCTCATTCATTTCCAGCCCACCATCTTTGGGACATTGACAAATGAGAAACCCACATGTGACCACAAAAGGGTAAGAGCAATCCTTCAACACTCTGAATGCTGGATATCGCTGTTTGACTCAAATGGAGCTACTATTTGGAAGGTTGTCCGTGGCCTGTTGTAACGTTGTCTCACAGACATAAAACATTCTTGACTTCAGGTTTGCTGTCAAAAAGGATTGGTTGAGAAATGAAGGTCACCTTGCTTTTATGTCACTACCAGATTCTTGACAGGAGAAATATGTTGACTTCCACACATGCTACTGTAGCAATGGGAGAGTTAAGCTCTGTGATCTGTAAAATTGGAAGAACTGCAGTTCATCATATGCTATCATCAGCTCACTGATTCTAACCAATCGGTATATTTTTCTATGTATAGCTACAATTTGATTGGTCCATATGAATCAGTGATTAGGTTCATTAATCCACACTTTCTCCACACTATTGTCGCCTACTGTACTGAATCATGTTATTAGCATCACTATCTGATTTTCTGCATAAGCCTTGGAAAGGATATGTTCATTTGGACACAATAAAGTAATCTGAAGCATTCAGAAGGCCATCATAAAGGCACAACATTTGTCATAAATACTGTACATGTGCTGAAATAATGGAAAGACTATTCAACAGTGAAAATCGTAGATCTCACTCATCTGTGGCACCCTGTCAAAGAGAGCTCTACACAGAAGCTGGATGAGCACCTTCAAATTAACACAAGGCAGCAAAGATTGATGGGATAATAAATGTGCCTTAATCCAAATGTGTATGGTAATATATCCCCTGTAATAAGCTACTGACAGGAAGAAAATACCGATTTAGCTTGTACGGGTTAGTTACCAGTTTTTTGCTGAAAGCTCCGTACACATTACAGCACCTCCATGTTGTTTCGAAATGCAAGAGATAATGGCGGGGACCACAAAAACCCAATTAACAGCAACAAAGGAAATAATTAAGCCTCACTGCGCTTGGCTAGATAGATATATTACAGGGGAAAGTGGTCCCATCTCATAAAAGAAAGACCAGGCCTGCCAACTGGCAAATGGCTTCTTTAATCTCACCGCTTTGGACCGGTAATGGTGGCTGTAGATATCAAGCGGCCTCTTTTCTCATTTGTCAGAAAACAATAAAACGCGCCTCTTTCCCATGCTCCCGTGGGGGCGTAGTAATTAAAATGGCTCCTTTGTTTCTACGATTCTTTTTTTTTCGGTGCATCCTGGTGTCCAGCTGGTGTTGGGAGACTCCCAGTTGTCCCCCTCCCCTCACAGGTGGGGTACGTGTTGGGGGGCTTTCCCTTGGACGCGTGCTGGCAGATTTGCTTCAGATCTCTCTTATCTGTCGTCTCATCTCATCTGTTGGCCGAACCAATGCCAGGCCATTTTTTGGGTTTTGTTGGACACAAGAGGGCTTGCATTCAACCATGCCAGTCTTTCATTACGTGATTTTGAATCCTTGCTTTAAAAAATAAAAACAATAGAGGAACAGGCAGTGCCATTCCCTTTTCAGCTTTTTACACAAATCAAAATGGTCAATGTTTTATTAAGTTTTGATAGTGTACACTGTAAGAACTTTGCTGTATAAATATTAGCAACAATATGTTAAGCATACGGTAGCAATACATGTAGCTAATGCAGTTAAATAATGCAGTTACAGTTACATGCTGTTTACAATTTCATTCCTACATTATTTTACAGTCTTTTACTGTAAAATTCTGACATTTTTTACAGTGTGCATTCTACTCTTACATAGTACTGTACATTTTACCTTTTGGACTCATAGGGACTGCTAAATGCCTGTAATGTATTGTAATGGACTCTCATAGCGTGAATAGCATGAATTAACATTGAACAGTGTACATCTTGCTGTTCTCTTGGCTTGCCGAGCAGCACTACTTGGTTTTTCTCACGTGACCCCTGTGCCTATTTAGGGTATGTTCAGAGGCTTGGAGTCACAGGTGGATCAGTACTGAAGCTGGCAGTAGATTATGCTAACACGCGCGTGCAGAACAATGCAATTTCTCACAAGGATAGCCTGACGAAGGTAGCAACGATATCACCGTGAAAGGGCTTAACTTCACTGAGCTGGGCTTAAGGATTAACTCAATTATAAAGGGATGAAAGCCCAAATTGATTTTAACAAGTCATTGTCCCCACTTCTCAGCTGAGCGAATCGTTCCACTGCTCACCTTTGTCCAGACAAAGCATCAGTGCTTTTAGGAGGTAGGAACAGCTGAAGCCACATTTAAACAGTCAGTCACTCCTTCAAACCCCTCCCATTCTGATGTTCTTATAGAGCATAAAAATAGTACATTATACACAATGGAAAGCCATGCTCGAATGGGTCTGCTGCAGACGCTGAACCCTATTGTCTCCTTGTCATCTCGCTGTGTCTTAATCTGGAGGAAATTGAATTGATGTGATTTGGCTCGGAGATGAATGCCAGTATCCTCTGTGGAATCACATTAAGGGAGATGTTTCAGAGGACACGGTTGCTGTATATTGTGTTGTTTATTGTTCCAAGTGTGTGTCCTTTGCAATGTCAATAGGCAGCCATGCTCACGGTCAAAAACAGGTGTGTGTAAACAAAGGGTTTTTCATCTATACCATTCTAACCTCTCACATAGTCAATTCATAGTGTGATTGCAAGACCATAATGCCCATGCTGACTGAT
This sequence comes from Anguilla rostrata, assembly GCF_018555375.3. NCBI lineage: Eukaryota > Metazoa > Chordata > Actinopteri > Anguilliformes > Anguillidae > Anguilla > Anguilla rostrata. The sequence continues at coordinate 34,302,494 of NC_057942.1, read as the reverse complement.
ATTTTCTGGATGCCCACATGCATTTTTTCAACAAATTTAAAGAAGGATTCTACTTAGTGAGGTATCACAATCAAGCATAAATAATTACACAGACGATTTCAGACCATTCTTTTTTTTAAAAATTGTATAAAATTAACTGACAACTCATAGGCTTTTATCACACTTATTTGAAGCCAAGTCCCTGTAATTCATAAATGACCAGGAACCTGAGCTTATTAAAAGAGAAGTGTATCCCATGGCAACAGGATACTAGAGCTGTCTGTGTGTGGCCTGTGCAGTGGAATCTTAATGAATGTTTGCTCTTCGGTGAAAAAACATCTTCTCATTCCACCAATTACATCATTTTTTAAATATCTTTCCTCGTAGCTTCTGAAACACTCTTTTGCATTTAAATTCCTCTGACTTTCCAAATAAACTTTATCCACATAAACGTTTTTCAACTTTGTCCACATAAACATTTTCAAAATCTCTGTAGTCAAAGAAGTTCTTCCATAAATTATGCTGTAGTTTTATGTTGTGAAAATATTTGAAAAAGCCTAGACCAGCAATTACTTGGAACTTATTTAATAGAAAATATGAACATTTCCAAGAAAACTTGCCCCAGAAATGTCTTTTGCGTAAATGTAAAATGTTTCATTTGGAGGTGTAATGTGGAGTAGCTGCGGTTAAGACCCTCTGGAGGCCCTCTGTATGATGTTTCACATGTCTTAGTTCTGTCAATCATTGAGCATCAAACGTGTTGGCAACATGTCATATCTACCGAGTTGCCATGGGAACCGGAACTGGGCATGTAGGATCGTGGTATATTTACCTGCCCTCTAGGGGTGGTACCCAGACCAGCACCAAATACACGATGGTGCTGCAGCTTCTGGAAATAATGTGACTCAGTCTGGTTCCCTTCATAAAAGATTGCCCAAATAATTGGCCACAACACCAGTTGAGAAAAAGAAGTTCTCGCAGAATTGTTTTTGCTGCATTTCATACATTCCATTTCATGTTGTATTTTGACCAGATCACAAATTAATGTTTGAAAGAACATGCAAGTGAAGTACTTCTTGTTCTAAGGAGAAAAAACGGGCTTCTCCACAAATGTGTGGGTTTGGTTTGGATCGTTGTTTCCTTTGACCCATCGGGATGAAGAGACTCATCTGTTCCAGAGGCTTCTTAGGCATGGCTGTCTTGCTGCCTCAGGTCAATCACCAGGGTGATTATGACTTGCATAACCAGAGAGAGAGACCCTCTCTGTGGCCTCATTCGCCCCCCAGCTGATTCTCGTCCATCAGCCTCGATCCGAACGGAATGCTCTGAATAACGAACTCTGATCCCTCGCTTATGTAATAATTCACAGTAAGTCTGGTACAGTGTCTTTTCTCATAGGTACATGATGAAAGAAATGATACTGGTAAAACAGGCTGTTTACACAGAAACAGACAGCATCGTTCCTTGCCACGGGTGTGGTAACTAGTCTGCATGAACGGCTGAGTTGAACTGAGCTTACTTTGAGAGCAGATCAATGAGCTTCTTCCAAACTTCCCTGACAGGAAATGTTGGGTGTGTGTGCCCTCAGATTTCACACAAAGATAAAACTGAAACTATAAATGTGCTTAAGGTAAGTGGACTAGCTAACTTTTCCTCCTAATCCATTTCCTTTGTGTTTCTTGTGTTTCTGTAAAGTGTCTTTGCGACCGTGTGTCTGGAAGAAGTGCTCTACAAACAAAATAGAATTCAAGTAATTTAAATGAATTGAAAATGGAGTTACATTCAACATGGAGGGGGGCACAACTGGGGATTTACCAGTATGCCTTGTCATTTAGAACTTCTTTCCAAATAAACATTCCCTATCTGGGAAACCTAGTTGCATCTAATGACTCTGTTCTGTATCCCGATAATCCTTTGACAGATCGATTGCTTCCTAAATAGAATCTCTATAATGAAACTCCTAACCATCCTCCTCAAACATCCTAAATATGTTGTAACCTGTGAAATCTTTAAGAAGGACTGTCTCTGTAGCTGCTGTACTGTACACTATGTGACTGTAGAGTAGCGAATGTGTTAATGTGCTGCTGAAATGGTACATTTTAGATGAGTATGGCTCATTTCATATAGACAACAGAGCCACCTGCCAGATTGAAGGAAGTTGAATATTGGGTCTTTGTTTATTAGGCATTCTGCTGTAGCTCATTCTGCATAATTAGCATTCTGGCCCCTATAAATTTTCTGATGCAAAGGACTTACACGGGACAGATGTTGCCACACCTTTGTCAAAAGGCTTGAGCAGACATGCAGGGACATAATTAATGTTACTGCAATGAAAAGACACTTGATAACGAAACACACATGAAGCCATGGGAGAAGTCTATGGCGGACATTATGACCTTTGCCCTCCCCCCCGTCAATCACGTCATAAAAGAAAAGAAGGAACTTCAGGAGCCGCTGTGCAAAAATGGACTGTCCTGCCAAGATGAAATGTATTCTGTTTTCGGTGCGTAGCACAACATCTGAAATCACCGATGTCGTAAACACTTGGAGAGTGACCTTCCTTGGCGGACGTGGCACCGCAAACTTCAGAAGTGCCTCAATAAAAAGCTGACTGCAGCATTTTTCTGCCAAGGTTGTTCTTTACGGGTGAACGGTCTCCACCCTGACACCTCCAGATGAATTCCCTCCGCTTGTGTAAAACTGCAAAAACAACCAGAGGTTGTACACCATGGTTTACAGCTTTCCTTTCTGCTGGCTATTCAAGAGTTCCTGTTATGGACCAGTAATTTTTAAACATACTCTGATATGCCTATTAATATTTAACTGTGTGTCTGACAATTCATGCTGTGGATAAAAAAGATGGAATGTGAATAAACCCATTTTTTTTCTGGGCTTAACATGAGAATCAATGGGAAATTTTTCAGCTGTCACTAGTCCTTCACTTATTTTTTTAGCTTGGGAAAAAAAGAAAAAAAGACATTTCTTTGGGTCGTTGGTTTTCTGGTTACAGAATAAACTTATTTTGACTGCATGTACCTTTTTACTGAATAGTGTAGTCATGTGATGAAAGGCTTGCATAAAGAATAAAGACAGGACAGGGTAGGGCTTCCCGGATTCTGTGATAAAATACTTAGCAAGCAAAGGAGGTTCTGGTGAATGACACTTTCACAAATACAAGGTCCCACACTGAGGATATACAACACCCCCATTGAGGGTGCACCATAGGGTGTTTTCTGGGGGGTTGCCACCCTGACATTAGAGCTGAGATACTCCATTTAGATTCTCACCAAGGCAGTTCTCAGTCAGTCAGCTCTCACTGTCCTTTGGAATGGCAGAGTTTGATAATGGAGTTATCTTATGTGTGCATTCCCAAGGACAGCCTACAACCAGGCTGGGGAATGGTACCGACTGCCTGCACCTCGGTTGGTCCAAAAATAGCTTTTGGTGAAGTTATTATGTTGCATGCCTCAAATCTGGTAATCCAAAAGGAAATTAAATGGGCTTAGTGACTTATGACCCCTGTTCGAAAATACCAGAAGATATCTCGCGTTATGCAGATTAACCCAAATATACTCTGTTGTCCTGTTAAACCCAGATGCAGGCTTCCACTAAAAGTGTACGGAAGCAGATGCTGCGCAGTATTTTAAGAAGTAAAAGCCTGTGTTTAAAGTTTTTGAAAATAATTTCTGTTAGGCTCGGGGAACTTTTACAAAGCAGGTGGAAGTGTTGGGATGCTGGCTGCCTGGGGGTTCTAGCTCCAGGCTGCGAAACAGTGAACCACGTTGCATGTTGGCCTAGCTCGTTGTGCAGTCCTACTGCTGCTTTTGAACTCATTTAAATTCCGTATGCCTATGAAATGTTAGCGAGAGACTTTTGTACGGTGAACAAATTTACAAAGATGTGTGAAACTTGATTTGGTCAAAAGTTCAATATGGAAACAGATTCGTTTGAAACAATGAAATGCTTACTGTGTTACACATTTTTGTATGGTAATTCACTTCCTGCTGACTAGATCAAAGTAAATCCATTCAATTTTGGCGGTTCATAGTGTTTGACTCTCACACAAGCTTCAGAAAATTTTCTTCTCTTTGTGTTCAGCTGAATTAATGGGGAGTTCTTTCAAATCCATGTCCCCCCTGGTAATAATAAACAAAAAGCTGCCAATCCCATGGGTGTGTCTGGCTCCACAATACAAACAACGGCATAGACATTCTGAGGCAAAAAAGAATTTGAGGCAAAATGAGAAGACATAAGGCTAATGCATTTAGAGAATTTCAATCCATCTGTCTTAATTTCCTGATTTCCAGATATTGGATCCTAAATATGGACAGCTTCACATCTGCCTTAATACTTTGAGCACAAAAATTAAATTTAATTGTACCACATTTAATTTTACAATCCTGCATCAATATCATCCTCATACATTGGTCTACGCCACCCCTCCTCTAACAAACCAGACATGTAGGCTATAGAGTAAATGTCTGTGATTGGGTGTTCTACTTGGCTCTGACTAGCTTCAGTGTAAGGAAGAAGATGCATGGCTTCCACAGCAAGATGCAAAGACTAGCTGCCAACTCTCACAGGGGATGGAGCCAAGGCAGCAGTTAGGTACTGACACCACACTCTGTCACTTGTGGTTCTGAAAGAAGAAAACTTCAACAATGATTCAACAGCCCTGGGGTATCTTGATTTAACATTTCAACTACACAGTTATAACCTCATGTTGCAAAATCGTGGCCTTTAAATACTTTGGGATGTTCCAAATAGCCTCCTTGTTCCTACGTTCTTAATCTTAACCAAGTCGTAATCTTTATTGTTGCCTTTGCTGCTATCTTTGGAAACATTCTGGCTTCTGTGAATTGATTGTTCGCCAACAGCAGCAGTTCAATTCAAGGTTCTTTTTACATGTAAGGAAGGATAAGCTCACAGTATCTGAGGCAATGCTTTTGAATTTGTCCAGCTGAAGCGAATTATTGTGCTGAATGAACCCTTTAACCTTAGCAACAAAATGCTATCTTGAATTTAACCCAAGGGATCCAGTCTTCCTCCAGTAGGCTTTCATGAATAATCAACCAGTTACTACCTTCAGACCTGTTGAACTGATACAATTAAAGCATCACTCGATGCAGTTGAACAGTGGTTTTAGGTGAAAGCAGAAATGGGATCACCACCCCAAGGAATTAAGATGGGTTCTTTCTTTTTTTTTTTTGAGTACAATGTTTTATTCATGTCATTGTGTGGCCTGTGGCAGGCAAGGATTTTATTCCCACTTAAATGAGATTAGATTTGTTAAGTCATTTGTTAAATTGTACTACAGGATAATGCTATGTAAATTTGCAGGCATGCTCCAGTGCGTTCTTCCCTGATGTTGACATATCTTGCAGAGGTTTCAGAGCAAACACTATTCACATCCTGGTGGGTAAATATTAGATGTTTTTTCTTCATGTTTTTAGAAATCTCTTGAGGTTTTCCAGGAAATCCACATGACTAATTCGATTTGGGAATTGGCACATATGGTTTAAAGTGTGACTGTTTTTCTCATAGTTTTTGCTTCACTTTTTTATGTGGTGTATATGTTCATGTATTTATTTCTTGTTACATCTGAAAGGTATGCAAAAAAAATGATCTACTTTCACTTTGAAAGTCTGATGAGTCGTTGATGAGTCTAGAGAGCTACTGAGTCTCTGTATAGCTCAGCTTGTGAGTTTGGCTGGTAAACATCACATTTAAAAAATAAATTATACATTTTAATTTCACTTAACTTACAGCACCAGCAGCACATCAAATGCATTGTATCTTTGCCGCATTTATTTTGCATCATTATCCCTGCTGAAAATTCCAGCTAAAACCAGCTGGGATTGTAAGATGGTTTAAGATGGTATAAGCTGTGTTTTTGAATCCTCTAGCTGGTCATAGCTGGTGTTTTGCATGGTCATAGCTGGTCTCAAGCTGGACTAAGCTGGTTAAGCTGGTAGAGCAAGCTGGTGGTCTATAGGTTGGTCTGCTGGTGAACAGCTGGTTGACCAGCTGAAAGTGTTGAAAACACAGCTTAAACTAGATTGACCAGTGTAGACTGGTTTAAGATCGAATTTTCGACAGGGATTTCAGCCTTGATCTTAGAAATATCAGTAGATCTGTTTTAAGAGCTTATCAGCCAACGCCAACGCCAACAGGACCTTGATGTTATTGTGCACTCCTAAAAAATGAATCCATTTTAAGCTAAAAATAGCTATTTTGCTAGGCATGTTTGTGAATATTTAAGCTTGAGATTCTCTTGAGATCCATAAGAAGTAATGATGAGTGGAGGGATGGCTGGTCACTTTCTACTTCTGACATTAAAGTCTGCTTGAATTAAGTCATTGTTATAAAAGCTATTCCCATTTTGCTTATCCCGCGTGTTTGGAACCTGAACTCTACTTCACTTCCTCCAGGACCAGTTTCAATTACATGTAAATTATTTGTGTTCAGAGAGCACCTGTTATATAGAACATATGGTTTCAGCAGTTATGCTTGTTAATATTCACATGAACTGAGCGTGAACTGGGGGAATCTTTGAAAAAACTGTTTTTGAACAATAAGCAAGCTTTTTATCAGTCCTGGAAATACGGGATAATACATGTGTCAGTCTGGGATCTATGGTGCTGCCTCTGTCAGCTGCCAGTTTGTTTGCTAGAACGGCACTTGTTTAAAAAGTTGGGGGAAGTGAAGACAATGACAAGCAATGGCAGATGACATTGACGTGACCTTGAAGACAATTGTGGTCTGATTTTTTGTGTCTCTTTGGTTTGCATGTCGGCAACCAAGCATGCAGATGTACAATGTCATCAGAATTTATAAATAGGTAATTATCTGTCATTCTGCAGTTTATTTTCTGTGACCCAGATACCCAGCTAATAAAAAATCAGTCAGTCAAGCTTTTTTTGTCAGAATCTTAAGAAACTTTGAGTTCCTGTATTTCCTTCATTAAAAAGGTTTTGTTAATCATTCCACCTTCAATTATGATTTTGTCATTTTATTTGCCATCTTATTATGATATATTTTACTGCCCTATACGAACCTATATGAAAATGCCTGCATGAACACAGTGCTGTAGTGCTCTGATGTGCAGACTGAACCCCAGCTATTACTGATTGGAGCCTGTGTCATAAGACCTTATTTTTAATAGCATTGGCACAGGAATTTTGAAAAGCTAAACACTTTAACTCTGCAGAATATATTACAACATAAAAATAACTGGTCTAATCCAGTAGTGCAATTGGTATCAGGTGCTAGCCTTTGTTATAGGCTTAAGACGATCAGTATTTTAAAAGTGAAAATTTAAAATGCTCTAATGTTATTCTACAGTTGTGCTTGTCTCAAGTGAGGCCACGCTACTTCCTCTCTTAATGTTTCCATTCAGGGTGACGGACTGTTTTTGATGTCCCAACTGGCAACCCTCCCCCCTCCCCCCCACTCCCCTCAGAGGAATAATCTACCATATTATGCAAATGCAATATATGCCTTGATCATGCAGCCACTGACTACATAAATAATAATATCCTTTCCTATCCTACCGTTCTGCTGTTTACCTTTTCCAACTCCTCTTATGTGGCAGTATCAAGAGCTTGGGGAGATAAGAGGCTCTCTCCCCCATCCTCTGCTGTCTAATTCGGGCTCAGTGCGAGGAACATAATTAAATGACGATATCCGCTGGTGCTTCATCGCTGGAGACGGCTTCTCACAGCAGGCTTCTCTGCCTTTCGAGCGCGGGCCGGGCTCATTCAGCACGTGGGCAGACGTATCCGCAGCCGGAAGGCAGAATTAAGTGGGCGCAAAAAAAGAGGATTTACGGACAAGCGGGTTTTCAGAACAAACCGTAACGAACGATCCCGGCATAACAAAGAGGCGGGTTCAAGTTCAGTTTACAGCAGCACTGGCAATTTTGGAACCTGTCAGAAATAGTTATGTGAAGGCCTGAGAGGTCACCGATCATAAAAGTGAAGCGCGAGAGAAAGCGGAAGAAAGAGAGAAAGAGATAGAGCAAGATAGAGCGAGATAGAGAAGGAGAGAGAGAGAGAGCAGTCCAGCCATCCACGAAGCTGGAGGTATCCCAGGGTATCCCGGAGTGAGAATATCTTTGTTTCGGGAGAGAGGGACAGAAACGAGGCCCAGGCCCTAATTGCTCCCAGGGGGCCGTGCGGTGAGGCAGGAACAGGTGCTGGAGCCGGGGTGGGCGGAGTCGCCGCAGCGTGACTAATGGGACGGAGTGTAAATAGCTGTGCTAACATAGCCGTGACAGGATGCGCATCATTCATCCACTGTACGGTCTGCTCACTGACACACACACAGGCACCCATGCAGCTGTACACAGACATGCATCAAACATACACATGCACACACATGTACAAAAATACAGACACACACACACAAATACAGACACACAGAGACATTCTTGTACGCAGGGATTCTTGTGTCGACATAAGGATGCACATTGAATACCTCTATCTGTCTGTCTGTCTGTCTGTCTATCGACCTATCTATCCTTTCTGTGTATTGGTTTATTGATCAGTGAAGAGATTAGGTGATTGATTGCTGAGAAACATTTTGTTTAAATCTCTTGTGACATTTTTAATTGCACGACAGGGAGCTCATTCCCTTCCCCCTCTGCCTTGTGAGACATTCATTAACAGTTTCTCACAAAATAACAGTTTATTTTCACAGCATTAAGTGGTGTTGTTTTTTTAATTTGAGGTTCTAAACATATGGAATTGTTCAAATGAATCAGGTTGCTAATTCAAAGGACTGGTAACTGAAAAATAAGATTCTGAAATTGTGTGATAACACACAGTGACGCCATGATTAGCACTGATGTCCTCCCCTTGTTCATGTGGGTTCCTCCAGGCATTTTGGTTTCCTCCCACAATCCAAAGACATGTAGCTACAAGCAGGTAGTGACACGTGCAAGCATGCATTCAAATGTTTGTTCTTTTACTTATTTTCATAGGACGTGAAAATGATGTTATAAGGACTGCATACTAAATCAAATAAAAACTATAGTTAGTATGTTACTGGCACATACCAGTTAATAGGTTGCTAAGACATGGAAAAAAGTGAGTGATAAGAAAGTACACCATTAAAAATTGCAATAATAAGAAATATTATTGGAAAGAAAGTAAGCAGAAGGGAGATACAGTACATTTTAAGCCAGATCAAAAACGCTATAATCAACATTTTTGAATAGTAGGGGATTAAAATGTCTAATTCTTTCCTTTCAAGGTTAATTAGCTTTTTATTCTGTGGAAACATCTGAAGTGTACTGAGAAGTAGTTTTTTGTTGTGTGTGTGTGTGTGTGTGTTTGTGAGTGAGAGAGAGAGAGAGAGAAGTGTGAGGCATGACAGTGGAGATCAGCATTATGTTGTAATTTAATTAGCCATGTTCCTATATGTGTACTTTCTGTCAGGGTACGGGTAGAGGGGACCCAAACGCAGAGGGGAAAAAAACACGAACTCAAAAGGGAAAATTAACAAAGATTTTACTAACAAAAAGTGCAAACAACCAGGGAACAGACAAGGGCACGAAGGCCAAAACAAACTCAAAAAATATCGAAATAAAACAGAAAACAAGTCGAACTCACAAACACGGGCAGGGCAGGGCAGAACACGGACAGGGCAGAACACGGGAAGGCAGAGCACAAGGAAAGGTAAAACAAAACACAGGCAGGTAGATATGGTGAAAACAAACAGATGTCGGGAACAAACACAAACAATATCTAATGAAACAGGAACTCAAAAACACAGGCAGGACAGAGTACAAGTAAGTGGAACAAACACAAACAGGTCACAAACACAGACAGGTACAAAGGGTCTAAAACATACGCAAGTTGGGAACAAACACAGGAACAAAGGAAATGCAGAAACTCCAAAAAAACACTAGAAAGCCAAGAACAGGAACACATGAACAGAAAACAAGTCAAACTCACAAACACGGGCAGGGCAGAACATGGACAGGGCAGAACACGGAAAGGCAGAGCACAACAATCTGACATAACCACAAGGAACCAGCACCTGAGTCAAGGGAGGGGGAAACTTAAATAGACAGGGGTAACAAGACACAGGTGAACTCAAAAAACAATCAAACCAGAAGGAGGGGATAAGACACAGGTGGGAACAATGATGGGATAACGAGACAGACAATAATACAATTAACAGGGGGGGAGCAGGACACAAAACAGAAGTGCCGCCATCTGGCGGCCCAACAGGGGAAACACAGACAGGAAAACCGGAACATGACAGTACCCCCCCCCCCCAAGGGACGGCTCCTGACGTCCCAGGAGGCCGACCCGGGGAGGGAGTCAACAGAGGGTGGGGGCTGGAGACAGAACACGGGAACAGGACTCTGACAGGAACAGGGACTGGACACAGAGCAGGAACAGGACTGGGGCAGGAACAAGACTGGACAGGACAAGACTCAGGGCTGGGCTGGACAGGACAGGAACTAGACAAGAACAAGACTCGGGGCTGGAGGGGAACTCGGGGCTGGACGGGAACTCGGGGCAGAAACAGGACTGGACAGGAACAGGACGGGACTCGGGACTGGAACGGGACGCAGGACTCGGAACTGGAACGGGACGCAGGACTCGGGACTGGACTCGGACGGGGGAAACAGGACTCGGGACTGGACTCGGACGGGGGAACAGGACTCGGGACTGGGCAGGACCCGGGCAACACGGGGAGACTCAGGGTTGGGCAGGACCCGGGCGACACGGGGAGACTCAGGGCTGGGCAGGACTCGGGCGACACGGGGAGACTCAGGGCTGGGCAGGACTCGGGGAAACTCAGGGCCCGCACATCGGGCGACACGGGGAAACTCAGGGCCCGCACATCGGGCGACACGGGGGAAACTCAGGGCCCGCACATCGGGCGACACGGGGGAAACTCAGGGCCCGCACATCGGGCGACACGGGGGAAACTCAGGGCCCGCACATCGGGCGACACTGGGGAAACTCAGGGCCCGCACATCGGGCGACACGGGGGAGACTCAGGGCCCGCACATCGGGCGACACGGGGGAGACTCAGGGCCCGCACATCGGGCGACACGGGGGAGACTCAGGGCCCGCACTCCGGGCGACACGGGGAAATTCAGGGCCCGCACTCCGGGCGACACGGGGAAATTCAGGAAACCAGGGGGGACTCAGGAAACCAGGGGGGACTAGGACAGGGGCAAGGCAGACATACAGGACAGGACTGAGACGGGGCACGACAACACTGGACTGGGTTGGACAAGACTGAGGGGGAAACAGACTGCCAGATACTGGCACAATAGGGAGACCTAAAAAGACAGACACAGGGACAAGCAGGCGGGGAGGCACACGGCGACACTGATGGACACACAAAGGGACAGGCAGACAGGGAAGACGAGGGGGGAACCCAACAACTGACATAGGGACTGACACACAGGCAAACAAGACAAAACACACGCAGACTGGCACACAGACAGACAGGCAGACAGGCGGGCAAACACGTTGGCCGATGGGCTGACGGCCTGGGGGGCAGACAAACAGGCCAACAAACTGGCTGACACACATACGGGTAGACTAACAGACAAACAGGCGGGCAGACAATTAGACAGGGGGGCCGGGGAACACACGGACACACGGTTGGGAGGACAGACACCAAAGGGAGAATGGACACCAGGGGGACAGAGGGGGAGGACGACCATGGGGGAGACGACGGGGGAGGGACGACCACTGGGGAGGACGACGGACCGGGGGAGGGACGACCACTGGGGGGAGCGACGAGACCGGGGGAGGGACGACCACTGGGGGAAGGACGGACACCGGGGAGGGAGACCACTGGGGGAGCGACGAAACCAGGGGAAGCACGAACGCCAGGGGAAGCACGAATGCCAGGGGAAGCACGAACGCCAGGGGGCAAGGTGTGGACACTAGGGGAGCGAGAACACTAGGGAAAGAACGGACACTGGGGGGCGTGAGAACACTAGGGGAGCACGAACGCCAGGGGGAGCACGAACGCCAGGGGGCAAGGTGTGGACACTAGGGAGAGCAAGAACACTAGGGGAAGAACGGACACTGGGGGGCGCGAGAACACTAGGGGGAGCACGAACGCTAGGGGAGACGAACGCCAGGGGGAGCACGAACGCCAGGGGGCAAGGTGTGGACACTAGGGAGAGCAAGAACACTAGGGGAAGAACGGACACTGGGGGGCGCGAGAACACTAGGGGGAGCACGAACGCTAGGGGGAGAACGAACGCCAGGGGGCAAGGCAGGTGGCTTAGCCTGCGGGGCGGCCAGAGCAGTCTGCGGCGGCCCCTGCGGGACAACAGATGGGACCGTTGTCCTCTCCGGGGCTCTGGACGGCTCCGGAGGCCCCCCCGGGACTCGAGGCGGCTGCGGAGGCCCCCCTGGGGCTTGAGGCGGCTCCGGAGGCCCCCCCGGGGCTCGAGGCACAAGTAAAGCCCGAAACTTGGGTGTAGCAGGCGGCCTCCGCGGAAGGGTCAGAGCAGGCGGGGCCTCCGGGGCTGGAGGCGGCTCTGGGGGCCTCTCCGGGGCTCGAGGCGGCTCTGGGGGCCTCTCCGGGGCTCGAGGCGGCTCTGGGGGCCTCTCCGGGGCTCGAGGCGGATCTGGGGCCTCTCGGGGCTCGGGCGGCTCTGGGGCCTCTCCGGGGCTCGAGGCGGCTCTGGGGGCCTCTCCGGGGCTCGAGGCGGCTCTGGGGGCCTCTCCGGGGCTCAGGGGCTCTGGGGGCCTCTCGGGGCTCGAGGCGGCTCTGGGAGCCTCTCCGGGGCTCGAGGCGGATCTGGGAGCCTCTCCGGGGCTCGAGGCGGTCTGGGGAGCCTCTCCGGGGCTCGAGGCGGCTCTGGGGGCCTCTCCGGGGCTCGAGGCGGACTCTGGGAGCCTCCCGGGGCTCCAGGCTGGGGCTCTGGGTGAGGCCCTCCGGGACTTCGGGGCAGAGGCAGGCCGTGAGGCCCTCCGGGAGCTTGGGGCAGAGAGGCCTGAGCCGCTCCGGGACTTGGGGCAGAGAGGCCGTGAGGCCCTCCGGGACTTGAGGCAGAGCAGGCCGTGAAGGCCGCTCCGGGACTTGAGGCAGAGCAGGCCGTGAAGGCCGCTCCGGACTTGAGGCAGAGCAGGCCGTGAAGGCCCTCCGGGACTTGGGCAGAGCAGGCCGTGAAGGCCGCTCCGGGATCGAGGCAGAGCAGGCCGTGAAGGCCCTCCGGCACTCGGGGCAGAGCAGGCCGTGAAGGCCCTCCGGCACTCGGGGCAGAGCAGGCCGTGAAGGCCCCTCCGGCACTCGGGGCAGAGCAGGCCGCGAAGGTCCCTCCGGCACTCGGGGCAGAGCAGGCCGCGAAGGTCCCTCCGGCACTCGGGGCAGAGCAGGCCGCGAAGGTCCCTCCGGCACTCGGGGCAGAGCAGGCCGCGAAGGTCCCTCCGGCACTCGGGGCAGAGCAGGCCGTGAAGGTCCCTCCGGCACTCGGGGCAGAGCAGGCCGTGAAGGTCCCTCCGGCACTCGGGGCAGAGCAGGCCGTGAAGGTCCCTCCGGCACTCGGGGCAGAGCAGGCCGTGAAGGCCCTCCGGACTGGGGCAGAGCAGGCGGAAGGTCCCCGGACCGGGGCAGACGCAGCCGGAAGGCTCGGCACCGGGGGAGCGGCGTGACCCCTCGGATGGGTCGGAGCAGGCGACAGGAAGCCAGACCACAGGGTAGGGACTGGCTGGGCGCCGACGGGAGGCGACCCCCGGCGACCCCGGAAAACACCGGCCCGCACCCGGGCAAGTGGGAAGGCCAAGCTCCCACCCACCCCGGCATGGGATCGTCCAACCCCATGGCATGTTAAACAATAAAAAAAAAATAATAAAAAAAATAAAAAAAAACTCTGCTGGGTCCCACACTGGCTGGTTCCTTCTGTCACGGTACGGGTAGAGGGGACCCAAACGCAGAGGGGAAAAAAAACACGAACTCAAAAGGGAAAATTAACAAAGATTTTACTAACAAAAAGTGCAAACAACCAGGGAACAGACAAGGGCACGAAGGCCAAAACAAACTCAAAAAATATCGAAATAAAACAGAAAACAAGTCGAACTCACAAACACGGGCAGGGCAGGGCAGAACACGGACAGGGCAGAACACGGGAAGGCAGAGCACAAGGAAAGGTAAAACAAAACACAGGCAGGTAGATATGGTGAAAACAAACAGATGTCGGGAACAAACACAAACAATATCTAATGAAACAGGAACTCAAAAACACAGGCAGGACAGAGTACAAGTAAGTGGAACAAACACAAACAGGTCACAAACACAGACAGGTACAAAGGGTCTAAAACATACGCAAGTTGGGAACAAACACAGGAACAAAGGAAATGCAGAAACTCCAAAAAAACACTAGAAAGCCAAGAACAGGAACACATGAACAGAAAACAAGTCAAACTCACAAACACGGGCAGGGCAGAACATGGACAGGGCAGAACACGGAAAGGCAGAGCACAACAATCTGACATAACCACAAGGAACCAGCACCTGAGTCAAGGGAGGGGGAAACTTAAATAGACAGGGGTAACAAGACACAGGTGAACTCAAAAAACAATCAAACCAGAAGGAGGGGATAAGACACAGGTGGGAACAATGATGGGATAACGAGACAGACAATAATACAATTAACAGGGGGGGAGCAGGACACAAAACAGAAGTGCCGCCATCTGGCGGCCCAACAGGGGAAACACAGACAGGAAAACCGGAACATGACACTTTCAAAACAGGAACAGTCTGTACATATAGTATTACAAGCCTCTATCCAGTAACTCCATTGTTTTGCTTTTCTTCTTTTTTAATTAAGTCTTCATGAACTTGGCATGCCGGCGTGTCTGAGCTTCTATGATGAACTCGCAGTGTCTTTTTCCGTTATCTAAATTCCTCTTCCATGTCATGTAATCTGGGTTACATAAACAAGCGCTCTGTCGGTGAAATGAAGAGGTCAACGTCCGCTTGCATAACAGCTCATTTCATTCCGGAGCTTTTTAGCATTGCTGCACATTTCCAGGGCACTGGACATCTCGCAAAGAATGTTTTGGGGTCAGCAGACATAGTTTATATAGAACACAAACCGTGATTACACAACGGGAAGCAGTTGCACAGAGAGGCATGGAGACATTTTGACATTTGTACCTTTTTTTTATCAATCCATTATCCTCTGTACTTAGTTTGTGCTTTAAAACTATTCAGTGTTTGCACAGGGAAGGCGTCGCAACAAATGGAGAAGGGAGGACTGACATTTGTGCTTGTTATACAGCTATCTGTACTTGTATTGATCGCTTGAAACGGTCATTCATTGGGGCGTCCAAAATGAAAGGGAGTGAATTGGGGGCATCGACAATGACGTTAACGGTCAGCAGTGACAGCTGATGTCGCGAGTGTTCACGCTATGCAAATACAATGGGGTAAGCTACCCAAAATCACTTGAGTTATACCAAGTGGGATATCCCTTTAAATAGAGCGGCCGCCAAGCCAGCCTTGAAAGGGCAGGTGGAAAGGGGGCTGCTTTTGAAGTGAAAATGTCACCGACGAATCCCTACCGCAAGGGTTCGAGCTTGATCACAGCAGCAGCATTTGAAAAGCTCGGCCTTGCTCACACAGGCCTTATCCCCTCTGCAAGCCACAGGCTAAAGGAAGGTCAGCTCTTGATTACATTTCTCCAAAGTGCGCAGGGGGAAATTTGAATGTTTGACTTCCACTTATTAAAATACAGTGAAAAGACTCTTGGGTTGTGTTATGCCCTTCTGGTTAACAGGTTGTGCAGTAGGCGTGTTATGCAAACTTCAGATGAAACTAAAAGGAAGCAGTTAAAATTTAGCTTTTTGCACCCATTTTTACAAAATAGCTAAAGAAAACATTTAAGGTACTTTTTTACCTACAGTAATAATTACAAATCTTTATTCTCAGATCATTTGGGTAAGGTCAGGGACTTTGTTGAAAGATATGACAGCTATGTTTCACAAGGGATTCAAGCCCGCCCCCACACACACACACCTCTCTCCCCCCACTCGTTTCAGCTTTGAACCCGGCTTCACAGGACTCTCTGAGCCCCCGTGGCCCCATTCTGTCCATCTCTGTGCGACTCCTGGGTGTTTCGCTGTGACCGGGCCCCAGTAAAACTCACACTGCTCACGCTGGCTGTCTGCTCCCGGCTGGGGCAACAGGGACAAATGTGAGGCTCAGTCAAGCTGCCAGCGTTAGCCTGTATCGCCCAGTCACATTAGCACTACAAAACAAGATGTCTACTAAATTAAACTTGGGACAGGAACAGTGTGAGGCCAGACAGTACATGTTAGTGTAATTTAACTCTGAGGATTCGGTTACAACCGCTCTGATGAGAGATTTGATACCCTTGCCCTCTTTTATTTGACTGGAAGACTGTAAGAATCGAGTGATTACCTGATGCGTTAGGACCCTGAAACCAATAGTTGTGTAGTGGTTTAGAGTCAAAGTGGAATGCCAGGTTAAAGTGAATGAAATGTATTATATGGTGTGTTCATTAATAGAAATTATACAATCTGCCCTGTAAAATGTGAGTGGTGAAATGGATATACGTGAATGTCACACAGGAGGTCTTATTGACTAGCCTCCTTGAACCATTCCACTTTTTCCCTTATATACCCAAGAATCAAAGAAAAAGTCAGAGGAAGACACAATCACACCAAACTACAATAACATTGGTGAGGTAAAGGGCATACTTCTGTAAACCACCCAACAAGACCTAGCTGTTGTTCATCTGCCACTTTTAATGGGAACAGACAGACAGACATACCAACATGCTCAGACAGAGACAAATATTAAGAAACGGGTCTACAAAGGGCAGTGTGCTCTGAAGGTCTTGTGATTACACAGCACAGTGCGTGTTGTTTTTTATGAGGGCATGGCGCTGTACGCAAGGTGAATATTTCATTGCACCCGGACCCGGCTCATTTCCTGCGGGAGATATGATGCACGCAGTTAGCACTCCCTACAAATGAAAGGTGAAGTCAGAGCGATGAGGGCCAGGGTTGATGCTGATTGGTGCAAATAAGCCAAACCGCAGCTCACAGCTCTGTTGTGTGAAGAGGATGGAGCTGGTCCAGTCCCCCGCCCCCACTACCTCTTCCAGGAAGCAAGTGACTCTCTCCTATATGCTGTGGGTTATTCCCAGCATGCATAGCGATGGGAGGTGTGACAGAGGGCCTTAATTGTGTGCGCATGCATTGTTATGATGGGGTGGGTGGGTGACAGGCATAAAAAGTGCAATTCAGAGGAAATTTCATCAAGTGTCCCCCCCCTTCCCTTCCCTCTGGAGCGAGTCATCACATTGACCTGAATCTGTTTTACAAATTACAGGAGCCCTGTTCCTGTACGTAAAGGAAATAAATAAATAAAATGTGTTTTCAGTTATGGATTTATGTTGCAGCAACATTTGTAGGCTGAAAGTTTTTCATGTTTCATACATGATTGCCGTGTTCATTGGCACATGAACAAATAGACGGTAGAACTTGGATGTTTACTAGATTCGGGTAACCAACCCCTAACACATCTGCTTAACATCTCTACCACTGACTAACCATTTCCCAGAAATGTTTTGACTGACTCATGCATTTTCTTATTCAGTTCTTTGCTTGTAACAATAAAATGTGTTTTACTCAATTCATGAAAGTGTAAGCAATGCTTCAGTTAACTGTCTACCTCTTCCATAGAAAGTAGAATTTTCCTCTTAGTACTTCAAAGGAAAACATTTGAAGAAGAGAAATTGACCTTGTAAGATTTTACTGTACCCATATGAGTCCAAAATTTAGCTTTTTGGCAAGACATACCAGTGGTGCTGAAGATTTGGCATCAGAAGAATGAACTGTTGACATGGGTGTCATACACATTGTGAAATATGGTGGGAGATCTTTGATGTTTTGGGGTTGTTTTGCTTTCTTTGACATTGTGTCTGAGAACCGAATGCCAATCCATCCCGTCTGTTTGGCTTTGCAAGAGGGTTTTATGGCCTGATTAAAATAGCCTCATATTGTGGTCATTGTTGCCTCCCCCTGACTTCATTAATAACTGATCATAATTACAGATCATAAGAAATGGCTCGACAGCAGGATCTGGCTTGGCATGAATGGATCGTGAGCGGATTGTGTCTTCTGTCAGTCAGTAGTGTGGCCACATGCCAAGAAGAAGCAGTCATAACCATCTAATGTCTCCCAAACAAAAGTTTCTGTGACAATTCATTTGTGATGGGTGTAATGCCATAGAGCATTACAGATTATTTTGTTGGGGGTCCATGGGTTGGTCTACAAAGCTACTTCTTTTTTAGGGGAGGGGGGTGCATATATCGGACATTCAGAATGAATTGCACACTGTGACATTGCTGACCACAATAGATCGGCTCCTTTACATTTGTTAGCATGAGAGAGATTTGCATTTGATTGCACTGGCCTAGAAATGCCAGCACTTTCTGTGGAGGTCCAAGCACCACACCCCAATCTCCGCAGAAGTCTTCGCCAGATTCCACTCCACCTGCGCAGCGTTAATGGCACGGTCTCTAACCAAATGGATAAATGGATAACAGATAATCCAAATGGATTATACGGCTAGCCAAGCCCCCTTCTTCTTCTTCTTTAGGATCATTACGCCGAGGGCAACACAGAACTTTATGTAACTAAGCCGGATTAACCTTTTGCAAGGCTGGTAAATCTGGGTTGGGCCAGAGTCTTTGGTGAAGATTCCAGTTCTCTTTCTTGTTTCCACTTCTTTTTTTGCTCTTCCTCGTTTGGCATGACAGCAGACGCTCACCAGGTGGAATAGGCCTACTGAAGGAAGGACTTTACGCTGTCACAGATCTGAGGAAAATGCGTGTCTTTGAAGCGCTGCGCTAGGTTTGTTAACATTGTTAACACGAATGATTAGAGTATAATATTAGATACTGAATCTAATTAACTGGGTTGTTTCAAGTGGAAAAATTGCTAATAGTCTACATAGAAGGACAGGATTGTAAAAAAAAAAAAAAAAAAAAAAAAAAAAATTAACTGTTGTTGTTTTTTCTTTATTTCATTTCATTTGAAGGTCAAATCAAAACAAAACAAATAGATGTGTATTCACAGTGGAGAAATCAGTTAAAAGTGAAGCCCAAGCAATATTAAATTCAGAAGGTTGCACATATACTGTATATCTTATAAACTATATGAATTTATTTCAGTCTGTCAAACTTATAGATGCATTCACAGGTCCTCTGTGTGTGCCAAGGCTTCCATCTGGAGTGACCGGGGTCACGTCCCCACACACACCCCACTTGACAGAGGCTAGAGTGCTGTGCAATGACTGATGAGCAAGGCCGAAGCCTGGGGCTTTCCTGTGAGCACTGCCCAGGCTGCAGAGTGTCACAAGGGGACAGAAACAGGAAGGACAATTCTGGAGGGAGCAGTGTTCGGAGTCATACTGAACTGGGCTAGGATTGACAAATGGGGGACACTTTAAAGTGTGAGCAAAACTAGGTCGAACTACTCCTTTCATTGATTCTGGAGAATGTTGGCTATCCTGGTGTCACTCATGTTTACTATCTAAATTTAAATCTGAGCTGTTAATTATGCTGCAGTAATTACACAAGCCAAGTAATAATGATTCCATAGGTTTAGATTAAATGCCCAATGCTGACTGAGTCTCAGCTTTTTAAGACTAGATTCTTCTCAGAAGGTCAATGAGTAACAACAGTTTCACTTTCCCCTGCAAAATGATCTAAATTCAGTTGTGATATACTGTGAATAAAGACTTACATATAAACAAAGCGCACAGATCCTATGGTACATTACCTTCTAATCAAACCTCCAATGTGATTGGTCCACGTTAGTTTAAATGTGTGTTTGTTTGATTGTGTGGGGAGGCGCCCGATGGACACAGTGGCTGGTTGTCTCTTGCGAGGGCCAGTTTTTGCCGCCAGTTTTAATGCACCGCATCTTTTTCTAATAAAGTCAACAAAACGACAGTTGGTCTCCCTGTGTATTTCTGCCATGCGTCCGGACTACTGGGGCAGCCTGTGACACAGAGCCTTTACAGTTCCTGAAGGATGCGGTGGTTATTGATTTGTTAAGGCCATGGTTTTCTGTGGAATTGTTTTCTTTTAAAATAGAAAAGGTTCAGTGATTCAGCTCTGCTCATGAATGCAACATTTTTCAGAGAAAGAGTTTTCTTTAACAGAATGTCACTTTGGCTCATTTCCAAGTGGAACCAATAACCATCGGCTAACCGTGGCCGTGAAGAATTTTATGCGGCTAACAGAACGCTGGGCAGTTACTTGCAAAATTGTCACGCGGCATTTTGAAACAGGGCTTCTCTCGCTTGGAGATAAATACACAATTGCTTTTCTGGTCGGTGCGTTCCTTGTTTATTCCATGCTTAAAACATGGCTGGTGTCTTATTTTACACAGGGCTGGGCATGAATGAACTTCCAGAGTCTTATCTGAGGAAAACACAATGAATATTAAACCAAGCGTGCGTTGCCATTTCTTTTTTGTTTTGTTTTGTTTTCTCTCAAGCTGTTTTAATTTGTCAGGCGAGCTGTTTACTAAGAGGATGGAGCGGGCTTCTGTGCAGCTGCAATGACAAAAGCCAGACAGCTGTGTTTACCGCTGTGCCAATCACACTGCGTGGTTTTTCGCTATTTTTGGGCCGACTAAATTCGAACCGTGTGTTCACCGAGGCTTCTGAAAAACAGCTAAAGTGGCACCAAAGCGGGGCTGCGCATTCTAGCCTGTGAACACACTTTGGGGGCGCGGGGGGAATAATAAACTCTGGGGTTTTTGGGAGGGGGCGGCGATTAACTTGGGCTGTTGCTGTTGTAAGGGGAACTGCTGGCTCGGTTCCTTTCCGTTTGAGCCGCCCCACGCCTGGGCCTCACTTCCTCGCTGCTCTGTCCTGGCGTACCTCGGCTGGGTTTCGGTTTCCCGCCTTGGGGTCTGTGGTTTCGAAAGCGCGCCCGTTGGCTAATGGCGGGAAACTGGCGGGAGTGAGGGCCAGGGCGGGGGTCGGGGTGTGGGGGTAGGGGGGGGGGGGGTTTCGCTTGTGTTTTTTATTTCCTATCTGCGTAGCGGAGGCGTCCTGCCCCGCTCTCCCACTCTTTTCACTTGAAGATAAAGCTCAGACCGGCTCCATCTGGACCAGCATCGCGTGGCATTTGGCGCGCTGGTCTCTGGCCAGCTCTGCTGCCATCTGTGGCCCTTTTGTTTTAGGCGGCTTGGCAAGGGGGGTGGCGGGGGGGCTAGCTGTAAGCCTGCCAGGGCTGAGAAGTTTTGCAGTGTTAACACACATCACAAATCGGTCCGTCAATGGACCGCAGCCTGTTATATAAGCAGAACGTTATGTAAGAAACATGAACATGATGTACCATTCTGTTTTTATTCCATGTGAATGTTCAGCGCACTGTAGGGAATGGATGCTGGGGCAGGACTAGTCTCCTTAAAAGTTTTGGAAGAGGTCAGCCCACATGCTCTCATGTGATCGAAGCACAAATCAGTAGGGAGTAATCGGTAAGATTGTAGCAACTGGCCAAATTTTCCCATTTTTCTTTGGGTGTGTGAGAGTACTCTGACTAGCATCACTGTAATCCTACGAACTCTAGAAAGTTCCATCACCAGAACTCTCCAGCTTTGATAACATATACAGCAGCAGGAACCTTTTTACTGGATAA
This sequence comes from Anguilla rostrata, assembly GCF_018555375.3. Lineage (NCBI taxonomy): Eukaryota > Metazoa > Chordata > Actinopteri > Anguilliformes > Anguillidae > Anguilla > Anguilla rostrata. The sequence continues at coordinate 34,280,833 of NC_057942.1, read as the reverse complement.
GGAAGGATGTAAGTATTTTCACCAATAAATTGCCCATTTAACGATGGACAAGAACTCATAGAGCTGAAGTCCATTCCGCCATTTGGCTTCTTGAGTAAATGGGAAGCACTTTCTCAATAATTACCTCAGACACACAGAGGCGAGTGGAGCCAGAGGGGCTCGTGGTGCTCATTCAGCTGTGATGCTCCAGTGACAGGTTGACTGAGGACTGCCTCGGAGCAGACGGACCATTCTTTAAGCCAAGAAAGCCGTCACGGCTGGCCGTGTACTGTGTGTCCAGGTGTTTCCCGAGGATAACACGACCAAAGGGTTCACCCAAGCGTTGACTGACACGCTTGGGGGTCTTAGAGCCCCCTGTTCTCATGGAAACCTTTACCCCAGAGAGTCAGAAACTCTCCTTGGTTTCCATTTTCATTCTTTTATTTCATAGCTTTTTAAAAATCTTATCTGCACAATCCACAGGATGTACCTCTCCCATACTTACCGGGTACATGATGTTGCATCACTAAATGGCATGCTCATGTTCTGCATTTCAGTTTTAATTGAAGTTGAAGAAATCAGTCTGTTATCCTTGTTAATTACACGTTAATGATTGCAGCAAAGTAGTTCAGATTTGATGAAAGGCCTTGAGAACCATGTAGAATGGTATGGAGTCCATGCCATACTTGTTGAGACTAGTTGGAATTATTGGTTGTACTTAAGCAAAGTAGACCTTTTTTCCACACTAAAGCAGAGTGCTTAGAAAGGATTACTGGTATACCGTCAGTTAAGATGCAATTAACTCTGGGGGCATGCCACAGACTCATGTGTGATCCAATCCCTAAGCTATGTGACTGATGTGGGCCCTAGAGCTACCTAGATTAGACTAATGGGCATGAGCAGGGCCCAGTCCTAAAGCAGTCTCATGACTCAGGTGGCCCTCCTGATTTTTTGGACAATGGAACATGCTGCAATGTTACAAACTGGGGTAGAGCGGTGTGGGAGGTGTGGCCAGAGAGGCAGTCTCGGTGAAGCCCGGCTGTTTCCTCCACTTCCTGGACCCCTCCCTGTCTGCCAGCGACCGCTGCAGTTTCCTTTTCTGCCCTTCCCAGGCAAGGGATATCCGTGTTCTTGGAAATTTCGCACTGGTTTCGCTCGCTCGGTTTCAGTGCTTACGTAATATAACATTCTAAATCATCTAGTACCAGAACTGTTCTGCTGCAGGCGTGGGCAGCAAAGTGATATGACAGCTGTTCGCATCAGAGATAAAAGTGGATATAAACTTTGGCTTTGGATTGGGCAATGCCAAGCAATGCCAAGCAGAAGCTGCTTGTCCTTTAAACTACTGTTTGGTTGTTGGATTATAAATGTATTTTTTCCTTTCCTCTTCCTTGTTTTTCTTTTTCCTTCTCCTCTGTCAGCATCCCCCCCTGCCCCCAAACTGCATCTTGCAGGCATTTCTTTTCAATCCAAGGTAATTAAACTGTCAATACTTGTCAGTGTCTCGTTCTTCACCGAGGACCAGATGACAGAGTTTCCCTGCCTCTCCTCCTGCCTCAGTACAGCAGTAAAAACATATGGCTTTGGATCAGGCTGGATTGGGCAGGGTGGAGCGGGGGTGAGGGGGGAGGGGGGGACCCAGACGAACGGGGTCATCGGTGGAGATCGATTCTGTTTACGGCGGAGCGAGCGCGATGATGAGGCGGCGAGGGAGAACAGCTGCGTTCGTGTTCGGAGTGAGAGGCCGATCCCCTCCCGCAGCTGCGATCAGTCGCGGCGATGGCGCGCACGGCCGAATGAGTTCAAACGCAGGACCGTGCTCAGGTTTATACAGGGGGGCACGCTCCCGTTACTGCCTTCCCACGGCACGTCGCTGTCCGGGAAACGTTTCATGGTCTGGGGTGCTAGCAACAATTCAATGGAAATATTCATTGAGCATTGTGCATGGCATTCTGGGCAACGCAGTTCAGGCAGCACAGTTCCAATGTCCAAATGAACAATTTGCCATGGGACTGAATCTGTTTAATCCCAACCAATATGTACAAAAGATAAACGTACTGTACATAATCACAAAGATGCATTTGCATACACACACGCACAAACACACACACACTACAGGCACCTAGTGTTTCTGTTTTGGGCTGGGACAGATGGAACACAGTGTTTCAGTGTGTCCTGTTTATCCAGTGAGATGGGAGGGTTCCCTTTTTGGGATCACGTTGTACACTTTTTATGAAAACACTGCAAACTCTCTCACGTATTATTTTGGGCCAGCCAAGTCATCCCCCCAATACCTCACAAACTGTGGATCTATGGTGAACATATATAAAGTATATTAAATCTTTGTACTTACCATTATTCACATTTCTACTTCACATTTTATTTTACCCTATTTTTTCCAATTATATTAAAATGTTATTTAACATTTCTAAAACAGGCTATGGCATTGCTTCCATAGCTTTATACTGTATGAATACCATCTGTTTTAATTAAAAACAGCTGGGTGAACTGAACTGATTGTGTATTCAATGGGTTGCCTGAGATACTGTATCTAGGTTAGAGTGAGACTTAGAAGTCACATCGTGTCAGATGAGATGTTCTGTCTGCTTGTTTTAGTGGCTTAGAGGTCAGGCTTGTTTTGGCAGCCAGTGTGGTGCAGGGACATTCTTTTGCTACATGTAGAGGGAACCTGGCAGCTCAGAACCAGAAAGAGAAAAAAGGCTCTTACCATATATGTCAACTATGTTAGATGCATTCAAATGGGATTGAAGTCTGGAATACGGTACCATGTGGTAGCGATCACTGAGGTCTGTTTGATGGTGATTGACTTTCATGGGGGAGGCGGCGGTGGTGGGGTTAGGAATCCACTTGTGTGGCGGAGATATCAGTTTACCAAGAGCTCTGATCTGAAAACAAACTTATTTAGGGTGGTCATACTTTAGCGTAGAGTGGGGGGTGCGCAGCCATGGAAAAATCAGATGAGGACATTTCAAACGCATTCCAAAGATCAGCGAGAGGGAATTTTTGGTGACCCACAGGGAACAATGACAAAAAATCCAAGAAAACAAAGCAACATGAATGGGGGACACTTACACAAGATGGAGCATTCCTGCTTTATCTAAAATACATTGAGACTAAAGGGTTCACCAGAGACTATTCATTACAGACCCAGTATATCAGTAAAGAGAACATAATCTACACTCCTCGCTGGTCTGGAATAAATTGTTAAATCTGAGGAGTTCTACTTGCGATTTAATTATGCTGGGACACGTCTTTCATTGTGCAGAACAGAGACACCAACATCTTGCATTCAGTTTCTGTGGTTTGATGGGCACATCCAAAACTCTTCAGCATTTTACAGATTTATTTAAGATGTTAATCTTCCATCGTTATTCTGAAAAGATAATTCTGTGTCACCCCCCAATGTAAATTTAAGCTGGTGGAAAAAAATTACATTGTCCATTTTGCTCATTATGCTAATCATTTCAATTACCTGTTCTGTTATTTGTGTGCAATATAATTGTGGAGTTTGCTGGGTTGACCTCTACTTGGGCTTGACTTTTACTTGACTTATGAGACACTATGTTCATAAAAGGGCCGACATACAGTACAATCTATGCAGTTTTGCAACAGCCTCCTCCCAGTAAACAACCATGTCAAAACTTCAGCATGTGATCATGCTGGGGCTGAATTCTTTAAATAGAGGGTGAACAAATCAGCAAGATTATCTTTAACTCATCTGTGGGTCTGTAGCTCTTTGCTTAGCAGATATGCCACTGGTCCAGGAAGAGTGTCATTGGATGGTAGGAGACTCTCCACTATTCACAGCTATAAATATACATTTGACTCTGCACTTGTTAATAAACTAGTAAATTAGAGGACTGGTTTTTTAAAAAGATGCGGCTTATATCAGGACTGTTGTTGCCATAGTAATATACTTCATGGGCTGACGATTTTGTAAAGTTGTGGTTATGGATCCCACCCGATCCCAAGAACACAGCCACATTCACTGACTATAAACGTGCAACATCCTTTCAACAACTGTTGCTTTGTTGGAACAGAGAAAAAGTAGGTGAACTCTTTCTCCAAAAAAATAATGTCACCACACAGGCTGCCTTAGAGTTACTTCAAGTGTATTTTCTCGCTTTATACTACAAGAGCCTTACACTTGCTTTGGACTGAAATAGCCCTATATAAAGCCAGCAGGTTGTCAGAAACTTTTATAAATATATAAAAATGGGCCATCTAAACATCTAAAACTGACTTCATGTAAAAAAGCAACCCAGCAAGTAGACTATCTATCTGTGTAAACAGAACGTTATAGCAACAAAACAAATATAGACCAAAAGGGAAACTGAAACATGAATAAAAGAAAAAAAGAAAAGAAAATGAAACCACTTTAAAATGTTGATTTAGAAGTCACAGATGCAGCCTAGATAAACCTGGCCTAGGCTGCATCTGTGACACCGGTCTGTTCATCAACAGCGATGGCACCTCAGGTGTGCTTTCCTGAAAATTGAAACTTTTTGGCTTGAGCAAACTTAAGGGGGCTTGTGCCAGAAAATAAGATCCTTCCACTGTTATGCCTGCAGGGGATCACAGGAGGAAGCTGAAGTGTATTTTGAGATTAGAGAAGTTCCTGGCTGCCAGGCAACATAAAAAGAAAATGGAAAAAGTCCAAAGCTTTGATTCTCTCTGGGGTGATAGCTTCCCAGCATATTTCACTGTGTTTTTACTGTAGGTGCACTCACATAATCATTTCACCCGTGTTACCCTTCTTCGTTTTGAGCTTGCTGACTCGTTTTTTTCTTTCTTCTTCTTCTAACCAAGGGTTGTACCACTTAAGGACACTACAACCCATCTTCACTGTAACTGTGAATATATCTGTGCCCCCACAGTAATTTACATCAACCAATGCTAATCTGATTCTTTCAGGGGAATGCCTATACATTCACTCTCACATTTTTTTTTCATTTTTTCTAAATGTGTTACAAACTGTAGGACACTCACCAAAATTCTGCAAAGCATAATACAGTACAAATATGACATAAAAAAATAAAAAACATCAACGTCTGATTTATATTTGAATTTATAGGGGACAATAGCACTCGATACCTCATTTATTTTTGCAAACAATAAAGCGTGATAACTACAGCAAGTTATCACACTTTCATCTCAAAATGACAAGTCAACATGTTTGATTGATTTATAATACATACCGGTGTCCTAAGTTCTCTCACTTGCGCAAAGGCTGTTTCCTCCCTGGCGTGCACATGATGAAAGCATTAGCTACCTTATGGGCTAAACTTAGCATTTACATGAGGTTATAACTACAAAACTTGCTTTAGAAAATTAGGTCGTAGGCATACTAGATTTTTTAGAAAATTTTCATCGCCACATATATATATATTATTTATTTATGACAAATAATATTAAATTACATTGTATTTATTACAAATTACAATCTCGGTGCTGCAGCTCCCTTCCATCTCCGTACTCTCTTTAAGTGACGTCACGCGCTGCGTCCAAGCCGGAAGCGTCGATGGCAAGTATTGGGTGGGTGGGCTAGCAGGATGAATCCTACAATGATAAACTCTACAAACTCAGTTTCTACATCGTCTAGAAGTAAGTTTGTTAAACGGAATTTTGTCATGTTTGAAGGATTACTTACTGAATGCAACAAGGCATTTAGACTCAAAAAACGCACCGGAGTTGAGCTGTTGGAAACCCGCTCGCTAACATGCTATAGCTTGCTAGCTACAATGTCGCGGTGACAGGGAGCGTGCGTTTTGCATGCCTAGTTTTTTCTAGTTCTAGTGCATGTTTATTATTGACGTTTCTAAGGATAAATGTTTTCCTTAGCCGTAAAAACTTTGTTTTATTGTCCCTTCGGTTGAAAATTTTTTTTTTTTCGTGATAAAGGACAAATATGTTTCAGGATCATCATTTTAACAGGTACATCCTTGTAGAATAGATCTACGACCTTTACAATAATTGAGTCCATTGTTTCCTCTCTTTGCGACTATTTGATTTACATAGCCTTCTTACAGTATGTTGTACAGTTACACAACAGTTTTTTTTTCTGAATCGGTTGGCTACTGCTAAACTACCAAGTTTCACAAACACTGATCCGCTTTACCGCCACAAAGACACAAAGAAAAGGAAGTTAAACTTTTTTTGATGAAAATTAGACTGTTTAATCAGACCGTCATCTAACTTAAAGAGCAAATAATTAGACACATTCGTATCTCTTTGTTCTAAAGTCTCTGTAGCCTACCGAACAATTTCATGGGCAAATCCGTCCCTAAATGTTGCTTTTAATGTGCTTTACTTTTGTCAACTTCGTTCTTTACTACCATCACTATTCTGGCTGTGTGCACATTGTGTAGGAAAGCGAGAAGCAGAGCGTTCTGTCAACTGGTCTGTGGAGGAGACCCAGGCGCTGCTGTGCGCTTGGAGCGATGAAAGGGTCCAAAAGTCTCTCTCCGAGAACCTGCGGAACAAGCATGTGTTCAAGCACCTCTCTGCCCGAATGAGCTCCCTGGGTTTCTCGCGCAGCCCTCACCAGTGTCGGCTGCGCGTGAAGACGCTGAAAGCCAACTATGTGCGAGCCAAGCTCCTGAGGAGCGTGGACGGAGGGCAGCCGTGCACGTTCAGGTATTACGCGGAGATGGACGCGGTTCTGGGAAGAACGCGGTCCACTGAGCACGGTATCCACGTAATCTCCGAAGTGAAATCGGAGGACGACCGCGAGGCATCCACGGACGAGTTCGAGTTTAGCAACCCCGGCTTCTCACAGTCCCTGCCCGTTGAAGGCCCTGCTGTTTTTATGGAACCACATATTGCTTCAATACCTACAAGTAAGATTTGCCAGAGTTTGTATTTCATGATCATAATCACAAGTGTTTCTTGTTTATATGTAGTTTATAAAATGGGACGTTGGTTAGCATATTAATCTTGCTAATGTAGTAGCTTCTCTACAGTTTTAGAAATGAGGTTCCTTAATGTTTCCTGATACATATTTTTTTGCATTTCTTCTGTGACATAGAATGTTTTGTACCTTTGTGTTTCAGCCATGTCCGTGGAAGAGGACCTGAGCTCCAAAACTCCAACACCACCCCTTCCACCACCACCGCCGCCACCGCACCCCCTGTCCCCACCCACGGCAGACCCCGGCAGGCCCCAGCCCCTGGAGCCGGCGATCCGGTACCTGGCCGACTGCTTCCAGCGGATGCTGTGGGAGTGGCGGCGGCTGGTGGAGCAGCTGGAGGGCCAGCGGCACGAGCAGGCGCGCTGGCAGCAGGAGCTCCTGGGCAGGTGGCTGGAGCAGCAGGACCGGCGGCAGCAGGAGGCCGCCGAGCGGGAGGCCCGGCGGGAGAGGGCGCGCATGGACCACGAGCTCCGCGTCCTGCAGCTGCTCACCGGCCTGCAGCGCCCCCCGCCCTGCCAGTGTGCCCAGCGCACATCCGCCCCCCAGCACAGACTGCCCCCCCACGACCGCGGCGCGCAGGAGAGGACAGACCAGGGGGCAGAGTGAAGCCTCTACTCCTGAACACACCTGTACTGCCCACAGGATCCAGGCTCTCCAACATGTATAGCATATTTAACTCTTTTTTTTTTTTGGTATTTAAATTCTTATTTTCTTTTTCTACAAGATGCTCAGTTGTGCTCTATAAACTTTTGTCAGAGGTCTGAAATGAGTAACTTTGCAACCAGATGTAATCTTATTGGTCAAGCCTTTTGAGATTTAAACTTTAGTTACACAAATTGTAAATCTAAGAAGTGCTTAGATTAATTAACTAAAATAAATTAAATTAAAATAAACAAAAAAATCATCATGGTTTTAAGCACCCTGTATGATGGTTCTTGTCTTGCCCCCTACATTTAAAATCATTTACAATAATTGTCTTTACAGATACTCTATTTAGTGTTGTACATAAAAGACAGTGTGTTGCCAGACATGATAAAACAAGACAATCGTTTCAGGAAATCTCAACAGTCAAGAATATTGTAATGTAAATAAATGTACAGCACATATAGCCTTGTTTTATAAAATTTCGATTTTTGTACCAATAAAAATGTTTGGTATCATTTGATTTAATATTTCCATTGCCTCTTTCCCTTGCTGCAATGTCCTGTATTGATTGTAGAGGTCAAGGATAAAGACGCACATCCTCTGAAACCAGTGAGGTCAGCTGATGGCTTCTTTATTGACAGAACAAGCTGTTGCAGCTACTGCTCGGGAGGACTGTGCAGCTGGTGCTGGTCACCACAGTGGTCACTGTAGAGGGGGTGGAGGGGACCATGCTGTCCCTTCCCGGGTTAGGCTGTGGCTAATCATGTCCTGTGGGACCTTTGTCCAAAGTAAGCTCTTGCCTGGCCTGTATTTGATCTGTGCCGTAGGATGCTTCACTGTGTTAACAAATGGTTGGTTTTACCTGAAGCTCCTCTGTAGAGCCCCAGTTTTAAAGCACTGGAATGCGACACATTATTTCATAACACTGCAACTATTTGGCCAGATATATGACTGGCTGCTAGATACAGAACTATCTGGCCAGGTATTCATATACCTGGCCAGATAGTTCTTACAACATATTCTTTTTAATTTTCTATTTTAGTGCTTGTATCCAGTTTGAACACAATAATTGCATTTTGAGCAGTTATAGTTTAACACTAGCTCTGCTGAAAATGGCTCAAGTTCTCTGCCGAGACCCGATCTTAGGCAGGGTTCCACTAGAGATGCATACCTTTTAAATCTCCTTTACAGTTGGGTGGAGGTGTGAAAATAGTTGTTACCTGGCTCGGACAGATTGGAAGCAATTATGTGGAAATGGCTCGAGAAGTCCAGCGTAGGTGTCGATGAATGCATCCTCTTTGAATACCCAACCGGTGGGTGTTGTGGTCTATTCAGTACAAAGGGAAGAAAGGAATGTGGAAAGGAGGTATGTAGCTATTCATATAACATCAGTTCAAATGCAGATTATTCTGAATGAAAAGTGCGACATAGCCCCTGCTGTCAAAGTTCTGAAATAATGGCTGCTCTTAAGCTGGGTCAGTAGGTCTAAAACAGCATGCTAAAATAATAGTGGATACAATGCATCTTATTATGGAATTATCCTAATCTTCACAAGATTCAAGCCGGAATATAATTAAAACACATCTGCAATGCCTTTGTAGATAGGCAAACAAACTAAAACTTCTGGCATCCATGATTTAGTGTTCATGGCAATTTCCACAAAAGGCACTTGGTGAAACTTCTCAGCCAAACCTGTTCAACCCATCAGAAGAACAGTAAAGAAGAAAGTAGAGCTTATTTTACATTGACTAATGAAATAATTTGAAGTGATTAAGTATTATGAGCATTATAGAAACTAGATTAATAGTGTACATGTATTCTTAGTTGGACGGTCTAGACAGGATTTCTAGATTGGTCTCCCCTGGTTATCAGGTAATGGAGTGCACCGGGGAGTAAATATGCTTTTGTGAAGGTCAGCATACTTCAGCCTGGACCTTTGACCCTCTCCGACTTGCAGCAAGAATGCAAACCACTTTGCTAAACAAATATGGAGTTTTTAAGAGCTAGCTTCACTGATTTCAAATGAAAATCCTGGTTCTGTCAGATGCAGATTGTCTTCCAGTAGTCTGCAAAATAGTAGTCAGCGTTCTTTTTAACCACTCCAACCACAAGGCATGGAACAAAACATTGCTGAATGCAGTGTGCTAAAAGATAGCAAACAGGATGTCCTTAAGTGAAAACATTAACTTTATCGCAAACTGTCTTTGCAATGTTGTACCTTGTTCATTTGATGGTACAGTATATTTGAGTTAGTAGTGTTTAGCATGCATGTGTATTCAAAATCCATATGCATTTCTTGGTGTGTGAGTTGTGTACGTGTGTGTGTGCAAACTTTGCCACCAGCCTATTTTATCTTGTTGCAATGTAAAACTCTTGTGAATTTCAGGCATGAGCATATTTTCATTGCAGTGATGAAGTTACCTTGCGCTTTGAAGTTGCACCCAGCATTGATTATTTTACCTTTGAACTTTTCTAGTTCTTGCCCATGGCTGTGGTTTTCATCCGAAGTTGTCAGCATTCCAACAATCCCACCCGCTGATCTCTGTATTTAATAAAGAGGTCAGTGGTCAAGCCCTAGGTCCATCCTATCTTTCAGCATTTTTGGAATTTGCCCTTTTGGAATTAGCCTCAGGAAACTGACAGGCAAATTAAGACGAATTAACTTTTTTGTAATTTTATTATTATTATTATTATTATTATTATTATTATTATTATTATATTGCACCGAATGAATAGTAGCAAGGAAGCATACCATTGGAACTGTTTTCCAGTGAATATATAGTATTTTTATTCAGTTATTTTTCCCCATGAATTTGATTCCCATACATTGGGGCTAACAGTTCTTTAAACAAGTGGGTGTCCGTATAATACAATTCATATGAAACATTACAATAAACAGCAGTACGCCCCTCACAGTTGATGGACAGGCTAAATGCTGCCGTAGTAGTTCCATGCTTCTCTTCTCTAATTGGCTCTTGCTGGTCATTGTAGTAGAATGTCACGAAGAAGGCGGTCTTTCCCGGCTCTTTGACTAATAGCCCTACATGTGAAGTCCGTAGTGTGTGGTTCAGTCAGTGGGTGGATGTGTCAGGAATTGTCATGTGTATGTATGTTTGGATATTCACAGATTCAACTTTAGGCAGCTGAACTGGGATGTATCTCTTTCATCTATTGTAAAGCGAAGTTTAACCATTTAAAGATAAGGATAGCTCGCCTACATTAAATAAATTGCAGGAGATCGGAGAGACGTGTGAACTGATTTAGAAGACTTAAAACCTACAAACTCAGATTTCAGTTTCGAGGTGAGTGGATAGTCTCATTTGTCTCTGCGTTTTGAAAACGATTTTATTGCGCTATGTGTTATATTTTTTTACCGTATCCAAGCGGTGATCTGTTTTCACCGACTATATTAATGCAAGTCTGTGCTGGGTGTACATGGATTAAGGCGCTGTTACTCCTCATATTAATAAACTGGCTGCATGTTCTGTATTTAAGATTTAATTTACATGCATAATCGGCAGAAAAGCAGTTGATTACAGTTTTGCTAATTCTTCCAGTGATAGGTTAACGTGACATTTTCATGTCTGATAAGAAGTAGCATTTACTTGGTGAATCGCTCTGCAGAAGAACTCACGCGGTGAAACGATGTATGGGTTTAGAAAAGCGCGAGTGCATGCATGATCACCCTTTTAATAAGCATTTGAAGCAGTTACAGATAGCCTTCTGAACTTGCCTTTGATGGTGACTGTAGATTATGGCCTTAAAATCCGTACATAATCGTCGTGATCGGGAGGTAATATTCGTAGAGAATTATCGTGCACCACTTGCTTTGACAATTAGCCTACATTGAGGTAACTCGGAGCGAGGGTTCACCGTCCTTACGTGTGTCGACCGCTTGGAATCGGTGGAATTGTTAGTGATTTTTAGTTGGGGGGAAAATATGGGAGTAGCGGAACCCAAGAACATCACACACTCCGCATGTCCGAGAACAGTGCTGTAATGTGTTATGTTGGACACTATCTGTAAGAAAATTTAAATAATCAAAATAAAAATGTCAGAATTATGCATACTGCAAATGATCAGAGGCATTTATTAGGCGGCACCTCTCAAACCGGCTCTACTATTGACTTTACAAATTGTAAAAGCATCTTTTATTGAGGGCATATCTAATGTGTGGTTCCCCATACTGAGACTTTTGGCATTCGTATTTCTTTGGACTATTTTTAGATGCACAGATCTTGGAGAGGTAAATAGGATTCTCTTGGCCACTGGACGTTTTCAGATCACGATCTCCTGTCCTTTTTTTGAGTGGTACAAAGAGAGCACTTTGATGCCTGAGTTCATATTACATCGCCACCTGCGTGCACTTTGTTAATGTTCATTGGAATCATGGGAATAGGAATGTTCTCACTGTACCTTGAGTCTAAACTGCTGACGTTATTGTGACTTGGAGGGACTTCGACCAAGGTATGATAATGTTTTTGTGCACCCTTCCGCCAAGATTCTGGAAGTAGTTTGCAATGTGAACAGAGTTCAGCTCGTGGGTAGCACTGGCGTGTGTAATTTGAGCACAGTTTCTGAGTCATTGTGAACCCCCCCCCCCCCACTGTATCATATGAGCAGTGTTTGTTTTAATATCTGCTTATATGATGCAGTTCACTGCATCTGTGGACGTGCTCTGTTTTTGATAGTGACCTGTGTTTTGTTTGTTGTTTGAATGACAGGACAGCTTTTGCTATATCATGATTGTCTTGTCCACTGGATAACTCACAGGGTCTCAGTTCTCCAGTGCAGTAGCTCCCAGCTATCACAAAATGTTGTCACAATGTTTCCAGAATGTTCCATCAATGTTATAACATTGTCAGTACATGGCAGCACCGTTGTGAGAACGTTTTTGTGTTAGCTGGGACAGACCCAAGAGGGACTGAGCCAGTCTTTCAGTTAGCGGATGTGTCAGGTGTCTCAAAGCCATGTGAGAAAACAGAAGTCTTGTTTATTCAGTTTCCCCACCATAAAAATCTACCAGGGGTTCTGGGTAGTTGCAGCGAACTGGAAACAAGTGTGGGAGCAATTTCCCGCATCCTGGCTTCAATTATATGGCTTTCTCTTCCCGGACGGTCTCTTATGGGCGGTCGTTAACACCTTGCTGGTGGGGCGGGATGTAAGTTTAGCCTCGGCGGCTATATAAAGTGAAATCCACCCACTCATCCTTCTCTGAGTGAAGCACTCATTGAAAAGCAAACTACAGCCAATTTGTGTATGAGTGCAGACTGGCTTTTCCTGGCGGTGCCATCCTGTTCTGGAGCAGTGTCTACGCTGTGAATCAATTCTCATTGAAATGTATGGGATTGCAGCACAGCAGTGCCTGTTGAATTGAATGTTTGAGTTGTATTGAATGTATTAGGCCTAAGTATAATTCATCCCTTTATTTTTGAGGTTTGGCGTGTTATGGTCGTCTGATACCAAACAGTGACAGTGCCGTTTCATAGCAGCCAAGCTTTTTAAAGGCCATTACTAATCTCCCAAATTTAGCTACCAGTGTGGGAGGAAGTCCCCTGTGAACCAAATTGCTGCGAGATGTTTTGACCCAGTCATCTTCTCAGCAGTGGTCAGAGATTACGGTCATCATGTGATGATGTCTTAACCGAACACTGTGCCAGTTTTGCAGCTGGGAGAATTTTTTTCCTGTTGATATTTTTTTTTATCATGATTTGCTTTGTTGAGCAATGGAGTGGAGAGTTTTCCAAAGAGGTCTCCTGGGATCGTTCTGGTTTCTTGACTGAGTTCCAGTTCCCTGGGTGTGGGGGCAGATGGCTTCACATGCTTCGCTGGCTTGATTAAACCGTAACCAAAACAATGTCCTATTTTTGGGCACTGTGTGTTTTTGTTTGTGTCCGTACACATGTGGTGGTAAGCTTAAGCCAACGCCGTCTTGAGGACGTTTGCCTTTGTCTGCGTGCACGCCCAACACGTGGCTCGTATGCATCTAACACCTGGAGCTGAAATGCAAGTCGTTTCAGATGTCCTGTTTGCAGTCTGCACCCGCTTTGTTTTAGACTTCTACAGGATTATGTGGCGATGCAGCTGCCATCTTTGGCCAATCAGGAGGTGCCGAGGCGGAGGGGGGCATTTGTATTCTGTTCGGAGTGCTGGGGCTTTGCCTCTACAATGGCCACCCAGACCCTTCTCTGGGCCCCCCACTGACGTCACCTGCACAGATGCACTCTGGTGCCACACACACACACGTGTTGTGCCTTTTCGCACGTCTGAGGATGTGGTGGAATCGCGTGTGCTGAAATGCTATTGATGTAGCATCATTAGCATTAACATCAGATGTAATGTAATGCTAATGTTGCTAGCAGTGTAGTGTTTCTAACCATTAAAAAAATAGGAAAGCCACTGTTGCAAAAAAACAAAATAAAAAATGTGGTATCAAAGTTGTATCAAGCAGCAGCTCATTCAATAGAATCTTTCGTAATTGTGTTTTAGTAACTTGTTTATTTTAGCATGTGATTTGGATCTAATGAGGATATTGATTAAATCATCCAAGTTTATCAACAGCACGATTGATTACTGGTTTAGTTTTGACACCATGTATTTAGGTCGGGTGTAGGCGATGTGGTTAATTAGAAAAGGTTTGAGGTTCTCTTTGTTTCTTCTTTTAAGAGGGAATTTCGGGAGGGAAGCTGCAGTCTTGACATTGATATTTCTCCACTCCACTGATCTCATTGCCACAGTTGAATGGGGGGGTGAGGTTGGGGGTGACTCTGATCTCTGAACAGATGCAGAGGACGCTGATCTGACTTCTAAGACTCTTTTTAATGCTAATATCCGTGGCCCAGCTTATGTTCCGTCTTATGGAAAAGGGGAACCCTGGCAACCCCCAAACTCCCTTTCTGACCCCAGCCCATGTGTGCTCACCCAAATGTCTCCCTGAATAGACGATGGGAGGAGGGTGGGGGGGGGGTGAGTTGCAGGCCGTGGAGTTGGCCATTGTCTGGGGGTCCCCTCGCCCCGTGCCGGGCCACTGAATGCCTCCATTGTGCGGTTTGGTGGCCCGCGGGAGCGCCTCTCCGTCACGGACACCGCTCGGAGGAAGAATCCGCCTAATCGCTTAATTGCCGGCAGGCTTTAGGAGGCAGTGTGAAAGGAGGTGTCATGGCGGCTCGCGATGGGCTCGCACAAGCGGGCCCAAAGTCAGGTGGTTCATTAGCATGGCAGCCTGGGTTCAGCCTGAGCAAGCAGGTGATTTTTTTTTGTTTTTGCTAGGATTGAGAAACGAACACAGAGAGTTCTGTGATGACCACCGAAATGTATGTTTTTACATGTATGCGGGGAGAGGGAGCGGGTTGTTCACGTCTTCCGACTCCGAAGAATCCTCCATTCAGTTGCTCGGTCCGTCTAATCCCCGGTTGGTCTTTGAATAAGTGTCATTCTGTTCGAAAAACCCTGATCTTCAGGTCAGAGTGTTCCTGGTTATCATGTCTCGTGTACGTGAGTCTGCTGTGCTGATGCCCATGTGAGCTAAGAGCTTGTGGGAGATTATTGTGCTTAAGTCAATGCGGGGGGAAGGTCTCGGCTCCCGAGCGATCCGGTGGTATCACGGTGGATTAGAAAGTGTGGTTTCTGCCATGCTCTCATGTGATTTGTATGGGACCAATCAGATGCTGATCACTGGAGTAGCAGATATGCACTAAAAACATTCACATGTATGGTTTTGCTGACAACTTTTAATGAAAATAGTAAGCTACTTACATCTTACTTCTTGCAGCCAAGGGTATGTCTTAAATAATTAAAAATGTATATTTTAAGTGTCTCTTAGGTCCACGGTCTAAGCTGCATGAGCTTTCTAGGGTTCTTTGAAAATATGAAAAAAAGCGCTTTCCTCAGAAATTGTGGTCAGCAAAATTTCTCCCGTTTGTGGCTTTTCCCAGAAATGTCCAGAGGACCAGGATTTGATCCAGTTTCCCATGAAAGTTTTTTAAATTTTTCAACAGGACAAGATGCCTCAAACTCCGCCATTTCCCACTGTGTTTGGCACCAGCGGTTACAACAGGAATCTCTACCAGACGGCGGAGGAGAGCTACTCCGGCCTGTATTACCATGAGAACAACCTCGTGTCAGGGTCTCTGGAAGCTCTCATTCAGCACTTAGTCCCCAACATGGACTACTACCCTGACGTGAGTGTCTGCACTCTCCCACGACACCTTGGTCAATTTTATGAGCAACTAATTCATGAAATCCAACTGTACTGTTGAAGTGGCTCTTTGCAATTTGTTGACGTGGCTTTCTGTTCTTCTGTCACAGAGGACGTACATCTTCACCTTCCTGCTGAGCTCCAGGGTGTTCATTCACCCTCACGAGCTGATGTCTAAGGTCTGCTACCTGTGTGTGGAGCACCAGAGACTCAGCGACCCCCAAGCTGATAAGGTACTGATCGCCCCAGCCTGTCCCTCTGCTCTCATTCCTAAACTCACCTTTAAAATCTTGTATTCAGTGTCCATACGTTCGATAAAATAATGTTTTTTAACGCCCATTCTTTTTCAACGATTTCACCTTTTCACCCATTCTTTGAAACTCATTATATTCCTCTTCATAGTAGTTTTTGATACATATTCTAAAGATTTGTATCTGAATGGAATGGCGGCTATATTAACTTCTGAACTCTGTTTTTCTGAAACGGCAGATGAGGATCCGAAAGATGGCGCCGAAGATCCTGCAGCTGCTGTCGGAGTGGACGGAGACCTTCCCGTACGACTTCCGGGACGAGCGCATGATGCGCAGCCTGAAGGAGCTCACGCAGCGATTGGCCAGCGGGGATGAGGTCAGTGTGCCAGCAGACAGTAGCTCCTGTTACACCCCAGCTCTCTCATAACTTTCTCTCTTAGGCACTTTCACTCTCTCTCTTTATCTGAATATCTTTAACTCCCTCTCTTTCCCTTTATCTCAATCTCTGTAACTCTTTTCGTACGCTCTCTGTCTCTTTCTTGAAGTTATCAGGTCATCTCCTGCCTCCTGGCTAGTCTCATTCACTGTGCCTGTAGGCAGGTGTTCCTTATTCAGTTTGTTGAATTACGAGTCTTGATCAACCTACTTTCTTGTTGGTTTTGATATGCTAGTTTTGATCTGTTTCTCCTTTTTTCCCTCTGCTTTCGGTTTGCTGAATATGTGCTCGCTGTACATCACTTCTTTTCCTTTCACATTAGTCCCCGTAGTACGTAGCACCGAAGAGCGAAGAAAAACATCTGCGTTTTGAAGTCTGTTTCCGTTTTTTATCCACCGGCTCCCAGCAGGGTATCATCTTAAAGCTTCTGATATGCATGCTCTTAACAGTGGAGAGAGAACGACCTGTGTTGGGTTTAAATGATCAAGCATGCCTGGATTAACAGTCGAATACCGTGCGCGAGGTTGCACAGTGGGGAATTGAGAGCAGGAATTGGCCCACCGGTTTTTTTTAGCTGCAGAACAGTTGGTTTTGGTTGGACGGGTTTGAAGAAAACCTTAAAAATTCAGATTTCTGGCTGTTACTGTAGCACTCTTACAGGGAATTTGATTAGTTGGGCTGATGTTGATTGCAACATAAAAGTTCCGGGAAACTGAAATGTATGATTTTCTGGTGTCGTTTTAATACTTTTTTGCATTTAGAATTGGCCCAGGAATATTTTTTAATGATTCCTTCAAAAAATACATAGAAAAGCCTGTGTTGAGACTTGCTTGCTTTCCCCCTTGGCTGAACGGCAGATTTTCAGTGGGCGGGGTTAACTTTGTACATTATATGTCACTAAAATGCTAAGACCAGTGAAATCCTTTCTACTTGTACTTTGCAAATAATGCTCTTGCCACTTTTGCGCAAGCAAGCAAAGTTGGAAATGCCTAAACATTGCACCTTCTCTGGATGCAGACAAACCAATAAGTTTTCTTAAAGAGACCCACAAGAAATGAGTTTCATTTCTGGAGGCCCACAGGCACTACAGTGTTGAATAACCACAATAGTTGATATTTGTTGTGCCCATTTTCGCAAGGAAGTCTACTATCTACAAAACAATGTGGATTTGCTAAAAAGCTAGTACTGGTGCATGGTGAATGGAAAACATTGTTTCTGAAGCATATCTGACCTGTTAAATTTCAGGGAAATTTGGGGACGTGTCGGTCATGAGTGGTAGTTTCCTACATGTAGTTTATGTGTCTTCAGTTTTCCTGGATTATGCACCAAATAAAGACTGTGGTAAATACAGGATAGCTCCTTAAATGTGTGTAGTCGGCATGTGAACTGCATTACGGTGGCCTGCTTCTAATGTTCTGTTCTAAACTTTGTTAGTTTTGTTTTTCTGACTTCACCTTAATGTTATTACCCCGACCTCCCCTCCATAACGCCCCGTGACTTGATGGTATTGAGTCAGGTCCACACACTGTATCCTGCCTGTGGCGTCTCATGTGTAACTTTCTTTGTATTGCCAGGAGGGGAATTACTGAGGCTAGCTAGAGGCAGCTAGGGTTCAGGCAGGCAGGCAGCGTTCCAACACGCTCGCTAACATCTGCTCAGTTGGACAGCTCCCTAAAGAAAGTGCCTTCTATTCAAAGAGCTTGTCTGGTGGCACAAAGTGTAGATACTGATTCTGCACCTTCTAAAACAATAAGGAGTGTTTAGAATGGTGAGACCATATGTGCCATTGGGTGACTAGTGTGCAGACTTTACCATCTCAGTAAAACCAGCCATGTGCACTGTCCATGTGATTTTGACTGCCTGCTAACTGTGAGACAGAATTCATAGTTCTTTGACTTTTTTGCTGCAGTAGGCAGTGATAGGCACTGTTGTTTTCCTTACAGTGTAGATGTTTGTGCACAACAATGTACAATGTGCGTGTGTGTATGTAAATGCATACAAGTGTGTGCATGTATACGTACATGCACCAGGAAGGTCCAAGAACAACAGAGACTGTCTCTAACCTTTGAATCGATTAGAAAGAGAGGGTTTGGACAGTAACAGTGTTCTCTATTGATCCCAGACACAGTACCAGTTTCCGGGAACAGCAGTGCACCTCACGTTATGGTGCAAGTTTGTCCCCTGGAACCTCTGACCTAACCTCCCCATACCAGCACCTGGAAAAACGCAACTGGGTCCTGGTTAGCTGTGCGCTGATTGGACTTTGCTGGCTGGCAAAGAATCCTAGAATAGAGTCTCTAACATCTGTTTGTGGAATATTCCAGAGACCACGTTTCTCTTTCAGGCTTGGTTTGCAAGAGCTGTCATAATGGAAGCACTTGGCTATATAGAGAAAGCTGAGGTCTGCTCCACAGCCAGTGAAAACAAGGCTTGCACCCCATGAGGGACCTGCTATGCCCACCCCCCAGAGCGAGGTCTAGAAGCCCCACCCCCTGTCCGAGCCGCCGCTTACATAAGAGGCAGCTTTCTGGAGCGGGTCATTTGATCCTGACAGGAAGTGATGTCACTTTGACGTGGGGAGGCGTGGGGAGGCTCAGTGACAGTGGTCGTGCCGTCAGCCCGGCTGCCGCTAGGTTGGTTTGCCAGCCCTGACTGACAAGGTGGGGCCAAAACGGAGTTTTTTTTAACGCGGGCCGTCACGACAGCCGAGCCACATGATGCTCGAAAATGCCAGCTAGTTATCTGCCGGACCTGTTTCTAAATATACCCCCTCTATTTGTGGTGGGCACAGAAGCCTCGGCAGATGGTAAAGTTTTGAGAGACGATCAGCGATTCCCTTTGATCCCCTGCCCAGACACATATAAACAAGCGTCTCTTTCATCACTGTAACGGGATCCTAGGAAACTACAGGCCGGGTCTATCAGTCAAGGTGTGATCAAATGATCCCACTTCTGTGAAGTCCGTTGTAGCTACTATTAATCTCCACTGAGAGCTCCATTTGCGGCCACTCAACCGTACATCAGTGGTTAACCAGCAGAAGAGTGCAGCAGGGGAAGGTGTATCCAGGGAGTCTTTCTGTTGCCTCTAGTATATCCAAAGTGGTTTCCTTTGGAAAAGGACGTGGTCCAAATGGAAAGCAAATAAAGGTAGCTACATAGCTAAAATCACATGATGAAGCTGTAAACAGGCATCTTTTGTCGAAGCCTCTGTTTCACTATTCAAATTTAAAACGCTTAATGACAGTGGTCATTATGTATACAAATGTTTTGATCTCAGAATGGTTCAATGTGACAGACATTCTGTCGAGCTTTAGAGGTACCACTTCATGTCACAACAGAAGTGGTCATTTTACCACTTAGGTAACCAGTTCCTTACATACAAATTTGGGGCCATCTCTTGCTTTGTGTCAGAATCGGTTAACTTCTTTGAGATGCTGAGGGGCCTCTCAAAGTGCAGGTACCGCTGACTGAAGGTACCTCATTATTGCTGATTGACAGAAGAATTACAGGAAGGGCCACACTCTCCTGCCTTGCACATGACCTCCCCGTACCTGCTGATTAATGGGGTTTGTTTCAACCCATCCACAGATGCCTGTGGCTTTGTGCTGACTGCTTTGGAAACTGGAATAGACCGGACTGGGGAGGGGGGGGGGGTAAACTCCCCAAAAAACTGACAAGAAAAAAAGACCTAGACTTTGAACTCTGGCTTGACACATCCCTCCTACTCACTGAATATGGCATTCCTTAAGACGGCTTCTCTTCAGATCTTGGGCCCTGAGAATCTAGCCAGTAGATGGAATTGCTGGGACTTTACGGCGAATCCTGGGAGAAGTGCATGTTGCCTTGAACGGGCCTCCGCACTCTGTTCCACCCGCCGGGAGAGGAACTAGGGCATGCTTATGTAACCCTCTCCCCCCTCCTAAGTGTGTCAAAGCCTGGTTATCTAACATCACGCAACTCCATATTGAGTTAGAAGAGGCGGGTCGAACCCTGGCGGGACCCCGGCTCTCTGGTCTAGTCTGGTCTGGTCTGGTCTAGTCATGCATTTTGCAAGCTCTGAAAAAAATGTGCAATTCTCTGTGCCAATTAGATTACAGCATACCATTGCTGCCCATTGACAGTGTTCCAGAACTTTCCATTGTCTGGGCTGTGGGGCTCAGCCTTCACACAGTCAAATGCCTTTGTTGCTTTTGTACAGTTATTGTTGTCCAAAATTACTTATAATTTCTTGTATTTAACTTTTGTATATCTGCCAACTTGATGTCAACTTGACTTAGCAAAGACTTGAGTTAAGAGTGGCCTGGTTTAAGACAGTTAATGCTTGATACAGATCATGCAGAGTAAAGATTTCAAGATAATGCATCACAACACTGTTAATACAACTTCACACTAATATTTATTGTAAACAATTGACCGCTTCTAATCTACCAATTGTTGCTGTTTGCTCTGATATCAGCAATAACAAAATATTGATTATTTGTCTACACTGAGTTGGGCTTTCTTGAGGAGTGTTTGGTTAGAAGAAGAATGGTTGCTCTGTGAATTCCTGTGTGGATTGAAGTTAAACCCTTGGGCAAGGAGTTTATCTTCAATAGAGTCAGTAACAATGGTGTTTCTGGCATTATAATTCACGCTGGCCTGCTGGTGTTGTTGCAGCTTTACCGCAAGGCTGTCCAGCAGATGTCCCAGACCCTGATCCGTAAGCTGACCACCCTGAGCCAATACGAGGAGGCGCTGGCCAAAATCAACGCCACGGCGACCGACAGGCTGACTGTCCTGAAGACCAAACCGCAGTCCATCCAGAGGGACATCCTGACCATCTGCAATGACCCCTTCACCCTCTCCCAGCAGCTCACCCACATCGAACTTGTATGTACCACTCGGCAGGAGAGTCTGGGAAATGAAGTTTTTTGTTGTTATTATCGAGCACTGTTTTTAATTTGTCCAATCAGTTGTCTTTTTACTTATGCTGCCGATTGTATTTTCAGTAAAAGTAGCATTGAAGTGATCTTCATTCCTGGTCCTGGCGGGCTGCAGGGTCTGCTGATTTTTTGTTTCTGCCTTAATATCAGAAACCAGTTCAGACCCAAGAAACCAGGTGGGGGGAGTTAACTGTAATTGGCTGCTTTGATTGGTCAATTAACTGCCGAGTAACCAGAAAAAAACAACAGACCCTGTGGCCTGCCAGGACCAGGAATGGAGATCACTGTTGTACAGGATAAACAAGCTCTTCATGTACTTCATTATCAACTACTTATCATATGCAGGTGGAATTAATGCATTTATTTTGTATTTATTTTCAGGAAAGACTGAGCTACATTGGGCCTGAGGAGTTTATTCAAGCCTTTGCTCAGAAGGACCCACTGGACAATGATAAGGTATTGTGGGGCAGAACAGAGGAAGTCCCTTTAGCACCAGTTACATCAGAATTTGGCTAGTCCGTCTCGCGCTGTAGCTCAGAGTGGTTACTAGGTTTTGGCAACTAACCCTGAATTCAGTTCCTCCGCTAATTAAATCCTGCTTCAGTGCCTCAGGGAAGAAAGCTGGCCACAGCTTTGAATATCATCCCAAGATATCAATCTTAATTGGCATCAAAATAGGAAAGAAAATCAGATGTTTCACATTTGTGAGACTCTTAACACACTATGGCATGGCTGTCTGGCAGTGAAAAATTACGTTTTGATTGTACATAATCACTCTGTACTTGGAAGCCAAATACGTCATACGCTCTTATTAAAATGCACCATGTTCTTCATGGTGGAGTCTAGACATGCAAAATAGTTTTACTCTCATCGTTCAGCTTTTTTGAATAACATTCTGAATAGAATTCTCATCAGCGATAGCCTAGCAACCATTCAGCTCCACAAAACCACTGCTGGTTTTGTTTGGATCGCATGGCCCTGGCTTTCGGCTGCTAGGCAACAGGAACCTCTCGGTTTTGGCGCGCTTTTCTTTGTGCTGCCCTGGAACTGTAAGAGCTTTCTTAAGTGAAGTTTTACGCTGTGGATGCCTAGGAGAGGCACGATTTGCCAAAAGCGGCTGTCACTCAAAGGGCCGATGAGCTCAGGATTAGTTGCTGGACAACAGATATGAGGGAGAGGAGTCTATAAATGGAGCTCGCAGTGATTAACGGGTGGAAAATGGACTAAAGGCCGTGTCTGAGTTACACGGTTCTAAGTCTGGTATTACAGATGCCTTTGGCCTCTAGCTAGGGCCTGCTATAGAGTCAAATGCTTTCAGTGGCTTAAATAGAGTTTGCTCCAAATGTTTTTTTTTTATTTTTGGGTTTTCTGTCTGGGGATGGCTACAAACAAGGGAACTAGGGCATTATTTTCATCCAGTTTGTGGCACTGCTTCAGAAAATGTAACCACATCAGTGAAATGCCTATTCTGTAGTCTCTTATTTTTTATTTTTATGCTCCTCTGCCAGTGATTGTTATTATTGTCCATTGTGTGTGTGTGTTTTTAAGAAAAAATATAGTTATCTACAGCACATGTAAGGAAAGGCACTTCCCTCGTTTTAATGGGACCTGTGCTTCCCTCACCCACAGAGTTGCTTCAGCGACCACAAGAAGGCCAGCAACCTGGAGGCGTACGTGGCTTGGTTCAACAGGCTCAGCTACCTGGTTGCCACGGAGATCTGCATGGTGGGTGCATCACCTGGCTATCTTTATCTCTCTCTGTCCCCCCCCCCCCCCACCAAACCTGATGTGGTCCCTATCAGCCAGTTAATCATGTGCCTCTGCTCCCCTGCAGCCGGTTAAGAAGAAGCAGAGAGCGCGGGTCATCGAGTTCTTCATCGATGTGGCGCGGGAGTGCTTCAACATCGGCAACTTCAACTCCCTCATGGCCATTATCTGTGAGTTCTTTTTTTGCGTCTGTTTGTCTTTTCTCCCTTCCAACAGTTTGCCCCAATTTCTGTTCCTCACAAAAAAAGCTTTTGTTCTTGAAAATTCGATCAGCTTATCTAGTTTGTTGTTTGGCACACATTTGTCATGAAGTACTCTCTTCAAATCCTTGCGGCAGTATAAAACATGACTTTGCAGCGATTATATAGCTGTAATTAAAGGTGCTATTAATATGGTTGAGCTAGATTATTTAATTAGTGAGTTTCTCGCAGATAGAGATTGGGGAAAAACCAGCTGTGTGTGTCCACTTCCTTGTTTTGAATACATAAAATAAAAATGGTTCCTCTGCCAGTTTGGATCGATGAGTCCCTGGGCTGTATGCTGTAATATGTGTGGGGTGGCTCAAAGAATCGTGGGTAGTGGGAACCAGCCTCCAGGGTGTCAGGGAGTGTCAGGGGGTGAAGTGGCTGGGGGGGGGGGGGTGGGGGCGCACATGGCTGGCGGTGTGTCCCGCCACAGGCAGATGGTCAGTGCTGACTGACCGCCAAGTTGGGGGGGCCGGCACTTTTATTTGAATTTTTTTTTTGGGGGGGTAGGGGTTTAGGGGACTGTGGCAGCTGTCCCAGCCCTCATTTTCTCCCCAGAGACTCAGCCCTTGGCCAAGCTTTGCGCAGTCTCTCTCTGGGGAGATGGGGGGGGGGGGGGTGAGTCAGACCGGTGTGAAGGCACAGACGTGTCATGGGAAAGGTTGGCGCGCTCCGAGCCGTAGCGCTCGCTTGGTGGCACGTTGCCCTGACCTCGCAGCGAGCGCGACTGAGGCAGCCGCCGGGGGCCAGGCCCGTCGCCGTGACGTCGGCGCTCGTTACAAAGGCACAAACACCTGTCGGCACAGAAAAGCCCCTTTGTTTAAAAAACAAAGAAAAACTAAAGAATCACCACTCGCCCAGCGAGCTAAATGTTGACAGCCATAAAACAATGCTGCGGTCTCAGAACGTTTGTATCGCTGTCAATTTCTAACAAAACCGTTCTAAAAAATAAAAACAAGCCTGGCTCATTCTTTTATATAACTGTGCTTTGGCCTCCATTCATAAGTGATTAACTTTGATGTGAGGATAAGCTGCGAACAGAAGTACTACAGCGCAGTGCATGAATGATTAAAATGGTCTCTTTAAGCAGGGCTTCACAGTAGCGATAAAATGCAGTAGTCAGAGGTGAGGGCGCAATTGCCCTGAGGAGGGTGGGTTTGTGGGTTGAAGTGTCCTGGGGGGTCACCGGGGAGACGTGTCCTTCCACCTCCCTGGATTAACCCCCCCCAGTAGCACCATCTCCCTCACACGCCCCTTCACCATATGTTAAACATAGGATAGGGGGGCGCGCAGAAACTAGCTCCATTGTCCTTCCAGATGCTTCTGGCCTGTCCTAGGGGGTGGGGCGGGGTGGGACGGGTTAAAGGAAGAATGACAAACCGCTGCTGGGGGTTGTTTCTGTCTGAATGGCACGGATGGACGTTCACGTCCTTCTCTTCTCCAACCTACCCTCCTCCTCCCCCACCCCCGTCCAAACTCCTCCACCGCTCACAGCCGGGATGAACATGAGTCCGGTGTCCCGACTGAAGAAGACCTGGGCCAAGGTCAAAACGGCCAAATTCGACATTCTGGAGGTAAGGAAACGTACGGTATCAATATTGTGCTTCATTTACTGGCAAACATCAGTGGGTGGTGACTAAGCATGTGGGCGGGTAACGCTGTGTGGGCGAGCGCCTTTGACTGTGGTTTGCATGGCAGGCTTCATGCTAATTGGAGCATTGTGAGGGGCTGAGTGTGCGTGGGTTCTGGAGGGCGCTCGGAAATTAAATGCGCACTTATACGGGTGACTCAGAACAGGCCTCTGCGGATCTCGACGGTTAATCGAGTTTGATTGCGAGCTCAGATCGTTGGCCTCTTTGCTTTATTTGTCCTTTCAATTTTGGGGGATGTAGAGCTTCGCCATTCAGGGTGTTTATTCTCAGAACATGCAAAATAGAGGTTTTTCCCCCCTGTGGAAGTTCAGTATTTTATTACAAATCAATTCACCCTTTGGTTTTGTTTGAATTCTGCAGCACCAAATGGATCCTTCCAGCAATTTCTACAACTACAGGACAGCACTACGAGGGGCGACCCAGAGGTCCATAACGGCCCACAGCAGCAGAGAGAAGGTAAAAACCCCAAATCTTTCTCCACCCCCCTGCCCAAAATCCGACTGACATCCTGAACTTCTGAAGGCAAAATCCCCGAAGTGAACTTCTGTGCCAGTTCTGACCTACGGTGAGACTGAGAGTTCATGATGTTGTTGTTTTTTGAAGAGTAGAGCTTTATGTAATTTATTCAGCTTGCATCCTCCAAACAGTGGGAGGGTTACTCATGCACTCACAGAATTGTGGAGACCGGTTCCCACAAACCCAGTCACGGCGTTGCGCAATGCACATGTTTTCATTTTTGAGTGGTCATTTCGAAGGGGGCGTTCACTATCTGCGAGTGGAGGGAAAGTTTCCGCTCCAACAAAAATGTGCCCCAAAAAGCCATTTCACAACCAAAAGCAATAAATACTCCGTAATTTTAGTGGTGATTGATTATTATGTAAAAGTAGTGATTGTATCAGGCGTCTGATCTTTCATGTAATCTAAACACAATCCAGTCTGGGGAATGCAAGTGGCTTTGAAAGTAGGCCAGCAGACGGCGAAACGCACAAAAGTAGCCTTTGGTGCGCGTTCCGTTATCAACAGCGCACAGCGTTAAATACCTTATTTACGCTAAACAAGAACTGGGCCTTTCGATTGTTTTGACGGTTACGTAAGCCAGCGTTTGAACCCAAAGGACAGTGGGGGTCAGCTTGCAAGACGGGTCGTCCGGGACTGACGTCAAGACGACGTGCCGTTTCCTCTTCAGACACGTTGTGTTCCCTTCTAGAAAACGTGGCACCGGGCCAGCTCACATTGTGTTCTCGCATCCCTACCGCGACCCGACGGTCCACAGCAGAGCAATAGCCGCTACGATGCCCCCAGCACTTAAGATAAAGAGCGTTGCCAGAATGTTTTGCGCCCCATCAGTACCGATCTCTCGGGGGCGGTTGTGGTGGGCGGTTTGGAAGCGTTCGGCCACGGGGGGCTTGTTGAGGAGAATTCACGAGCCGCCCACGTCTCGCTGGCCCGAGAGAGAGGACTAGCCGACCCAGCATCGACAGGCAGAGGTCATGAGACGAAATGTTCTCGGGCTAAAAACTGGAATCCCAGCCCTTCTGACTTCTTGGGTGGTTCACGGATGGTCACATCTTTCCGAGCATGGCAGATCATTTTTTATTTATTTTTTGTTCTCTCTCTCTGTTACATAACATGTTTTTCCCAGAACGTCCTTACAGCTGTGAGCTCCTTTCACAAGGCGGGACAGAAATAATTCTGTACTTATATGCTAATGCGATTCCTCAGGGCTGAATTTAGCCATCAATGCTCCACTTGAGCTCTTTGGCGATCCTCAAGCAGTACATGCCTTAATTAATTATGGACTCTCACATGCTTGTGATATAGTGTTTCTGAAGATTCTCCGGGTCTGCATTACTGCTGTCTCATATCCTCTTCAATCCATTGTGAAAATTACAGGAAAATTATTGAAATTGAGAAATTTTGACTTGTGGTGCACTTCAGATAACAAAGAAGTAGCAACTGTTTGTAAAGGACAAATGGGTGCAGCCTGAAAAGCCAACAGAAGAAGACTCAAGGTTGACCCTCTTGAGTGTCATCATGGGTGATCCTCTCGATGTCCACCTGTAGGACTCTTGCCTTAAGCTGTCAGTTTTGTCCATTAATGCCACTTCTGACCCATGTTCTGGCCTGATCCCATCCCGTGGACTGTCTGTGCTATTACCTCAGCCTCATCAGTTTTTCTTTTCTTTTCATAGATCGTCATACCGTTCTTCAGCTTGTTAATCAAGGACATCTACTTCCTCAACGAGGGATGTGCCAACCGGTTGCCGAATGGCCAGGTGAATTTTGAAGTAAGTGGATTTTTATGTATTTAAAAGATCAAAGGTTCTGGAGGTTAGAAGAGTTTTGTAGAGAGTTTACAGAGTGAAAAGAAATCAGGGCAGAATAAATGTGTCCTTGAAACATATGTTTTGTGTATAGTTTTCTATGTCAGCATTAAAAAATTGTGTTTTGAGTAGAATCAACTTGTGAACTTTTGTGAACCTTAGTAAGACAAAACAAGATCATGGAAAATGCATCCAAAGCACTATCTTTGGGATTCCTTGAACCCCTTCACCGTGGTCTGAATGGAGCAGGATGACTGAAGAACCTGTTTCCAGATTTTTATAACTTGATGTTTTTTTTTTTTTTAATTACAGAAATTCTGGGAAATGGCCAAGCAGGTGAGCGAGTTCATGACCTGGAAGAAGGTGGAGTGTCCCTTTGAGAGAGACCGCAAGATCCTTCACTACCTACTGACCGCGCCCGTCTTCAGTGAGGATGGTACGTGTCACCCCCCCTCCTCCAATCAGAGCGCTGCGCGGCTCTGATGTCATAGCCGAGCAGGGTTTTTTTTCATGTTTGTTTTTCTGTCATCAGCTCGAAAAGAACATGATCCCATGGCTTAGGTGGCTTTTCATTTTGCATGCTTTCAGATTTTAAGCTTGACTGCTTCACCGGATTGGATTATTATTGGATACCGAACGCTGGCTCCCTCAGCCTCTTGACCCCAAAAACCACCAGGGGAACCAACTGACCCCATGACTATACTCTTTCTCTCGGGCCAATAGGTTAAAAATCTTTCCAAGTTCAGCCCAAAGCCCATTTTAGGTCAGTGTAGACTTGCTTCCCAAGATTGTCCTGCCATTGCATAATATAATAGGTGAAGGACAATTTTGGGCAAAAAACAAAAAAACCCTGTTTAGTCTGGAA
Source organism: Anguilla rostrata (assembly GCF_018555375.3). NCBI lineage: Eukaryota > Metazoa > Chordata > Actinopteri > Anguilliformes > Anguillidae > Anguilla > Anguilla rostrata. The sequence continues at coordinate 34,252,620 of NC_057942.1, read as the reverse complement.
TTCGATCCAACAAAATCAATCCCTAGAATGGTCACAACCACTATTCCTTGTGTATCCTGGCCTGATTGACTGTGTTTGAGTGATCCTCTTCCAAAACGCCTTTCACTGCATTATTACATTACTGTATATGCATATCAGACACCCTCATCTTGGGCGACCTTCACATTTCACAAGGCATAGTTTTTACAACTGAATGTTAACTGGAACTCTGTGTCTGGACTTGAAAAGGCAACCTTGGGGTCTCCAGTATCTGGCAGCTGCCATGGCATCCTGACTTTGTGACAAAGCAGCGTTCTGGTCTTGAGCTCGCACCCCCTGTTAACATGTGCCAACAGTAACAAGACCGTCTCTTGTCCCCACAGCCTTGTATCTGGCGTCCTACGAGAGCGAAGGTCCTGAGAACAACATGGAGAAGGACAGATGGAAGTCTCTGAGGTGAGGTTCTTGGGTGGTGGTGATGGGGGTGATGGGGGGTCGGCCCCATTCATCAACCCTGTCAAACCAGGCCCCGCCCCCGTTTACAACCTCGCCCGGGGACCGCCTGGGCCCTCCGTCGCTCCGAGTCGATTTGTGTTCGATCGCCGGGTCGCCCTGTGCGTCAGCTTTGATGGACGGGTGGAAAATCACTGCGTTGAACCGAGTTCGCGTGCGTTAGCCTCAGGACTAGCGACGGACTTGCTGACGAGGCGATGTTGTGCGGGCACTGAGACGGTGCGCTTAAAGAGAGGAGAGCCCATCCTCGTTGTGTTTGAAGTGACTTTGCTTTATGAGTGATTTCTTTTTAAATCACAGCACAGACACGGCAAAATACGTCAGTGCTACAGCAAGTTAAATTGCATTTTATATCACAGAAAGGACATTTGTTTTCAGTCTAGCAGCACCAAGTTGATTACCCTTCACACTCATTATTAAAGGATATACCCATTTATTCTTAACAAGCTGAAGACAAAACAAACTGCTCTGTCTTCCGTGCTTTGTTTTGTATTTTATTAAAAACACAGTAATAAATACTAACGACATAAATATAGACAAGATTTTAGTGTCGTGGTACAAATGTATATGAATTTAAGCGGCTGTAGGAAGTGAACAGTAAGCACTTGGATCGTCTCATGACTTTGTGCTGATGCTCTCAGGGAAATCTCATGGCTCTGAGCTGGGCCATGTCTCCCGGTATCAATTCATCACCACATACGGTTCTCCTTTTCCTCCCGTGTGACTCAATGTGTCATTAACCGAACTGGGCCCCCCAACAGCAAAAAACGGTCCATCCGAGATGTGAATGAACCTAGTAATGTTTCAGAGGAAACAAACCCTTGCGTGACCGAAAAGGCTAATCTCGAACGCGGATGGCTTCAGGGAAATACCATAGCATTTCCACTGTGGCGATGTATTATCAGACTTTGAAACAGCTATGTGCTGGACTCTATTGTGATGCGGTTTTGAAACTGCAGTACAAAATACTTTATTTACTTAATAGTTTATTTTCAATATGCAAAAAGCTCTTTATCCCGTCGATGTTGTTCTTAATACGTTTCTCGTTTCGGGTTTTGCAGGTCTACTCTGCTAAGTAGAGTATGAAGAGAAGAAGGTAAACGCTACAGTCGGCCCTTCAGAAGATGGGTCCCTGCTCGACTCAGCTGTGACCGAACAAAGTGAAAAGTATCCCCGTTTGGAGGGGAACGACAATCTTTACATTTCCAGCGAGGACCTCGCCATTTAATTAATTTAGCCCGTCAGGGGTTTTCCTCTCCGCACGGGGCATTTCGGGACCGATTTTTCATCTCTTTGTAAGAATTTGTAGTCTTTTTTTCTAAAGGAAACACTATAGCTGTCAAAGAGAATGGCCCCAGAAGATTCTTTTTGTTTTTTCTTTCTTCAGTCGAAGGACATTTGCGAACAGTCCAGGCAGCAGGAGGGGACCCGGATTCTCTTGCCACAGAATGGTCTGACATTTTCAAAAAGTACGATCGCTTCACGAAACATTGGAGTTTTGCTGCTGGTTGGCTAACTGGAACGGTTCCAAAGCTGCTCTCTTTAAGACCAGCATTATGCTTACTGTGACGGCAGTAGCGTCTATTTCTTAGCTGGAGCATTAATAATTTCAGTCCATAAGCTAACGTTATTTGTAGTTTTTGTTATCATGTACGTTCCTTTTTTGTGTGTGTAAATACAAGTATTGTGTCATTGTTTCCCAACATGGCAACCTGTTTTTTTTTTTTAGAATGAAATATTCTCTCAGGCAGGAAGGCGCTAAATGTGCTGAGTGCATTTAGGAATTACTGATGTCATTTTCTGTGCTGTGCTTTTGTAATACACTAAAACAGGAATGCATCCCACCCAGCCTTCCCTCCCCTGCTTATCTCCAGAGCATTAGCCGCGAGCATAAATGGCGTCTAAGTGTGGAGATACCACGTCTATGTTCTCAATTATCGGTGTCATTTGGGCTCGACATTAGTCGCGTAAGCTAAGTATAGCGTTGGAGTGCTGGTTGCTTCTAGCACTTAAGATAGCCCACTTTTGTCTGAGAAGAGGGTTTTTTCTGAATAACAGAGCCCCGCCCCTCTGATTCATAATGCAGATGTGTAATGAGGTGATATAAGGCTTGTTACAGCAGAGAGGCTTTGTAAAGGCCATAGGGTTTCGGGGCTAACTGTGGCTGTCAATCACCAGTATTTATCAACCAAACAAAAACAGCTCAATTGATTTAAGTCCATGAGTCACTGATGGTACGTGATAGCTCCTCCCACTTTTGGGTTAAGACTCAGTGTTAAGACTTAGATCTCTGGTCATTTCACCAGGTGGGTACTGAAAATTAAAGCTATTTAAGCAAGTTGAAATTGTGAAAAGGATTCACGATTAAACTTTGCATTTGTTTTAACCCTGTTTGTGCAGGATTGGGTAAGCCCCTGTTAAAGTGTGTGTGTACTTTTTTTCCCCCGCCACATTGTCCAAAAAGTATTTATGTTCCCTAAAATTATTTGTCCTATCATATTTCTTATATAATGTACTGATATTTACTGTTATTTTATTATGTTTTCCCTATTTAATTTTGTATTAGATACATAACATATGTTGGTCTGTTATTGCCCTAACTAATTTTCTATTAAAATCTGTGAGCGAAAACATTGTTTCCAGGATGCTCGGACATGAAATGAAGTTATATTTATTGACTGATGTCCAGCTTGCCTTGTCATTTTTTTTTTTTTTAAATCTCAAGTGCTATTGTGTTTAACTGTAAATAATTTATACTTTTTCTGTGCATATCGGTATGTATTTTGACTTTCCGAATGACTTAGAGGAAGTGTTTATACCTGAAATAGTTGTGTAAGATGAAAAAGATGACTAAATAAAAGAAAGTTGCCAGCATTTCGGTGAACCCTCCCACTCTTCCTGCAGTTCATTTTCAGATGTTTGGTGCAGTTGTGTGGCAGCACAGTGGTGCAATGAATAGCACTGTCACCTCACAGCAAGAAGGTCCTGGGTTCTAATTCTGACCAGGGCCTGTCAGTATGGAGTTTGCATGTTAGCCACATGTCTGTGTGGGCTTCCTCCCACAGTCCAAAGAAATGCAGGTTAGGCTAATTGGAGTCTAAGAACATAAGTATGAGTGTATGAATGATGTATGCGATTAGCAATGGATTGGCGACCTGTCTAGGTTGCATTCCTGCCTCTTGCCTAGTGCATGATGGGATAGGCTCCAGGCACTCCTCCCACTCCAGCAACCCCTGATCAGGAATAAGTGGGTTGGATGAGAGATGGATGGATGGATGGTGGACTTGTAACATAAAACCTAAAACCAATCTCAAGTTCCAGTGCAGACATGCATGTCCAATGACACTTAAGATGCAAACCTCTGAGGAAATTTACTGAAGAGAGCCTTGGGCCTGCATTAATGAATTCATTTCAGCATGTACTAAAACATAAAATTCCCATTCAGAAAATTAACATCTCTGTGGATTAAGAAGTAATGACTGAATATATCATTAAAACAACACAAGCAGTGAGCTTGTTAACAACCAATGAACTATTGTTAATGGCTGTTACATCATAGCGTGTATGTGGGTGAACAGCACTATTGGAGAAAAGCTGCCGGGGGGGGGGGGGGGGGGGATCTCTTACTTGCAACAATAACTCATTCTAGCCCAGAGACTGGGTGAGCAAAGACACCCGAACATTGTGTCAGCTGACCAATGGATTTGAAACAACAAATACACAAACATGAGTAATTACTTATTGAAACCACAAACTAGTCGAGAATTATGTTCATCCATGCACGGACAACACATTGTGCAATATCAGAACAGAAAAGGAAACAATTTTAAACTGTGCAGCAGGATTCATAGTGGAATGCGGTATCTGTCTCTAATACAATGTCTTTCCTTTTTTAATAATTTCCGGTGAGTAGTGGAACCCTCAGAATCAGGCATTCTGGAGCTGCAGAACAACAGCTAATCAATTACAGTGTAAACTTACATTGCCATCTAGTGATGTAAGCAACACACTGCATGTACCTTATTGAAATGTGTGAGCTCAACTAAACAGTCCACCATAAAGTTGAGTAATAAATTCCAAATCCAGTTATTATTTATTATATTTATGCTGTTCTGGTTTCTACTGGCATATGAAAGATTAAAACAGAAGTCTGAGTCATCTGAATCAGTATTCATCATCTGCATTCCAAAATTCTGAAAATAGTATGTACTCCACTGTGAATCAAAGTGTTCTGTAGGAAATGGTACAATGGTTCTTTGTTAATAGCATGTTTTCTTTTATATTGATGTGTTGTCATCCGCCTGTACCGCCTGTCTTTTGAAGGACAGACCATAGTGCCACACTGTGGCAGAATTTGAGTATCGCATTATTTTTCCAATCCGTATGGTACCCAGCTATCCTTGACATTGCAGTGACAGCATTAGCGGTGGGGAATGCATGAATATATTTTTCACTGAACAAAGACCTTTTGATTTGTATAGGAGATAATGAGACAACAGTGCTTGCACTGCACACTGTGAGTGGGAGCCAGTAGCTGACTCTGGTCTTGTCACAGTTTCACAATATTGCTAGAATATTTCATTCACATTATCCTAAAATAAAAAAGAAAAGGCCTTGAGCTTGGCCTTGAAGGTAAAAAATTATGTGACTGCCTCTCCTAAGCCTTGGCAGGACTTTCAGAGAAGATTGTCAGTTTTAAACTTTGAGTAAAACAGATAAACCAGCAGCTTGAGAGCAAGCCATCTTGCAGGGTTGGGGGTGATCATAAGGTTACACAAAGGCAGAGGAATCCTTAATTTGTTTCTGAATTAAATCCTGAAACTAATTCTGAATGAAACTGGCATTCAGTGGCCATGGCTCCACATCTTTACAATAATTCTATAGGTGAGAACAACAGTGTCACACACCAAGCGTGACACCCCAGGGAGGGAGGTGCGGCAGTACTGGGCAACACCGTTGTCTGTCGCATGGGGAGAGAGGGCGCCCCCACACAAACATGAAATAAAATAAACTGACACCTTCACCGTTCCCCCTCACGGGTGTCGGGCAAAAACAATAAACTAAAACAACAAGCTAAAATAAGAAAGACAAAAAAAGTAAAACAGAGCAGCGACTTTTCAGTTTGCCTGCTCTGTAGCTGACCCGCCTTCCCGGCCAGGTCCAGCTCCTCCAGCATCCCAGCTGAGGATTTTTAGTGTTCAAAAATAAAACTAAACAGAAATCATAATGCGCTCTCAGTGTTAGCTCCCAGCCTCTGCCCTGAATCGTGGAGAGCAGCACACCTTTAAGCACCTGGGCTAATTAGCTAATGCAAACCAGGTGGATGTGCTCTCACCACCAGCCAGTGCAGCCAAGACCAATCCGCCTCTCCAGCGGACCGACTGCTACAAACAGTACTATTTCTAAGCACCCCAATCTGTCTTTTGCATTGTTTGTAAAAGATTATCTTTGCTTGTGCAATCCAACTTTTTTGTACTCATGCTGTTTAAATTGTCTTATTCACATGCTGAATGAACTATGTAAATCAGGGGTGTCAAACTGAATTTCCAGGGGGCTGCAATGTCTGTGGTTTCCTTTCAGTCAGCTACCAATCAGCAGCCTTGAGAACAAGGTATGGGAATTCTTCAGCCAATCGATGGCTTAAATGAACCACTAGTGCCAATAATTCCCTGGAAACCATCTGACACTTTGGCCCTTCAGGACTGGAGTTGAACTCCTGTGGAGTAAATCTTTCAGTTTTCATGTTTCACTGCACATTTACCTGTCACACTGCAATGTTTTTACATAATTTGGGGTGTGTGTACAGTCAACCGATTTTTCAGTTCCTGCTAATTTTTCAGGATGCAATATGGCATACTTTATTTGTTGCTTTATAAAATCAAAGTGACGGTAAACTCACATAGACTTTGTAGTGGTTACAGAATGACCATTTAAAGAAAGGAGTACATTTAGCAGAATTAATTGATGTTTAATTGTCGCCCTCTTCTGGTTAACACAATTATTTCGCTCTCTTAAAATACAAAATGTACATTAGCAAAAGTTTAACCCAGGCCATTTATTACCAATAGCTTTTCTCTTGACAGCTCTGAACCACAACACTGAGGCAGTTAGGCGGAAAAGACACAGAACATTTTTCATCTCATTATAATTGCATAACCATCCTGTAAATGAGTATTTCCATGCGTGGCTTCCTGGAACATTACATCGGATACCAGCAACTGCCTGGCAACTGTCCCTGCATTAATACCTGGAGTTAGCCTACAGTTGCTACTGGTGCATATTGATGATTAGTACATTATGCATGCTCATACGCCTTCTTGATCTGTTCCTTATGTCCTGCATCCTGTGTGCATCCTGTGTAGTGAAACACAAGATGCGTATGTGCATTCTATTTTCACACATCCTTCCTTTTCACTCATGGTTCCTTTGGTTTTATATCTCGAGCAGAAACTTATTTATATCCCCCCGGGGTTATAATCTGATAAAGAAACACAATCAAGAACTACAATGCAGATCCTTGTGGCTGACCAATTACAATGGTGCATGTTATTGCTAACACAATGAAGTTGCTTATTATGAGCTGTCTGTGTCTGTGATGTGTCTGTGCCTGTGTCTCTGTCTGTGTCTGTGCCTCACACACTCTTGCCTGACACACACTACATTCACACTGTTTGGACTTTGACCAGCACACACCATGTCTATGAGTATAAGACCAAGGCAGACCAATCCGCATGGAGGTCACTGTGTGGCTCTCAGGGGTCAGATTCACCCCCTCTTCAGTTGTTCATGTCGCTTCACTTTCTTGTTATTCGATACCACAGCGCCTTCCCTGTGTACCCTTTCCACATTTTCATTCATGAATACCGAGAAGATCAATAGAGGTGATTTAAAGCACCATCGATGCTGAAAGTATGCCTGCATATTGTCAATGGCAGCAGTGGGCTCCTGCATTAAACTGAGACACCCTACCATAACAACGCAGAGATCTGTGCCTGTATAAAAAGAAGAGGCATAACTTTACACACACAGCCCCATGGATGCTCATGGGTAAATAATACAAACCATTTTTGCAAGGGTGAGATTTTCACTGAATGCTTTGTGCTTTGTTTGACACACAACATTACCAAAATGCCATTTGACAGCTTATTACATGAATATTATTAAATAACCTCCAGCATTAAGCATTGCATACAAATGGGACAATTTATATGATTATTGAGTGACATCAGGTAACTAGTCAGAGCTGATGTAAGAATTTAGCAAGGTTATACAGGAAACAATCCCATTGAATAAGAAACCAGCCTGAATCCCATGTATAATCAAATATTTGAGCTGCCGTATATTTTTCCACTCATTCGGTCAGGTGTTCTCTTGAATAAGATCCATTTGCTAACTGCAATGTTCTTTTGGTGAACTGCCCAAGCAAATAGACCTTTATTTATTAATGAAAACAACAAAGAACTGTGATGTGCTAGCTTTTATTTAATTTCTGATTCTGACGCTGCTTTACAGGCAATATGACACTAGACGATCGTGCTATTATGTCCACATGAGACAAGGTTCAAAACAAATTATATGATCTGAGAATAATGATGCAGACAAAGGGGATAGCAGGCATACCAGTTGACCCATCGCTTACATTGATCTGCAGTTAAGCATTCCTGGAACTCATAAGCCTACAGTCTACTGACCATTTTTTTCAATGATGACATCAGTCATCCTGAGCACAATCAATACTACGAGTCAGTCACATGAACACTGGAACCATGGAGGGCGTCCACATTTTTTCTTAACAAGAAGACATTTAGCAGTCAGTTATTTCTCACTAACATATCCATGCTACAGCAGATAGCCAATACCATGCTCAGTCTGTTTTAAAATGAGATTGTTTTCACAAATTAATTATTTAGTTTCAAGACTAAACCAGGTGAATGGCCTTTTTGTTATTGTTCAATATGACGTGTGAAAGTTGTCATTTCATCCACCAGTGACACTCCACTGGACACTGAGGATTACAGATTGTGAGCTGTGAATTGAAGCCACTCCACTCCATAGAATTCTGGGTAATTAAAAAAAAATACAGTAGAAGCCAAGACAAAGATGGACAAAAAGCAGTCCCAGGTGCGTGCCATAAATAAATGAAATTATGAAAAGGAACAGAGCGGCACCTGCACACTGACGTTGCTGCTCTCGAATGTGATGGTTCATCGGAAAAGCAAACAAAACAACATTGGACCTGCGCTGGTGTTCGTCAGGGTGTGACGCGATGAGAATCGGTCTGGTTCAAAGGCTGCTCGTTCGATGAGCCGTCACATTTGGAAGCGAGCAATACCAGCTGCTGCGGTTCTTAAGGTGACGTTTCTTTTTTTACATTTTTTTTTTTTAATTTATTTTTTTTACATTCATTCAATTTCTTGAAATCCAGTCTCAGAAATTTAGTCAAAGACTCAAACTGTTTTAATACTGTCTCAGGTAAATAAACAGACATAAAAGTAGGTACAGCTTCTGTAAATTAATATTTTCACATTTTCTATTGCAAGGGCATTTCTTCTAACATTGATGTTTATTCAAAGTTGCTTGAGTAGAGAGGCTTTTTTTTTAGTGAAGATGCTATTTTTTGAATTTTTGGGGGAGGGCTGGGGGGCCAAATGGTCGAGACACTATTTTTGGCCTCGCAACAGTTGGCCCAGTTGTGTCACTGACTAATAAAAACTACATACCGGTGGACTGTCAGACCACTCAACAAGCCTGACAATTCATTTAGTAATGTTTAGAATAGGCCTATTCATCAAAAATCATTATTTTCACCACCTTTGATTGTCGTTCTCTGGCTTCTGGTGTCTGCCCACATTAATTTCAGAAGACCTTTCCATTCCGCCGTCTCTCACCTTAAATAAAACACATGTGTTTATTTATTTTAATAAAAAACATGTTCACTCGTGTGGTACATGCTGGCACATTGTGAGTTCTGCATTGAATGGCACCATAATTTATATCCACTGTGTTGGGCTCATTGGTCACTTGCCATATCAAATTGGAATTTGGGTCAATGAAATAAGCCGAAGGCATGATAAACTAAATTTGACTCATGGGTGTTATGCTTCCCAAAAGGACAACATAACCCTTATTTATCCAGGTTAAATGTGAATCTGAGATGCTTTGCAAGTGATTAAACAAATATCGCCGAGAACGAATAGGCCACGTTAAATCCCATCGTTGAATGTTAAAAAAGTCATCTGTATCCTAAATAAATTACATCGAATACTGATTACCCTGTGAGAATGCTGTCCAGCTTTAAATACATTTTTGTTCACTGCGTAAAACTATAGATGATGGTCAGACTATTTGGGGTAGCACTGTCCTTATTTGACGTATAGCCTATGGGCTATGCGTCAAAGTAGGCTATTCGTGGCAAAGCGATTGTGCCCAGGATATATCTACATGTTACATTTATCACAACCATTGCACTGCAAAACGTCATATTTCATGGAGCACTTCAATGGCCATATAAGAAGAAAGACGTACCAAAGACATTAGCAGCCTAGTAGGCAAAAAACCGTATTGGTCCACATATGTGAGCCGAGTTGAGCAGTCAGCGAGACAGCCAGTACTGTCGGGATCGTTAGGGCATCACGCCGGGAGATCAGAAAGAATTTGTCACTGCACAGCACGTTTGCACTCTGCAGGAAGAGTGTTTCCTTGAATGGAAGGATATTCCAGATTGAAGTTTGACGCTCGTCCTGAGAGTAGCCTACATTTATGCATTTAAAGGCGGAATAGAGGTCTACATCCCATCGACTGTCGTAAGTGTGTATTTATCCACTTTTATTAGTAAACTTCAAACTTGTTAAATTGTTTAATCATGAAATTGTTTCTTTATTCAAATGTTTTCCTCCCACTGCTCCCAAAATATGCATGATTATACACCTGTATTTTGAAAGATTTTCCTATAGGTTTTCAAAAACGTGGTTAGCTACATGGTATTCCGTTTATGTTTAACATTAATTCCACGATTAATTGAACCTTTTTCGGGCGGTGTCAACACGTGATTTTTTTCAGCATGTGTGTTACTATTTTATGCATAACACAGTCAAACTGAGTTCGTAGACATACTCTGTGCCGTAATCTAATTAGGGAAGGTAATAGACTAGCCTACTTCACATTTAATTACAGACAACTGTTCAGATCAAGGCATACGCGATCTAAAGTGGATTCATCACAAATGCTTAATCGCTGTTATAAGGATTTGCAAGAGGATGTAACTGCCACGGATGAGCCCAAAGTAGGACAGAAGCACAGGTGGAAATGTGCATTCATATTTAAATTTAAGCACCTATACAATCCCTGCTTGTATTGTCGATGTCGTGTGAGTTTTACTATCCTCTTGCATCTTTTGGCGAGTGCTGAGTGCATCTTCAAGTTCAGATATTTTCCTTTGAACACAACACGATGAAATGACCATAAACTATAAAGGCCAAATAAAACAAAGCACTGTGTTTGCTTGGACAGGGCGCATTGTATGAGTTTGCTCGGGCATGCCTGAATGGTTGTGGCATGGCACGATTTCAATGTTTAATGTGTAATCATGCTTGGTGTTAAGCAAACACAAGTTGTGACGGCCATTTTTTTCCATACAGTTTTAATGGGTGAACAAGGTAGACAACATGTTTTCCAGAAAATAATAACACTCACTTCAGAATATCATATGGAATGTGTGTCAATTTTATTGTCAATATTACTGAAAAACATACCTTGTTTATGATTCAGAAGGCCTGGGGTTGAATTAAATTGCAACATTAATTGTAATGGCTACACTTGGGACAATTCAGTGTTGCTACCAAAAAAAAAAAAAAAAAAAGGTTTCCCAGGCAACTGACAAAGGCCTTAGTAAATATGATTCCTGAAGAAAACTAAGTGGAATTGATGGACTACAAAGTGACATTACAGGCAGCAGCACATTCAGGTTCATGCTTCTTATTCTGCCATTTCTATTCTACCAATCCACCCCATCCCATCTCTGTAAATCAGCTCATAGGGGTGTATCACCTAGTGACTAAACTTCCCAGAGAGCATCGTAATGTAGCGTATTACCACTGGAGTTTGATTAGTTTACTTATTTAATCGCAACTTGCTGTGGAAGCCTTGAATTTGTTCACAATTTATGTTTATACTGTGAATTTTTACAAAGTTTCTCACAGAAGGTCTTATTGTATACAACAATAAGCGTTTGATGGGTAGAATAATAGCTGTTTGTACAGCATGTGCGTTGGCGTGAACATTGCTGTGCTAATTTGCTGTCAGTTACAGTTGTTCTCTGGTATTTATTAAGAGAACAACTGCAATTGTTCTTTAGGGAGAGAGAGGGTGAGACAGTCAGAGAGAGAGGGAGAGAGGGGATGGAACCCCTGGACACACCTGACACTGCAAGGATTTGCAGGTTCATCCATTTCCTCCCCCAGAGTTAGAAAAGAGAGATCTTCTTTCGAAGATGGATAGGGCTGCATTTTCAACATGATAACTGTATGTTAGAGGCAGTCAATTTCTGCTGAATAATTCATTAAAAGAACAGATTTACCATTAGTGTAAAAAAATCAGTTACCTCTGAGTGAACAGATGAAGGATAGATCTTCACATTTAGATAAATTACCCTTCCGACTACATCTTGAAACCTCTGCACACATTACAAAATGGCCTGCAAAAATAGGAAGGCATGGCAGGCTACCCTCAGCCTTTGTACCGCTCACTTCAAAGGCGAGCGGACGCCTATCAGACAACACTAAAGAGGATAAATGCCAGAGCTTCCTCAGAGGGCAGAGAAAATCAATACGTAATGACACCGCTGCTGCATAGGCAGGCTCATTCGCACATTAGCGGAGCTTGTCTGTGGAGCGTAATGGAGTAATGGACAGGGCATGTCCTGCTTTGGCTTCCCCGCTGGGCGTAGGTCGCCGGACGGGATGGGGAACGGGTCCGTGAAGCCGAAGCAGCTGAAGCAGCCGGACGGGACGGCGGCGGGCCGCTCGGGAGGGGGCGGAGGCGGCAGGCTGAGCTCCAAAAACGCGGCGGAGCTCCTGAGGGCCCGGGTGGCCGAGCTGGAGAAGGAGGCGAGGAGGAAGGACGAGGAGCTGGGCGAGAAGGAGCAGCGCATCCGGGCTCTGCAGGAGCAGCTGGCCCGGCAGACCAAGGCCGTCGGCGAGCTGACCGAGGAGCTGCGCGGCAAGACCGCGCAGATAGGCAAGCTGCAGGACGTGGTCAGGACGCAGGGCGGGGCGGGCATCCACCCCTCTCCCCTCAAGGCCAAGTTCAACCAGCATATGGGTGGCCTGATCAGGGACACCCTGAATCGGAGGAAAGGGGCCAAGGCAGGGGTGTCCGCTGAGCCCACCTCCAGAACCTACGGCTCCGGGAGCCAGCCCAAGTTCTCCTTCGAGAAGGCCAGGGTCTGGAAGGACTCGAGGTGAGAATGCGTGTCCTTCTGCTTGAATAATGCGCAAATGGTTCTGTGCATTTCTGTCTTCTTATTTAAGGTTAGGAAACATTGGCACTGCTTAATGTCTGCTTATGGCCACTTCAGTCTAAACGATCATTTGTGCTTTCACTGTTTACTCTGTAGGAAGTCTTATAGATGAGATATTTGTTCCTATGCTAGCATAATCTTAAGTCTGACTTAAATATGTTTTTCACATGTGTTTGTGAGACTATACACATATGCTGTATCTTCTGCGTGCTTTGGAGCTGTGGATGACAGGAAAATGCTTGCTTAGGACAAAAACATTTTTCTATATGCTGAAGTACAGTAAGAACTGAGCTAATCTTAACAGCTTATAACATCCAAATTCTTATGCGTATACAGAAAATATGGCTGCGGTCTCTGGGAAAGAATTAGCATCACCCACTTATGGAAAATCAATAGAAATTAACTTACTTTTAACTGCAACATCACATTGTTACACGTGGCCCAAAGAAGCAATGTCTTCATTTTATTTTTTGATCCCTGAATGAGACTTTTAAATCAAAGTGGGAAATGTGTTGATGTGAGAACCATGACAAGGCATTTATTTTGAGCCATAATATTCTAGTGCCTTCTGCATGGCAGACTTGTGTACTTTTCTTGCCTATGATTTGGTAAATATATTTCATTTAGCTCATACTTCACTGCCCTAGTACATATCTTATGACCTGCAGTAGGTTTGAATATAAAATGAATAATGTTCTTTTTGTGACAAGTTTTTTGTTTGTTCTTCTAGCAAGTTAAGCTTTCTGACTCTGTGTCACATATAAAGGGTACACTAGTCTCATTGTGCCGTTAAACTCTGACAGTGACATGGCAAAAATCAGTTTTTCCTCCATGTTTTATTGAGGCAACATATAACTGGTCTTAATTGACGGTTGTGCTTATCATTATTTTATTTAAAATGTCAATGTATGCAGCAGGCTAATTTTGAGATCTTGAAATGATGTAAGAAACATTTCTACCTTCGGTATATAATATGTATGCAATGTGTGTATGCATTTCCACAAGAGTTATATTTGGGTTCTGTTTGCAAGATTCAATATGTATTGCAAGACAAGATTCAATGAATGTTTTCAGTGAATATTCATCAGGTTAATATATAAATAGCTCTGTACAAGGAATGCATTCATGGTGGTCCAACAGGTCTTCATTTGTCATCTACTGTTTTCTTATTTCTTTCACATAAATAGCAGCTGATAATCTCCATTTCTAGACCTCATGCAAAGCATCATGTTTCTTGTGTATCCTTTCAATTAGTGTGTGTATTTTAGATTTTTCATTCGAACGGCGATACCTTTCTGTCGGATTCCAAGCCCTGGTAATTGAGTGTGCACAGCGGGGGTTCCCTTGGCAGGCCAAATGCTATTCAAATTATAGCCATGCTGCGCTGCTTTATTTAGTCTGTTTGAAACACATGCCTAATGAGATACTACAACATGCTTGATGGGTAAAGGAAGCAGCTGAAGTACTGTGCAGGAGTCATGCTGTGCACAGCTCAGCAAAGCAAAAAGGGTGGATTATAAATACACTACATGGCCAAAAGTGTATGGACACATGACATCTAACATCATTCAAAATTTTGGGCATTAATATGGAGTTGGTTCACCCTTTGCTGCTATAACAACCTCCTCTCTTCAGGGCAGGCTTTATACTAGATGTTGGTGCAGTGCTGCAGGGATTTGATTTCATTCAGTCAGAAGAGCATTAGTGGCGTCTGGTGCTGATTGGGCGATTAGGCCTGGCTCACATTTGGCTTTCCAATTGATCCCAAAGGCGTTCGATTGGGTTTAGGTCAGTTGAAGTTCTCAACCCTGATTCTGGTGGGTCGTTGGGTCTCCTGGTTTTTGTTTTCATCTTAGAGTCAGCAACCAGTTAATACCCAGGAAAACAGGTGAGGCAAGATAACTATTAAATGGCTTTTATTGAAAAATTAAATTTTGGGTAACAAGGAGAAACTGAGGTAAGCAACATTGAGGTAAGCTTTTTTCCTCTCACAGTCTCTTGTAATGATTGTAATGACGGTTATCTCCACAGCACAAAGAAACTCATCATCGACGCCCTCTATAAGAACCAGTTCCTGAAGAGGCTTGAGCCGCAGCAGATAAAGGACATAGTGGAGTGCATGTACGAGAGAAGCTTCCAGAAGGGAGATTACGTCATCAAGCAGGGAGAGCCGGGGAATCACCTGTTTGTGCTGGCAGGTAATGAAGGAAAATTAATGGGTCATATTTATAAAGCACTTTACAGGATCTCAGTGTAGGGGTGGAAGTTCACCACATCATCACAAATGTCTAACACCAACATTTCTTTTTTCCTTTAGGGTTCAGTATTGCTCTGTAGAAATAGTTTTCTAATCCAAAAAAAAAAAAGTTTACCATATGAAACTATTAGCTGGGAAAATACTGGAATACTGGATCTGAATTGTACCCAATATCTCGTTCTTGATATAAACAGTGATTTGTTGTATTTGCTATGTACATTTATTGAAGGTATCTTTGATCTGACCTAATTTAGGACAGCGTCGACATGTTAATAACTGACAATAGAAAGTATGCTCTTATCTTGGGGCCATTTCTTGCTAAAACAGGAGACCTTAGGTTTTCAATTGTATGCTCATGTGCATAATAATATGGCATGCTAACAAATTAGTAAAGGCTAATTATGTCCACACTGCATTTACAGATGGGCAGCTGGATGTCTTTCAACAGAGCAAATTGTTAACTACAATAGCTGTCTGGACAGCATTCGGTGAATTGGCAATATTGTACAACTGTACACGGACTGCTTCAGTAAGAGGTAAAACATATATTTCCTTCTCAGAAATCCAAAAATATATTCACTTAAAATGTTATAAACTGATTTTGAGCAACGCTGTAACCACTGTAACAATAAGATTGTAATATGTGTTTCATATGTTAAATAATGGTATTCGTAAGATATGAATTTCTGCATTGTAAAGGAAAGTACATTTGAATTGTGATATACATATTTTAATATAATGCACATTCGTGATCTCTGTACTTGTATGTAGGCTTTGTTTAAGTCTTATTTAAACAATGCAATGAATGTTGAAATTATTTGATTTCTGAAATTCAAAGCTTGGACAGCGTTCCCTCTTAAACAATGTTCTCTTTTGTAGCCACCCCCACCACTACTCCTCCACAAAAACTGAATTGGTTTCAGCATGAATGGATTTGTTTTTCTTAACTATAGCTACATCACCACTTTTGTACTGTGAGCGTGCCTTCGAAGGACACCGTACACAATGTGTTCCCTCTAAGCTCGCTCTGCTTGGCAACCTATTGTTGACCTTAGTAATTGGTGTTTCCGTTAAAGTCTCGACTGGGACATTGTGTGACACTGGGAGTCGGATTCATTGGATAGTGGTAAACAACTGTTCATGTGGGCGTATTGACTAAGGCTTAGCATCAAGACGTCCCATGCACATTCCAGCCCTGAGTTATGTTTGAGGCCTTCTCCAGCCAGCACAAGGCCATGGGGTGCACATTTCTATTATATCTTTCCTCACTGGCACTGATGTGGTTCCTTGAAATGCTCCTCTTAGCCAATCCCCTGGCTTGTGACATGGAAAGTCCAATTCGCTGTTAATATTTGCAGTGCTGATACATGTATTGCTGATAATGTAATCACTCTGTTGATGGCTCACGTACTCTGGGTGCTTACTCTATAGGGTTTCACAGTTTTGTTGATCAGATCAAAATTTCAGTCTGAAGGAGAACAATGAAATCCGAATGGCTTATCCATAGACATATCCTCATTCTTGATGCTTTGATTCTCCCTTATATGAGTAAAAGCTGCTTTGTGATGGGTGGACAACCATTGAGGCAATTTGAACACTAGCCTTGCACAGACCTTGTATAGACCTCCTTCTTTCTAGCAGCTTGTCCTGGGACGGTATTCTTAACTCCTCAGGACAGTTATTCCAAACATTTTTGTTTTGGTGGTTTAGTGCTGGGCGGTCGATAGGGTGAGGTTTAAACCAGACCAGGTCGAGAGCGCATGGTCAAGCGGTGTGGTCTGCTCACGCCCTGGTCTCCCTTGCAGCGGTCAGCCCGGTGAAGACATGGGCTCTGGACCGGGAGGTGTTCCAGAACATCATGAGGGTGACCGCAGAGACCCGGCACGAGCAGTACCGCAGCTTCCTCAGGAGGTAATCCGGCAGCATCGCCACCCCGGCACTTCTGGAGATCAGTCAACCCTGTCACTGACAGCACCTCGTGACCATTACCATTTGTGGCTTCCAGGAAGTGCAACTGGAAGGACTTCTATTCCTTCTCCCTACAATTGAAATGAAAACAGTCTGCAATTATATGTTTATGGAATGTTCTTAACTGAACATTCTAATGCTGATGTAACCATCACTACTCGCAATTGACAGTAAAGGAGTTCTTTTGAAAAAGCATTCTGGAAACCTACTCTTCAAAGGGTTAAAGACAAGTAGACATGCTCTGGCAATTTTGTCACTGTCCTGAAGCCAAAAGGGCCCATTTAATTATATAATGAGCTCTGCCTATCACAGCACATAGCACAGTGGTGTGGAAAGGGCAATCCATAAAGTTAATACTAGAGGCCAAATGAAACCCTGGCTCACTTATTCCTTCTGCAGGCCCCATGTTTATACTATGAAGACTGCAAAATCAAATTGATTTGTCGTCTTGCTCATTTTCTTTATTCATTTTGCATGCATTTTAAATGGGACATGGAGTCATCTAGTACTGTGATTTTCATCTGCTTACTCCATGATCTTGCTCAGATTTAATTTGTGAACTCCTTTTTGATCAGCACACACACACAGCCCTGAACATTAATTTTAATATCATGTGATGTACCTTGCAAGGTTTATGGAATGACTGTGGATTTTCCTGCTAACATTTCGGAGATGTTAAGTAAAAATGTTATAAAATTAGTTGGTAGAAATGCCACTGTTGCGCATAAATAATGATTGTTCACTGTACGTAAATGTTCATGGAATTGAATAATTTAATCCTATGTTTACTTGTTATTTTGTTTTTTTTGAAGTGTCTCATTATTGGCAAGACTACCAGAGGACAAGCTAAATAAGATTGTGGACTGCTTAGAAATGGTAAGTTTGAACTTATGTCCAATCTACACAGCACTTGATAGATTGTAGCATCAACTGATATATCTTTGAGATTATAAAAAATGTGAACATTAGCTTTGCGGACATATTAATACTTCATACCTGCTTTGTACGGATCATTAGTTGAATCCATATTGGACTGACAACTTGTATGAATATTTAGTGAAAAGTTGACGCATTTAACTTTTAAATTTCTTGCGGGGGAGGGGGCGGGCTTGTTGAGGGAATCTTAACCTCTTTGATAGCAACTGTCAAAATTTCTTGTTTTGTATGTGATATTTCATTTTTGTGTAACAGCACACTGGAGATTTTTCTTTTACCCGTTTCTCAGTCAGTAAGTCATCGTAAATTATCATTTCGATCAACGCCTTCAATATTCTGTCTGTCATTTCGCAACCCAGATGTATTATTACTGTAATTATTTAGCTTAGCTCCTCAAAAAGCTGTTTATTCTAATACAGGATGGGTGGATTTGTTAAAGATGTGAGAATGATGGAGGGATGAATGCCACGGAGTGATTCATTCCTTTTTTACTGGGCGACGAGGCCTGTTAAAGTGTAGGGTTTGTCAGTCTTCTGTCAAGCAGACCCTTTTCAGAATACTTTTACAATAAAAAAAAAAATCCAAGGACATTCCTCTCTGCTGTCAATCCCCAGGGTTGGACGGGAGGGTTCTGTTACTCACTCGTTTCTGGGGATGGGGGGGCTGGAGGGGAGGTGGGGGCGATGATATCCCATCCCAGGGGATGCAAGTGGGGAGGGAGGCTGAAACCTAATAGGGCTGCAGATGTTTCGGCGGAATAGTGCGAATAGTGTTTGGCCCCCTCGTTAAACGGCGCGGGGATACGGGGAATTCCGCGTGTGAGGGCCTCTGAACACAAATATGGCGGAGCTTTTGGAGCCCAGATCTCCAGAATGTGCCGGGAGAGTTTTTAATGGGCCGAAAGCCGCCAGGAACGTTGTCTGGATGACTGGGAACGGGACACAACTGCCGTTAATGGAAATGAATCTGAGTGATTGAACGCAGGCGAGAGAGAGCCGCCATTACATCCTTCTGTAGAGATTGTGTGACCGTGCACGCATTTTACGTGAAGGGTAAAGATATCGCTCTATTAACAATGCACACTGACATATGTTTCATCTGCACACATTTGCTGAAATTTAGAAACAATTTTTCTTTCATAATAGCAATGGTTCCACCCCGAAGAAAAATGTTTAGCATCAAATATACTTGGAGTTCAAAGCCTTTACATATGGATACTCATATTCGATATTCTCTGATTCTGTCCACTTGTTTTGTAGGCTAACCAATCACAGGTGTTTTAATGTTGTACAGAGGATCTCTTTGTTTGTTTAAAAAGAGCGAGCTTGCTGGTCAATCTCAAGCCAACAGCCACAAAAGACCTGGCACACCGGCTTGATCTCATCATCTAAAATGATTATGTCCTCATGTCCTAGACACTGGTAGCATTTATGTGGGGAAACTTCAAAGTTCCAGGGAGTGTTCCTGTGTGTCAGATACTTTTTGTCACCATAAGGACACAGATAGTACAGGAAGCGGCTTTGGCAGATAGGCTTCCAGATGTAGGCAGCTTCCCAAAAGCATTTTCGAACACTTGCTGCTGTAAAGAAACTTTTCCCCCTCCCAACAAACAAAACCATCGAAAATCCAGTGGGCGTGCTCTGCTCTCTCCGTTCTGTCTGTTCCAGATCAGACAGCTTTTGTGGAGGAGTTCCGTTTCATTTTTGATTATAAAGAGTATTTGAGGAAGAGGGGGTGTATGCTGCCTGAAGAATGGGGTAAGAAGGCCCCATTCACAGCGCTCTCTGTCAGTCACATGCAATTTCTTTTTCACGTGTCATTTCCTGAAGAATCAAAGGCACCCTGGTTATCTTTTGATACGGCTGACGCTTGTTTTCCTTTTGACTTATATATTGATATTAGGGTAGGGGCCAGATGTGTTTTTCTTTCCAATTGTAGTCGCAGTCTTTATGGCCTGTTGTGTACCCAGGTTCACTGTTAGTTATTGATTGGTTAGAAGATGCTCAGCTCTGTGGATTTTAGTACTGACGTATTCATATCTAAGTTACTGCCAGCAACACTTCAGAGGATGAGACAACATTTAAAGGCTCTTAATGCACGATCAATGCTGAAAGCGGCTGTAAACCAAAGGAAAGTCTGGCGTGACGGAGCTGTAAAAGACAGGCAATGGTCGTCTTATCTTCGAGAACAATAAATATAAAAGAAATAACTCTATTAACCCTTTAGGGTGTAAGATCACAAATATGTGATTAGAATGTTCTTAACTGAATGAAGCTGACAGCCTATGACAACTAGAAAATGAAAGTAGTGGAGTTCTAGAACGCTGACTTAAAATTTTGAAGAAATTTTTTTTTTTACATTCATTACTCTTGAAATTAATTAAAACTACCCTCTGATCACTCCAAGGTGGTAAGGGATTGGGGCATATCTACTAGAACCTATGCTCCCTTTAACAAGAGGGATGGAAGGGAAGGAGAAATGCTCAGCCTTTGTTTGTGGTCAGGCTCTGAATCACCCTCACCGTCCGCTTGCTTTTCCCCTTCTAAATGGAGTGCATGTTGAATCAGCAGAGATAGGTGAATGGAGAGGTAATTACCGGGCTGGCGCCTCTAGCTCCGGTGGGGTCTCTTCCGCAGGAACATGGCCGCCGGGGAGGTTTAGAGAAGATCGATCTGTCAATTAAGACCCCCCGTTTCCTTCCCCCCCCACCCCAACCCCCAACCCTTGCCAGGAATATTACGACAAAGGCGATTATGTCATCAGAGAGGGAGAAGAAGGAAGCACGTTCTACATCATCGCCAAAGGAAAGGTAATATCTGCCTCTCTCCTGTCATCTAGCAGGGATGTGAATGAGGGGGTTCTACAGCGCGGCTCCACAGCAAACCCCCTGGGGTGTCACATGACCCACTGGGGGGGGAGACAGCATTTACTTTTTATGTTTTGTTTTTGCACCAGCCGTGTCTGTGGGGGATGAGGAGATGATCAGTAGTGGAAGGGCTGTGGTGACGCCGTGGGCCGGTAATGTAAGATCAGAGAGGGCGGGGCGGGAGCCGACTCCACCAGGGGCTCGTTCGAGCCATTAAGAGAAAAGGAAACCGTGCTGGACCTCAGAGCTTTGGGGACAATTAGTGCCTAATTACCAAAAAGGCAGATGCCTTTCAGGATGCTGTACATTCGTGGCGCCTCTTTTCCCAGTGTCCCCGGCTGCCCCAGCCCCCCCACCCCCCTCCCTCCTCCCCCCATCAGTCGCCAGGAACTGCCTGTGGGGTCGAGGCAGGTCCTTGGCGAGTGTCTTGATTGAATGCTGTCTATTAGAAGGATAACCATTATGAGCAATAACACTTAGCATGTGGCTCGACCCCCATGGTGTCCAACTCCCCCGACAGGCAATGATGATTCACACAATTCATGACCCAAAAAAAGGTTAAGGATGGCCATTATGCACAGTGATAGGAAGTTTATGCACATGCTCACTTTGGCATTTTGCGGGTTCATGAATGCATCCTCTTTTGTCTAACTCTCTGGGGATATGGGTTGAAAAAGGGGTTGAGGACTCTGAGTCATGCTGGTGTTTATTGTAGCCCCCAATTAACATCATGGGGAGACACTCCTGCGCATGGCCAAATGTTCTTTAGCATTTCAGAGACATTGCATATGATCATAGCTATGTGATATCATAGTAATGTAGTGCATGTTGTACTTAAAGCATGTTTCTCTGTACCTCAGATTAAAGTCACTCAGAGCACAGAGGGTCATGAGGAACCTCAGACCATAAAGACCCTGCGGAAAGGTGACTACTTTGGGGAGAAGGCCCTCATCAGGTGAAACCATCTGCTTTTCCCTTGAATGACCTCCTTGCCCATCTGAGGTGAAGCTGTGTCAGAGGTTCAGTCCCATTGGTGGGCTGGATTGAGCTCCGTACGTGTGTGTATGAAGCTTTTTTGCCTGTCCTCCACAGTGATGATGTCAGGTCAGCCAACATAATTGCGGACGAAGACGACGTGGAGTGCCTTGTTATTGATCGAGAGTGAGTAATCAAGCACATCACAACGACTGTCCTCAACACCACGCTGCAGATATTCTGTTATAATGCATCTAAATCAAGTTCTGTGTTTCTATGCCGTGTCTTATAAAACTGCAATACTGTGCCAAAATGTATTTGAACAGGTCTTGTAGATGTATACATTTTTTATTACTAAATTATACTGTGCACCTCTACCTCTTCCTTCTGAGATGCAAAGTTCATCCCTGCTGTTTGTTCTGTTTGTAGGACCTTCAGTCAAACTGTTGGGACTTTCAGTGAACTTCAGAAGTACCTCCAAGGCTACGTGAATAATCTTGCCCGTGACGACGAGAAGAGACATGCAAAGTGAGTGGCAGAGAGGATGTGTAATCGTGTGAGTTTTTGCTTCTGGTAAACCGAGACACAACTCCTAACAGTAACATTCAGGCAGCGGTAATCTAATTAAAAGTGAATTAAGATTTAATGTAATGTGCATTCAGATATTACAGTGAACTACTTGGGGATTCGCACATTATTATTTCATTTTCTACAGGGAGCCTGATCTCATTAAAGAGGAAAAAAAACGGGGATGTGTTGTGTTTAATGAACGCACACCGAGCCTGTTCTGTCACTACCAGCGTTCCCTTACATCCATACTTTGGATAATCATTTGGTTTCATTTTGCTTTGTGTATTATACATGAAGCGAAACGGCATTAAAATATAGTACTAAAGCAAGACAAATGTGCATGTCAGAAATGCTAGAATAACCTTTGGCTCAGTTGGCTGTTAAATTTTATCACAAATGGTAGTTAATGGAGTAGTGGAAATGAATGATGTGCATTATATTGTTTATTTACTGGAGTTTACTCACTGAAAGTTTGAATGCAACAGTCCCCATTGTTCTCTTAATACAACTGTAAGCCTACACTGTAAAATGTTCAGTATTCATTTAACTCCATAGTTCATGTAAGACAAGCAGTTTCAACTGTAACAAAGTAGAATCTACTCTGTCAGACTTGACTGTGACTCTAAATTTACAGTGTAATATCCATTATATTATAGAATCATTTTTCAATGCATCGCATCAAGATGACCACAGGATCGCAGATCCTATAGCTGACAGCGGCATACAGTATATGTGGTATGCTACAGGCTCATGTTGATTGGTTGTGGGGTGGGTGTTCAAGCTGCACTGACAAGTGCTTAAAAGGGGCCCAGAAGACATTTGCACAGGCCCAGAATACTTGGCTCATCTGGCTGTAGGGCATTGGTAGGCAAAGCTAGCCTGTGAATCCAAATCGGCATTAGTTTTCTTTTACTCCGGTATTAACTGAAATTAGTTTGGATGGCCAGTCTGTTTGCAAACACTAGGTAAGGTACATGGAAACAAGTTTGTTCGAGTTTCATTTAGCCCGGACTGTTTGTAGCGGCAGAGGAAAGTTATGTTATCGAGTTGGTCGCGTGAAATCCCACTCCAGAATGGTATCACCTCTTCTTCCTAAGGTCAAAGGTCCTCAGGAAAAGAGAGTTCTCAGGGCCTCTGAGTTTAGTTCTAAACTAAATTAATTTATAGTCAAATTCTCCCTTACAGACACCTTTATTTTAGATGAATTAACTAAGCATTTGTTTGGAGCGCACAGAGCGGATTCAAGCAGCATTGATCCTTATCTCTGGAGTTCTCTGAGAGATCAGTTTAGATTGATTCTGTCCTTTGGCCCATAGTCTCTCTGATGACTTCACACAGAGACATGGTGGGGTGGGGAAGTTAATCCATACAGTCAATAGACCCAGGAAATTGGGTTCATTAAGCTGAAGTTTGGGTGCTTGAAGCCATCATAGATATTTCCCATTTTGTAAATTTCAACTGTTCTTACTATTATTTTTATCTGTGAGCTCAATACAAAAAAAAAAGATTTTAAAATGCTGTGCCTGCCAAATATTGGTACCACAGTATCCACAAACCCAAACTCTGGATCAAAGGGGTTGTTTTCAAATGAAACCGTCCACGTTCTTAAGACTGCACTGCGGAAACGCAATTTCCTGTCCTCCACAGGAGGTCTACGGGCACGCACCTGACCCCGCCCTTATCCGTGGAACTCATCCACTTGAAGGAGCGGGTCTCCGCCTTCTCCTCGGACGCGCCCTTCGACAGCCTGGAGGTCGTGGCCACGCTCGGGGTGGGAGGCTTCGGAAGGGTGGAGCTGGTGAGACTCTACATCTATATTAGCCAAAGATAATGCACTATTTTAGGTTGAAAAATAGGGATGGCACCTGTGGTGGCCAATCAAATTCCAGAGGTGGCCAGCCCAGTCACCCCATTGGACACACCCCTGCAAATACAGCAACACACATTCATATTATCAGGCCATTGCTCCTTCTACATTCTATTGATTTTAGTGACTGTTGTCACAAATTATATTGTTGTATTTTGTATTTTATCAATAAGATAAAATGGAAAATCATATGAAATATTGTAATTTTGTCAATGTTTCATTGATTTTTTTTGCAAAATTATTAAGCCCTGAATTAGAATGAAACTCTCAATATTATGTTGTATCCACTACTGACTGTGGTTACTCCTTGCAGGTTAAGGTTAAAAATGAAGACGTGACCTTCGCCTTGAAGTGCATCAAAAAGAAACACATTGTGGACACTAGACAGGAAGAGCACATCCACTCAGAGAGGAGGATCCTGGCTGAAGCCACCTCCCCTTTCATCGTAAAGTAGGCGATGACTCTCCTCCTAATTCCCTCACAGATAATGTGTGTCAAGTGACAAAACAGCACATCTAACAATACATCTTACTCACTCTGGGCCTATTCATACTACAAGACTACAAGAAATCATTCCGATTTGGGAAACTGTTTAACTGGCAAAGCCGATGTTTGATTTCAGCTTGAGAAATACTTTTTGCATAAAAACTATAAAGCATTTATTAAATATTCAGTTCTAAAAAAAGAATGTATGTGGATGGAGTGAGCTAATATTTCCTCCTCAAACTGAGGGGGGATTTTGTTGTGGCTAACAGCCTCTCTCTCTACTGTGGTGCTGCCTGTGCAGCTCTGGCAAAGGCTTTTGAATCATTAGGGTGTCAACAGCCAGGAACAAAGTGGAGGGTTAGGCCGCTGTTCCGGTGAGAGAAATTCAATAAGCACAGCCATTAGCCCACTTCATGAGAACCATCGCAGGGACCTCACCTCGGGAGAGAACAATTTGTTTCATTTACCGAGAATTGCTCATATTGAAAATCTCAGAATGAAGGCAATTTTTCATGCCCTGAACACTCTGCCCTTAACCTGAACTCTCTGCCATTCCCAGGTTGTACCGTACCTTTAAGGACACCAAGTATGTGTACATGCTGCTGGAGGCTTGCCTTGGTGGGGAGATCTGGAGCCTGCTCCGAGACAGGTGGGTTAGCCTGGCTTTAGACAAGTAGGTTAGGCTGGCCTAAGACAGGTAAATTAGGATGGCCTTTGACTGGTAGGTTAGCCTGGCCTTAAAAAGGTACATTAGCATAGTTTTTGACTGGTAGGTTTGGCTGGGTGAGCCTGCTCTGACATAGCTAGGTTAGCCTTACACATGGGGTTACTGTAGGTTAGCCTGCTTGAAGGCAGTCATGCAAGCATACTATGGGACAGGTGGAATACTGTATCGGGCAAATTGTCCTGACTGAAAAAGGACATCTTGTCCCTCATGGTCTGCCCTAACATTTAATTTAGCCTCTCACAGCCATAGGCCAAAAACCAGGCAAAGCTAATAGATTTAGAATGGTAAATGTAAATATTTTTCAGAAGAATAACAGTCTGCTCCTCTATGGCTTTGTAATACAGACATCTTTCTGTGTGTCCCCTTGTGTTACAGGGGGAGCTTTGATGAAAATACGGCTAAGTTCTGTGTGGGCTGTGTGACCGAGGCTTTCGACTACCTTCATCGCAACGGTGTCCTCTACAGAGACCTCAAACCGGAGAATCTCATGCTGGACGCAGAGGGTTATATTAAACTGGTGAGGGTTTGGGCACATCTAAGCGCAAACATGTCTCATTACTGTTAAGACTCAATTTCAGAGAAAAATATGAACCGAATATTGAAAGGTGCTGCATTGCGAAACAATCAGAAACAAGTGAGATAAGGGAGAGTTTGATTTTAGAGGCTGACAATGGCTTGTTAAGTACCCATAAATCAGCAGAACAAAGTCAGTTGACTTATACCTGTAGTCAGGCTTGCTCAACATTTTTAATTCTCAGTGAATAAAAAGTGCTGTAATTTCTACAAGGTGAAACTAAATTGTAATACCCTTTAATAAAAGCTGATAATCTGTACTTTAACCACATACCAATAAAATATTATGGAGTAAAACTATGTCTCTTTCCCAAACATTATGGAGCTCACTTTATATATTTTGTGGCTCATATTAAAACCACTGTTGCCCTGCAAACTGAGGAAGTTGCAGAAAAACGATAGCAGATGTAACCATTCTGCCATATTTCCTGGTCAGGTGGACTTTGGCTTCGCCAAGAAGATCGGGTGCGGGCAGAAGACGTGGACTTTCTGCGGGACCCCCGAATACGTGGCCCCTGAGATCATTCTCAACAAAGGCCACGACATCAGTGTGGACTTCTGGTCCCTGGGCATCCTGGTCTTTGAGCTGCTCACGGGCAAGTTAGTACAGCACGCTGACCTCACTTCCTGCAGCCATGTGTCATTTTATTTTATTTTATTTTCCAAACGTTTTGTGATGTCAAGTTGGATACATTAGTTTTCACATATCAGTCAAAAACGCCCATCAGACAATACTAGATAGAGAGCTGTTCCAATTCAAGCTCTCAATAAAAAAGTGGCATTTTTATTCTAGAAATTTCTGAAATAATGTAAAAAAATAAATAAATAAATAAAGTAAAACCCCATATTATTTATTCTTACAGGTGAAGTTTTTATACTATAGTGATGATATTAATGCTTTTAAACATCCCCAGAAAAGAGGTTGTGTAAAACAAAAAAAAGAATCCCATATCATGCTGACATATAGGCAGAATGCGTTAACCCTTATATGAGCCTAACAAAGGGAATAAAGATAGGCAGCAGATGAATTCCATACAGTGTGGGTCATGAATACTCAAATGTGGCCCTCAAATTCAGTTCTGGCCCTGGTTTTCTTTTCTCCCAATTAATTAGCTGAACAATTAATGTTGCTAATTGGCCAGACTGTCTTCACACTTGACTCTCAGGGAAAGGGAGGGTGGAAAAGTAGCAGTCCTCAGCCCTTTAGGACTGTGATTTAATGAGGGTGAGGGTTATTGGTAGACTGGGGGGGTTCTAGGGGCAGGAGGTCGAGGCAGAGCCCAGTCTGATGTCTGTTTTTCGCATCCAGCCCCCCTTTCACTGGGACAGACCAGATGATGACGTACACCCTAATCCTGAAAGGCATTGAGAAGATGGAGATCCCCAAGAGGATCACGAGGAGGCCCGAGGACCTGATCCGAAAACTGTGCCGGTACAACTGACAAATCGGCGCCATGTCTTCAGAAACGTGTTTCTTTTGCACCAACAGAAACTCAGAAAATTTTAAGTTTTGTATGTGGGACTTGGTACACCATAGAAGGTGGCTATTGAAAGCACTCTGTGCCCTTTCCTTCTTTTTGTAGGCAAAATCCAGCCGAACGCCTGGGAAACCTCAAAAATGGAATAACAGATATTAAGAAGCACAGGTGAGACCGCCGGGGAACATTATCACGGCTAATTAGCTTCATTACGTACAGACTGCGCTCCGTTAAATGAGGAATTAAATCGAAGGCTTCCTGAACTGAATGTCAGTTCTGTAGTTGTTGTTCATGGCTGACTCATACGGCAGTTTTTGTTCCCGAATGAAGGTGTTGGGGGGGGGGGGAGGGGTGGAGTGGGGGTGTGCGGCTAATGGATCCTCAGGGCCTCACCAAGCCGCCTCTGTTTGCCTGGGCACCGGTGCATTAGCAAGGCCCTGCTTCGAGGGCCTTAATTTAATCAGTGTAAACCCCAGCAGATGGTCTGATAATGATCTCTGCCCTGGTTCCTGCTCCCACAGCCACTGCCTTTCTTGGCCCAACTTAATTTAAGTGCTGCGCCCAGAGGCGGTAAATACCCCCCCCCCCCCCCATTCACAACCCCACCAAGTGGACTGATCCGTCTCCCTTATGCTGAAAGATCTCCCTCACAAAAAAAGACAATTCAATTGCACAGGCACTGTAGCCAAAGTGTTTCAATACTATCCCCCCCCCCCCCCCAGTGGTACAGTTTGGCCCATGATTATCACATTACCGCTGCAGAGTTGAGCGTAATGGAATGCGAGAGGTAAGAAATGGGACATCCCACGGTGAGGCTGAAGTGGAGCATTGATGTTTGGTTTCTTCTCTCCTTCTTTAACCCACAGGTGGTTTAACGGCTTCAACTGGGAGGGTCTGAAAGTCAGGAAGCTCAAATCTCCCCTGAAGAGAGAGGTAGAGATGTGTTTCTCTCTGTTCTAAACAGTATGTTTAAGTATGCAGCTTCTCATTTTCTGCTGAAAGCCATTTGTGACGGCTGGCACAGTCAGAGGCTTTTTTGGGTGTGTTTTATTGCACAGCCCTGAGTTATGAGAACTATTAATTTCCCCAGTCTGAAGTCACTTCATGATTCTTTTAGGTTTTTGAGTTCCAGCTATTTTTTTGGACTTTGAACTGAATCTATTCTTTACACTCTGGCTGATAAACAGGTTAACGGGTTTAGTGATGCCAGACAAATTATCCAGCCATAATATAAAAATGCATTTGGCAATATTTTAATAGTGTATTTTCTATGTATTGCCCTTTTATATCACCTTCTCATATAATAAAGACAGACACAGTAAGTAGCTAATTATCCATATAAGGTGGTCAACAATACCCCTTCCTGTTGAGCTGTAACCAATCATGACCCTGTCTGGTTGCGTTACAGCTGAGCGGTCCCACAGACCACGGTTACTTTGACCGCTACCCTCCCGATGAGGACACCCCTCCGGACGAGATGTCCGGCTGGGACGCGGACTTCTGATCGCCGACCCTCACTGAACCCCGTACCTCCGAGAACAAACCTCCGAAACCTCGCCCCGTTCGGCGGCCTGCGCCAGTAGCTAACCCAGCTGCCAGGTGGCCCTTCGAATGTCAGCGAACGCCGGCGAGTGGGATTGGCATCCGTGCCACCGCCGCGCTCCGGTCACACCAAGATCCCGCCCGATAAGAACGTCTTGCACCGGCGATGTTCGGCCACCGGGAGCGCCATCGCTCCAGCATCTGGATGATGGATCTCAGCCGGCTCTCCTCTGTCCCAACCCACCTCCAGCTAACCCGCCCGACAGCGCATGAATCACTGCTCGGAGGGAGCGGCAAATATTAACTCCAAACACGTCCCCCTCCACGTGAGTTATGAACTGTGAGTGTCACGGAGGATTGTACGAAACCAGAGGTAATATTTATCTTTCGGCCCGAGAGTACATTTTGCGGTTGGGGAGAAAAGGCGGTTGCCCTGAATGGCTGAGGTGTCGATGATGTATGAGATTTTAACACTTTCAAATGCGTATGAACCACCTGTAGCTGTGCAAGTGATTTACGAGGTCGTAGCAGTCTACCTCCAGAAAGGAGTCCAAGTGCATTTCCTTCATTTCACTATGAATTGTCAGAATATTTTGTGTGTATATATTTTGTATTGGTGGATCGTTTCTTTTTAAATAAATGCAAAATGAAAACAGTTAAGCCTTTGAGGACTTTGCTTCTTCATTACTAAAGAGAAGAAATCATCTGTTGTGTGATTATGAAGATATTTTTCTGTAATACAGTGTCAATCTCTTCAGGTAGCCAAAGTTAACCTGTGGATTTCTGTAGAACAGAAGGTGTGGATAAATAATATTGAACGTGAAAGAAGTGCCAGATTGTAGAGATTCAATAAAAATACAGTTTTCACGCCAATGCATTATTGTTGCTACAAGAAAAAAATATGGAGTCGTGGTAAAATGATCGAGCACCTACTAGGTCTGACCTGCCCCACCCTACCATCGTTGACAAGTGTAATAAACTGTAATATTTAATGAAAGAAGAAAGGTTTAATCAGTGCTTTTGTATACCTTGCCATGTGAATTGTTAGAAATTGAATAAAGTGTAAATACAACTGGAGTAAATATGTGTGAATATAAATACTGTATGTGCTGAAAGCCAGTTAGGCAAAAGGAGCTTGAATATGCTGAAGAACTGGATGCATTTACTCAAAGTCAGAAGGTATATTTTGTTAATGTGTAAGTGCAGTTAAAAATGTTTTTTACCTTGTAATTTGTAAACATCCTTGCAGATGTGTCATACCTTTGACCATAAACTGTAATCTGTTTGTGTTTTGCAGCTATGATATATATTAAAATATTTTGGTCCATTTGATCATTGAATGGTCAGTTTTTTTCATTCACTGTAAAGCATGAAAAATTAAAATGCCACATTGTAGGATCATTGTCACTGTTCACAGGACTAAAATATATATTTTTTCAAATATGAACTGCTGGCAAATGAAATGCTTAGTACTATTTTAACATTCCAAGAGAGATCAAGTGTACCCTTGTATTCTATCTGAATTGATTTACATTTTACAGTGCATCTCTGTGCAGCTGCTTGTTTAGTGTAGCACGTTGTTGAACAGTCATGCAGTTCTACCTCTGAGTATTTGAAATACTAGGCTTCAGCACTGAGCTAAATCAAGTGTAAGCAGGCTACTTTGATGCTCTTATTTTATCAGCTGTGTGTGACATATGTGAATTAAATTGAATGAACACAGCCTCTCATTTGCCTTAAAATACCTTAATACTTGATCAATGCATGCAATTTTAAAACTCAAATGATACAGCTTCAGTTTACCAAAAGCAAGTGTGGCAAAGCATCTTGCTCAAACATCCCAACAACAGCATCCCCTGGGATTTGACCGACAGGTCCAGAAGGCAGTCCTAATTACTACCGTATTGACTGCAAAGCATTTCAGCCAATACAGTTTGATTAAAAGGGGGAAGAGGCACACAACTCATTACATCTGCTAACTAAATCACACCATCAATCTAAAAAACCCTCAATGACAAAGCGGCACTCAATGTTTTTAGCATTTAGGCTACATAACGGTTTACATATTTGGCATTGCATCCTCACTTGTCACCCAGTCCTTTCCGCTAACAGTTTGCAGAGAGATGCAGCGTACAGTCGGCTGACGTACATAACTTTATTCGTTTGAATGGTTTATAAAAGGGGGAAAGGCGATAGCCCTCCAAGCGTGGAGTGCTTACAGAGAAGTGAGCGTGTACATCAGTAGTGATGAGTACCCTTCACAGCTTGACGGGTCATGTGACATTGGCCTCTCCGTTTCTCCGCCCCCCAGTCCTCCTTCCACACTGCCTGCCATTTATATATTGTGAAAAAGTACAATAAATGCCACTACAAAAAATAAATAAATGCATTTTTAAAGTTCCTTTCCATATACAAATATTTTTTTATGAGGCGTTTTGTACAAGCATTTCCTTTAGACCTACTCATAAACATTTACAAGAAAGGTGTTACAGTGTGGTAGAGGAAGTTCTTAAAATATACACACATGAAAAGTTTGCACCAGCCATATCTGGAGGATGGCAATGAAATAAAAGACAGGTTACATTCTAATTTCCACAGACTTTCCTATTTAAAATGTTCCCACATGCCTCCTTATATAAATTTGCATAAATCCTTTTTAATGGGTAAATAGCCATTTGGTATAATGTGGTGTTGCAAAGAATTGTTCATCACAACAATATGTTACTGGATTGGAATTTGTCGAAGTTGCAAACTGTCAAAATTGATGAACAGGAATACAAAATTGTCCCGTGCATATAAAACAACCATTTAGTGTATACAGTTACTCTCAAAAACAATATGATTGTCTACCATAAAAACATAACATACAGTGAAATAGTCTCAAATACTACACTGAATTTTAAAATGCAACACAATGAAGCCATTCAATTTTTTCCCCATTGAAAATATGACAGGAACAGTACAAAAATGAAACTCTTAAGTTCTGAAAAATAAAATATTACCCACTTTAAAAATGTAAAATATGTTTTTTTTTCTCCAATGTGATCATTTATTTTTTTAAATCATCATTGGACTTCAAATATTATATGATAGCCTTCACACAATTTTTACTTAATTTTTGACTTAAACATTTGGTAATAAAAACAAAAATACAAACGTGTTTCCACCTTTGAGACAAGTAAGCATACAAATATCATTTTAGACATACATTATATACACAAAACCAATATACATATCTATAAAATGTGTTACCCTCTAAATTTTATTTAACTTTTCAAAAATAAATATATGGTATATTACCTTCATTATATATGTACTTACTGAAGAGCAATTAATTTTAATGCTGGTATCACTATGCAGCAGACAAAGTTTCCCTTAAGCAAAACAAACACTATGGCATACAGTCAAGTAGTGGTGCTGCATATGTGTAGTTTGAAATTCATTCAGCAATAATTCTTCCAAATGAGACTGAAATGGATTCATCCAAAAGATAACACCCATTCACACCCAATTACAAATATGAGAAATCTGTGTAACAATTTCTATAAATGCCATGTTATAACTTATAAATTCTTCACAAGAGGTATGGCACCTTCAAAGACAATACATAAACACTAATACAAGATTATGTCAATAGCCACAAACATTG
The DNA here is from genome assembly GCF_018555375.3 of Anguilla rostrata. Classification (NCBI taxonomy): domain Eukaryota; kingdom Metazoa; phylum Chordata; class Actinopteri; order Anguilliformes; family Anguillidae; genus Anguilla; species Anguilla rostrata. Next base: position 34,219,717 of record NC_057942.1, on the reverse strand, counting down.
GGTGCAATTACGACATTACCATATTATTCCAAAAAGCACACACCATATTTTGCTAACATAAGCATTTTATGAATGTTTATGAATGGTTATGAATGTGCTATGTAGTTCTTATGAAGGAGTTACATACTGAGCAGTTCATAGAAAGTGTTAAATTGGACATAGGATGAGTCATAAGGACTTCAACACTTTGTGTTATGCCTTGTTTAAAACTAATGAATCCTGTCTCCTTTACTCTTTATAATTCCAATGATTATCATCAAAGAGGGTATGCTAGCAATGACTGCATCACAAATATCTAAGCAAGCAGGGCACCATGAAGTGAGAAAAGTGTTGGGACATTTAGGAAGGCTGGGCAGTTCCATTCAGTATAGCAATATAATGTGCCTATATACCTGTCATTCGTATCATATAAATGCTATGTATTTATTCACATCATGTACATAGAAAAATAGAAAATAGTAAAAAAAAAAAAAAATTGACAAAAGTTTCCTCTGGTAATTCCTTTGTTTAACAAGAATAAACAAACAAACAAAAAAAAAAAAAAACACGTAAATCTTGTAATTCCCTTTATAAAAAAGCAGTAACTAAAGATTTATTATCACCAAGCAATTTCCTCGACACCAATTTCAACATCGTATTTAGTCCTATTATTTATTTTGTGTAGCCTTATATATCATTTTTTATTGCTTGTTCCTTTGAGTTCAGGGGCTGATCAGTCTACAATGGTGTGCAAGTTGCACATTGTACAGTTTGTATTCATATATGTCAGTGTGAGAAACAGGCAGGTATGAATGAAAGCTAAGACCGAAAGCTATCCCATCATTCACAGATACATGTGGAGAGAAAGTGGGGAATTAATCACGCAGACTGCTACACAGTTCTGCATTGCTGATGCTTTACCATTCCTTCCTCTCTATTCCACACCATGGATCAGTTTCTGCTGGATACATGTATATTTGAGAAACAAAAAGCATCATAACATAACCACATATACTGATCACCTAAAGGCTACCTTATTGTAAACGCATTTAAAACCACATTTAGTCTTTGCGATCAAATATATCTTGATATAGCAGCCGTAGGAATACTTTACCATGAATTTCATAGATAGCACATACAAAACTATTTGATAAGAGAGAATCGTACATTACTGCAATGTAACAGTACGCAAAAGTAAAGTTGCAAGATGACAAAGGAGGAGGAACGCAGAAAAAGTTCACGCCAGGTGAATTTTCATGCATAAGTGTCAGCAAAACGAGGCGGCAGAGTTTGCCAATTGGCTAAAGATACGTCAATGGAATTCCAGGGGCTTGAGCAGAGTCAGACGTGTTTCTTGCAGGAGAGGAAGAGGCTACAACAGAGGACTCGCTTTAAGCTCTCGGCACAGTTGCCTCCAACTGATTTCTTTTCTCCAGCAATATACAGAAGAGAAGGCATTTCAAATTTTCTTTTATAACCGATTCAGTTTATGCCTCCATTATTACAAAAAAAGGAAACAAAAGACCAATAGTATGTCTTGCATGTTCTTGTGAAATTGCTTTGCGTTGTGTCAATGACAATGAGCAGGTGATGTTAGTGGACTGACCATCCATCCTGTATGCGTGACTGATAGATAAAGACAGCCCACTGCACTGTTCTATCAGGGAGAATGGTCGACCTTCTGGCTCCAAAAACAGTACACAGTCTTGGCTGTCTTGTTCACATACTCTTTGAATAGTTAGATAGCTATGGGAATTGTAGTCTGTCTTCCAGTGCAAAAGGGGCTCTCGAGGGGAGGGCACCAGGCTGTGTCCCTGTATTATCTGCAAGCGCAGGAGTCCACGGTCATGTTGGGGTAGACCTTGAGGACCACGTTGCTGTGCTCGTCGAAGAAGAGGATGCTGAGGGAGGACATCTTTTCGGGGACGCAGCAGGGCTCGGGGATCCCCGGCACCACGCCCACGGCCCGCACGATGCTCTGGATGGTGGCGTGGTTCGAGGGGTTCAGGGACTGCAAGGCACAGAGTCAATGCGTGAGTCTTGCACTCAATCTCTCCTATTAAATCTGTAATATCAATGCACTTTGGCAATAGCTGAAGCTATAAAATAAAATTACACACATTTGATGTTCTGTACAAAAACGGACAAAAATGTATAAGTTGCTGAAAATGTGTTAAAACTAAGAAAGAGCCTTAAGTTCATTTAGATTATACTGATGTCAGACTACTCAAGACAGAACCCATACTACCCTGAGCTGGGCAACCATCTGTGGCATAGTCCTCACTGGAATGCTGATTTTACACAGTAAAATGTCTAGTGTACAACAGTGACCACATGTACTTGGTAAGAGTTAATTTAACACTGATTTTACACATTTTACTGTGTGGCTGCTGGTTGTTCCTAAAAGGCTAAAATGAAGGTGCAAAGTTAGAAAAAAAACTAGATTGGAAGACTTTAACAAGCGCCTACACTGTTTAGGGAGAACTATCCACATATGCAAACAGACTAAGGTACCTAAAAAAAATAATCCTGACAAATTACTTGGTTTCTTGAAGTAACTGCAAGCTTTTTCATAAGTGTAGGGCTTATGCAAAAGCATACTCGACTACCCATCATGGAAAGTTTCTTTTTGAAATTATTATTATTTTTTAAAGTGCACACTTACCATACAAATAACATACTTCATTCAGCCACTAAGGCACTCAATTTTGTTCAGTGACATTACCACTTGTAATATCACGCCCATCATTTTTGCAAACAGAACAGCCCAGCACTAATTAACAGCTATTTTACATCTATCTGCTGTCTTAAAGACTAAATGACTATACACTGTTTCTCAGCACTATGCATTTCATGTGAGGGATAAGAGTCTCAGTCAGCCAGTTGGATGTCAGATTGACACCAACAAATCTAAATTTAGTTTCATTCATAGTTCAACCACAAGAGGCTGCTCCACATTAAACAGATAAATGTGCATTTTCAGCATTATTTACTTTTAGCATGTGAAATGATAAGACCATCAAAAAAGTTCATTTAAATTGCTTTGCATCTTAATTTAAATATTTGCAAAAATGATATTTTATATAATGATGTTATCAGTTCATACTCCACCAGAAAGGCAATAATGAAATCATAACTTTGGTGAACCCCTTACATTGGGTATTTCCACTTAATGGTGATTTAAACAGCTGGTCACATCTAATTGTTAAATATTATATGTATAACCACTCATTTAAAACCAGAATATTTGTAAATGTAATTACCAATATTATACCTGCAATACAATTGCTTATTTTTGGATACTGTACAGAAGAACCAATTATAACATTGGTCATTACATGCTATTATAACCTGCTGGACAGAGACTGTACAAGCAAACATCTAAAGCAACATTTGCAAGTCTCTCCAAAATGTTGGATTTTCAGGAATACATTTATTTTCAGAAATTGGACTTGATTTTTTTTCATTCCAGAACAAAAAAGAGCTGATACTCTACGGAGTCTGGAACTTTAAATCAGCAAGAAACAGGTCAGTTAAGAAAAGGCTGCCTGCTGCTACACCAGCAGTTAACTGATGCAACAGTTCGTGCAAGCGGGTCCCACTGACAAAACGTTACTTTTTGATGCCATCTAGTGGACAGTGAAGAGCATTGCATATTTGCATGCAAGGGAGAAATATTAGGAACATAAGTATGCACACTAACAGCCTCTGACTGCAAAAATACGTACCTTTGGCATAGGAAACGGACAAGAGCCTGAACAATAGTAGGCGTCGAAGGACTTGGGGGAAATAATCCAGTCGCTCCAGCCGATGTCCGCAAAGTCCACCTTCAGGTACCTGCGGGCACAATTCCGCGGCTCGTTCCACTGTTTCTTGCGCGCTTTCTTTATAGTCTGCTCGTCGAACTGCAGCAGCGGCACCTTGTGGCGCTGGTTCTTGCGCGGCTTCTTCCTGGGGCGCTTGGCCGGCTTGTCCTCCAGCGGGTCGTAGGGGCCGGGCTCATCCCAACCCGGCGTCTCGTACGGGTACTCCGGCCCGGGCAGCTCGTTGTTCTGGAGGGGGAGGAGGACGTTGGCGGAGCGCCTCGCCCGCCGCCGCTGCTGCTGCTGCGCCGTGCCGTTAGCCGCACGCGCCCCCAGCCTGTGGAGCCCGGGGGCCAGCGCCCCCTTGTGGCGGCGCAGGGTGGAGACCACGCTCTCGGGCTCGGAGATGGCCGAGTCGTTGGCGTACACCAGGACGTACGGGGAGCGGTCGGAGAGGAGCTGCTTCCAGGGCCGCCGCCCCCGCGATGACACGGCGATGCCGATCAGAAGCTCGTCGTGGTGCTTGGCCCGGTTGACGACCCGCGTAATATCCCTCCACTGCCAGGATATGAAGTCCCGGTGGAGCGTGGAGACGTTGATGAGAAAGTGTCCCAGAGTCCTCGTGTTGTTATCCACTGAGGCGAAACTCCACACGTCCAGATGAATGTGGCCCTGTTTTCGCGGGCCATGACGATGGCAGGTCTTAGGGCTTGCACATCCGTGGGTGCCGTTCTGCAGGTCTCCTATGTAATAGTGCAGAGTAGCCGAGAGCACGTCTTCTGACTTGGTCAGGGATGTCAGATTAAAGATCTGCAGCTGCTTACCATTGATTGTACCTGGATGCATAAACAGCAAATAAGAATTAGATATGTTTCTTGTGACACTGCATTTTGGACTGTATTAAACAAATGCATAACTCTGAGCCGATTCAAAATAACTCTCTCCCACCCCAGAGAAGTAAGGATGGAAAGCATTGCAAGCACCTTACGCATTCAGTCATGTATGAAACATTTGGGGCCATTCAAAAGGTTTCATGTGCATTTCTAAGAGGTGCCTGTAGGAGGAGGTATATTCTCATATTACGAAGAGACAGAAGACCCCCGCTCCTTCCCCCGACTCGCCCAAGCAGTCTGCTAAGTCTACTGTAGATCCTCTCTTAAATGGAGAACAATATTTCAATCATCAGCATTTTCCCCAAAAAAGTACGCTGTAGCAAAAATGCTATTATTTTAACAATGAACCATGATGACAATTTTCAATCATTTTTGTAACAAAATGTAAAAATATTTAGGATACATTATGATTTATAATAGGCTACCTTTCAACATAGTGTGAAGTAATTTAACCATTCACATATAAAATAAAAAAGTCAATCTAGGTTGTGTGTCTGACACACAAAAATGGTTGTGTGTAATTAATAATGTGTATAACCAAGTCTTAAATATATAAGAAAGTCACCGTGCAGGCGCAACTCACACACAGAAGCACACACCGCGTCACAGTTAAAACAGCATAAAATAATCATTAAATTGACAGCTGTGTTCTTCTTGTACATGTGCACCTTTGGCAAATTTTGAAAGTAAAACTGCACATCATACACTTACGTATGTCTTATTACGCGTTTTGCAGAACTGACTGAAAAACAATTCTTGTTTACTTGGCATCCTGTTACGACAGGTCCCCACCACGGGGAGCCTTTATTCACTCGCGCGGGTTTCCGAACAGGTGGATTTCTGTTAATAGCCAAAACGCATCCTCCATACCACGGCGAGTCTACAATACGCATGGAATCCGAATCCAGAACAATGACAACTAAGAAATGAGTCATCTTCAATATAACATGTGGAACTACACTCGGCGCGTCAGTGTAACTTAAGCACCGAACAACAAAATAGTAACGCGTAATACGTACCCCAGTGAGCTTTAAAACTGCGAACCGTGTTTCCGTCCATGAATTGAAAACCTGCTCTGTTGTATTTCTCGTAGAGCATCTGCATGTGCTCCGACACTGTATCCTGTAAATGCAGATCGTGTTCATCCTTGACTGAGTGATCCTTATCCAGAGTGTCCCCAAAATGCCCCGAATGCGCCAGTCTCTTCAGATCGATGAAATGATCTTTCAGCATCGCGCAATATCCACCGCATAGATAGCTCCATCCGATAAAAAGGACGAATAAATGTTGACAGCCAGCCATACTTCGAATCGAAAGTAGAGTTGACAAGTCACGACAGAAGCTTTAGAGCAAAGTGGGTTTCCAAAGTGCTCTTCTATCTCAGGCGAGTTTTCATTAGCCCACCTGGAAAGAGAGTGTAGGGTAATCGTGTAGGCTACGAACACAGTGGCCGCACGGAATAGTGTGATTGTCTTCCAGAAGCTCGCTGCTACCAATGATGAGTTACAGCCTAGTCGGTGTCAAAGTACTCAGGCAGTCGGTTATATTTCAGTTATTTTTTTGCCTCTCCACCTCACTGTTATAGAGTAGTGGTAGTTGCGAGGGGCAGTTCTTTTGGTTTTGTATCGTGGATCTGGGCTGCTCTCGGAATCGACAGCCAATCGCACCCCTTCTCGCCTTTCACTGAAGGTAAAACACGTTGTGCATGGTAATATATAGGGCTCATGGGACCATCTGAGTTTTCCTCTCTTGGTTACAGAAACGGCACGTTTACAGGAGCGAATTGCTCAACGCCAGAACATTTGAAAATTTTTCATTAGGTAGCACACATTTCTATTGCCAATTTTATTATGCTACCAACACGCGCCGTTTATATTTGTGTGCGGAACATCAGGATTTATTTTAAATCCCATATGCAATGAGACCGTTAAGGGAAAATGTTTGAACAAAACATGGATTTTACAATTAAAGCTCTATTTGCACATTCAAAAAAAATCACAATGAGTTGTAAGAATCCTTCAAGATACAATATATTGAGGGGGAAAGCGTCAATGTAATGACACAATTAGTTATGAAAAAGTTGTAAGTAATGTCTTCAAGCTCCCTTTCAACTCAACAAAACTCTTCTACGCGTTATTGGATGACTCATTTCTAGACTGTTAATAATGTGCGAAAGAAAGATCCGTGAAAAGTGTCTCAGCAAAGCTATGGGCTTGGGATGTGGCGATGAATGAAACGGCTTATTGGCGGAATTAAAGGCTCTCGCTCCTATTTTGTCGCGTTCAATGGAGTTAAGCACGCACATCCTGTACATCGCAGTGTGATCCGGATGCGGCATCGTATCCCAAACGTACAAAATAAGATCTATAATAAAGAGTTTCAATGCCCCCTGTCACTCTTTATTTTTCAAGGGCGCTCGGGAGGAAATGATTATTTCCCCCTTGGACATTTAATGTCAATAATAACACTTGTACGTAGGTGTCAAATGTGTAGCCTACGAACACGCACGCACGCACACAATCATTCGGACTAATGGACAGGGGGACATTGCTTGATGCTGTCCATTGCAGAAAACTCTGGGGTACGTGTGTGGGATAGAGTAAAAATCATAGTCATAATGCAGGACTGAAAATATTTTTGACAGGGGCATTTTTATTTTCCACCGCATTACACCATGCAGCCTACATCTACTTATTGAGCTGGAACAAGGGTTAAGTACTGTAAAGGTGCATTTCAAAAGCACTGAGTTCACTATTAATGTTCTAATAAGGCAATATATATAATGCAATTAGTCACAGAGATAAAGCAAGTTTTCAGGGAAGTTCTGAGGGTATTCTCAAATACCTGTTCACATGGTGAGGTAGCTGTTGAGATGCATTTCAGGGCCATACTTATAATTTCTCTTTTGTTATGCCATAGGGCTGATAACATTTTTGTTTAATTAATCTGTAAGGTTTTCTGGCAGTCTGGAACATGAAATTTTGTTTTGGGTAAGGGGGTCGAAGGAAACAAGCAAGTTGAAGCACCTCTGCCACTGTATGATTTGCTTGCAACTGAAACTCCTGATCCTACTTCAGAGGAAACATCCAAGTCACCCCAGCAGCCTTGCATGACCATCAAATTTGTTTGACTTGGTCCAAACAAATTCCGTATTTGTTATACATTTTTCTCCCCGAACTAACCAACGAACAGGCGCAACTCTTGCTCTCAGTTAAAATATTTTCATTTTATTTACTCCGTCTTTATAAAACTTTCTTTTGTTTCTTTCAAATCCTGGCATGTTGCGGTGATTGTGTGCCCACAATCAAAGCAACGGAAAGGCACGCAGGACGTGCCCAGCTAGAAAACGGGTGCCAGCTCTCGGCTGAAACGCACCGCAAAATGTGTCCCGAGGTCAAGCATTTGTAAATTTGAGTCTTTCTGAGATTCGACACCGAGTGAGCGACACGTAAACCCGGTGAGCTCTTTGAAGCGAGTCTCCCTGGCATCTGTGCGCATGAAGAGGGTGTTGAGACCCCTCGCCCACCCTTTGTAAACCTGCCAGCATTCTCACAGTCCGACTGCAAGCCCGGGGGAGCATATGAAAGCTTCCCGCCTCCGAGCCCTCACGCCCTTATTTTTGTTTATGCAAACAGGAAACGCTTTGCAGGGAAAAAAACCGCTCCGCTTCAGGTCTCGGAGCAGGTTGCCGATTCCTTGGTTACTCATTTGTTGCTTTTCCGATCCTAAACAAGCTCCTTGCCAGTTTTCAGCTGGGAATACAAACAATTACGAGGTTTGTACGGGGGCTTAGCTGCAGTCAGACATTTGCATTTGGCTAATGCGCAGAGTCACATCAAAGGTCTTTAAACTCTAAACTGAGCATCATAACAAGGCCCCAGATAGTCACGCACATCTCTGGCGAGTTAATGAATTGCTTGGAGGGAAATATCTCCAGAAAACATTGCTTTTGAGAAGTACAGCTAGACAGCAACTAAAGCACCATGGAATCTTTATCATATACAGTACAAGTTATAAACAAATTGGTGGGACTTTACAATCAAATGGGCCTTGTTTATATATTCTTTAAACGAACAACAGCATTTAATTCACTACAATTATATATCACGCAAGAACAGATTTTAAAACAAGAAAAAGTTGTTTTATTTAATTAAATAGGGCTTCATTACATTACACAAGCATTCCAAGCATCCAAATATACTGTAATTGTCACAAAAACAACACTGGATAAAATTAAAGTCTGTCGGCAATGTCAAATAATGATTCTTTCCAAAGCATGCCTTGGCTTAGTTTCTCCTCCTGTTGATGTGGTCAAAGATCACAACCTGCATGTAGAGGTCAGTCTTGATAGGAGTGCAAGAGGAACTATCACCAGTTGGACCCTTGGGGTTGTAGAAGAGAGAAAAAAAAAGTATGTCAAGTCAGTGATCCTTTTAAATTGTGTCCAAACACAGCAAGTAATCACCGGTTATAAGTGAAGCTTTCCTCTATCACAACCGACTTCCTGTCATGAGTTCTAAATTGAATTGTGAGAATGCAACACTTTATTCCAGCCTAATATGTTTTTGGCTAATAGCCAACAATACACCTGGGACCTAGGAGACCTATTCTAGTTGTAGGAATAAATAACTTACAGTACTAAATGGTACAACATCAAAACGGTTTCTGGGTTCCAGTTCTACTTGGCTTTTCTTCTACGGAATTATTCAGCATCGTGTTCTGATTTAAAACGTGAATATATTTATTCAAGTTGAAGAACTTTAGGTGAACCGTGGTTATGGTTTCGGCCGTTCGAAGCCATTTAAATTGGGGTGGCAGTTTAGCATAATGGTTTGTGCCTCTGGTGGGTTTGATTCTCAGCTGGGGCATTGTGCCCTTCAAGTGTTGCTTCAGTACAGATGGATTTTATGTACAGAATGTAAGCTGTGCATGTTGCTCTGATTAAGAGTATCTGCTAAGTGCCTAAAACATGAGTTAGGGTTCACCTCAGATTTTAACATAATATCCATCTCTCATAACTGATTGTGAGATCTGAGAACGAAGTGTGTTTATGGAACACGCATGCAAAGAGGAGCAAACACGGGTGCATGTATGAACAGTATCTGTATTCACAGGATTTCATTCTAGCATTGACTTAAATTTTGTCCCATATAATTAGGACTGCTGGTCTGCGCTCTGCTATGCGTGCTGGACAGGCTATCTGCCTTCAAGGGACATTTTTAAATGGTCAAAGTTAAAAGGGTGCAAATTTCCAAACTTGCTTTCATTCAAAGTTGGGGGAAAAAAAAAATCTTCAGATCACACACAAAGGAAAACACGGTCCTTTTAGCCAAAAGAAACAGGATCTACAAATCACAAAAAAGGACATTTGAATTTTAACAATGCATAGCATGAAAGCGGTAAAAACAAATAATAACTGCATTAAATTTCAAAGAAAAAAACAAAACAAAACAAAAAACGAATGTTTGATTCTGGCTGTTTCCAGGAGAAAGAATGTGCCCACATGGACGATGAGCTCACAGTGGGTAGGACAGCCCTGTGTTCCGGGCACCCGGGTAGTTTTCGGAGTCTGGCTTTCTCTGCCTCCCCCCTTGTTTTTAATAGGCGGTGCGGTCCGGGTGGATCCGCCGCAATCAGAACACTCAGACTGCCATCGTAGCCTCAACAACACGGCGCAACCAAACTCCGTCCCGGCAGTCTGAGTTCTCTAAACTTTGAAAATAGTTCTGGTCCGTGAAGCCTCTCAGCATAAACAGTGGGGGAAAGGAAAAAAAAAAAGCAATCTGCTTGCGCTTGGCGGATTTCACAGTGCATTCTCAGGATCTCTTTTGGTCTGGTGTGTAGACGCTGAGGAAGCACCTGTCCCCCTGTCCCGTCCCCGCGCTGGCCGAGGCCCGGCTGGGTCGCGGTTGGGCTGAAAACAGGCTTCTGTGCCTGGAGGTCACCATTTTTTGCTGTGTTTATACTCCACTGATCACGGCTGATTTGGTTCTCATGTGTCGTTAATTTACAACACTCCGTCTGGAGATTTTGCAATGTGTGATGACAGCAAGTGGTGTTTTGATCACAAGACGAGGGAAGTGAGTAGTTTTAAGACATGAGCAACAAGCAAAACCAGGCTTATTCTGCAGTTCTGCAACGGTTTCCCATTAATGGATGGTAACCCATTATTAATTTGTGGTGAATAACTCCACATTGAATGTGCCATCCACTTATGTTTCAGTAGTCTTAAATCTGAACCAAAGTAGGCTAACTTGTAAGCAGTGAATACTTCGGTTCACTTAGGTTAATGCTTTATGTGTTTGTAATGGGTGTTAACAGGTGAACTCCCTCTGCAGAAAGCACCTTCGTTTGTTTGCTTTTGCCTTGAGATAGAAAACAAAAGGGAGTGTAGAACTCACAAAGAAAAGTCTGAACATATCGTTCGAATACCTTTGGAGTCACGTCCACAATTTTTCTGTCTATTTTGTTTTTGAAGACCATGCCACTTGGATTGTCATCAATCACGTGGTAGTTTGGGCTGTCCCTGGAACAAACATGCTCAGTTTCCCAGTTTAAGAAGCTGTGGAGATGAGAAAAACATTAGTAAGCTTTCATCCCCATTCATTAATGTGCTACAGACCACGTATGCCCAATCCAATAGCAATTTAAACTACAGCTGCAGGCAGCAATGATGGGGTCCAAGCTGTAGACACAATCCCCAACTGTAAGCGCAAACAATTTGTAACCTCACAAACCTATCGTCACAGGCGCACAACAGGTGGCCGAAGATCATTTGTTCCCACAAGGCATCTCCCAGATATATGTTGGGTACAGCATCCAGAATAATGCAAATGTGACCCCATTGCTGCATTATGGGTATATTTGAATGTTAGCCACCACTGCTACTCTTGGACAGGCACTGATTTGATAGTACATATTTACAGCTTAGTAAATACTTTCAAAAAGGTTTTTCCAGTGTGCAATGGTATTATACTTAAATTTGAATTTAGCCTCTAATAATACAAAGAGTTAAATTGGCAAGCAACATCATAAAAAGTAACTTTAAATATGGGAAATATCAACTCTTTCTCCAATCAGATTAGAGCTGTTTTGGATTTCTCAAAGGGGGAGCATTTTGTTACAGCTCTGAATATTAGAAATGGGTTTGGGTTCCAAAATAAATGGCAGATGGTGCTCGATTGGATCCTCATTTCCCTTTCCCACATACTTCTACTGTCATAAGTAGAGACAACAATGTGTAATGACACGTGCATGCATGCAACAAAAATAAAGCCAAAAAAAAGAAAAGGTTTTGACCATAGCAATACAGTTAAAATGCAGTCTCAAAAAAACACTTCCCATTTAAACTATTTATTAAACATTTAACTAAAAATGGGTGATTGCCAGGAAAAAATTATTGAAAAATATTCCAACATCAGAGAAAGAGGGGTTCCATAAGCCAGGGGGAGGGGTTGGGTTATCCACAGAGACTAAATTCTGCTTTCCTTTAGTTTCTCCATTACTTTTTGGCTGGACCGCAACAGCAGGGCCAGCCCTACAAACGCAAATGTCTGTGACTGAGTGATGAAGTTACACCATTGGTCGGCCGGTCCAGCCACTTACTAGGTTTTGACCTGGTCTTGTTATTACACTATGTATGGTTTCCCTTTATTGTGTGTTATTGGATTCCTGTATTTGCGTTTATCTGATGTATTATTACCTAGTTCAGCCGCCATAATTATTGGAGCATATAATAGGTGTGAGAGTAAAGACAGAAAAATAGGAATTACATTTTATAATAATGAAAATGAAAACTCTAATGAATGCTCTTTGACCTCTACTGATAGAGTAAGTTCTGATGTGCCTAACCTCATGTGTTAGTCCATATGTGTACATATATAACCCCTTGTTTACCGTTTTGTACAGTTTACTACAAAATAAAACCAAAAACAAAACAAAAAACCCCCCCACAATCATATCTAATCGGGAGAGCAATCAGGTTGAGCATTTTAATGGTATACATTTTGCCTTCCACACAGCAGCTACTGTAACTTGGCAATGGAAAGCTGCGTTGACTGAAACCAGTGCGCTCAATGGTTTGGGTCCCTGAGCGAACTGCTGGCTCTTTCTGGCGGTTCTCATCACTGGCTTGTCTGCTGTGGGCCAGATGCTTTATAGTAATATAACTCCAAATGTCACACTTTGAGGCGTGGAAGGTTGCTGTGCTGGACCCTTGGCCGTTTCCCAGCAACCGACGTGGTCCAAGAAGAAAGTTGGGCCGTGGGGACAAGGCCCCTTTATAAATCCAGGGAGAGGCGAGTAGATGAGAAAGTGACAACAAATTATGCGTAGCTTGCATGATAATGATGAGGCACTGGAAGAAGGCCAGTGCGGTGCATGCTATACTGCTGTGCTGCCTCAATGGCTCCAGCACAACATAAACAACAGATGTAAAACGTTCATGACCGTGACCATAAAACAACAAATCACTGAGAGCTAACATCAACTCCAAATTTTGAAATATTGTCCTCATTTGGCTGATGTTAGTTTATTGGCTGGTTTCTTTTAGCTGTGAATTTCTTTCAGCAGCAGCCTTACAGAATTTCATATAAACCTATTCCTGAAATCTCAAGTGTAATTACATGGGATATTTATAAGACATCTTTCTTGTGTGACATTTTGGTTAGATCACTACAATCTCAGACCCTATAACTGTAAATCTCTGTTTACTCAATGGCAAAAAATTTGAACGTTTAATTTTTTGTGAAGATCGAAAAACCATACCTCCTTGGGTCTGAACTACTGCTAACCTTACAATTCACCCCTCCTAGCTGGAAAGATTTCTTTTTCCACACCTAACCCCTGCAAATCATACTGAAATAGAGGGATTCAAATAAATCTTTCAGAAACTCGGGAGGATTCACACCACGGTTCCAAATCTTGAAAGAACTGATGTTTATCACCAAGGCCTCTCTCGAGAGGTGTAGCCAAATCTGCACGACTCTCCCCCTCCCCACCATCGCTTGAATGGTCTGATCCACTCCTGGGAGCTATTTGCCTCCTCCAATGGCTGTAGGTCATAGGAATAGTTAACGCCACAGTATGCATGCTGTACAACTTAAACCCTGTCTCTCTGATTTAAAAGAAAACTTAAGATAATCACTTCTTTTTCCTGTTCTGATGACAATCCGCAAGACACTCACACATCAAAATGATCTTTGCAGGAAATGCCATATTTAAGCAGAAAAAAAAAAAATCAGCTGAGCTTTAACCAACAAATAATGTCAAAGCTTTTGTCCATGGAAAGGAAAGCACTCATTTCAAAACCATTTTTTGTACAAAGGGCACTGGATACAGTTGCTGGGGTTAATAGTCTTTCATTTGCTGTTACCGTGTTTAAGACAAACCCCCTCCATGGCCTACCTTATGCATAATGTTTCTGAAAAATGCCAAGGTAAGCATTCTTTCTGTGTATTGAGAGAAAAACGACACTCAGTTTGTGTACAACTATACATTTCCTCATTCAGAGTAAGGTTTGTTGGTATTTTCAGTGCCTATTTATATCGAAACGCCAGATGGCAATTAACATTTTTTGGTCGACCGCTTTTATACCATGGCGAACCGCTTAATTTTGGTAGAGAAAAATAAGACTGACACGAGATATTTCTACAGAAAACATGAAAAGATATCCCAGACAGAAAATATCCCAGACCTGTAGATATGCAAGTCAGATCGAGTAAGAGTTCTTTCTTTTCCCAATGAACTTTGCAGTTATAAGCAAGCAGGTTATATCGCATACTGCTTTTACTACACACAGGCAGTATAAATTCGGTAACCACTTGGTCAGACTAGTAGCCATACTCATGCAGTTCCTCTGAGAATTACATGATTTAGTTTCATCAGATCCAACTCAATCAGGGCCATTTGCAAGCTTTATTTTGTAATGACTTGGAAACTCCTGGTTGGCACCACACCCTGAGAGATGGATTGCAATGTTTTCAACCTAGACTTAGAGTAGTACAAATGACTGTCTTGCTCTAAATAAGTGACCATGAGCATCTTCTTGTAGTTGTACCACAGAACAAGAAGCAGCAGCTTGTCTCACGTTGGATCTACAGTTACAGCCCCATGTCCCCATCCATAGCTGACTATATTCTGCCCTTCTTTAGCAATCAGAAGTCTCTCCAGTTTCCTTTCTTTTTTGAGTGCAAGATACACTTTGGACTTGACAATGAAGCTGTTTACAGTGACATGGAGATAGTTTGTGATTTCTGCCTCAGTTTAACCAATATTGTGGTTAACCAATAGAACACTGCCATAGTCACAAGCACAGCAACTTTCCAGTTTAAAAACTACTTGCCAACAGAAATAATGCCTTCTCCAAGAAAGTACCTGAACTGAGCAAACAAATGAGATACTCACAGTTAAGGCCCATATTGCATGCTTAGCTCAGATAGAGTTCTGGCTTCTTTTCAAGTCCTGGACTCCCTGCTATAATGTTCGCCTGCATTACATAAGGTGGTGACACAATTGGGTGTGATACTCTATTCCACATGGCTGAACCTCATGTGATTAATGGCACCGCTGTGCTAAAACAGGTTTACAGCGTTCCACTCCTCAGAGCGACTCTCGCTATGAACACAGATCATAATACCATTATGAAATCCCTTTGTCTTCTAAATGCCCAATTTCATGTAAACAAACCGCAAGGATTGTGTTTAAAATGCTATTTCTCAAAGTATGACAAAGATATCTGAATAAACAGCTCCCTTTCTTTGTGGGTTTTGATGGCAGCAACAAAATAAAACCTGTATTTGCAGGCTCACAATGTATGTACTGACAAAAACAAAAACAAAAAAACACCAATTTTAATTCCTTAAGAGCCCCAACATGCTAAATTATGCATTCTGATAAGGTCTGAGTGAGTGTTGAGCGTTTCCTGTAATCTTACCTTTTCACAGTTTATACATTTGCTGTTCATCATAACTTCTTAAAAGCAGCTTCCTTCTGGTTTTTAATATGTGTGTTCGCCACATGTGGATGTCTGCACAAAAACGTGGAATGTTCACCTTCTTTCCAACAAATATTTATCATAGCCAGCAAATCCACTGTGTACTGTGTCTAACATAGGATGACACACAACCCCTCAGCGCGAACAATGCTTCAGGGGGGAAACTGGTCATTCACGTCAGGAGCTGGAATCATTTCTCTTCATATTAAAAGTTAATAAAGTAGGACAGCAGTGCAAATATTTTTACAGCAGCAAACGAAGCCAGACACAGGTGCGCTTGCAAGACCTGAGCATGGAAGCAATATGCTTTTGGCCAGGAGGAGGAAAACTTTGTTTTTATTATGGAGAAATCCTTCAAGTTAAATGTTTCGTACAGTCGCAAACACACAGACTTGCACACGCAATGTGGGAGAAACTCCTCTGACATGGCAAAATCTTTGGCCCAGTCGGCTTCCAGGTCCAGTAGCGGAGCTCTGGGGGTGGGGGTTTAAAATTAGTCGGGGGTACAGTGGGTGAGTTCTTCCATCTGCAGTACCATATGTCTCAGCCTGCCATAAAAATCTCTGACTGACACAGAAGTGTGCTCGGGGACCAGTGTGTGCTGCACATTTTCATGTTCCGCAGAGCTACAATAGGGCTGGGAACTAATTCTACACATCTTTGGTAGCGGATATTAACGGGCATCACTGCAAGCTACGCGACAGGTGTTTATTCAACAGCATTTTCTTCCTTCCATTTCGGTTGATTTCTGTTCATTTAAATCAAATACAGGCTAGTTGAAAAGTAGCGAATGCTGCATTCCTTGAGGGTAAAAAACCGGCTAACTGCAAACACAAGGCTAATTTCCTGAGGAACGCAGACCGCTCGATTCATTTATGCTAAAAGGTGATGCGAGGCAGCAGCTATGCTAAAAATCCACTGAAGACGGAACACAGCATCACATGACATGGCCAGATGAAGACTTGATACTGAAAAGGATACAGCCTCAGATCGCATAAGCAGATGGTCAACTTCGTGATGGAACATTAAATTGACATCAGAGATGCATCAGGCACATCTGGAATGACAGGAAGTTGACTGCGTGGGGCAACCTGGTGGGATGATTTGACTGCACGCTACGGACACACCGAATAAGCACCTTTATTTGCTTCTAGCGGTTTGTGGTTGACGGCCTTGGTTTATACAGTGAACCAAGGTAAACTGTATGTACTAATCAGCCTCCTTCTTGATGGTCATCTGATCTACTAGTCAACAGTAATGAGTTGAAAATTTGGAAGTACAGTTTATATTTGTAGGGACATCCCTTCAATTCATTAAGTTCCAAAAAAATAGTTGGCGGATAGTTTGCTGAAGATTTTCATATTAATATAAAAATATTTTGACCAGTGAAAACATTCTGAAAAACTTGCAAATATTTATGGACTCAACTGAATCCACCAGCACAATGGCAGAAGGCTCGATATGATGGCAACGGAAGCGCTGTGCGTCTGAGCGTGCCGCGTGGGGGCGGAGTCAGCATCTGCTCCCTCTTAGCGGAGACCGCGCGCGTTACTGTTCCCAGCAGAGGGAGAGGGGGCCGAACCTTGGAGCCGCCTGCCACATAAACGCGCTCCGTGGGTGGAGGCTCTCCCCCGGCATGCCCACTCCGTGACTCACACAACTTTCCTATGGAAAGACCATTTGGGAACCCACTCACTTTCACTGGACTGTAGCTG
The DNA here is from genome assembly GCF_018555375.3 of Anguilla rostrata. Lineage (NCBI taxonomy): Eukaryota > Metazoa > Chordata > Actinopteri > Anguilliformes > Anguillidae > Anguilla > Anguilla rostrata. The sequence continues at coordinate 34,202,334 of NC_057942.1, read as the reverse complement.
GGTGGAGGAACATGTGACTGAACAGGCCAGGTGCGTCTGTTCCAACTGGTCTATAGGTTTCAGAGTTACGTCAAATTCAGGCGATTAAGATCTGTGATGATTAGCAATTCAAGTTCCCATCTAATTAACAACTTGCTAGCTGTAATATGGTGGTAATCAGTTATTTTGATGTGCATATAGTGGACCATCTTGGTTTCTGTAAAGGGAAATCACAGTATAGAGTCATACATACTCCCACAACTAAGTGTTGCTGTTTGTTCTCAGAACATGATGGAAAATGCTCAAAAGCAGCATCTGAATCAAAGAGATCCAAACAGCCATTCTCCTGCAAGGTCAATATCTTTTAATATCACAAGCAACACCACAATTGATAGGACATTGATGTCAGCGAGTAAAGACGATCTCTCATCACAACCCACCAGCAGGAGAGTTAATCTCCTTATCAGATACCGGCGCAGTTATATTAAAGAGACGAAGAAGCCAGATGTTCATGACCTTTCCAGTCGAGGAAAACAAAAAAATGGGTCTTCCTATCATCTCCCCATCCATGTGTGTCTGTCTTCATGGGATTTCTAGTACAGTTTCGGAATGCACAGGGTAATGTTGCGTAGCCATGTGTGAATGGCCATAGTCAGTTCAAGCAAATCTGACCATATTTTTTTATTGAAATAGCACTTTTGCAGCAAAATGCTTTTGAGGAAAATGCCATCCACACTATTGGTTTAATAGAGAGACATGTCCCTCCTTAAAAGGGTAGAAGTGAAGAGAATGTTTTTTTAAATGGTGAAGATTAATAACTACCCATTTCCAAATCTAATTTAAATGTATTACTTGCCGTGGCAATTTGAACTTCCCGCAAGATGCACTTCCGAAAGTCTGTAGTGTGAAAGTTCAAACTTTCGAATGTACCTTGAGAAGTTAATGAGGTCTGACTTGGTTGTGGTTGAAGCAGCATAAATCTCACGCTTTTTGATAGTCTGGCGTGCATATCTATTTCACATCTGTGTTTGGGAGAGATTTAGTGTTCTTATGCTAGTGCCACAATGACAGATGCTGCATGCTAATGCAAGGGCAGTCTAAAGCCCGTTGGGGAAATTGAGGTAGTAGACAAGTTGGGAATGGTAAATAAATCTTAAAGGGGAAAAAATGCATGTCAAAATATTCTCTCAAGAATATTTTCTCAAAAGAAAAATCTTTGCAATAAGAGTGGACATTATCACAACTAAAATAGACCTACCTTAAATCAGTTGACTTTGGCAAAAACTTTTTCTTTCCACTGAAATATGGTTCAAAATCTTCGGTCTGCAGTCTGTGGGAGTAGTCTATATACCCAGATATTTCCTGTCCACGAGCATTTCTGTCCCTTATGAAAATGATGGACTGAAAAAGAAGCAGAGGGAAACGCTGTGTAAATAATCAAGAACAGGCTGCCTTGAGAACTCGAAAAAAGATTGATGTCAATCATTAATACCTGGGAAACAAAAAGCATAGGCTGCATAAAATACTCCCACATTTTAATGTGACACTATACAGTATTCAAATCCTATTCAGTTAGAAACAAAACTTCTGATTAGGCTGAATGTCTCTGCTCTGAAACAAAATAAATGAATTATTATTAAAAATAACGATATTAACTGTTCACTGTTTCTCACATACTGAAGAGTCACCTGAATTGTAGTCACTTAATCATTTGGGCTCCCAAAAAAAATAAACAAATGTGTTTTGCTCAGATCAAGGCAAAGAATATGAAAGAGGTGCAAAGTTGAAAAGCCACAGGTGACAGAAGAACTTGAAATGATCTTTTTATGTTGATAACATCATAAAGACCAGCCTTTGATAAACAGACAAATGCAAAACAAAATACACTGTCATCTCTTCTGAGCTTGTTTTGTCTGAACGGCGATGGAGGGGAGTGAGAAACAAAACATGTGCGAGAAGAGACTCTGTTTTGGCTCCTCGGTTTACCCTCACCAACTGGCCAAAGTGAGCAGATCAGAGAGGGACACGGACGGCGGGGACATCGCATCGGTATCGCCGTCAGAACGTCGGTCGTCTGCAGATCTAAGATAGCTAGCGCTACGCAAGCTCAAAGGAGAGGAGCGCTCGTCACGGTATCTTTTAAACAGATGCTATCGGCTGCGCAGCTGCGCGGAGGGCCGGGGCAGCTACAGTGTCTGCGGCTTCTGTGCGTCCCAGCCAGAGCCGGGAGTAAATCACCAGGCGGACGCGAAGAATTACGGTCCGAGGAGGAGCGCGAGCGGATCGTTTTTCTGCTCACGGTATCAACCTCCGCAACACCCCCCGTCCCCCGTGCCCCCACCCCCCAATGCACAGCGGAGGAGCTGATCCCACTCGTGCTTTAATCCCTATTAAGGCTTGGAACGGAATAAAAGCGATCCCCACCCCAACCAAAAACCGCAAGGGTCTACCACCTCTTTGCAGGCTGCAAACAGGTGATCTCACCTGACGGGGGCTTGAAAGAGCTGCATCCCATGTAATGGATTAAAGGAGCCAGGGGGCCGTCACTCTTGATTTGAGATTTGATACGAGACGCAGACCCAGCGTCTCGGGTAAACAGCCCTTTGTGACACTCAATATTCGGGACCTTCTTTTGTGATCCGGCATGTAAATTCACGCGGCACAAATACATCGTGTAATTTCATCTGCCTGATGAAGCTTCATGACCTTAAAATACAGGTAACATCAGTGAAAGTTTAATGGAGCGCAATGACAACCAGAGATAAAACTGGAGGGGAGAAGAGAAAATAAGGAAGAAAAACCCACAACTTTGTACTTTTAAGGATTTCAAATCCAATTTGTGTCCCTGACCCCTAATACTGCTTGTTCATATAGAATTATAACTTGGAAAATCACTAGTGTTGACAACAAACAAACAATGAAGACTGTTAAAAACATTAGAGCACACTTGCCTCTATCACTATAACATATGTACGGTACACGTGTTTTACAGCACGAACCACGGACAGTAATTGATACCTTGGCTGAAGAAGAACGGCATTCACAAATAAAAGAACACCAGAGGAGATGGTTTTTAAGCATTTCCTCTTGTGTCCCCCAGTGTCTTTACAGGGGAGGATACAATAATGGGGACATCCCAATTCCCTCAAAGCAGGCAGCGCGTGTACGGTGTGCTCTCCATACGGCCTATAGCCTGTGGAACTGCTGAGGCTGAACAGACTCTCATACATCCACCATTCAGTAGAGGTGGCAAGGGAGGGGGCAGGGGGGGTGGATGGGTCTGGGGGCGCGGGTGGGTTTCAGGGGGAAATGACTGAACGTCTTTATCGAGGGCGGGGGTGGGGGTGCGGGGGAGACGGGGGGTTTCTCTGACGGGATTTTCCATTGACGCACTTATCTGGGGGCGCGGCGTGCGTCAGGCCGCCGTGGCGACGCCCTCTCTCTGGATCACACTTTCGCAGGAACGCCGAGGCCTCCCAGCGCCCCCCTGGCCTGGGAACAATCCCGCACTGTCAGGCGGTCCTGCAGGTGTCTCGCGGTGTCAGCTGGCCTCTGTTTATTATTGGTGGGCCGCGCTGGAGGAGGAATCCCGGGCCATCACTAACAACTGTGTAAATTTGTTGGGGGAATGAAAACACGGCCTGTACGACAGGAATGTTTGAGGTCGGAGTCCTTTTTTTTGGCAGGCTTGCCCTTGTCCCTCTTAAGGTATTCCTTGAAGGGGAAAAAGGGGGATTGCTTATTTGACTTGGACGTGACTTCACACAGCCAGGTTTCTGTGTAATAGATGCAGTGGTGGAAACCAGATGTGCTGAGGTGTGCTAGTTGTTTGGGATCTACCAGAATTACACTTCCTCTCAGATACCCGATACGGGTTTCGCTTACAGAGATGGCTATGTGCACCTAATAGGGCTATTCAGTCAACTGAGAAACCCTAATTCTTATGGGAAAAAGAACTCCGTATTTAATGACAAGAACACCAGGGTGTACAGTGACTATGAATACTTAAGGAAACATTTCAAGTTCTCCTTGTATAATGGCAGCTCAGCTTCAATAACAATGGAGAATCTTCCATCAATATCAATGGGTATATACAAATACAAAAAAAAGTTGCAAAAACACAGTAATTCCTGCAGGACGGCAGGTCTAAAACGCTTTCTTTCGGGTCCCTAAACCACAATGGAATCCCTTTGCAAAAGCACAAAAGATCACTTTACATAAGTGGTAACCAATCCTGTTCATGGAGATCTACCATCCTGTAGGTTATCATTTTGACCCCAATTTGGCACACCTGACTACTAAGTAACAGCAAGATCTCTCGCTATTGAATGAGGTTGTGCTTTGTTAGGGTTACAGTGAAAACCAATAGGATGGTAGATCTCCAGGATCTACAGGGTTGGTTACCACTGCTCTACATGATAGGTCTTCCCAAAGCTGTGCTTCACACAACAATCCTGATTCAATGCAAAGAATGAGTTTGCCAAGTTCTATGCAGTAGTAACACGAGTACTGTGGCAAGCATGATGTGCACACACAGATTTATCCAAATTTAGACTGCACTACATCTGAACACATTATATCCACCTGCAGCATTTACCTAATATGAAATGTAGGGTAAGACTGACAGACACACACATTTCATATTCAGAAAGCTGCTTTAGTTGCAGCTTTTAAACCCTTATTTTAATAATTTAATTAAATACCGCAAACTATCAAACGTGTAAAGGGAATAGCCAGTTCCTCTGCTCCTTAACATGTTAATTGTTTCCTCTGACAGCTGCAACTCTGATCTGCACATGTATGCCATAAGGATGAAAATAATCGTAAGGCACTGTTCCCTTCACTTATAATTATAGGGTGTGTCACTACACAGATGTCTTGGCTCAAGAAACAAAAATGTACAACTTTAACCATACCAAAAGATTGCTTGCAGTACTTGGTGGTTAAACTTTATATTTGTATTCCGTGAAAAGTATTTCTTAGCACTGTGCGTCGGACTGCATCGTAAAAATAGAAAAATGTGCACGGCGACAGCAAATTCGTAGAAAATACAGACTCGGGCACTGCGGGCCTGTGTGACATCGATTGCACTGCAAAGACAAAGATTTTTTTATGCAATTTGATTAAAGGATCCGATTATGTTAATTCAGACAAACACGAATGCGTAAGCCATCACGGATCAAATCCGTCCCATGCCACTGTATCTAATACAGCAAGCTGAGGAGCAGAGGAGCTAAAGTGAAGTTTCTTGACAGACGGTGGAAGGAGGAAACAGTTTGTTTACCCATGTGCTCAGGATCTGCGTTCATAAACAGGCCGCCCGGGTGTTTGTGCAGGGGAGTAAATAAATCCTGGGCAGGTGGCTCGGCGATCCCTCTTCCAAACACCCGAGAGCGGACCGCCACGCCCCGAGGTTAAGCCGAGGAGGCAGAGGCGACCGCGGCCAAGCACCCGAAAGGGAGCCAGGCAGTCAATCAGCGGGGCCGGCCGGGCCTGCTCAGCGAGCGCTGCGCCGGACCCGGCTTTTTCGCAGAAGTAGCCAGCGACCACAAAATAAGTGGCTCGAACCCACACGCTCCAAATTACAGGGAGCCCTAAAGCAGAAAACGCTAGCCTGCTTTTTTCGAACACCGTTTTAAAAAATTCTATTAAAACTGACCCCCCTTTTTCGTCCTACTTGCAGCCTTTTTCGCTCTTGATTGATGCCATGGCATTTTTTAAACTTGATCCATTATTAGCAATCTCACACGTAGCGATGCCTGTAGTGTATTTATACATATGCGCGCACACTCATACACCATATGTTGTCTCCAATAAACATTATGTAAAAAATAAAAATAAGCACGACAAACTGGTATAAGACAAATGAGTACATCCCCTAATCAGCTCTGGACGGTGCTCTAAGCCCCATGGCGTTATTGGATAATAACAGGGACTGTCCCATAAAATATATGTTTAACACTAACACTAACTATAGCCCCCATTCTTTGTAAAAAGACCAGTTTGCCACTGAGTTGTAAGATGGTCGTGCTAAGAGTTCATTAAAGACCTGCTGCTCTTAGCAAATAACATTAAAAGAAAACAAGATTACAAATTTTCAGCTGTACTGATGAAAGCTCAAGGCGAATATTCACCATATTTATACTGACTGTCAGCCTGTTCCGACTACACAGAGCCTGGAGCTCCCCAACTATTAGAATGGGTGAGACTGAGCCCCATGTGTCACCAGCAGACCATCTGCTGTTTTTATAGCCTGTGTTCTGGGGGGGCAGTGAGCCCCCCCCTGCCTGCCCTGCAGCCGCACAGACCTGGGGGGTCCAACACCAGCGCGCCCGCGACCATCCTCCGACGGACGTGAACTCGCAGCCTCCCGCCTCGGGGGCCGTCCCACCGCTCCAAGAGCTGGCACTGGCCGCTTGGGGCTTTGGGACTCATCGGGCAAAAGCGTTCGCTCCTGGTGACTGCTGCCATCCGTAAATGCACATCTGCCCTGGAACAGGAAAGCACTCCGGATCGGTGTCAAGAAACATAAATATATTTCTAGCTGTGCTTTACACCTAAGCAGCAGTCAGCTGTGACACTCAATACAAGAGAGAGAAAGACTCAAATGGGGGCTGTCATACATATGTTCTTTTAAAGACCTGTCGCGGGACATTGTCCATTTGTGCTGCGCTCACTGTATTTTTCCCTCTTCGGTGGGTGGCATAATTTCCCTGGCTTCTGCAGGCCGAACAAAAAAAAAACCAAAAAACTTGAACAATAACCTGAACAATTACTTTGCGAAGGGTGTTTATTTTTTCGAGAATGAACCGCTTTCTGGCAGGAAACCTTGCTGGTTCTGCTCCATTGAGCCCTGTACGAGGAGGTAATATTGTACTGCTCAGAAAGAAAGGTTCTAAATTAGATACATGCCTGAATTCTGCGAGGAATTACGAGTTGAAAATAGAGCAGTTGAATTTGGCACGTGGGGCAAAAACACAAATCAGTCAAAGTAGTCCCAGCTACACTTTTTAAACACTGAGGTGACCAAACGCAGGCATATCGTTCCCCCCAGCTTTTCTCCTTCAATCATTTTTTAAATTCTTTTGGCTTCCAAATTACATGTGGGAAAGAAAATGTAAGTTTAGCATGAAACATCTGCAGAGTGGTGCAACTCTAAAGGGACGGAGGAACGGCTATATTTGTGAGTCCACCATAGCTTGCTAAACGTGTTAAACGTGGCTTACGTTCTCATCAATATCCCCTGCTGCTGTTCTCTCAGATTTAAAATCCGTTATTATTGACTGTGATTAATTAGTTTTTTTGTTTGCCGTCTGCATACAGAATGCAGAGGGAAATTTGCAAAAAGATTTGCAGAAAACGCTCAGATTAACACTTTTTTGATGGGGGCCAATGGTAGTGTCAAATCTCAGATTTTTGCTCTCTAATTTTTCACTTATTTATTCGTAATTATGTGCCATTCAGTTATTGCCATCAAACAGTCAATTAATTGGGGCAGGTGTTCAGTGAATGCCTTTTCAAACTACTGAATTACTACAACAATAAAAAATTCTGAATTTTTTTTTTGGCTATTTTTTAGCCTCTCTGAAGACTACTGAAATAACCCCAAGCATGCTTCATAGATGGTAAGACACAGTAGGTGGCATTCGTCCAGATCCAATTGGTGGGGCAAAATACAAGATTGCAAGAAGCCTTTGCAGTAATTTTCCATCACTGACTCAACAGAAGGTATTCTATTCCACTTTTAAGATCTCTCCAATTCAAGCGTACGAATGCAAAGCCTCAAGCCCTTCCAAAAGGTCCTGTGGCCATAGCAGCTAACAGTACACACCCTTTTTTCAAGAAAGCCTTAAAGAATGCTCAAGTAAAGTCAGGCTCTCTCGTGTCAACCACAATCAGAGGTCTCCTTGTTCTAGTTTGCAAACGAATGAAGAGTTCTCTTCGCAGTAGGCCGAGCAAGAAAACAATATTGTTTGTAAAGCCGGCCTTTACGAAAGGAGCCCTCCACCTGCAATAACGCACCAACCACACAAAGGCTAGGGATAAGTAGGAGTGACCTGACACGTACAGAGAATGGATCCAGAAAGAAACCTGATAAATGTTTTAAATCCCATTTAATTCCCTGGCTCTCAGGCTGAAAGTTCCTTCTCCTACCACATCGACTTTAAACCTGAGATTAACTAAAATGTAACATCTAGAAGTAATTCCTACAAGTACACATCTTGGCAATAAACCACTTCTCTTTAAGTAGGCCTATATACATTTTTCTATGTTAATATGGTGAAGACAAAACTAAATGTCAGCGCAGTTACATTTGCACCATGACAGAAACCATGCTGGGTCCTACACTGCTGGCTGAACCTGGCGTTACTCAGGTTTCTGTCCATGAACCTCGGTCATAGTTCGTCCAACCACAAATGAGATACCGCCTTGCGATCAGCATGCAACAAAAAAAAAAGTGACAGATTGTTAACTTATATACCCAACATATGGCACAATGGCTGTGTTTAGTTTGGCTGCAGCGTTGATGGTGTGTGTGTGTGTGCTAACAGATAATCACTTTGACAGTAATGCAACACTTGTGTAAATAAAAGTAGTACAGACAGTTTGAGATAACAGGTCCCTGCTTACGCATTTTCAGCAGACAGACCCATGTGTGACTTCATACATTAAAGCTAAAACAATGAAAGCCTGCCTTGTGGAAACAGATATTACTTTTTAGATATTGCTTTTTATTTTGTGCAGATTAATCAGATTTGAGGGAAGCCCCTACTAAATATACAATAGACTTGAAAACAGAAGGAAAGGCTGAACTCCTCTTTAGACCATTGCTTGTGCAGGTGCACATCACTGGGAACGGCGTGAGATTCTCTTAGCGGACGTTTCATCGAGATTTGACAGTCGGCAAATTTGTTCTGGCGATTTGCACATCAAAGTCGACTTGTTTCTCTCCCTTCCGAATATGGGAACAGCACTGAACATTGCATTATGCACGTTTAAAAAGGTATTAAATTCTGGAAACTTAAGCTGGGCTGAACGTTTCCTCCACAGATGTCAACGTGAAAGGAGGACGTCTAAACAATGTTAGCGGTTGAGGTGAACCCAATCGATGTCCCTGCTTGACCATCTGTTGTAGCTTCTATGGGCAAGGTCTTAGTTTTCAGACTACCTTAACTTTGGACAGCCACCCATGCAGAAATGCTGTTACACTATACCAGTAACTACTTGTCAAGCAGATATTGTAAAACAAACTGCCTAATGCCAAAAATTCACCTTCAAATCAGCAAAAGAACTTTGCTATGACAATTCAATGTAAAGCCAAAATTCAAACCTCACATGTAAGTCTGCTCTGAGTGAAAGTGGCTCTTCGACAGACCGCTGAAACAGATACTGTACATGTCCATAGTATGATCAAAAATCCATTTAGTGTTGCCCAATAGGAGATTGACAGATGCTAACAAAATGTCACTCTCCAGGTGGGGAGTAGTTAATTGCAAATGGAATCACATGTATTATATTAGATTGTCCTGGTTTTAAATCTCACCACAAAGAAATCAACCGGACAGTAATATGGATGCACAGATGTCATTTCTTCCTATCCTTGGTACAGCTTCATATCCGATGACAAAAATATTGAACAGCTTGCTATATTTACATCCTCTGCTTTGTAAATTAGTACAAACAATACCCTTCATTACAAAGTCATCCCAGGATTCAAAATACCATGAGGGAAAAAAAGGAGACTTAAAACTGTTACCACATCACAAGCAAATTACCTCATTCTTATAATGGACCAAACATCAACTGGCTCAAGAAAATAATGTCCTGTCCCCCAAAGACTGAACAACTGACGCCCTCTCAGGACTCTAAAGTTGGACATAAAAGCTGGACCACAAACAACTCCATTTCAAGTTTACTCCCTTCCTGTTATTTAAGGATGTTTTAACAGATTTTCAAGCAGAGGCAAATAAATAGTTTGCATAGTTATTGGTTGGAGGCAATTAAAGCTCAAAGATATCACGGCCAGTTTTAAACCGCTCTACCGTGAGGGCTGTGGTTTATGCGCAGCTGGCCAGCACTGAGCGACACCCTTTGACATTCCAGTCATCATTTAAATCCTTTGAATAGGTCTTTTATTTTTTTTTGGAATTATTTTTCTTCCAAAATTCTAAGTCAGTATTCTAGAAATCCATTGCTTTCAATTACCAGTAGTAATTATTAAATCAGCATTAGAATGTTCGGTTAACATTCTAATCACATATTTGTGATCTGACACCTTCAGGGTTAAACCACATAAATCATAGGTGAGAGCTACTCCCTGGCCATTGGCAAGCAAAAGAGTTTTTCTAGATCAGGGTGAACAAACTTGCGGACACATTGGCAAACAGTATTCATAGTATATGACCCTACTACTAAAAGAACATTAATTGTGCAATGTCTAGTGTGCTGCCAACAACAATTTCAGTAATATGTCATATAGGATCGTAAAGACATACAGTTGTTTTATGTGTCAACTTTAAATAGCATGTTACTGGAAAATTTATGGTATATATCAAAATATGAATATATAAATGCCAGTTTAAATCTTGCTGCAGTTGAGGGCAATATCCGAACCGTTCCCAACCTTTTTAAACAAACTGCTTGATATGGACACTCTTTCCTTTTACTGGCCTTCAGTCCAAGAGTGAGTCCTAAAATAAAGCACTGGAATCTTGTTCATTACACCGTGCTTTCTGGCCTGGAAAATTTTGTTTGTTCCTGTAATTAAGAGGACAGTGTTCAAATGCGCTGCAATAACATTCTTGCAGAGCGAGCGCGTTAGCGCATGGCCTGCCCTTGGTGTGTAATTGAAAGAAGCCCTGCACCCCACCCTGTCAGCTCGCTGCTCAAATCTGTTTAAAATCAACTGAAACGGAAAGAATCCCCAATGCTCAAAACTCCATGCTAACTAGCTCCCACCATAATTAGCCTGCTCTTTCTTCCTGGATCGCACTGGGTCTCGAGTATTTTCTCTTCTTCTCCCTCAATTAGTCCCATTGGCAGCCAGTGGCAGCACAGTCAGGTGGTCTGACAGGGAGCGGTGAGAGACAGCACGTAAGCTTCATGCTAATCCGGTCCGCGCGCTCACACCGCCGGCCGCTGAACGTTCGGCATGGTTTGAACAACTGCGGACGCTCATTGTTCCCGTCCAGCTCTAGAATACCAACCAAGGAGCTTTTATCGGTCTTTGAGATCTAATATCTGCGCAGCGATGGATTCCTGGCCGCTTTGATCAAAGAGGGAGGTTTATCAAACGCCGCGATTGGTGTCACTGGAGGCGTACAGGTGCGGTTTGTCTCCACAAAGCGAAGGTGTTATTAAACGGTGGGGAAAATGTCACGGTGCTGAAGGATGTGTTGAGGGAGTTGTCCTTTGAGTTACCTCTCAGAGCATACACCAGAAAGCCCTTGAGAAGCAATTATTAGCTTTCCTTCTTTTTCTTGGACATCACCCTGTTGTATTTGTCTGTGAATGTGAAAATGTGAAACTAAGGAGTTTTGTGAGTCTCAAATAATTTTTAAAAAGCCATTTTTTACTCCTGCAGAACTGGCTATATGCTTGATTGAGTTTATTTTTTAAACTACCATAAGGCAGATCTTCTGAGCCATTATTATAAGACAGATCTTCTGAGCTATAATTATTTTAAATCTGATTTTAGTCTATTGAAAAGAGTCCAAAACCTTCCACACTATGCCCTGCTCATGCAGGGGCACACAGTATGTGCAGCATCTTAGAGTGGGAAATTGGAATGGTAAATTATATTTCTGAATATGCAGCCAAAGCATAAATAAATACATTTCAGAAAGGAAAAAGGCACAAAACAAAAAGCTAAATAGATGCTTTCGCTCAAACATTCATTTATTGATTCCACAATGGTTTTCCTGACATATCTATATGACCAGAACAGAAACTGTACAGAACATTTGATACAGTTTACCAATACAAGATAAATATACAGCTTAAATACTGTTATGAAATAGATAGGGCAGTACTGTATCTGCGGCCATCTCCCTTTTAAAGAGTAGTTCAGTGTGTAGGTTTAAGCCCTGGCACCTGTATAATTCATATCAGCGTGACACATTTATAAACAGTGCAGACCTCACATCTCAGAGCATGCTTGGACAGGTTCCATCAGCGGTGCAGGTCTGCTTGTGCTGTGTAATCTCAATATGATGATGATAATGACGACATGATGGCACAACAGTCATCATTCTTGTAAGCATAGCTTGCCATATATTTCCTGGCAGGTATAACTGACAACTGATAACTGCCATAGTGACATTGTTTGCGTTAGACTTACAACAGCATGGACTGGGCACTTGTATTTGTCAAGGTTCAATTTTCACAGCTGATGGCACGTAGACTTCACCACAGTGAATTTAATTCAGGTGTTTGCCGATTGGGACTCCCCAGTAGTTCAGTCAGTGAAAGGCACTCCCCAATACTGAGTGTGGGATGGGCTGTCGAGAGGTTTCCTGGGATACCACAAAATTAGTTCCTCTCAATCACATAGGCTTCAGCTGTCCAATGACTACCAAAAGTCTCTATATTCCATCCCACAATTTAATTCCAGCTCTTCTGTAGTAGTGTGACCAGTAGTGTTTTAAATAGTGGCCGGTATTAAATAAATGCATGGAAAAGGTGAGTAAAGACAGTTTTGCCCAAGGAATTACGCACATGGTTGTTAGCAGCTTTTAAAAGAACAAACAGTGTTGATGCGGTCATTTAAAATGTTTATTGTGAAACAGAATCTGGAGAATGTAGCGTTTGTTCAAAAGCTTTTCATCTACCCACTTGGGCCTTTGGGGATTCTTTTGGCAAAGCCTAACTTGCAGTCCTTAAGTGCACAAATGGGATTTATTCCGCTTGGAGAATAATCACCAGAGCGGGCAAAGAAGTACTCTACCCTGGTTAAAGCCCAGATTTTAGCCAGCATATTATTAATAGCATCACAGTTGGAATTGGCAAACACAAGCTGATTACATAGAAAAATAGATAAGAAACTACCCTTAGATAGCGTTATGTCTTGCGTGAATAAGTTAGTGGAGCACAACAATTTTGTGTAAGGAAGAAATGGGGGCAAGATGAGCCTATTGCAAATGTCCGTCTGTGACAGGTTCGCGTTTATCGGAGCAGAAGTGTAAAAGTATTTGACGGTAAAACGAGCCCGCCGGATGTTTTTGCTGGCATCGGCGCTGCATACTGCGGAGCAGCAACAGCTGAGCATGCGACCGCTTTATTTCTTTAGTGGTGACAAAGAGACATCGAGCACCGCCACCATTAATTGGATTAGGCTTGCTTCTCGCTTCCATCGCAGATCAATTGGAGCCCACGCGATTGCCCTCGCTAACCTTTTTTAGGGGGGAAAAGCCAACACCCCAACCATGTAATTGTGCTTTCCCGTCTCCCTCAACCTATTTCTTTAGCCCTCAAAAGGGCAGACAGCCAAGAAGACTCTTCTTTTTGGTTTGCATTGTACAATATTTCAACTGAGAATAGTTTTCCACAGAAAAAATATGAATCCTGTTGTTCACTGTGGTTACCTGTGAAACAATTGTGTGAGATCTTGAAAACCTGGAAAAAATTTAATAAAAGTTCTAGTTTGAGTGATGAACAATCCAATTTAATATTAATATATAATAACAATTTTTTTAAAATAGTAATAAAATAAGTGATGACATGAAAACAGACAATGAAAACGGCCATGAAAGCTGTCAATACATCTTTTAAGTAGTTCATACTTCATATCTTGCATTGGTAAAAAATGCTTTAAGATGTATTCTATATGTCTGAAGCTGACGTGCGCATTAGAGGGTAAGACAGAGCATGCGTTTCACACTGTTCACGATATGGTCTCCATTAATACTCTAGGGACTCTGCAGCATTTTTAAGTGCTTCTCAGACCGAGAGCACTGATCCAGGCTCAGGTTTCTTGGTCCATATCCTCACCTCATCCCTTATGAGCTAAATGGCAACACTGATCTTAGATCTGCAGTCCTACTCTCACGTACTTAAATATGGGCTGGGGTAGCTTTATATCTCCCACAATGCATAGACCAGACGCAAAGCCACCCACACTTTTTGCTATTGTCCAAATTGAACACTGATCTATAACCATCAAGGGATTAAGTAGTTCTTAAGCAGCTGGCCTTTATGGATTACCAACACATTCCATTTTCCCCTTTAATCACTCACTCCCACCTTACGTGTAACCACTTTGCTATTTCTGATAACATAATTTGGCCGTGCCCAAAAATGGCCGAACAAAAACAACACTAAATATGCGTGACTTTAAAGCCTTAGGGTGGAGCGCAGTTTCCCCACCCCTCAAATATTTGCAAGTATTCTGATCTTAGCAAGTCGACCAAGAACCTACTTAAAACAACAAGATTATCTAGAGGCTTTAGCTTCGGGGAAAATTATTTAAATTTTGAACTGAAGTAAGCAGACACCTTTAATAAAAGTCCCAGTAATCACCATATACTGTTGTTTTCACCATTAAATTCACACTGGCCATGTGAACCTTTCACAGAACATCAAACCTGAGTCATTTTCATAAGTTCAGTAGTTCATACAATGTGTCCCATGTTATTTGGTACTGGGTACTACGTGCATGAAGTTGGTTGCTATGGGTTAAGTTGCATAGGCACAGTGAAAAAGAAAGCTCTATGCCTGTGTGACTAATTGCCAAGTCACGTTTAAAGTGCAGAACATTAAATGGTTGGTGGTGGAATCTGCTGTGTCTGTTCATCTCCCAAGAGTGAAAAAATAACATGAATCCCATCCAAGTGCTAATGAGGGTCAGTCTTCCTAACCCCTAAGATGTGACACGATTAGATTTCAAGCTAGTCAGCCTGTTAACATTTTAAACCATAATTAAGCCAGAGTGCAAGGAAGGCCTTGATACTGCCAAATCACATGGTTTGGGGGAATATTAAGGTCTTTTGAGATTTTTTAGGAGTCAGAAAAAAACTATTTCTTTGCTTCAGCAAAGGGTAAATTTCACTGGATTTCCTGTGGTGAAGAATGCCATTTAGCATGGTGTAACATGGCAAGAACAAGTTGCGGAATACCCCGGAGGTTGGTAGTACCTACAACCAGAGTGGCATGTACAATTGTCTCATTACATTAATGCTTTAAGAGTTGAGATCAAGTATTACATAAGATTAATTGCTGAACAATCTCTGTCTGTTGTGCCAACTAAATACTCACTAATACAGCTAGGGTCTTTGATTAGACTATTATAATCTCCAATTTTTCACTTTTCCAATTGCCAGTGTGATGTCATGAAGTAAAGTGAAGTTATTTCTGTCTGACAGAACTTTTCCAAATGAAACCTCAGACAGAACTTATTCAAAGACCATATACCACAAGCAAATTGGGGTTCTATACAAGAGGATCATGTCCATTGTAGTATTAGTCACAGAGAAGCTTCGGCAAACATGTACAAACATGTAGGAGACAAGCCAAACACACTGAAATTCAAAAAGTTCCAGAGCCGCAACACAATGAAAAGTACCATAATGACTGTTTACTCTGGTTAATATGGCTTATAAAACAGGTACTGTGTTATTGAAGCTTAACAGCGGTGGGACACCAACAGCACAAAGCCACTAGAGTACTCAAAAGTACATTTCTCCACAGCCTGGTGCCCTGGGCAAACACTGCTTTGGACTTTCACAAGTCCAGGTCTAAACATGTCACAACTCACGCTGTCCTTGATGGATGCCATATAAGCACTTCAGCATGGGAAATACAGTTCTGAGCAGAGCTTGTAAAGAGACTATGGAAATAAATCAAAAGGCAGCAGGTGGATCTGAAGTTACATTACCTCAAGTTCCAAGAATCAACTCTAGACTTTGTCAGCTTTCTTGTGCTGAACCGTGGATGCAAAGACACACAGTTGGCCAAGAAACAGCTGAGCAGCCAATTGTCCAATTACTTTTGCTCTTAAAAATGGACAGACTGCATATAAAAAGGCATGCAATTCCTACACAGGTCACCTGACATGAATGTAGATACCTGTAAATTAAAGCTGACAGTCTGCACTTCAAACTCATTCATTGTTTTATTATTTTACTTCAAATCCAATGTGCTGGAACAGAGAGCCAAAACAAACATTGTGTCACTGTCCCAATACTTCTGCATTGAACTGTATATGGCAGGAACTAGAAACAGCATAAACAGCTCAGGAGAATAAAACAACTCAACAGCAAAGTGTTTGCAGCAGTAATTCACACCCACAAGCAGAGCTGGGTACCAACTACTACTCTACACAACTGTGTTAGTACACTGCTCAACATAATAAAGCAATGCTCAGGCTCAATATCCACTGCAGCACAAAGTACAACTGCACTTGAACTTTCAAACATGAATTATGCTGAATCTTCATGAATCGCACAAACTATTCCCACAATATACATTTTTACTAATATTTAAAGTTTTACTAACAATTTCAGTTAAATTGCATAAAAGATTTGTTGTTTATTTTCCTTTCAAAGTCAATTTCCAAGAATCTTTCTGAAAATGATGTCAGAAAATAAAAGCATACAAGTTGTCCATATGTCCACATAAATGCTCAGCGTTTGCAAATGTGGTAGCATTTTATTGGAGGCTAAGTACAGATAATAATTCAAGTGGTCAACAACAATTTAACAAATGAAAGACCTGTGAAAGATTGATTTTTAGCTTGGTAATTAAAAGGTTGAACTGACAAAAATAAACACTGCAGAGTCCGGAGGTTATGATTACACATTTGGAGTCCTAGAAGTAACGAGACAAGAATGTCCTGTGTAGGCTTAGAGATTACCTCATACATATGGGCTCTAATATAGTTTAGAACTAACCCTTGAGTTTTGAATTGCAGCTTAAACACACAGAAAATAACACATTCTAACCAATCCATACATTGCCATCATTCAGTGAGACTAGAAGCAAGTTTGGTAACCGTAATATGGGAATGGTTCAGTGTCCTTATGTTTTCTGCCAGTGTAGAATAACAAAATGTCTATATGCCAAGACCTCTTTTAGACCTGCAGCCACTGAGCAAAATTTGGGCTACACATCCAAGTGCTACCATTTAAAAATGTAAAATACTGCACTGCATTCCAGCGAATGGGATGAATCCATCACTCCTTTATATTGGTACCACTTCATGAGTGAAAACGCAGGTAGTGCTGTTTGCTTGACATGTTGCTACGTTTGGGGACACAGCAATGATAGCGGGATGTAGTTGCTGCCATGGTTTACAACCTAACCAGAAGTTTTATATTGCTACTATTTACATTTCCGCATTCGCAAACATGGAACGGTGATAAAGACCTATTCCATCACCTGCCGAATCCTGATACCTGCTGAACATGGTAAAGAACAAAAAGCCTAGGGGTCATCATGTCAGTGAAGCATTGCCACCCATGTTTTCCAGCTTTAAAAAAAAAAAAATTCCCCACCCCTGTCTCCAGTCTCTCCCTCTTTGTACGTGTCAATCATGCGATGACATGCCAGACTTAAGTCCCTCACTAACAGTCCTGTGCCTTGGGGTCCAGCACGTGTCTTCCAGCCAAAATTATTTGCCCAAAGCCTTGGTTTCAAGCTAATCTGAAAGTATGTGGGAAGAAGGGTATGTGGTTTGAAGAGGAGGAAATCTTACACATACCAAGAAGGACATGCAAAATTAACTCAAGTGTGTTTATAACAGCAGAAGGGCCTAAAATAAATCTTGAAAGACCTGACCATCATACTTCTTCCCTGAGTCTCATCCCACTTTAGCCACACAACCCACTTAAGGTTAATACTTTTGACCTGAAACAAACTCTTAAAATACCGTATTTCTACAGCTGAATGAAGCTTTCAAGACTCATTGTTACGGGGCAAAAGCCAAGAGTCCCAGAGAAAGTATAAAGAAACAATTTAAACAACTTAAATGAGGTTCTTTTCAAAAGTACTTGGCTGAACCCAGGCATTAACAACCTGCAGCACCAAGTGAATACTCAAATTTCTATTTTGAGTTTTTGGTTTCTAGAGGAACGTGTACAAAACCCCAAGTAACAAGCAGTTTCGTAAAGACAATTTTGTGGTTTGTAAGAAAATAATACCAATCATAAAAAAATACTGAAGCAACAATAAGATGTCATGGTGTTTTTTCTTGCTCACCAAACTATACAGCCCATTCACAAACATCTGAGCTCATGCATGTCCACATCCTGTTAAGCCTCTTTAAAAACTTTATCCTTCAGTAAACTAAATATTGATAAGTCAATTTTAAAAGCATTTCTGGAAATATACAATTGTCTGCTATCCCTTTATTACGTTTTTAAAATGTGTTTGTAATACTTGGTTCTCTTTTTGTAAATAGTTCAAGGTCCAGGACGATTACGCTTGGACGAACAAGCTCTTCGCAAAAGCTTAGGTGCACATAAAAAATGTTTTTCCGACTTTATAAAGCTTCCGATTCTGCAGTCAAACTATGTTGGGAATGACACCGTATTTTTCTAGTTTGAGGAAAAATATTCTGGCCATATCTCCAATAATTGATAAACCATGAACTGAGAATGACTGAAGAAAATGAAGGAATGACATCACGCGTGTTTATTAAGTAAAACCGCAGTATAAAGTCCTGCCGCTAAAGCTTGTGTTTCCATAAAGGCCATGAATCACCACTACGACATTCTGAACCTTTTCAAAGAATTCAACTGAAGGCAGGCTAAAGAAGCCCATATTAACTAGCCTCCAGGGACACGCATAATAGTCAATGTGCACTGGCATTAGCTTGTTTAATGATTTCTTGTCCTTTTGATTGCGCTCATAAATGGTTCCCCTTCTGGTATTTGTTTGTCAGATCCAGACAAAATGTATACACAGACAGTAGTTTCCTGTGGGATTAGGGGGCTTGTTTCAGGCAATCTTCTTCAGTCTCAAGCTATTTAACTTCCCTGGCCACGGCACTGGGATGGGTGGTAGAGGACATACTTTGCTCTCTGACAGACACTTTCAGCTTAAGAGAAGAGGGGGGGGAAGCTGTGACACCACTGTGCGATATTGGGTTTCCAAAGTAACTCAGAAACTCTGGAGTTGAGAATAAGTTTGCAGTGTTCACACCACGGTTGAGGATGTTTTGCTGTGGTTTAACTGATATAAAGCTGCATAAACCATATAAATGCAATACTGCATTTTGTGGAGTGTATGTCCCTATACTTTAATTTGTGTGCGAGTTTCAAAATTAATATTGCTCTGTGAACAGCATCAAAACATTTGTTAAATGTCAAAAACATTACTTTGCAGTGAAACATTGGCTGATATTATGATGATTAGTAAACCAACTTGCTAAAAAGTATTTAAGCTTGATAGTCATGACAATAACATTTTATTACATCAATATTAATTCATATTAAAAGCTATCTAGTTAGACTAGACTGGATACACATATGAATGTACCCTATTTCTAAAATTATTCTAATTTAAATTTGAATATTAAAAGATCACACTGATAAACCTAAGATGACAGCATGTGATATTTTCCTTCTTACACTTATACTTAAGCTTTTTATTTCTTTGGTCAATGCAATACAAAGCATTTGTTTACCACACTATTGTGAACCCAGTTGACAGCTTCATAAGTGATCAATTCATCACTCAAAAGGGTTTTACTTGACAAAGGCAATTTCATTCTTGAGATTTATGACCACGAAGGAAAACGAACTTTCAAGCACTGGTTCCTGCTGGTCATTTGGAAGTCATTAGAAGGGAAATTCACTGTTTCACAGACAAATTGCTCCAATCAAGTGGATCATAAATAAATGTAGCGTAGGGGAGGGGGAAAAACGTGCTGAACTGACACCTGTGATGGGTGGCGATAATGGGGTTAAGTTCAACAGAAATCTTTACAAAACAACTCGCACCTGCAGCCATTAAAGCCGGGGACTGCAACGACCGCCGCGCCGTGATGCTAACCAGAGCTCCCTCGACTCCCTGTAATTAGCGAGTTATTTTACAGCCCATTATCATAAATTTCTGTTTGCGGGACCTCCTTATTATCAGTTTATGATCCACAGGTCCGGGCTGGAGGGCACCGGTACTGATGTAGATAAGTGGCAGCTCCATGTGTCAGGAAAGGAAAACATGCCCCGGGACAGCTTGTTCAAGGGAACCTTTCATGGGATGACCATCCCTTTTCTTACAAAACATTGGTGCCAATCAGAACCGGGAAGTCCCTGTTAATCCAACTCCTGGATAAGGAGTTGCCCGGAACTCTCAATATTTTCATTGACTTTCCCCAAAACAGTCAAGGTCAGGATTCCTGCAGTAAATTTTCCAACTCTGAGGAAGGAGAAAAAAAAAAAAAATGTTGAATGTTTTGTTTAGTATTTTCTTTTTCTTTCTTAACCTACAGACCTGCCACAGAACATCCCAATAGCGTAAAACGTCATAATGCGCACGTGCGCTAGAAACCAAATGAATTAAAATTTGGATTATCGTTTGTACTGCACGAGTTGAATTTGCCCTCCGCGCCGAACTCACACGTACATCACCATTCGCACCGAGGCACGTATACACGGCACCTGCCAAGGAGGCCTCTGCTGTGATTGGCCTCATCCCCAGGAGCTCCTCCAAGGTAAATATTGTTGCCCCCGTGCTCCGAGGGGGGCTACGCGGTATCGCCGTTTCTCTCCGGCGAGAAGGCGATGTGTTCATGACAGCGCTCGGAAAAATTAATGCCGCTCCGTTTCCATGTCGGAAAAAAAAAAGGGGGGGGGGAAGGGCGGGAGGAGATCACATACCACACACAAGGGTCCTGTCAGTGTGATCATTTTTACTGCGCAACATCAGAGGCCGCACCAGTGTTATCTGCGGCAGCTTTCCAGAAGAGATATGTCCTACACCGTGTTTCCAAAGTAGGATCAAAGTGGACGACATAAACCAGCGTACCCCTTTAGAGGAGCAAGATAAATGCACAGAGCGGGCCTTTATCAAAGGCTCGACTGTTTTTGAGATCCTGATTAAAGCTTTTGGAGCTCCCTCTTCCTCCCTGTGGAAATAGGTGTTCAAACACGATTCTGTTTTCCTTGGCCTGCCGCTCCGCCCGAGGAGCTCCCCTCTCGGCTTTTCCGCGAAAGGCAGGAAACCGCCGCCGCTGCCGTTGCACGACGAACGAACGCACGCCGAGCACAATGCGCGTTTCGCAACCGCGGAACGATAATGACGGCCCTGCGACCGCGCATACCTTATTCTCATTCACCCGGTCGTCGCATTTCCAAAAACGTATATATTCGTCGTATGATGATTCGACAGCACGGTGTGCACTGATCCAACAAAATAAGCTGTAGATGGAAGAAAAAAAAAAAAAAAAAAAACCAACGATACCCCCTGAAAGTAATGTTCCTTCCCCTCCTTCCCCTCCCCCCCCATACAAATGCTCTCCACTCCTTGATACAAATTTGGTTTAAAAGCAGAGGAAGGATGAGCAGGTGGGTTAGAGGGGGTTAAAAAGATTGCTGAAAGAAAAGCCATATCACTACCAGGACCTTCCTGAGATATCAGCTCTGCCAGGTGGTGACTACAAGTACAAAGATGAACAATGACATAGAATCTGAGTCTGGACACCAAACAGAGGACAGTACATGCTAGTAATGCTTCAAAGATACCTTAACTTCAGTTTATTGGGGCGGGGGGGGGAGTCAGTATCAGTTCGCTGACTGCTCATAGGTGGAAAATTCCCAAAAACAAACCAAAAAACACAAAAAGAAGAAAAGAAAAAACACATGCCAACAAATTGCTCAATGTAACCGAAAGCAAGGTTAGTGTCCAAAAGTGTAACAAGATGCTCAAAGGCGACCCTCGCTCCTGGCGTGATGAATAATGGCATCACATCTGGTCTCTAAACGGCACGGGCTTGAAATCAGACCGGTTTCATTATTTAAGTCACGATCAGAGGTTTTGACTTCATTGTTTTTAGCCAGCCTTTGATGTGTTTGAACTTGGTGCATTCCTATTGATTGCTGTAATCATTGGGGGGATATTCAGGTCGTTTGTCATGCCTGCCCTGTGGTTTGGAAAGGTAGGCATGTCACCTTGATAGCCAGGCGGGGGGGTCCTGCAATGTACTCTTTGTTCAAAGTATCCCTTTCATTAATTAGAAGGCATCTCCGTGCCTTGTATTCCCTGAACTGTCTGTCTGGTGTAAAGATGGCCAGCCGCACTAGTGCATTTTTTACATTTTACGTAAGTAACGAAATGTTCATATTTTTATATTACTAAAACGAGAAGACATTTCCATTCACTGTACAAGGGGAATGATTATTAAAATTCTGCCTCTCCAATTGATACAAGCTTGATTGTAATGGATTGTTGAGTGGATGAGTCATTAGTGTGAGATGGAGTGGAAATGTGGAATGGACCCGCTAAACTACAGTGCTCCATTTGTGGGCGAGTTTTCCCCACGTTCCTGTCATCCAATGCCTCTTTCCAAACAGGAAAAACCCACAGATTCCCATTGTAAAATGGACACAAACACTCTGAGAATTTATCCTCTAATATGAGGCCAAGTGATTTTTATCGATATCATTTTGTTGGTTTTAAAAGTTGGCATTAACATGACCTGAACATTTCTCTCTCTCGCTGTGAAGTTCTCATATAATACACTTTTGCCGCCTTCCAAATGATTTATGAGCCTGGAATGACAGCTCATGTATTCAAATAACCCAGTACCACACACCCAAACTAATCCAATGCTCTTGAATAAATTGTGAACATAAAACACCTGTTGCTTATAGCAGTCTTCCAAAGCACAGTAGTGGTGTCATAGCTTGACAAGCAATAGTACGTTTGCAAAGTCATCTGTAAACTGGAACTGTAACCACCCTTCTCTTCAGTATAGCATTGAACTCCATGGTCTGCTATGGAATCCTGAACCCTACCAGAAAAAAAGGTGTCCAAGGGAACAAAGATAAAGTAAGGAGCCTTGATATGAATAAAGATCAAACTGTCTACAGTCAGCACAAAGCATTAGAATGAATGCTTACAGTGCTAAAATGTGGCATGTGAGCACAGCATCTACTGTTGATTTATCTGAGCACTGTACAATACATGCATTACTGTGCAAAGATGACATTTTGTTTACCGTTTATTCATACACTGATTGCTCACCATAAGTTGTTGTACTGTTAAACCAGTTTTTTGTTTTTTTTTCTGTACATGCATCAGATATGGAACATTGTAATGTAATTTGATACACCTTTATGATATGTATTGCTTTGGAGCGTAATGGTGTGTAGATTTACCATTAGAGAAACCACAAAAAAAAAAAAAAACTCTATGTAATTCTAAATAGCCCAACAAATTTATTTCCAATCATCAATCAAACACACCCTCTGGAAATAGATAACTGGCCCCATGGATAGTCTTACCATCAATTTTATATCTACTGACCAGTAGACACCAGTAAACACAATAGTAGTACTTTGGCAGAGGAGATTGCCAAAACCCAGAACACAAAGGTATGACAGCAACAAAAAGCCCTTTTGAATTACTGCCAAATGTCTCTTCTTTCTGGAATCACATTAGAGGAAGAAATGAACATAGTGCTATTCTTCAGATCACGAGCCTTTCGTTAATATCAGATAACATCCTAAAATATCAATTAAAACACCACTTCGTCTTTGGCAAGGAAGCGAGTCTATTTCAAACATCTCCTCCATATCTGGCAACCCCTCAATACACCTGTTATTGTGCATTACAATGAGACAAAACTATGCAGAGAATCTGGCATGTCTAGCTTTCAGACACTAGATGTTACAGTGCGGCTCAATTTATTGGCGTGTAGAGGGAACTATGTGCATAATGCGGAGGAGAAAAAAAAAAAAAAAAGTATCCTTCTACAGTATATGAATCCACTGGTGGCCGGCAGCTGGTCTTTCAAGATAGGAATCAAAAACACGCATTCCCCGACTTCCTCTCAGATGGCAGAGGGTGCTGAGTCTCTGTTATTTGGTTAAAGGCAGAGAGGCAGAGAGGACTGAAGATTGCCCCTGTAAGACATGTACACTGACCTAAGTGGGTGAAACGGCGAGCAGTATTTATTCAGGTGGAATAATACTAATCCGAGCAGGCCGGAGTGCGGTGATAAAACAAAGAAGATTCCCAAGAATGTGTTCCATGTGTTCCTAAGGGTACGCGAGCGCTAGCCCCCCCATTTCCTAGATCGGGTGGCGGCTTTTCGACCCGAGCGAGCTGCTCGTGCAAGCTGCTAAGCCCGCTCCGTGACCACCGCAAAGCAGGGGCGTTCACACGAAGGACGCGAGGGCCGGGCCTAGGCCTCAGGAGGGGGGCCTTCTCAAGGCTGTCCTTGTTATGAAACGAAACACTGAAAATACGAACAGAATACGCGTTATACCCATTAAAGTCTGCCCAACAAGTTACTCAGTTAGAATAGGATTCGTTGCCCGGTCTCGAGTAGCGTAAAGGTAGGCTTATGTTCACGCATTATAACAAATTCTAAAACTTCCGCTTTGCTTGCAAACAGATGGACGAAAAATTAAAAATTAAGTTCCCGACTCACAGAAAGCCAAAAATAATAAAGTATTTGAGTGTGGGGTCATAGATACAATTAGACCACAGAAATACAACCCGTCTGAATGAGAAACCATAAATAATGTACAAAATAGGATCGAGCTCCCTGACCCACTGATGCAACACATCTGCCACATTTCAGCAAAATGGTGGTCCATCTCCGTTTACATACCAATATATTAGGTTTCTTCTTTTCTTGGCAACATCAAATTTTTCGCAAAATATGGCATTTACCCCAGTGTTGGAGCCAAGTCATAATGCAAACAGTGCAGTCAATTCACATTATGCCTCTGGTCTTTTCTGTTCCCCTCCAGGACAGATCTAGAGAGATTTGTGTCCTGGGGCCAAATATTTCCCTCGTACTGGCAAATCCAATATGTCCACCTTTGTTAGAAGGTTCAAGGCCAGTAACCAATGCAAATAAACGATAATTTCGGACTGGTTAGCATTTCAAAGGATGACAAATATTAAACATCATAATATTCACACAAATCTGAAGTAGTTTCAACTTAATCTATGTAACAAAATTGTGTAATGCAGTGATGTCAAACCGGTAACATGTACAGGTGAAACAGAACAGCAGCACTAGTGGTAACTAATGTGAAACTAATAATACAATCCAAAATGTGTCAAGTGGCCCAAAAAAAAAAAAAAAAAGACTTGCAAGTATGCCATTACATGTATCACATGACTGGAAAATGTTGTCTGTAAATAGTTGCAGGATAATGACATCACGATGCTGGTCAGGGGATGAGACAAGCTTCCACACTGCAGAGTCTGATAAGCAGGTGCTCTGTGAAGCTATCAAGCGGCCGTGGATGAAAGAGAGCAGACAAAGCTGACGGGCAAAATGCTGTCTGATAGCAGAGCGACCAGCCTGGGACCAAACTCTCCAAAACCAACATTCCTCTAATGGCTTCAAGAGCTCAGAGAATCTATATTAAACCATTAAAACCCAGCTACAGCTTGACACTTCCTGAAATGAGGGAAAATGTGGTGGTTTCTGTATGAAAGATCTGGGCTTTTACATAGTACCCTGGTCTCCCATATACTCCATTCAGAGAGAGTTGTGTTAATCAAAAATACAATACTGCTTTTTACAGCTATTATTTTCCCCTCTTAGAAATTGAATGGTAATGGTAAAATGAAAATAATTTACTACAGTTTGATTGCCAATTACTGATTTGACCCCACAGAGTGCAGCATCAGTGGATCCAAAAACCTATCGGGCTCTTGCGGTCAGACCTGTAGAAAAGTAGCAAACCTTGCCGACAGATGGGCCTGCCCAACAGAAACATTTGAGAATGGCTTCAATGAGAGGTTCCAAAAGCTTTGACCATTTTAGCAGCACCTGAATTCAAACGGCACCTGTAGAAGTTAAAATTAAAATTCCAGAATATATTATACACACACATCACAAAAACAAATCAATAAAGGTTCACCAGGCCAATAGAGCAAAGTGTTTCTAAAGCAGTCACCTCTGGCCCTAATAATGCTTTGGGTCAGCTAAGACTGGTCTTACCCTGCTCTCAACATAATTAAGTTCTCTGAAATATTATGCATCTCTAAGGACCCAGTGACAGGGTGGATTACATAACATTTTAGGTGATGAGAGCCTTAGAATAATGGCCATTTCCTCTGGCCTGTGTAGAGATACTTCACGCTGATCCCTGCTGAAGATAAACAGCATGTTCGGTGACAAAGCCCGCTGGTATGCGAGCAGAGGTATGCACTCCGACACGCGATCGCATTCTGATATTTATACACATGCTGTTCTGAAGCCATACGCTACCAATGAAGCTGCTTTAGACTGCTCTGCCTTTCCTCAAAGTCAGTAGACCCAGAAAAATATATATTTTGTTTAATTCATAAGGTATTGTGTAATTAAAATCTGCTCGACAGTTTGATTGCCCAATCAGATTTACCAGAAATGCTTGTTGCCATAACCTCAGCTATAAATTAAGTAGAGATCAGAGGCATGCGCTTTCTGCAAAAAAACATGTAATGTGAAGCCACTGCTTCTCACATCAGTCAACAAGCACAAGTATTACGGCCCTAAGAATTAGGGAAATAAGTTATATTTCCCTGTCATGTGTCATTCCAAAGTCATATTTAAGACTGTTCCATGTGTGGCTTGCGCAAGCAGACTGTAGCCATCCGACTGACCAGATGGGGGCGGTAGCGAGTGGTGAGATACTGGGAGACACTAAAGTCGATTGTGGACCACCCTGCGAGCCTGCTGGCCACAGTCGGCACTGGCACGGGCTGGATTTCATACCAGGCCTTAACAGGACGAGCCACCCAGCCAGTTGTACGTCTGAAAACAGAACTGCAGATCGCCTCCACTTAACAGAATCATTCCATCGATGAAAAAGTTTGATTAGAAAGCTTAATAAAAATACGCTTAGCCCCAAAGACTATAACCATATGATGTGTGCTTAGCTGGTGTCGGTTCTCGACCGTAATGTGTTCTGAATTTGTTCGAAGAGCGCTCAAACTCGCGGGTACAACCCCCGAGATGCCCGCAGAGATTAGATTAAGTGTATCCCCTTTCATCTGTTCTGAAAATCTTCCAGGGCATTCTCGAAATGGTCTCTCCCAAGTTCTTGCAGCTGTTCATTAGTGGGGTGGAGCAGAGGAAATCATTAAAGACGGGCACTTCCAGGCACTCGTGTCAACGAGAGCACCATGCCACTGGCGTACTAGGGAACGGGGCAGAAAAACTTCATCCGATTTCACTGCCGGAGAGGGGGGGTGGGAATGGAAAGAGCTTCATTGGAGCTCAGTTGCCATTCTACCCCCTCCGAGTTCTCTGGGGTCCTGATTCTTGCAGTTCCAGTAGCTTGAATCTCCACTGCTGCCACTTCACTTTAGGAAGGATACACAAATGCATTTTTCAGGGCAGCTGCTTCTTTAAGGCGAAGTATCTGGTAATTATTTCGAATATTTAGCTGCTGCTTTTGAAGAAGGCTTCCATTCCGCCAGTTTCAAGGAATTTATAATGGCTCAGAGAATTATGGACTATTGTTTGGCTTCTTTTTGACTTCATTTCCTTTTTTCTACTTGTCCGTGCCGCATGTAAAATGTTTTGAAAGAGAGCACAGCTGCAACATCTATTTATTGAGCCAGCAAAGTACTTTAGCCGTCTTTTTTCTTCTTTTTATAGACTAAGAAGTTATCCATGAAATTCATTTCCTGTAAGCATCCTGGAATCATATTTCACAAATGAATGTTTTGGGTTTCTCCTAGCCGGTTCAAAAAGACCGAGGGAAACTGCCCATTCTGCCTTTATACATCTCTAGTCAATATCAAAATGGCTAAATATAATACTAATAAATATAAAACCTTTATGACCAAAAAAGCAAATCTGAATTCCCCCCCCCCCAATATCAGTTAAAGAATTTGAAGAGGCAGCATATTGCACAGAGTTTTCAGTACTTTTGATGTGAAAATGACATCAACTTGGATCTTCAAAAAGTCATCATTGTCAGTTTGACAGATGGGTCTATATGGGAGGGGCCATATTCCTGCCCCTTTGTGGTTCTGTTTACTATTCTTGTCGATGTCATGCGATAGCCCTGCCGGACCCTTTAGTCTCTGAGGCCGAGCACTCACCATGGCCTGGCGCTTTGAAATCAACGTCCCCATTGTTATTTTACTGCCCATGACAAGGACAAAGGATCGGGAAGCAGGGGAGTCCAAACTGACTGTAATGCTATAGGGCTGGGAATTCCTCTTTAATTTTAATGCTAAACTTGATCTTTACGATGCATCGCTGACCACCTTATTGCCTATACAGGAACAGGGCTCATCAATACAGAGCCATATGAATCTGTAGACCCAAAGACAAACGCCACCTTTGTACGAAGTGTTCTCATTCAGGTAAAAACTGCCAAATGTGATCTGATGACTGTTCTATGTTTGAGGTATTCTCCACCAAGTAATAGCAGAACTTTGTGTTGGGGCGAAGGTACCAGTCATTTTATATTTATATTCCATTTATCAAATCAACACCAAATATTTCTTGATTTCTTTCTATTTTGGCTTAGAAATGTTTTTGACAATCAATTCAGTGAAACATTTAGCGGTGTTTCCTGACAATAAACCTTTCTCCTGAGAGAGAGAGAGAGAGAGAGAGAACGCTTTCCTGTTCAAGAAACGGCACAGTGCACAAAGCTCCTCAAGAGTTGTTTCCTTAGTACCCGCAAAACAAACAAACTGCAAAGGCCACACTACTGCTACGCGTTTCTTACTTGGCGGTAGGCCAAATTCAAGCCTTCATACACTTCTTTATGATACAATTATAGAGTGTCAGATATACTGTTTTTACAATTTGTTTTTTCAACCGTGCCAATGAACTGACACCCTCAAAATATAATTTGTTAAGTGAAAGAAAATGACCCCAATTTTGTTATCATTCTTCGTCTTGCTGACATTTGGTATTTACTTTCAGGGAACACTGTACTCACAGGCGATTAACTGCTCATTAGTTCTCGGTCAGAATGGGTTAAGTTATTGTTAAATGACGATCTTACTGAATAAAGCCTTTTTGTGTGACAGGCTTCTACATTCCTCCTGAGTTATAAAAGTTATTTTTCTATCAAATCTAGATGAAATTGTACAAAAAATGAACCTAACAAAAAATAGGCACAGAAAGAATGCTTGAACTTGTTCTCTCTCAGCAAATGAACCGGGCACATCATTTTCGCCAGAGAAGAATCGGATATCTTTGAAAAGTTGAAATTCAATAAGACCACACAAAGAGTTCCAGGCATTCAAACATTTGGATGTTTGACTTATTGTAATTAATGTGGCCAATGAAGTGAGAAACGATTCTCTTTGAGATCTATGAACCCAGACGTCCTGTAGTCCTTTCACACGTAGGCCTTCCCATGATGGCTCTTTCAAACAGCCAATCAGGCAATAAGCCACATGCACACCTGCCTGATCACATACAGTACCTTCAAATATAATAAAAAAAGGAAACAGATATTGCTAGAGAAAGCTAAATCAGGATATAGTATGTATTGTCTTTTCTATTCTATGAAGCTGAGCTGTGTGCTTCCATGTAGGTAAGTTGCTTTATAAATAAAATTAGATCATACTAGGGTAATTTGTTAGTACCATTCATATGCTCTTATACCATTCTTAAGGTTTGTGTATTTGTGTCTTTTTTCCCCAATTGACGTTAGCCAGACAGCCGGAAAAAAACACATCCGTTGTAGTTCCTGCTGCCTGCTATCAACACAGTTACACTAAGTAGACAGCATCCAGTTTTAAAAACACATTCACTTTCAAGTGATGTTGCCCAGCTTTCTGGTTATTGTGCTAATGTTTTTCCCCACATTAATATGGGCTAGAACAAGATATGAAATGCATCCATTGCAAACCAACTGTTCTCGAATTCTCTTACTACAGTTCAAAACAATTCTGCATGTGTGCGATTTGACATTTGTTCTTTTTAAAAATTATGCGTAATGATGTTAATAAAGTAACTGAGAATGTTGAAATGAAAAGTGGCTTTGGCCAGCTGGTGAATCAGCCTGCATTAGAATTCAACAGATGCTGACATCACAGAACAACCCCCTCCCCCCACCTCTCACCGTTCACCCCCCACCCCCAAAAGCAACAAAAGGGCACCTTCAATTTCAGAAGTGCACCTTCAACAATAGACACCCTCAGGCCCTCTCTGCAGGTGTGACCTGGTTTTGATAAAAAAAAAAAAAAAAAACTAACTTCTCACCCAGGGTAAATAATGGCGGAGTTGCCCAGGTGCAGCTTTTGTTTGTGTGTGACTTTTGGCAGCGGCGTAGCTTTTGCAACGCGGCCGCAGAAGAAAGGGGCAGTGCGAGCATCGTGGTTCCACGGCCTTAGCTGATGAATACAATAACACAGGCGGGGAGGGGGCAGGGCAGGTGGGGGGTAAGACTGCGTGACAATTCAAACAGCCCACAGGCTCGGGTGGTCATTAAAAAAAAAAGTTACCTGAACTTAACTGGATATTATTTTGCACTCAATTTAAAAGGCATGTGGCCTTTGCCCCTGTGAAGATCCCGACGTGAGAGAGAGTCTTCCCCTGGTTTCACCCCGAGGGGAGGCAAACTGGAAGATTATTAACTGAACGGAGGTGGAGAGGGAAGAGCGGCTGTTCATTAAAGCACAGGCCTTTCATTAATCTCGCCAATTCATCTTGTGAATGGACAGAAAGCTGGAGAAACTTAGCATAACTGACAGGGGCATTCTACTGCAATAAAGAACTCTATTGCTTTCTATTAAGATAAATAGACGATACAAATACTAATAAAACGTTGGAACCAATCCAGTAATCCAAACCAATCAAGTAGACCGACTTATGGCTTCACTTTTCTTTTTTTCTGCACTTCCACTGTGTTTAGAGTAAAATACTTTATAAGTTTGCATGCCATGTTATAACAATAGAAGTTTAAGGAAGCGATCATGACCATTCTGTTACCGGATTTTTTAAATGGCCGGAAAGTAAAATGCTTGACACATCTAGCAAACTACAGACAATGAGCCACCACTTGCAAACCTTCAGACCATGACAGAGAGTAGATTCAATAGGACATTGAGAAAGACTTGTCCTTTACAGAATCCACTCTGAGGAGCTAGAATAAACTTGAAATCATTTTCAAAGCAGTGATTTGATGTAAAATATCAGACTAACCATCTGCTCATTTCAGTTTGTTCCCATGTATAAGCACAGTAAATCTGCTTAATCACATGGTGAAAACACAAAAAACTATCACAATGTCAGTGGGCCGCGACTGGTTAAGTAACTTAGCCATGGAAGGTCAGGTGGTTAGAGCTACACCTCCTAAATGGAGGTTGCTGGCAGGATTCCCTCACCTCATTCTGCATAAGTGAACCCCCCCAGGTTGACCAGATGCCCGCGGTACACCTGTGCCAGCTGGCCGTGTGGCACGGCGGGTAGACTGCATAGTCAACGGGCTGCCGGTTGGCTGGCCGTATTCGCTTCAGAGAACACATTTACAAATAAGATCGGGCAGTTTAAGTTGGCAGAAAGAAATTAAGAAAACAAAAAGGTTAGAAAATGCAATTCAAATGAAGAGAGGACCAAGCCAAATATTCACACAGGACAGAAGCAGGAAAGCGAGGGATTTATTGGGGTTGAGCATGAAGGTTTATTTAATACAAGTGTGCATGAAGCAAGGCAAATAAACCACAAGGCAGCCCGAGAGAAACAGTTGGCGATTTTTCATGGCATGTACTTCACTAGACAGAGTGCAATGCGATTTATAATAAAAATTCTGTTGGCACAAGACTAGAATCCCCAAACCGAATTTCTTCAGTAAAAATAAATGAAGCACAAATGCCATCGTTCCATCATCTTTTCACCACTACCCTCTCTTTTACAGACAGGTTTGCCTTTTTCATTACCATTTATTTTTCAGTTTAGCACCCCCACTGCAATTTTGTTTCAGAAGTGCATCTATCCTCTGGACAGTTACAGAAAAATATTGATATCAAATTTCTTGATCTTGACATCTGTAACACTGAAATTTCAAAGCCCAAACTGACCCATCTCTATACACTTCCAGTTCGATTGAAGTAGGCAATTGAATAGGCAATTAACAAATATTGTCAGTATTGGTTAAAGTGCCCTTCCATAGAGTGTATTGTTACATACGGCCTAAAGTATCTATTCATGATAAAAGTTTCATGTTTTTCAGTTGTGGTAATGATAATAGTTGTATTAAATGCCTCTACTGTATGAAATCAACAAATGCCTCTTTGGATAAAAATAACTAAATTGACTCCTCTCCCATTCCCTTTAATATATTTTACAATATATATATTTTTGGACAGCAAATAAAAGGAGTTGGACTGTGCAAATAAAGCGTGCAGAGCTACACTCATTTAGGCAAGCAGTATGGACTTGCAATGATTAGCCAAATCAAGAGCTGCTAGTTTCCCTAGCACAGGTGACCCAGAATATGCATGTTTTCAAATAGAAAACCTTGAAAATAACTAGGTGTTCTAATTCTTTTATAGTTTACTCTTTCATAGCTCAGACAACTAAAGCAAGGAAACTCTCAGTCAAAAACTCATAGAAAATCAGCTGTGTTTCAAGCTAACATTAAAGCTGCTACTGCCATGCAAAGCATAAGAGATGGTGGAACCAGAACGCAAAACAGAATATGCCAGTTCCTGCCTCTTTTAATGGCAACAGGAACACCCTCATTGGACAAGAGAAAATGCACCACAGCTGCTCTCAATGACCAATTAACTGCCAGTCTCCAAGACACTGATCAACAGCTGATCCACATAGCCCTATAATCAAGTGCTGAGTCAAAGGAATCTCGAACTGAGTTACAAAGTCGAAAATACGAAATTCATAAGAAGTAATCGAATTAAGCAAAACAAAAACATGTACTACAGGAAACTAACAAGAGCCATAGGACAGGACACTGCAACATGTTTAAACTGGAAGTAATCTTGACATTGAAAATGTGTTTATTGAGTGTTTGTCTGATGATTTAACCTATTATAAATCAGAGATTTATAATAGGTTAGTTAGATCTCTAGCAGAACAAGCTTTCTTCTAAAGCAGGTTCTGCTAGACAAATCACAACCCTTTGTTGAAGAAATGCTGAAGTTTATGTGACTCACAATGTGTTTGTTTGTGCCCTCCCAAATATCAAGGAAGTTTCAGCGATGACCTAGACCTGCAAATCCATGATGTTCTCCAAAGTAGTAGTACCCTACTGTAACAGTTATTTGGTATAATTCATTAAGATTTCCCAGGCTGGTAACATGTGTTAAACACTTAATTATCTCAGGCACTGGCCAAAGGTTTAACGTCCATCAGACAACAGCCAACACCACCTATTCTAAAAGCAACAGCCATTGTTGCATACTTCTGTGAAGTACAACTGGAAAAGACTGTTTTGAAACATCAAACCCCGGTATCTTCATGGTGATCAAGGTGATCACCATGATCACCCCCGCCTCCCCCCCATTTTACAAACATTAAATGAATGGGAAAAATTTGACTCTGCCCAGGATTAAACTGAGAGAACCGAACTTTTCATTAACGTGATAGGACACAGTCATCGGCGTGATCAAATAATCCCCTGCTCACAATGCAGCCCCTGGGTGGGCACTGGCCACATGAAACGCTATCATTCGTCAGCTGGTCAAGCTCTGCGAAACACATGGTTCGCTTTGCCCCTTTTAAGTTTTCTGGCTTCGAAATTAACGTGAGCTCCTCGCAGCTAAAATGATGGATGGAATATTCTGTGAAGTCGAACTGAAGATTGATGATTGTGCTTAAACCCAGAATAGTCTGATCCTTTAAAAAAATAATATATATATATATATCATTGGCGTTTAAGTCAAATAGTGCTTGGGAGAGCATGCTTTTAATTAAGCATAGATATGACTCTTAAAAAAACCCAGATGAATTGAACTACTTGGGGCCATCTTTTGTGAGAGCAAATGGGGGGGAGGGAGGAAATATGAATAGAGGCTGCAGAAAGTCCATAAAGAAAGCATAAAATGAACTCAAGAACAAAGGTAGCTTTTGTACAATCTAAAACATGAAAAATACAAGCTGCCTTCGTAACTTATTCCAGTTATAATAAACTCATTTTTTTGGTACAACTATTCTTTAATTGCTCACTCCACTGGTACTGCAAAAACAAAATGGTGAAGTTCTGTTTTGAAACTAACATTTATATCCTAGTATTTTTGCCAGAATGAATCATTTGTGCTTTGGAAAACCAATGCGATGAAAGAGGAGTGACAATGATAGGTGTCTTCTTTTAGTGCGAGCCTGGTAAACAACCGAGGGGAACCCAGGGTCTGGAGCGAGCCAGGAGTCTGTTGGGCAGGTCCTGAGAGGGAGAGGTTCCTCATATTGCTCTTCAGAGCCAGGTTTCAACAGCCCATGAGGAGAGCTCAAAGAGTCCCCTGTACAGTATACCTTACACCACTGGGTGGTCTTATTACTCAACCTTATCAAAGATTAGCTTTTGTAAGATGACTCTTTCAAGAAAAGCCCTCTGTTGGAGCGGACGCACAAGCCTTAAGGTTTCAGTTCCAAAGCAGAAAACACAGATATAACATATACAAGACACAGCTTGTTCAAACACAACACTACGACTGAAATTCTGTGGACATAAATGTTTTGTGATCGTGCCTCCTCCAAGCAGGAAGTTGACATGAAAGAAACAGAATCTCCTGTTTGATTCAAAAAAGGAAAAACTAAATTAAAATTTTTCATTCCAAAGGATTGCAGTCATTTTCCAATTTGCATGCACAAGCATACATACACTTTGGATACCAAAGTATTAATTTACAATAGAAGCTAAATGTAATTGAGAAATGTAATTGTCTAGAACCCCCTACCCTTCTTCAATATAGCAGCTTTCAACCTCAAAGATATGGCATACATATAGTAGATTACTCTGCTATTTGAAAAAGTACATGTAAACAACTATGGAACCTACCTATCTACCTAGTTTAACGTACTATAAGATTGTAGATCAGTGGTAACTATCCCTGTTCCCTCATTTTGCCCTCATTTTGAAGGCAAGAGAGCAGCTATATGTTCTATTTTTGTGGAAGGTGTTGGTTGTTGATCCAGTGTCTTTTTGGTGCTGAAGATACCTATATTTAATCAGATTGTTGCAGACTTTGATAGCAAGCTTTCACAAGGACATGGTAAGAGGTGATAAAGATAAAGAATGGGGAAAGACATTAACATTGAGGCATTGGGTGAGGGTGGGTGTAGGTATGAGGTTTTGGTCAGGGCAAAGAAATCCCGCCAGCAGGACGTCTGGCATTAGAGAACACCCATGCACATTTGCTGAGGAGGCTCTTGCTGCTAATAGTTCCTCCTTCGTATCCATGCATTTGAAGAGCAAACAACCATCTGGCAGACAAAAATCTACGAACGCAACAGCTTTTTCAGCGCAAATGATTAATTCCATAGAAAGCCTGAGCCACCCGGTAGAGCAGGGAAAACCTTTCAATAGCAGCGTATGAAATAAACACCTTCTCCATCAACGAGTGGTCTCATTAACAGGAAATAACAAACGACTCGTTAACAGAAACGCTGCTGAACCGTAGCTGTAAAAAGGAGTGTGTGTTTTGGAAAATTATGGACAGCTGGTCTTGCACCAGGACTGCTGAAGGTGGCAATTATTTTCTTTTTTATTGTATTAACCAGTTCTGTAACATGAATTGGTGAAGCCTATAAGGACCCTATTTTGCCAGTGAAATGCAGTGGTACAATGCTCATATACACTTGGTTAACACAATATTGATATTTCTAAGCACCACAGATAGAAAATGATAGCTGTGAGAGTTGTGTATTCTGGCTTGCCAATCAGAGCTAGCATTTTCTAGATAGTCTCAACTGGTTTGACAGTTAACGTAGGATGCTAGTTTCTTTAGTCAATAATGCTAACTGCCCAGATAGCTGGGTACCTAGCCAGATGTGATGGTGCACAATCATGATTTCCTAAATAGCTTTAGAAAAGTTGTATAAGTAAAACTACAGACTGACACCCTGTCTAGGTTTCATTGGAAAGTAGGGTTGCAAGGGGTCAGACAATTTCCAGACGCCTTCTGGAAACTTTCCATGGGAAGTTAAGCTAGGGAATTCTGGAAATGTTGCCCAATTTCAATATAAAATGTTAGCCTATAATAGCAAACAACTTTGGGGAAATAACACATGAAATGGTAATTCTAGATAGGAAGTTTCCGCACCTGGATATTCCCAAAATTTTGCGACCCTACTGTCAAGTCTATTAAGACTGTGAGAACTGCTATGGCCATGAGCCAATAAGCTCTAAAGAAATGTTCATAAGCTAGCTCACTCGGTGAAACTTCCTAAGACATTTGCCTCAGTAATTTGTTTAGTGTATATCAGCAATGCAAACACTTACTGGGGAAATCAGCACTGGAAACAATAGTAGTCACATAAAAGATAACAAGCTGTGAAGATATGCTCTAAAAATTAAATGTTGGCCTACATCGCTACAGTAGCACAATCCTTCAACAGCAAATTCAATGAACAAACGTAGAAATGTACAACGTGCATTCAATCCAGGACACAATTTGAATTAAATATCAGTGAACTACCTTTATTTCAACTCCCTAATTCACATGCAATGCATTAACAGAATCACGTTTTAAGTTTAATAAGGGCATTACATAAACCACCACAGATCAGAGATGATGGAAGAGAACAGGTGCTGGTCATTTATCTATGCAAGCTTCCTATTACCTATATGCCCTCAAAACAGGGTCATAAGTCTGTAAGGGCCTCCAGACACATCAGGTCCACTCATACACAATGCTGCAAATATGGCATTGATCACCACAGGAAAGGAGCTGGATACAATTTAATGTTAAACAGGACTCTGTCGACTGTTTTATCTCAACCAGTAAGCATTTGCACGTGTCAAATTCAAATGTCTACGGAAGGTAAAGGTTTATATTCCCACGATTCACTAGATAGGCCTAATAGATTCAATTACTGGTGTGTGTTTCATGCATACTAAAAGTACGAATGGTTTTTAAAAAAATATATATACTTGCATACAAATATAATCAATTATTGATATTCTTTCTTATTTTTATCAAGGCAGTAGTGTCTGTTATTCATTTAGTCCACAATACTTAGTCACAAAAACCTGTTTTCCTGTTGAAAACAAAAGGATATATTAATATTGCATTAAATAATCAGTTTTCCACTTAGTGGTGCAAAAAATAAGAAGAATGTCCCATAATGAGAATATATAACCTTTACAAAACTACACACAGTATATTTTTCTGATGCCCACACATGAGTAAATTTTGGCTGGAATACATTTAAGCAACATAAACATACCAGAGAGGTCAGGCCTCGTCAAACTGTATTACGATTACCTGTTCCTCAAACAGTTTCCAAGAGAAGAGGTATTAAGTGCTCAAACGTGGGTTTGATTTGAAAGAGGGGAGGGGGGAGAGGAAAATAAACATTTTTCCAGCACACTTTTTCATCAGAGGAAGCACTTTGGTGGAAAAAAATAGAGGGGGGGGGATCATGTCAGCATAATATTGTTGGTGATATACAACACTATATTTTGTTCCATAGGTTCTCTCTCTGTGTCTCTCTTTCTCTCTCTCTCTCTCTCTTTAAACTCAGGAAGAGGTATATTAGACACAGCTTGATTCACAGCTTTTTTTTCAGACTCAGCCACAGTGGTTTCTTTGAATGCCCGTGAAAGGAACAAGCTGTAACCGGCTCTTTGCGTCGCCGTCGGTAACGCAGGTTCGAGAAGCCGGAGCAGTGCTCGAGCCTGGGTCTGTTTTCACAGTCAACAGGCGCGAGCGAGAACCTGTGTCCCTGCGCCTCGCTGTGCTCCTTCCCCGCACCTCATGTGATCCTATAATTACAAACCCCAAAGGGGCGTGTAAGAGAAGGTCATGCTTTTTCTTTTGCTTTCCATAGCATGCGAGTCGGGAAGCGATTCTGTTCGTCTCCGTCGTAAAGCATACCGTGGTGCGCCTTGACAACAATGCCATACGCATTCTCCTCCTAGCCGCTTCTGGAAAGTTCCGATTCATCTCTTTAAAGCGCCCTTCACTGAAGTGTGCGGACCAGAAGCCACACGGACTACGTTCTCGTAAGTCGCGATGTCGTTATGAAGTATGTGGTCACATCCCCTCTCGTGTCTTTTTAAAAATTCCTGATTCATTCGGACTACAAGACTCCCCTGGACAGCCACTCCACCATCAGTTTCCCAGGTCTCCCTTCACCCCATTTAAAAAGCTTGATAAGCATTTTTGGCAGCACAAGTCATAACTGCCATTACACACCTGATATATTTATCTTATTGTTAAAGTTGTTTATGAGATTTAGCATGTCAAGGCCTCAATTCTCACTGAGATCATTCTCAGAACTGCACATCCATATTGAATGGCACTACAGAAATTCTAATCTCATTCTAATAGTGAATGCCCAAGTTACATGCAAATGCAGATCTTGGCAAAATGAAAAACAGCAGCACCTAGATACTTCTTACATGCCCTGCTAGGTTACTTACAAACTAAAGCGTTTGTGTCATTTCAGCCAGTTGAGCTGAGGCTGTATAGAAACTTAATTTCCATGAACGATGAGGACTTTTGAAACGTTACGAAACATGTAATGGTATAGCATCTTCTCAATTTTAATCTCTGACTGTCTTTCTGGGAAATTCCTATGAAAGAAGTTAAGTAAACAACCCCAAGCATAAATCTCTTTGCACCACATTTTAAAAAAATGCATTCAGTGGTAACATAGCTCAAGTATTAATGTTTAAACATGACTGAGACTTAAGTAAACTGTAATGCATGGTGATGTAAACCCAGTGGTAGGTCATCTGTTTAAAACATCTGTTTATTTAAACATGCTGCCAAAATTAACAGGTAAGCTTACAAGTAGATCCCTTTGTAGTGTCTTAATACCGTACTTAATGAGGAGATAAACAGCCCGCGGCATTGGCCAGTTCTGTACTGAATGCATTTTTGCATTATTTGGCTGTACGCACATGCCTGCAAATTTTTTTTGGTTGCCATATGAAAAGCAGGGGTTATGTTATGCTTTGCATATTTTTACTTTAGTTTTTTTAAGGTTGGGAGGTTATGATTGGAGGTAATTAGGAAGATTGGACGGTGGAGGCTGACATGAATGGTGCCGGAGCAAGCTTGATAGGTAGAGGAGGGGTGAGGGGGATGGGGGGGGGGTGGCACATGACTGGTGGGCTGTCTTTCCTCCAGAACTTGACACAGTGTGGAACTTATTTGGGGTCCTAGTGGAATTGTGGGAATATTTTTGGGGAATCCCGTTACGTAGCCGGTGGAGTGCTGCAATAATGTACTCACGGCCATTTTCCCACTGCGGTGGGGCTCCTCTCGTTCGGCCAGGGCTTTCAGGAAGTTATCTTTGAGTTCCTTTCCTGCGCTCGCCAGTGTCCTGGAAAAGACAACATTCAAACGGTTTGAAACGTTTCTTTCTAAACAGTGTTTAAATCTTTCAAGGGTCTTTATTGAAGCCCTCAGTCTCAGACAGGAGCACACTGTTTTCCAGGTTTTCCCAGAGCTTGGTAATTGCCACCGGCGTTCCGAGGAACTGAATGAATTCCTCCTGTTAGTCGGTAGGCTATTGAAAGGTCGCATGAAAAATGCTACGTTCTTTTTCCATGGCCATCGGAATTAAACGGGCAAAATTAAGCATCGGTGCAAAGTCAGCGTTTGGTGCTGCTCGCAAATGAATCTTTGGCTCGTTCGAATGAAACGTGATCAAGAAAAGGAAACACAAAAGAAGCGGTAGGCTACTCACTTTTTAAACGCTAGGCTTGATCCATTCAAAACATTTTTAAGGCAGAGGTCAGTTTCTCAACTTACACAGCATTCATTCTATTTTGAGCGGATATAAAGGACAAATGAGTAAGCACACTGTTTTAATTACATTTTCGATCAAATTAGGCTAGTTCGTAGGCTATTGACCATGAACTCTACAGACACTGAAAATCAATAAATCTAGGGATTCTCTTTTGAGGAAGCAATAAACCCTGTTTCTTCTTCTGTTTGTTCTTAATCTTATTATCAGGGGTTGAAGCATCGCATGTGCTGGAACCCTTTTGTTTTTTGTTGGGATTTTTATTACTATTATTATTATTATTTTTCTGCCTTAAAAGTGTTTGCAACTCCTTTTGTTAACTGAGCACACTGGTCATTTGGGAAACCGCTGCTTCTATAAAATGAATTCTTTCAAGGATTAAATGATTTCGTTTCATATTATGACAGCTTTTTACACTTTAGTTGGCCAGTTTCCATGGAAACAAAGTTTTGGCATAC
This sequence comes from Anguilla rostrata, assembly GCF_018555375.3. Taxonomy (NCBI): domain Eukaryota; kingdom Metazoa; phylum Chordata; class Actinopteri; order Anguilliformes; family Anguillidae; genus Anguilla; species Anguilla rostrata. Next base: position 34,161,879 of record NC_057942.1, on the reverse strand, counting down.
ACTGTAGTCCCCACACCTGACAAAACATTTGTGCTGATGTTTTAAACAGTTAACAGAGAACTACCCGTAACAGAGCCTTGTCGTCCTTCCAAGATTCACTGCACTGAACCTTTGTCAGGTTCACACGAAAGTTTGAAGAATCATCCTCTAGCCAGTAAACAAGTAACTGAGAAACCTTTTCAAGTGGTTTACACACTTTGCCTTCAAGTATTGGCTTTGTTGGTCAAAAATGGTTTATCTTTATATAAAAAGGGTAGAAATGTTCATTTTCTAAGCTATGAATTCAATAACCCTTTCAAATGGTCCCACTTAAAGTCTACGACTTGAATAATTACATAGTTCCACATTGAAACCTACTCCTTTGTATTACAAGAGCGAGGTACATCAACATTGCATAACCACATAAAAACATACTGTCGTAAAGTCAGTATGTTATAAATGCAATTTACCCATTAAACGAAACATTTTATAAATCAGCCAGCTCAGAAAAATTGAAATAATTAACTTAAAATACATTCTGCTTGCTGCATTTGAGCCTATCCAGCAATGCTTATGTTTTTTCCAGTCAATCAAGAAGGATGAAAATGAGACTTTCTGTGCTGCTCAGTTGTGAAATTGGAGGCACAATGAGTCAAAATGGAGTGCCTTGTGAAGGAGAAGCATTGAGAACGAGTCTCATCGCACAGCAGTCATCTTCTGTCAGGGATAGTATCCTCATGAAATCTGCCAGTAATGAGATGACCAAAGAGGTGACATCATTTCCAAAATAATCAAAGGTGGACAAACCACTAGGCCCTAAAAAAGGACTATCCATTTGTCTTATAAAAATGCAATGCTATTTGACTTCTGTGACTAGGCAGGATATAGGTTTATGATGTCTTAGTTTACATAGTTTACTTAGTTTCACTGTGTGCATGCTGCTTATGGCAATGTAGGGGGACTGATAATGTTCATCTTGTATTGTAATTAACCAAGCCCCTGAGAAAGCCATATTCACTATTCCCATGACAGCAGTACATTAATCTGTATCCATTTAACTTTTCCATCAACACTCAGCCTCGGTTGAATTATGTATCAAAACAGTAGCCGAATCTCCTCATGGGCCTTCTTTGTTAAAACAAGCAAAAGCAAATTATTAAAACATCACAGCTTCCTCCCACCATGTCTAATACCAGGGCTAGCAGACATCTGTGTATCTTGCCAGTAAATCTATTGGTTAACTTCAGAGAGAAAAGGTTAGTTCATGAATCACTGCTTTACATGATAAGATCATGTTTTATTTTATTTTTTTGACATTAGATCCAAAACATACCTACACAGGTACATGCAATTGCTCATACAAAAAGAGACAGCTGTTTGCTCTTAAATGTGTCCGTCCACTGGTGTTTTCTCAGCCTCAGTCTGTGAGATAGAACTGAATTCCTCTGGTTGACTTTTTAAGGTTTAACTTTAAGAATCCTTCGCCTGTGTGGTTCCTAGGTATGTCATAGCTGCAGGAACGATCTCTGCAGTCAAACAGGAGGTTTTGCGGATCGTATCTGACCACAAAGGCCTCATCTTTCCGCAAGGTCACAAGACCATTACAGGCTCCCATTAATGTCTTCCACGATGCAAATGTGTTTGGGGCCAGAGATCACGCACCTCCGATTGCCTGGAGATGCACTGTTCCTAGTGTGAATGTAAGGCTCACTCTGTGGTAACAGGCATAGTGATGGACAGCAAGAGGGTCTTTCATGGTCCCTGGGCTTTGTGCTTCAGTCACTGCGTGGACTGTATGGCACACACCGCAATGTTCTCGTTGGCTTTGATTCATTCAGTCAGAGTTATGAAAGGAATGGAAAAAGAACTGAGTACCTGGAGCACTTCCACGCAGTCGAGTCAATGATTTCTGTCAGATATTTGGCTGTGATTTATTTGGAGGGGTTTGGAGATTCGAGCATATATTCAGAACATGGTATTTGCATAAATCTACTATACTGTACAAATCAAAAATGACAATGACTTTATGGAGCCTGGGTGGATTGGCGAACTGTCCAGGGTATATTCCTGACTCTTGCCCAGTGCATGCTGGGATAGGCTCCAGCACCTCCCACGACCCTGACCAGGGATAAGTGGGTATGGATAATGGATGGAAGGATGGAATGAGCCTGGGAGATAATACAGAAATTGATAACATGTCGATTTAATAAACATGCATATGCATTCCAAACGGCAAGACTTTATAAAGGGTATGGCCTGAAATGATAAACAGAAGTCAATAAAATAAGCATGAAAAAAAAATAATGAGTCATGTTTTTCTAATATTCAGTCTATAGGCAGGAGTATCACAACTTTGCTAAGTAAAATTACGATACTCAGTTGGACATCTGTTGTCATCTGTATAATGTGGGCTGAAAGTAGTTTAGAATAAGACTTCAACTCATTGCTGTAAAAAATACTGTGGGCTCGGAAAATACTGGGACTGTGAACTATTTGTCGAAAAATTAGTTATTTCATTTGAACAGATACCTGTCTATGGGATGGCAGACGTAACTGCTAAGATAAAATGCTAAGTGGTGAAATGCTAAGTGAAAATGAGATTATGAAAAAAGTCTTACCCTCCTGAGAACAAAAACGCTACGTCAAAGCGCAATGATGAAGAGCAACAAAAAATGCATATGGGCCAAAGTTCAGACAAATGATCGAACTTCGTTCTTTCGAATAAAGTCCAAAGTCAACAAGCAAGTGTCGAGCATTACGAAAGCATTAGCGCCGTTAAATAATTGTCACCCTCGACATCTTTTTAAAGGATGTGTCCCGCAGAGGCTTGAAACACGCAGAAGACTATTCTTCAGGGGACCTTCGTTTTGACACCGTACACTAAAAATATGTTTACGAGACGTGCGGTGGATGAGCCAGCGGTGATGGCGTGCGGCCGTGTTGAATCACAGCGAGATTACACCAGTACCATTGGAATGTACCAGAAGTATCATTTTCATGCGTGTGTTCTCATTGCGAATGCACACAGAAGTCCTGGAGTTAGCAGGTGGTCCGCCTCCCTAGCGATAGCACCAGTACCTGAACCAGCCTCGAGGTCCGAATGCGAGTAAGACCTGGAATGACGCATAAGTAGAAATTTGCAATCATATCCTCGCTGAAATGTTCATTACTCAGAGCGCAAAAGAATGTCTTCTTTGTAGATATCAGGAACCGTCCGTTTTTTTGTTTTTTTTGGTACTCTTGCCTCGTACTCTTGAGAAGCAGATGTTTTGCGGGGTCTTCCAGGCGAAGGAACATCTTTACGTAATGCTGCCTGGCCCAGGGCTGTGCTGAACTGAATGAACGGCCCGTCTGCGCGAGAGCGGTCTGCTTTTCGCATTGCCCCGCGCGTGCTCTTTGTTGTGTCACTCTTCATAAGCTGAGAGCCAAAAGCCAAAAGCCAAAATTAGTAGCTAAATATTTATTAATAGATTCTCAAAACGATTTCACGTAATCAAAGCCTTCTAATGTCAAAATGCAGAATGCTCCATTTCCGTTCCCAGAAACGGTGCAGTAAAGCATGAGGATAATTAAATGTTCTGAAGGTTATTCTGAAAATGTGACATTCTTAGAAACACTCCATCAGAAAAAAGGAATTAAGTGTTTTATTTTATTAAAAGACTTAAACTGACGTATGGAACTAAAGCCTGCAGGCCCTTTTCCCTTCGAACAGTAAGTGTACTGTTATTTTCCATTTTTAACTATATAACTGAATATTTTAGAATGAAATGGAACAAAAAAAAAAAAACCTGGCAGAATGAGGGAAAAAAAAACACGAAACGCCACAAAGCAAATGGCATAAACATGCGTACATTTTGTTATGTTTTTGCAGTCTGCAGTGCTGACTCTGAACTTTTTACGCCATAACTGTTTATGCCATTAATCAACAGGCTTGTACAAATCACTGTTAGCAGTCATGCTAACCTGTCTTAATAAGGGACCAATTATTGCAGCCTCACTCTATTCAGTGATGGTTCAAAGGGTTTGGGGTAAAGACATTTTCTGGTAGATCCAACAGCAACATATGCAAACGGATAAGTACGGAGGAGGCTTGGTGGTTAAACTTTATTTCCTCTACTTTATGGTTTAGAAACCGTTCCAAGACACATTGTACCAATACTGTGGGTTTAGTTGGTATCTTATTTATGACTACAAGATACAATCCTACATGTGCATCATGCTTTCACACAGACTCAAGTGTCAAACAGATGTGACTTAATGACATTGCATAAGGCAAACCGAAAAGTTGCCAGATGCCACAAAACTTTAAAATGTTTCCAAGGAATCTTATCTTACTTCCAAAAAACGATGCCAACATGCTGCACATATTGTAGACACAGTACAATTTTTGTTCATTCATTAAAATTCCCCTATCCTCCACAGGTACAGGGTATCGCACTTCTCTGGCTACCCCTGCGCGGTGATGAAGCAGCGCTTCAGCGTGGTGCCGTGCATTATGGGTAGGATGGCCGGCCGCTCGGTAGGCCGCCACGTGATTAGCTGCGTTTTCGAGCAGGAAGGTTTCAGACAGTGTCCCCATCTCAGGAGAACATGTGCTTGTCTGCAGGACTCCACCGCGACATGAGCTTACATATATGAAAGATGAAAGAGCATTCCAAATGAAAAGAGAAAAGAGGGGACTGCAAAAGGGTTGGGGGGAACCCTGCTTTCTGTTCTCAGTAGCAATTAACACAAGTCAGACACAACCATCATCATCATCACCATTATCAATATCATCCATATTTTTTTTATATTTAAGCACATTCCCCATAATTAGAAATCATGTGATGCTTGTTTACTTTCCCCATTCATATTTTAAAGAGACGGCAGTACAAAGTGGCCGTAGGAGCCAAGCATGGAATTATTTCACAACCGTGGAATCTGGCAGCACAATGCAATGCAACGCCTGTGTGGCTAAAGCCAAGCAGCGACCAAGCAAAGCCTCCTTTGAAAACACCACTGAAGTGGACTCATTCGAAGACAAAACAAAGACAAGCCTGTTGAGACACACAAGTAGATGAAGTGGCACAGAGTGCCAGAGTTCTTGCCACAGCTCAGTCCCTATTAATCCAAGTGTTTGACAAGCTAGCAAAATGATCTGCAGCTGATTCGAGATCAAAAGCCTTCGATAGACTTATCATGGAAATTCGACCATATTCTCTGGGGTCTCATGTTGGCCTTCAGTAAATTATGTCTGCAGAACAGCTGTGGAAGCAGATTTTCGTTGTAGCATTGGACATCTTCGTGCCATTATAAAAAGCCTTGTTGAGTTTGACGCAAAAATAGAAAGCCTGCACCATCAGTTGCGTTCTTTCAACGGTTCATGGCTCTGAGATGAATGAAGTTTATTCAAAACACCATGTAGTTAAAACAATGTGTAATGCAATGTCAAAATAAAGCTTGTTTTATAATTACCTGAAAAAGTTGCCTTATTTGGAGTCAAGGTTTTGGCCAAGCTCTGACATGATAAGAGCATATCTGAGTTCTGAACTACTGTATGTTTAATGCACTTGAATTTGTTAAAAGTGCTACAGGCACAGACATGGCCAAGCATAGCCATTCAGGTTCATGTCTAAGCTATTTCATTACATATCATTAGCAAACTATGACCAGTAGGACACAGCTGTCTTTGTCCCTGCAGAACAGATCCAGGACAAAATCATGGTGCTCTGAGAGTAACCTTTAGGTAATCTATGAAAAATACTGGGGATGTAAATGAGAAAGGGAATGGAAAGGCTGCTTTAGACTAAACCAACACCTTCTGCTTTTCTAGGTTTGTCTTCGATAAATGTTAATTTTGTTTCTCTATTTGTTCTTTTTCCTTCTGAGGATAGAAATGCGATATACACATACAAACACAATCATGTCTTCGTGCAGCAGGCCGCAAAGTCTGACACTTTCTTGATTTCCCGTGAAAAATAAGGTGCAAACAGTCTTAGGTTTGTGGAGCCTGCAATGCTATTCATTTACAGGGAACAATAACTGCACTTGCCTGGGGGAAAAAAATCTAATTGTAACACGTCTGTGCATTTGTGCGTGTGCGTGTGTGCGGTGTGTTTGTCTATGCAAAGTATTCAGGCACACAATGGAGGAATTATAAAAAAATACTTGTAAAGCCACAGAAAATAATTTATATCTTCTTGAATTATACAGTTTTCACACACTGTTTACAATGAAATGATTCATAGATTAAAATCAACCTCCTGTGAAAACCTGCCAGTTAAAACAACAAAAACACTGTCTCGACATCTTTTGACAGCCAATTCACAAAAGAGAATATCCATTTCTCAATTAATCAACATGGAACATAAATACAGTCCTACACTACACAGATTTCACTGAAATCCTGCCAATAGGGTAAGTCCTTTTCCATTCTTGCATTCTAGTACTAGAGATACTAGTCGGACTAGCTACTCCTGGTGACACAGGTACAGATTACATAACTAAAAGAAAATTACATTTTATTCAAAATGCTTTGAATAAAGACATAAAGAACAACCCATGTATGCAACTCTAACTGGAAAGTTTCTTTGTGCATAATCAGGGTTTTTCCTGCAGTGAAATGTCTTAGGTGGGCTGCATAACTGTTTTTTCAAGAACGCCTATAGCAGAAATCGTACAAAGAAAAGTAAAGAGAAAAAATAAAACCAGTGAAACGATTAGAAATGGTCCGTGAATTGATTGGTACAATTTGGTCGTGAATGATACTGCATTTCAAGTTTTTAAAGTTTTGACTGTACAACTGTACAGCCCAAGCTGAGCCTTCGGTAAGCGTATATGATGAGAAACATTATAAAGGACAGGGAGACAGGTAAGGTGTGCACTGGATTTAAAGGCACTAGAGACAAAGCTCTTGCTTAAGCTCTCTGGTCAACTAGGCAACAAATTCATCAGTATTCACTTGAATGAAAAGTGTAGCTGTATATGAAATCAGACAGAGTGGTTAAATCATGTGACTTAATACAACCTAAATACTAACTAAATACAACAGTTTGTACACCTACTTCAGACATGCATATCTGGAAGCACTGAAAAAAATGCCAAACATTTGGATAGCATTTGGCTAACAGTCCAACTCATATTTTTAACATATTTACGCTACATCTGCATTTAGTTACTTGCATTGGCCCAGGCAGTATTTCATAGTCAGGCTCAAGTGACAAGTCTCATTTTGAAGAAAAGTAGCATGTGATGTCACTTCCACTAAAATGACAGTATTTGGGTAACAGGGATAAATTTAAGTCATTACCAGCTTCCTCTGGGACTTGGAACCCATAATAATAACCCCAGTGGTAAGGCTACACTCTCAATTTGTTTAATAAAAGCGTCTTCTTTCCAAAACCCTGACTGCTACAACACCTCCTCAAGCAGTAACTGAAAGCTCTCACAGTGTGAGGATAAACCTTTTCAAGACTATAACCCAACCCCCCAGTTTCACTGTTCTAATCAACTGTATAGCTTAAATAGGCTATTATATAATAAACTGTACTGCCCGTCAATAGTAAACTTCCTATAATCTCCACAACACAAAAAGCAGGAAACCAAACTGGAAGACACAGTATACAAGAATGAAACTTCACAATGGGTAGGCAAGCATAAAAGGCTCAATGTTGCATCTATAAACACCTGACGTCTACACACTTAAGCTGTACCAGCTGGAGACAAGTTCACCTACATGCAGAACAACAGCTCACTTATTCGATTCGAGCGTTACACTGCATAGCACTTGCTGGTTGAACCTTTCTTGAAAAAAAAAAACACCTCTGCTGCTCACTGTACCATTAAACACACCAATAGAGAGCAGAATCTGCACTTTTTTTGTGTTCGGATGTACCAGAACTCAAAGGAGGAATGTAATTTATACTCGCTGCTGCCCCCCCTCCCTCCTCCCCCACCCCCCCACTCATAATGGAAGTCCTGGAGGAATCGCATGCTGGTGAAAACGCACGGCCAGCACATATTTGGAGGCTGGAGGATCGCTCCATCCCAGCAAGTGAGAGATTGCTGCTGGGTCACGGAGGCTGAGGCCCCAATGTAAACACAGGTGTCGAGGAGGCAAGTGAACAGGGCTACCCCGTCCAGTAGCAAAAGAAACACAGAGTCACGCTCAGAGGAGAATAATACTCCGCAAATAACACAGAAAAAGGAGGCCTTCCAATTTCCTTCCCCTGACAAATCTCTTATCGAGCTTCATTTGGGAGGATTAACAAGGATTTCACCGTCATGGTGTGATTATTGCGGCTAATGGATAAGATGTCTGCCATGCAGGGTGATTCCAGACTGGTTTTGAATCAGTGCTCATGGGAGGTTGGTGTTTACTTAAAAAGTTAGAATGTTTTTTTTTATGGGGCTGCGTTACTGACAGGGGAAGAGGCTGTACTGCTTATCATCCGGTAGGTTCCGGGAAAATGAACGGGCATCCTTGGGAATTCCCGGCAGCGTCACGTGCCGGATCGATGGATTTCACTGAAGGAGAGGATGAGCGGAGAGCTTTTCCCGACAAACCGTTTCGCCGCCCAGCGCAACTTGGGTGTTCCGAGGAACCGTCGCATTTAAGCCTATTTATTCTGGAGGCTCGTTTGGCCTTGAGGAGGGTCCAGTCAATACTAGCGCAAACACGGGCAGTAAGGTGGATTAACCAGTCAGGGGCTTAGCCAAAACCCCAGCTATGCCCGACGAAACCTGAAACTGGCTAATTCTGGCTTTGTCCGGAGAATGGAATGAGACATGCAGACCCAAGCCATTCCCGTGGGGGGAAACATTTGTTGCTTCAGAGCCATTATCCTACAGTGCGTCTACAACACTATAACAGTGTATCAGAATTATGAACGTTTGTACAGAAAGATCCAAGCCACTTACCTCAGACTTTTTCCTCCCTGGTTGGCTTTTTTAAAAACATTTTAAAAACAATGTAGCCTAATTGTTTTCAATGTAGTAACTGTTTCTGCATCATCCATTAATTGATCTAGACAACCCTTTAGCGGTTGTTTTGAAAAGCACCAACATTATCGGTCAGCCATTTCCTGTTCGTAATTGCTAGTTCAGCTAGTTCAAACTGATGTGCGCATGCATGTAAAAAAATACTTTAGACATACTACATATACCATTAATGAGCGATGCAAGATAACACCTTTCAGTTGGCTTTTCAAACGATTAATGCCCATTCAGGTTCTGCCCCGCAAATGTATACCCCAAAGACTATTAATGGGACTAATGGTTTCTCCAGTATACAGTATGTGGAACAACTATTCTCGGTAGATCTAATTCCTTAATAGAAAGCTGGTCACAGATCTGTGTTGAGGAGTCCAGTGCTTCCTGGTTTAGGCTGGCAGCTGGGACATTTGCGGCCCTTTTCATCCATCTGAGGAACAGGAAAAAACAGGATTGGCCGGGCTAAATGCTTGCTTTGGACTGAGCACCAGGAGAATACGCAGACCGGTCCTTCTCCTAAGGTCCTGACACCTTGAGTAGAAATCTCACTTTGTTTTTTTATGATGTGGCCTGACCTCAAACAAACTGTCAATTCAAACACGGCCCTCGCTTGGATCCTCATCTGAGGAGAACCGGATTTGGCACCTGCGTGGATTGTCCTTCCCACAATCCTCTGCGATAAAACTCAAGGGTCAGCTCTGGCTCAGGTTGTAATTGATGCCAAGTGCAATAGGCACAGTGAGTAAAAACAATCAAGCAAAAGTTGGTTATAAAATAAATAAGTCAGTCCGCATAAATGGTGGACATCATTCTGTTCGCTCACCTGTGAAGTACATCTGTTAAACCAAGCTCTAAATCTAAATAAGAGATGATTAGGCTTATAAATTACCTTGATAAGCTTATCCTGATAACCTCAACTGTGTACAGTAGCAAACCTTAAATGTCCAACTTTATATACCTAGCATACATTTATTTAATGTTTTATTTAGCTTTTAACAAGGAAGGCCCCGTTGACATCTCTTTTTCAAAGGGGTTGACACGTTACCTACCATAGTACATCTTGCATTCAACCAGACATTTAAGCCATTTCATTTGACTTCTCGGTGCATGTCTAAATGCAATGTTCATAAAAATAATTTTAAAAAATCTCAAATTAAATGCTTCTCGTATTTTTTGTGAACACTTCAGATTGCAACTAAGTCAGTCAGCCGGTGCTATCCAACAAGTTATAAAAGGCAATAAATTAAAAGCTACATACAGCTACGTACAGCTAGGCTACATCAGAGCCTTCTATACTAGAATACCTTAGCCTCTGATTTTTCAACTCACTGAACTGAAAATATCCCCACTTGCGTGCAGCTACAGTAACTATGCAATGACCAGCACAATTTATAATGGTTTGTCATCAAACTTCCATCCAGCTCAATTTTACTATCTGTTTGTACAGCTTTGTCTACTATATAGAATCCAATATTAAAGAAATTCAATATAGAACATTGCCCTAAGCTCTTGGGCTACTTCTTGCTATTTCTTTGCTAATGCCAACAGAAATGGACCTACACCAATCACTAGGCCTAATAAACAGCAGCAGACGTCTTGTTTCCAAGCAACGGCAAAATCTGTTACCATGAATAATGTTTTGGTTATTAATTGAATGGCATTAAAAAGATTTTTATAAGAAAGTCTTTGACATTCCGCACTAATTCTTGGCTTCATCAATTTTCCTAATACTTAACAAATTAGGCAAAGTATTACCACTAAGATGAGATCTCTGATGAGAACGGGCGATAAATATTGTGTGCAAGGAACATTTTATTTGATTTAATTTCCTTTCAGAGGAAAATTCATCTTTAACTAAATCAAAAATGCATTTTTAAACTTTTAATCACATGGCATACGGTCTCTTTCCATGATTTAGTTATTCCTTAGGAATCAACACATAGTTCACCTGAAGTATGTGGGTAAACAAATGGAAAATATAGCCAAACTTTGGATCTTTACAATCTTCAGTCCCCTCTAATTAAATGTGAGCCAAATACATTGATTGTGCATGTGCAGTCCTGACAACTCAATGCATACCCGACAACAGTAGGATGCATGTTCTAATAAAACTATGTTTATCTTAAATCCCCACAGTAAGAGTATTGAAATCAAGTGGGGAAAAAAAATTATAAAATGCACCAATGAGCCATTTGATGTATCGTACGCATATCTGATGAGAGGTGGCCATATTTTTGTCTTGTGTCCTGAGGGACAGAAAATCTGATGCTGTCCTGCAAGCATGAACTGGGTTGGGTTCTGTCTGGAAAGTCCAACTAAGAACAACCTGCTGAAATGTCTTGCACATTCTAAGATAAATAAGATAAATAGTACCATAAAAAAGTACCAGCCGCTTAAGAATGCACCGCCCTTTACATGTAACTTGAAAGATATAAATGTATGTACAGGACGATATTTTCAAAGACGGAGGAGTTCCTAAATTCAAGAAAATACCAAAGAATTCATGTGAACATCAAATGAAATGTTTGTTTAGTCTGTTTCTGTCTGCTCTGCCCCGATGTTGTCTGGTGCAGTAGCTGTGGTGTCTCGGCAGGCAGACTGCATTGTGGGAACTTTTCTTCCATAAATTCGCCACCCTTATCGTGAGGATTCGATGGCACGCAGTTGAGATCAGACATTCTAAATTGGGCAGAAAAAAAAAACGTGGGGAGAAAAAATGCTTAAAACGCACCGGTGGGTTAAAAATGTTTTGTCTATCATTATAATATACAAATAGCAAACCTCTGATTCTCATTCCCTCTTAATTAGAATAAAACAGCATCAATTTGGGAAAAACATTCTAGAAAGAGGTCCGCGGCCTTTTTTGCGGCGCAAGAAAAAGTATCCGTAATTGCTTTCATTCAATGCTCAGTAGCCGTAAAAACCGGCTATGCCGACGTTCTGGCTTGCACATGTCGCCGTTGCGGTTTCAGTCTCATCGTTATATTATAATAGTTTACAATTGCAACTCAATGCGAAAGCAGACAGACCACAGAGGGCCATGCCGAGCTTTACTTAAACCACCACTGACAACCATTTCTTCGGAAAGCACTGTTTCTTTCCTTCAGAGTTCTCTCTTGTAGCATAGCGGTGAATAACCTAGGTCTTCGTGCGTGAATGTACCAGTCAAAATGGGGCGTAAACCTCCAGCTGCTGACGACAGACTGCTCTGACTTTTACTGGTTAACAGGAAGTATATCTTTGACCTTTCCTGTGCGAATCAGGTTTTCTGCTTTCATTCTATTTCACTCAGTGGGATGGGCTGTAGAGTTGTGTCCTTGGCCAGGAGCCACTGAATCACGGACCTCCGCTCACCATTACAGCTATGGGTCGCTGCAGAAGCCATCATATAGCCTACATCCGCCATTTACAGCATCCCGGCTACAAAACAGACGATGACAGTGCCGTCCAGCATCTTTATGGCGTCGGCTGCATAATGTGAAAAACACTTCCACCGCTGCTATTGGAGGCTTGATCAGGGGCGACCAAACGTCGCGGTCCTCTGAGCCCGAGGTGAAGGATGTGGGAGGACAGAGCTGAACGCATCCCAACGCGCGGAAGGCCGTAACCACGGCAACAGCTCATAACAAAACGCTTCGCGCGAGTCCGCCGCGGCGTCGCCGGGCGGCCGTACATCACCGGGGGTGGAAGCCCCCCAGACGGACCCGCCGGGGCAAGACGAAGAGAAAAGCGGCAGGGGGAGGAACAACAAGCAAACAGATGCTTTCATTACCGCGGGAAGGAGACGTCCCATCTGCCGGCTGTTTGAGTTTTCGGCGCTGGGAACATAACTTCCATTACGGTTATGGGCCTCCATCGTAAAACGGCCAATTTGGTAATGGCCGAATGCGCCATTTCAACTTAACTCAAATTAATAATCCAGACTCGTAATACGAAGTGCATGAAAGATAATTAGCACAGAATAAGTATGATAGAAAGCATTACTGTTTCATCCTGACAGTAGTCGTAGAAATGTAAATGTCTCGCCATTAATTTGCTTGCAAAACTTCTCAAAAATAAATATCAGAGTGTATGAATAATAATGTATTCAGGTACAGATATTTGCTGTTTTGTGAAGGTCACATCTATTCCCATTGCCATCAGGCTTTAGGCCAAACATTTACATATAGGCTAAGCTGAGCCACAGTCAATGGATGCTAAAACATTTCCACCTTCTAAGCTTAGGAACTCCTTTTCCTATATGACCACTGCACTCAGGTCAATAATTTAATTACTGAATTTGTTTACTTAACCTCCACCCTGAAATGGTCTCAATTAATTCCTTGAAAATTCATCAAAAGGACCAACTGGGGTTCAACATGCTACCAAAATAAACAGCCTATAGAGTAATCAATGTGTTTTCCTGTCAGCTTTCTGAAAATTGATGTTTGAGGAAAGCTAGTTAGACAAGGGTGCTCCATAAACTTATCCAATTAAAAAGGAATAATAGATCCTTACAGTCACAAATCCGTTCTAATCAAACATATCCAAACTCTCTGCTGTGCACTACACAAAACAAAAAATTTGGAACCTCGAAGAAAGATGAAAGCGTTTTTCTTCCAATGAAATGAACCGGCGCTCCTCGATTCCTCTCGGATATCTCTTCAGTCGGGGTTTTTCATTACACGGCTTTTCTTTCGCGTAATTGCTCACATCCTAACGCTGTGGTTGTTTTACTTGGGAAGCTCCTGTCCTTCCCGCGCGGGCAGCCGACACAAAGATCATAGTCATGCCGGGCTGGATGCGAGCAGGAATTAAAAGAAGAAAGATGCAAGATGCCTATCTTCAAAGGCTTTCTCTCTGCCATCAAAGACCCCCCTCCCTCCCCCTCCTGCCCCCCCCCCCCCACTCCCTCCCCCAAAACCCCCACCCACCCCTCGCGAGACTCCTCTGCACAGCGGCTCCCTCCGCGGCCGCTAACTGCCCCCACCGCTGCCTCTCCGTACGGCGCGATGCGGTCAGCATGTGCCGCATCCTTACTTTGCTGCAGATACATCTGGCAAAAACATACAAGTCATGCCCCAGTGATACACTTCCTTAACCCCTTAAAGCCCAGGGCTTTTTTTTTTCTATGAATCCTCCTCCTGTCTTAAATAAACCCCATTATCTTCAAAACTATATACAGTGCAGACATGGTTTCAAAGCTTTAAATAAAGAGCACGTTTGTACCAAAATTACCAAATCCCCAGATCCTACAGGAGTCTCACTCTGTAAACATACTGGACATATTTATTCTGATAAACAACAAAGAAAACCAGAAATTGTTTTGTATTTTCTTTGTTCTGCAGTGATTACTTGTACTTCTGATACTGGATGAAACCAGGTTTCTTCTTTCAATCGTGCTCAAGAATGTATACAGTACAACAACAGGATAGAAGTTTGGAGTGCATTGAACAAAGCAGTAAAATTTGACATGTGTTTTCCCAAAAGCAGGTCCAAGTGTCCCCACAACCTCTCCTATATTTATGTGTGTGTGCGTGTGTGTGTGTATATATATATATATATATATATATAGCCTATATATACACAGATAGTATATGTGCGTAAGTAAACAAAAACACATGCACGCACACAGACACATCAGCCCTTGGGTTCTGTTCCTCCAGTGTTTGTAGTTTCCAGGCCAATAATGACTCCATAAATCAAGATAGTGACAGCAGTAGGATTAAGCAATTATTTGGGGTTTTTTCATGTGTGTGTATACTGTGGAAGAAAAACTTTATCGTAATCAGATACAAACCGCAAGCTGAAGACCAATTGCAGATACCATTCGTATTCAGAGAAGTCACATCAAATGGAGGAATTGAGTAGCCTAATAAGAGTATCCAGCAGGAAAGTAACTTTGAAAAACAGTGTTTAGCTAACCGCTTAAGTCTTACAATTGTATGTAGTTTTTAAAGAATAGGCTAATTCGTTTAACGGCATGTGGAATAAATATCCTTTTTTCTGCCAGATAGTTTCTTCTAATAATATATGTATTTAACTTAAGTAGTGCAAATGTTAATTTAGACTTTTTTTAAAAAGCATACAAAATTCACATCCGCCACATACAAAAAAAATGTAGGCTATATTAAAATAAGAATATTTAGTCCGGCTGTTATAAATCCTGTGGAAATCTCTATCAAGGAAATTGAATAGGAAGGTTTTATTTTAGCACTATCCATACTCTTTTCATTACAAACAAAACTTAGAAGGAACCTGACATTGGAACTGCAAGTTTTAAAGTCACATGTTTACTCAGCTGATTTCAGTAGAACTGATTTCCATAGGAGAAATATAATGCATTCAAGTAGCTGTTAAACTGATCTGACTCCTGCTGTTAACAATCAACGTTTGTAACAAAGTACAAAATAGGCATCTATAAAATATACAACAGAGAATGCAGGCATCGTAGAATGTGCCAATGTATCATTTTGTAAATTTGACTTATTTTCTCAAGAACATGCAACGCCGTAAAACTTACTCAGATAAAAAGAGACTGCAAGACTGTGAAGTCTGAAGAATTATTGGGTGAGGTCAGAACAAAGGCAAAAGGAAAAAAGAGTTGCAATTTATTTTTAGCTGAGTTCCTCTGTGTGGTTAACCATTTTAATTGGTGGGCTTAATATCTGATCAATGTGTTAGGGATAAGTCATGAGCGCTGTTCTTGATCAAAAAGGATCCGTGCGGGCAGTTCTCTGTGTCACTGTGTCTTCTCAGCCCACCGCCACATCAAAAAGATCAATTTTATGTCTTTATTTTCCTCGGCCTGACACTCAAATGAAAACCCGATTAAATGTTCACAAATCGCACATGTGACTGTGGACAGCATGCAGCTTCCCTTACTGTTTTGTCGTATTTGCGTACTAGTATGAAACTATTTAGCGTATTCCCCGAGATTCGTCAGACGACTGTTTCCCTTCAGAAACGACACAAAAATAAATGGTAAAGAGAATGAAAATGGCGGAATGCTGTAATGTTATGGTTGTGGTGAAAGCAGGACAAATTGAAATGATAAAAATTAAATAGATTATAAAAATGTATAGATTTAAGGAATAAATTCTGAGGCTTAAGGCAGTTATGTGGTTTAAATCAGCATCGGACGTTGAACAGACATGTACGCATGCGTTTTTCATGCAAATAAATGAAAAGCTAAAGATCTCCCAGCTGCCAGGACCAAGATTAAAGGGGAGCAGGGCGTGTCGAGTGAGAAAGCCTCTGACTCCGAAATGTAGGGCGAGTCCAAAGACCTTGATATTCGGGTTCAAATCCAGACTGTACCACACAATGACCGAGTCCTCCAGCATCCAGCACTGGTATAGAATTATCCCCCAGCTGCGGGGACTGGATGCGGTAGCTGGCTGGGAGTGGACAGGATGTGTGTCTCTACAGGTCTGGCAGTGAAAAGTCCACAGACTTTCCCTCCGAAATCACAGAGTGCAGAGAGGCAATTGGCCTAGACACTGGTGTAACTGAGACGGCACGAACCTCATTGTCTTAGGTTAGTGCCAGGGTGGAATGGCGGAAACGTGCCAAAAACAGCCCCCGGGATCAGAGAAGTTACAGCTATGGCCGCGCTACCGATATCAGTTACAACCAGAGCTGTATCTTGCCACCCTATCTTACCCGCTGTGTTTGAATTACGTTTACTGCATAATTCTACTTGGCAGGACCGATAACAGGCAGCAGGGAGCGAAGAATTCATTGAACCCATTTTATGACAGTACAGTAGTATGTAACAGATACAACAGGACTACACATCTACAGTCCTTACTGCCCACACTGCAAAATAAATAATTACAATACACTGTGCAGTATAAGCTGTTAACACATCAACTGTAGATGTCTTCCCTGGCCTACCAGGCCCTTTGTGTTCACTGAGCTCACCAGTGCCGTCTTTCTTCTTAATGATGTTCCAAACAGTTGATTTTGGTAAGTGTAAAGTCTGACCTATGACTTTTTTTTCTTCTTATTTCTCAGCCTCATAATTCCTTCTGTGACTTTCATTGGCACAACTCTGGTCCGTATGTTGACAAACACCAGTAACAGATCCCAAAGCCAATCTAAGGCCTCGAATCAAGACTAAACTGAGAACTGTCTTATACCTGCATTAAGAAAGCAACTGAACACACTTGACATCAGAAACACCCGTGAAGCCATTTGTCCCAAACATAATGGTGCCCTGAAATAGGGGACAACGTATAAAAAATGCAGTAATTTCTACATATTAAAGCCAAAATGTATTAAAGCCAAAAACACCCTTTAACAAAAGCTGATAATCTGCACTTTAACCACACGTAAATTGTTTGATTACAAAGCTAAAATTGTGGAGCACTACGCCAAATGAAGAAAAAAAACATGTCTTTGTTCCAAGCATTATATATAAATGAAAATAAAGTTAAACAAACACTGTAATACTGCAGATGTGTTTAAGACTGAGTTTCACATTTCAAATAATACTCCTTTAAATAAAATATGAATTTAGTTTCAGGATTTCCCCTCCTTTATATTCACCCAACGAACGAGATCTACCCTTCCTCTTTTAGTGATGGGTAGGCAGTGAGCAGGCCTAGATGGCTGTGTGACTGCAGGGCAAAGTCTGATCAGAACCCCCCACTCCCCACCTCCCATCCCTTGGTATTGTATCTCCACAGGTGGAGGACGGCGGCACGTGCTGATCAGGGTGCACACTACCGGCGAGGTCAGCCGTAATTGAGAACAGCTCTTGTGCACCTGCCGGTTTGAGAGGTCCCAGAAAGCGGGAGGCTTTTCCAAGACCTTTAAAAAAAAAAGAAGCTTGAAAATCCCAGAGCGGCTGGAAACGAAGAACCACAGCGAGACAACAAAAGTGCGAAGCGGTTCCCAGAAAAACACAGCCCTGCAGAACGGTTCCAGGTGCAAAGCCCGGCCCGTGGACACGTACAACCCATGCGCACCACAGTAAATATACACTGGCCTCTTTACAAGCCTCCATGAAACAAAGAACCCCTACAGATTTATTGGTATGGATAATTTAAGAATTTATATGAACATTTCTTTGACCACTGTCTATTTACTGTCCCTAAATGCTATAGAAAAAGAGTGTAACTTGCACTTAAAAATGGACAGTGTTATTGAACACATATTATTTTCCATGATATAAAGTCACAGGATACAGTCAAAACATATAGCCTAGGCTAGGACATCTTTATAGTATTGGCTTACAGCATTCAACTTAACTATTTACCTACCATAAAAATGAATTTCTGTGAATCACGTCTGTCCAAAAAGCTTGCATATTCAATACACATTTTCATAGAAATGCTACTGTTGCCTGTTCTTCCTTGTGACTATTCAGAACAATCTTCGTCAACATTGGGCCTACAGTATATTATGAAACTTCTGCAAAATGATCTAGGCTATCTAAAGCAGTGGACAATGACAGTTCATATGACCTGAATGATGACACTATAAAACTGCGGTGCTTTCCTGGGAAATCATTATTTCCAAAAGCCCTAACAGGATATACAGATCATTTCAGTTAACTGCCACATGTGTCTTATCCCAAAGAGTTTACTAAAAATTTGCATTAGCCAGCTTAAACTATACTCAATAAATGGAGATGTCCTTCATAACTATATTTGTGATTTACTTTTAATTTATAATGTGTGATATCTAACATGATCACAGGATCACCTCATGTATGCAGCACAACCTGGTAAGGTGTTGAAAAACAGCGAAATGGAGCATTTGTGCAGTCAATGAACAGAAGAATGTGGAAAATCTGCTGAAATAAAGAAAAGGCCATCCTTCACACATATCATGTCTGTGGTCAGGAAACGCAATATAACATGACACACTTAACGGAAAAGCATAGATGTAAATATGCATGATAATAACCACATAATCCCCTGAGGTAGAATTAGAAAGTGGGATTACCAGAAAAATGAAAACAGAATAGCAGCATTTCATAAAGTATTCTTCTTTACTTTAAGACCATCTAAAAGGCTCAAACTGAATTAGCAATCCATAGCTTGATTTCTTGTCTGTTGTCTTTGTGGGCTTGAGTTTTATGCATTGCCCATTTCCATATTATAATTACTTTGTGCAAATTCAAAAAACACACTTGATTTCTGAGTGGGTCAACAGATGCACAAAAACAGCACAAACTGATGCATTTCCCAGCAGTGTCTGAGTCCCTTTTATTAATGAGAGTTTTCCATACAAAGTACTACAGTACTGCCATCTTAGATGAAAAGGGAGAATGGCCTCTAATTAATATTGTTGAATCTGTGTTCAACCTGACTCCAAAATTGTATTTTTCTCTGACAGATGTGTCCCACACAAAGGGAAATACACATTTTGCAAACTTAAAACTGAAAACTATTGGGAAGGCTGTCTCAGTGACACGTTATTGCATTTAAAACAGAACACTCCAAAATTTACCACACATATAGCCCTCGATCAATTGAAATTTGGCTTTGGGGACTAAGAATATTACTCAACTAGCTACTGACTGTAGGGTTCATCATAAGGCTCACATAAATAAAGATGACAAATGCTTAAGACCATCATCCATGTTGTTTTACCCCCCTTATCTTCAGTACTGGCCTCTTTTTGGCAAATCTTCACACAGGCGTTTAAAAATGGAAGATGAATGCGATTTTCTTAGTAGACTATATTAACTCAAATAGGACCCAAAAGACCTTGTACTAGCATTAGCAGCGCACATAATATAATACAGTATGTTACTTCTTGTGTTTTCTTTTGAAATTCTAGGCGCTTTCTGAGTACATTTACCATTAAAATAATACATATTACAATATTAATGATATTTTGTGGGGAAATAAATCCAAGGACTTTGGAAGTGTGTAGTGTGACTAAAAAAATTACACTCAAAGGTGTGCGAATAAAAACACTTAAAAAGGTCAGGTAAGTCAGCGTCTTGAAAAACTAAAGAAGGTGACTGTTTCATAACTGTGTTTGAAGAGCAAGCTGGTGTGTTTGCTCACCTGTGACCTGCTCACTGTGCATAGTAATGAGTGTGAGTAACGATACCATTGCATGCTGTGACAGGAGGGATCAGCCTGTATGAAATCACGCACATTGTACATTATCTTTGAATGATTTCCCACAACTTTATTACACCTCATAATAGTGTGCATAGTTTCTATGGATGGAATCTGTCACCAGACAGTGAGTACACATGCGAGATACAAAAACACTGATAAACAGGACTGAGAAACAGGGAACGAAAATATATTGAGCTGTACCATTCATTGCCTTTCATTAGGCTATTCAACACAAACCAAACACCTCTCCTTAAATGTGTATCTTTTGAAACACACCACAGTGAACACATACCTGAACTGGTGGATTGCATGCATGCATGGAACAGGAAATATCTGATATCATAGGTAGCAAGCTAGCCAGGAAATTATGCCTTTAGCTGCCATTGACAACAGTGATAGGTAGCCAGCTAGCTCTCTCTAGATAGAAACCAACATTATATATGCAAATTAAGCATTTACATTTGGTGAGTGGTAAGGGACGCAGTTTCTGCTTACAGGTATAGTTATTGATATTACAGTTATAGTTCAGATATATGCTATGTACTTTGGTCATTTGGCAGTGACCAAAGTACATTTGGTCTTTTTATAGACCAGTAATTACTAGAAAGTAACAACACACACAATAGGTACATTTTAAGTACACATACCAACCAAATACTTAAACAGTCCAGAGATCAAGATAACGTTCGAGGTGCTTGCGTGAATTTATTTATTTTATTCTTTGGAATTTACCCACCGTAATCTCTTACTGGAAACATAGTTTTTTTATAGAAAGTTGGTAACGGTTGCCTTTCTTAATCTTCTGTATTACTTTTGGGAAGGGCTTGCATGTAGGCAAGCAGAGAGTCCATATCGCCCTGTGATCAAACAGTGCGCACCCGCGTATCTCTATTTTACCTTTCTTGTCTGAATTCACAATAATGTATCAGGGGCGTTCATATGTTCATTTTCTTTATCAGATAGCCTGTTTGCAATTGCAGTGTTGCAAGGTTATATTTTTACGGTATCCAGGGAAGCAGACTAGTTGTGTTCACTCTCTCTTGTGCGGTTAATCCAAAATGTGCATTAGCTTAGGCCTCTGCTAGGACAGAGGCCCTTCTATAGCTGCAGTGGGACTCTCATTCATCTCGATGGAAATTCTACAGCAGAGCTCAACGGGTCTAACTACAGTAGAATGTTTGATACCCGGGTTTGTGCAGTGATATACTGCTTGTCCAGGACACGGCTCAGCCTAGCCTATTGCTTTTCCAGAGATCTGACGTACATATATATTTCATTAAGACGGAGGAACTGCATGCGTCTGGTACATGTTCTTACATTCAGTGCAAGAGAGCTAACCTGTTTTCCCATCTACCCTGTCATTGCTGGTCCATTATTTCAGATGTGAGCTACAATTCAAGCGTTGAGTTTTTTTCCCTCAGACCACACAAGGGAAGCGGAGCACAAACAAACATGCGTGTGCATGGTCGCATGCGTACGCGCAGCGCACGCACCCCGTGCTAGCGACGGCGGCGACTCCCTGCGCACTTACTTCTGCTGGGCTTTGGAGTGCCTGCGGGCCTCTGCAGCTGCTTTCCTTTTCTCAAATTCCTTCTTTTTGAGGACCTCGCCGCCGCCTATGGAGCCCAGCTCCAGCAGCTGGCGGGCCATCTCCTCGTCCTGAAGGGGCAGTGAAAACGATCCGGTGAGCCTGGGCGTGGGGCGCTGGGGCCCGAGGTGGAGTGTGTTACAGAACAAACTCACCCCCCCCCCCCCGACACACACACACACATGCAACCCACCCCCTCACCCGCCTCAAACCTCCCCATCCACGAACATGCAACCCACCCCTTCACCCCCCCTCAAAACCGACTCACACCACCCCCCACCATCCCCAAACACACAGACACACGCAACCCACCCCCTCACCCCCTCAAAACCCACCCACCACCACTTCAAGCACCTCACACGCAATAAGGGCGTAAGGCCGGAAAACTAAGCTAATTAAACAGAGGGAGAATGCTATATTCATCTGCGATGAAATCGCCGTGCGTTAGACAGACATGTGTGCGTGTGCTCTGTGTGCGTAGGGGTTGGGACAAAACAACAGCCCGGTTTGGTTATGTAGCCTATATGGGGAACCGTGGACACGGCAGGGTACTCTAAATACGGCTAAGCCGGCATCACGGTGGCCTGGTCGAGGTTTCTACCGCATGTCCTCACAGCCGGGCACTCCGGATAAGCGGGGGCAAGTCTGACACGAAGCCAAACGGCTTTAATGTGGCCTCGGAAAGATGACTACGGGTTAAGTTATTTTCTTAAAAATAGCTTTAACATCAATGGTCATGATTTCCCATTCTCATTGGTGACTAAACTCAGAAGTCTATTTCATCTCTCGACAATTAAAAAATCGTTCAGCTGCTCCGTCTCACTGGCTGAGATTTCGTGGAATGAACTGCCTTGCAACAAACAGCCTAATTGTCAACCTAAAGAGTCTACTGGTATGCAACTTTATTATCTATATGGGAACTCACTAACTCAGTCCTTTGTTTTTAACTATCCAAACAGTCAGAAGTAAAATGATTGGTCAGTTACTGCCAACAAATCATATTGCCAAACATGGGCACTACAATCTGGTCATCCAGTCAATATTGAATATAAACAACATACAAGATATGATCTAGCTAGCTGACCTTATTTGACTTTTTGTGCTCATAATACACAGGCTTTTGTTAGCAGGTGTTTTAAACAGATTCGGGCTACGTCTTTGAAGTCAGCGTGCTCATAAGAAAAACATTGAGCAACATTTCCATCTAGTGGTAGCGACGGGGACTGCAGCCAGCCTTCTTCACCAACTGCCGGTTATGAATTGATTCCTAAACAGTCGATTGACTACAGCTGTCTACTGTTCAACATAAACTCTTTGAGCTGGCCGCAACTGCCATTTATTTCCTTTTATAGCTTAGGCTATATGTTGTTAATCAAAAAAATATGCAAGGTTGGGGGGTGGGGGAGGAGGAATACATAAGCATTCCAAATTCATTCCGGAAGAAAACCGTACGGCTGAGACACGTTAATTCTTGTAATCCAATATGAGCATTCTCTGCAGGCCTCTATAATGAAAGCTGACCCGTAAAATGTGCTCGTGGAACTCCCTTGAGGATACACACTGTTAACAAGACACATATTGAGTGCATTATTTTGGATAACTCCGCTGACCTACAGATTGCATTGTTTATAGACTTCATCACATTAATAAATCCCATGTAAGCAAGCAGTGATGAGGGAAACATATTATTGGCGTTCCTACCGGGGCCCATAAAAGAAAGGAGTCAGACAGCAATACCAGAAAGATAGCACAATAAACAAGATAACATAAACATAAGCATATGTCAGGTAATAGAGATATGCTAATCAAGTACTAATCAGTGGCCGCTGTTAACAACATGAATTGTGGGTGCCTTTATAGACAATGAGAGATTATCTTGTCGAATCTGGATTCAGTGAAAAGCAAGAGTTTTTAGCAGTGTCCAGTGAAAGACGTCTTCTTGTACAAAAGCGCTGAGATGCTCACTGTGCGGGTGTTCTGGCAAGATTCCAGAGAACAATTTCCCTTAGAATCTGACTTCGTCAGCGAGCAACATTAATCTGTGTTACTTCTAATATCACCCTAAGTGCTTTATTTATTACATAATGCACAAGTCTTGGATGACAAAAACATGCTGTTTTAATATTATTTATTTTGTTTGTATATGTCCCTACAAGAGACTAAAATGAATTTCCAGGTCTTAGGAGGATATAAGAAAACAAAACACAAGCGAACATTCGTATCCTTTTGGCACGGAAGTATAATGTGCATATAACTCCAACGATGAACTCAAGTCTGCAGGGCAATAAATAACCAGTGCAGAATTTTTTTATATTGTGCAGCGGAAATACACAAGAAGTTTTCACCTACAGAAATACAGTACAATGAGAGGTGTGGTCTTATAAGCGCTTGCTGCAATAGTATAGCATATTGTGATTAACTAAAGCACAAGCATTAAATCTGCAGGAAAATGTAACAATTCACAGCGCACGTGCGTAACTACCGTTAGTAAATAGCCTATAGCCTACTTTATGGAGCTATGATACATGACTTGACAGCAAATCATGATCCCTAACTGTTAAGCATCTAATTTAACGAAAACCTGCTATTAGAAGTGGTGTTTTTTTAATTAGATGACCTACTGGATAACGTTAGACTATAGCTACATCTTCAATAGAATGTAAATTCGCTAGAGTCTCATACAGAGCACAGCGAGCTAGTTAGTCCAGCTAACCTTTGCTCTGCTAAAATTAAATAACAGTGACATGACTTGAAAGATTACCTCCAGATAATGTAAATCCAAGGGGGTGAGCTTGGAACTAAGGTAATCCTCATAACTCTGAAATTTGGAGACACTGCTATCCAGAACTGCGGCTGATTTGTCTTCCTCCATGTTGTTGTGTACGAGCCCTCTAAACCGGTTTCCATAGCAACCAAACTTTGAATAGGAGAGCCCTACTTCAACTCTTAAGATGTAAAGACACGAGTGATCTAACGCACTTTAAAATGTATCCAATACAGTTTTTTCATTACAGAAAATGTTGGCCTTGGGTACTCAAATGCCAGGTTTGCATAGTCGCACAGAATATTGTCATAATTTTCCAATTTAGCATTCCATGATGGGGGTTGCCCCCTAGTGGTTGTATCAAACATTATCAGGCTTCATTGTTCTGAGTATCTCTCAGTTTAGATTTCTGGATGACAACATTATAATTGCCCTGATGGCAAAGCCACTCTACATAGCATGTGTAGTGCACTCCATGATACTTCAGATGATTGACAGGTCCACACATTTTGGAGTAAATGAATCATTTCAAACTTTAGATTAATAAATCAAGGGAAAATGGCAAATTGTAAGCTGATCGAGCACACTTTTACTAGAACTATAGTCATAACCATGGATGTGCATAACTTAAAATATAAATGATGAACAGCCATCATCTTGATTTCTACTAATGTATTATATATGATTGTGCAGTAAAAAAATATGGCACAAAACTTAACTAATGCATTTTCTTCATTTCAGACAATAAATGTGAAATCTGACAGATGGCGCTGTGTAACACGTTCTGCCTTCACATGATCATCTCAACTTTTTTTGTGTATCAGTCATACTTTTTTTCCCAATCTCCTTTATGATGTAAATGCATTGTCATCTAATATACAGTGTCTTAATTGTCAGAAATAAGTCATCCATTATCGATTGGGTCTTCTCATGGGAGTAGCAGTTTTTGAAACGGTCATTTTAAGTAATGAGGTGTCTACTTCCAAAATAATGAACTGTAACAAAAAAGAAAAAAACTGTATTTAAAAAGCAGAAAATAATTATTCTCACTTGTTTTGACTTGAATGTGCTTTCTCAATTTTTACAGTTTCAAGCAGAGGAATGTAACGATGTATTACGCTATGACACTTGCTACAGGCTGTGTGCTATATGGTATTGACCACCAGCACCTGGTCCATTCCATAAACTATTACACAAAGCCAGATACAGTAAGAGGGAAATAAAGTAATATGACCGCATAGGGACGGGTGAGCTTTGGTGGGCAACACTGACCTAAACGGTACCCTAGCTTACCCATTTATCTTGGTTGAACCATCACACCCAAAGGTGACTGCCCTCCGATGTAGTTCTGGCCAACATAGTTCTATGCATGTTCAACTATATGAATATTTCTTGCTGTGCTGCTGCATTTATATGACACACAATATTTTCACTTTACGCATCACCAAAATATATTCTGTAATCTACTTGAATTGAGTCACCTCCAAAATATAAAGCATCTGAATATATCAGACTGACTATTCAAAAGGAATAACGATTGTGTGTTGAGTGTGATAGAAATTGACCGTACAATGTATAGACATATGGAGCATGGTAAATGTTACAAAAATGGTATCGAGGGTTGTTTTATTGCACAAAGGGATATTAATGGACTTGTGTGTAGTTTATGAGTTTTAAGAAATTTCCCCTGGGTGTAGAATATTTTATTTTGGGATACTGAATTCATAAGCTGGACAAAAATGTAATTCTATTAATCACATGGCTCATATAAAGTCTTTTGATGTTGAAGTGTCCTATCAGTGAACAAATTAAACTGAGATTAAACACATTTCATGTGTACTTTGGCTCAACAGCTCAAACAATAGCAAAGATTATAAAAACACCATTTTAGAATTAAATATGTTTTCTTTCCCAAATATCAATATATTTCACTGCACAAATCAGCTTGTTTTTAAAAGGACACAAGCAGTCAGCCAAAACGCATAGCTGTAGGTCAGCGACCAAGCCACTGAAATGACCCTTTTCATTTCTGAAAGCCAGCCAAAAAGAAACTATCCAGTCTGGTAAATTTGTTGTCTTTAAAAGACTACGACAAAAGCAATTGGGAAAATTTTGCATATAGTTGCATTACATTACATTACAGGCATTTAGCAGATGCTCTTATCCAGGGTGCCTTACACAACTTTTACATAGCATTTACATTGCATCCATTTATACAGCTGGATATATACGGAAGCAATGCAGGTTAAGTAACTTGCTCAAGGGTACAATGGCAGTGCATAGTCTGCTCAGAGTAACATAAACAATGTGGGGTTTCACATCGCTGCATGACTGTGATGGCAACCTCAAAAAAGTGTCCCCCTTGAACTCAAAGCCATTCGTCAAGGAAGCATGTCCCATAAAATGATGACAGTAGCTCTTTTTACAATAATTACACAATTCAGCAGTAGCCACTGTCCTTAACCCCTTTGTGGTGTAAGATCACAAATATGTAATTAGAATGTCTTTAACTGAGCATATTAATTCTAATGTAAAAAATGTTTATAATACATTACAATAGCACAATAAAGTCATTTTGAAAATGGAAAATATCATGCAACCAAAGTAATGTGTTAATCTCATTTCCTTTTTGTTTTAGGACAAAAATTGTAATCTTTAATCTTGTACAATACTTATCAAGTCTTAGATTGAACTGCATTTTTTATTCATCTTGCGTATGGAAAAACTGTAAGCTGTGTTCTGTTTTTGCAACATAATACATTATCCACTAGGCACGTGGGAACTAAGCCATTCTCACATTCAGATCCACAGAAGAGGAAGACAGCTGACTCAGTCACGCAAACTTTGCCGCTTCTGGAGCTTATCGTGTATTGTCCTATCAAGACATTAAAACACGCTTTATTATTCACCACAGACATACATTATTAATCAAATTTCCTTGTCCTTGTGCAGAATTCAGGACCGAGCTTCCTTTTTCTCGCTAAGAGACTACTTCTGAATTAACCATCTGTGTGATTTCATAAAGATAGTACACAGAATACCAAGGAAGAGAAGTGCAGAGAAGTGAACTGTTTTTTTGCAATGCTATTGCCCTAGTAATAGTAAACTGTCATATTTGACTTTACAAAATCTGATCAGTTCACTGGCATTTAAAAAAAAATGTAAATATTAAACAAATGCAAACTGAGGTATTAGAAAAAAGGCTTACATACCCAGAGATTATATTAAATACACCATATTGCTGAAAGTATGTGGCATCCAAAATCTCATCCGAAATTATGGACAATAATATGTAGTTGGTCCACCCTTTGCTGCTATAGCAACCTTCACTCTTCTGGGAAGGTCAGGCACTCATTGTGCCAGAAGAAGCACAATCACCTCAACAGGACACCCTACAACATGTGGTAGTTGCCAGGAGAATTAATTACAAATGCAATCACCTGTACTTTCAAAATATACAGTACAGACATTTGGTCTTTTAGGGTGACTATGCTATATGGGCTGTCACATTATTTAGCCACATGACCCCCTTACTCTATTACACATCACGCCCTCTAACATTGTGATAAATGGTTAACTTGTTCTTCTCTGTTCTGGGAGCTCTGTCTTACATTATTTCCCCATAACTTCTTTAAAACCAGTGCAGGCTCATTACAATGTGATAAAGAACCAATCACATGCTGCCATTGGGCCAGCTGGATTAGATTGGGCTATGGGGGCAAGGCCAATTGTTTGTTCAATTAATCACTTCTCAGTATGCTTTGCTGAATCTTTATTAACAGTAATTGTCTGTGTCTGGTAAAATATAGAACACCACTTGGAATTTCAATTCCCTGTGTTTCCTCAGCTCTAAAGACACAATTAAACATTCCGATTAATTCCTTAATTAGGAGGAATGCGACATAAAAATGCTCATGCTTAGTCTCCATATTGTCTTTGTAAATGGTGGCATGTTAAACATAATTGGAAATGTTTTCTGAATGGAAGATTATTTTTTAAATATCCATACCACTTATAAAAGATGACAATGAGGTTCACTGATTGGGTTGGTGTAAAAAGAGAGGAGGCATTACATACAGTATGCCTTTTGAGCCTAATGGATTAAACTCATTTCAAACAGAAATAACTTCATAAGAATGAGCATCAAGGAATATAAGAGTGTTCATTAACTGCAGATACTACACACAAGCAATTTGGTTAGTGAAAAATACAGGTGAGTTGCAAATAAATCATTCCTATTAAGTGACCTTCTGTTAAATACAGGCCATTCATTCACATACATTACAAAAAAATAATAAATAAATAAAAATGAATAAAGTAGATATAATACATTAAAACAAAAATTAAAACACTAAAGCAGTCACAATCAGAATCAATAAGATTCAATATTAGGTTTTGAAAGTGTTGTAAAGGCAGTAAGGAATCCAATTGAAGTTTTTTGCAAATTGTTCTAAATTTAAGGGGTATAAAAGGAAAACAATCTTCTGCAGTGCTTTTTTGCTTTTAAAAATGGGACTCCCCTTATTAGACTTCTCACAAGCTTCACACGTAATACCCCAAGCAGTGTAAAAAAATACTGAAACTAGCCAAAGGCGGGTTGCATTAAAATGTACACATCTGCAATTTGCCTTTGTCCTGGGTTTTAAGTCTTTAAACGCTTTCATCTGTTTTTTGCCTTTACAAATAAAAAGCCAAGACAAGCTAAATGGTCTGTTCTAATCATGTGTTTGTATGTATTTATTACACCTGACCAAACTGAGATTGCAGCACTGGGACCGTCCCAGCAGCAACAATCAGAATCCCTGTTGGGACCTCCCTTGATCCGGGTCAAAGGGCCTTCCTCTGCACTATGGACAGGGCGCTTCCTTCCTCCGTATGAAAATCTAGGGGATGTGGGTGTGATGAGAGGCTTTGGGAGGGATGCAGATCCATTCTCTCTGGACAGTTGATTGTTATTCCGGTTCCTGGTCGCTGGTGACTAGTGGAGGAGCGTTCCAAGTGCCGAGTCCTGCTTTACGGATACGAACGGTCTCTCGTGACCTCACTCTTGGAGCAGGTTCCTCTGCACCACCTGTTTTACGTTAATCAATTAGTGTTATTTGGGGTGGTGTTCCCCAATTTTCCCCCTAGGCTGGGTTCCTGGTGGGGATTTTGGAAAGCAAGGAAATCAAGTCAGTGGCCATCGTGGTTATGCTATTGATCTGCCCTATGCAGTTCTCTCCAATGTTACCATTGGATTTCTAATGTGAAAGCTTTTACCTGTTTGGTTTTTGTTAATATTATTGATATCATTGTTGTTACTGTTGTTGTTGTTGTTGTTGTGAACATAACACACAAATTCTGATTTTAGAATGCAGCTGGAATTAATGCACACACGCGTCTGATTGTATAACAGCATACTCGTACTGACAACTCCATTTACGGTGGCAAATTATTTCCAAATTAAATGTTTATGAAAACCACAACCGTTTTTATTAAGGTCTTTGTCTTCACCGTTAAGCGCTATCATACATATTTATGCAAATAATCATTTGTTCTAAAATTCAGTCACATTCAAATGCTTTGCAGTTTTACAAAACAGAATAAAATAAACAATAAAAAATATCTTTGGGAGGTTTATACCATGAGCTGATGACATGTCCTCTACACAGTATTGAGAAAGCAAAGTCATGAATTGTCTGCCTTGGTGTGAAGAAAAAAAATAAACAGTACCTAGCGCCTTATTTACTGCAATAGCTGGATTTACACATTTCTCATTTCCTTTTCATTAATGTCTCTTACAATAATAACAATACTGAATTCTGATAATTCACTCCATCTTAAAAAGCTGCCCTTTATAAGACATAAGACCTTGTTTGGAGCAACAGCATGTTTTCAGGTCTTTTATTTTCCACCTGTAAATGCTACACAAATCTTGCCCTCCCACCCAGGTTCCAGGGGGCGGGGCTTGCACCTCCTAAATAACAGCAGCATTTGTTATAGCAAGACACAGCCCAGCTGTTGGGCCATCTGATACACCTATGGCTTCAGTTACCCCTCCAAAAAAAGAAAGAAAATGGTGTAGAATACGGAGGCATCTTTATCCCCGTGGAGCATCCCCAGGGGGCATACCTCATACCTCAGGGTTGTGGCGGGGATTTTTGCGACAGCCGGCTGCTGAAATGATAGTTTTGACAGGCAGGTTGTTCCCTGAACCCCAGCTGTTCCGGGACAGCAAACCTGTGCCTGGAGGTTTTTTTTTTTTTCAAATTCTGCCGCATTCCAGTCCCACCAATGGTCTTTATACAGAGGGCTGTGGGTGGGCACGGATGGAGGGATGGGATTTCTGAGAAACAAATGCTCGGGTATCTTTCCAACTCCATGTGTTTCAAGATATTTGCCTGGATTCAATCAATGTGCTTAATTTTGAAAAAACAAATCAATGCAAGTGTTTTTTTTTCCCCCCAGTTCAAATGCACAATACCTTTGATGATCGCTGGACTTTTCCCCCATAAAAAAGTGATGAATGAGTCCCGAATATTGTGGCAAACTAATAACAGGGAAACTGCTTACTGGACTGTTTAAAATACAGCATAAAAAACAATGTGGATTGTCTGTCAGCAACTCAAACAGACACATGATATGGAAAATAAGGCCAGCTGATGAGATTAAAGGGTGGTTTCCTCTCATATTTGTTAAAACAGCATTGCAAGGACAATAGGCATTTTGCTTGGATAAATTTGGCTTTAGGTTAAAAGCAAAAGAAAAGTGCATCAGTTTATGTTTTGGAGGTAAGGTGGAACATTGTCAGAAGCTAAGTTACTCAAACTCACTCAAAAAATTCATTTAAACTCTGGATAAGTCAATAAATATCTAAAAAATTAACATAGCGGTTACGTGTTTGTCAACACTGACAAGCACAGAAAAAAGCCAGTGGCCTGTTACAGAGATTTTTTTTTTCAAATGCTTGGTGCAGTCACCTGAAAAATGTCCCTCAGTTTTGTTTTATACTAACAGCACTTTCAATGTGATATGTTTGCAGCCCTTTTCTTAGCATGTTTAATTGCTGATTGGAATGCTTAAATACTGGAAGAACATGTTGTACTTTGTGCTAAAAGAGAAGACCCTTCAAAAGGGTAACAACAGATCCTGCAAGTCCACTCTCTCCTTGCTCTGGCCTCCAGTGGTCCTCCTATCCAAACCTAAACTTGGGCCAGTATTTGACGGTTTGGGTGCTCTTCTGCCTGACGTTGATGTTGACTTTTGGCGGTGGCGGTGGGGTGTCCTTTTTCTTCTCCTTGCTCTTCTCCGTGATAGTGAAGCCCCTCTCGGCCCTGTCCTGCGAGCCGAACCGGGGCAGGAAGTGAGTGGAGACGTGCTGAGACTTGACGCGCGGGCTGGAGCCCATCTTGGCCTTGCCCCGCTTGTTGAGGGCCACGAACCACTCGCGCCCCGTCCGGTGGTTCCTGTGGGTCACCGAGGCGTATGTGTTGTAGCTGTTCTCCTGAAACCTCTCCCTGAACTTGCAGTCGTCTGTGAACTTCTCCTAAAAAGCAAACAGAGGAGTAACAGCGCGGAGCCCTAATTTTGGGGCGGTGACTCACATATGGGCTGGGGGCACTCTCGAGCAACGGGCACAGAAACAATAACACAAGCATGGCAGGATCTGAGCACCCGTACAGTAGTTGGCTCTGACAAGTTTGACATGCAGCAAATTGGAATCCAAAGCTTGGGTATGACGCCAACAGTTGCACTCAGTTTAAAACCTCTGACTTCATTTGATACCATAATAAGTGACATAAGGTGAACAGCACTGGGTCTTTGCAATAACACCGGCCCAGCGTTCAGCTGGCTTCCAGCTGGGAATCTGTTTGCTTACTACCACGTTGCCTCGGCTATTTTTCTCCCACAGGTCTCTAATTAGATAAGTGCCTTTATGCCCGAGGAATAACAATCATCAGTATCCCTTTTCAGGAAGTTTCTCATCAAACACGCATCGCGAGATGACGCATTCTGCCGCGGTGACATCAATTTGCCGGCAAATGAAAACAAATATTTCAGACAATGTCGAGGGGGGGGGAAGTTAAAACACAATCACGTGAGACGTTTCAGCATTTGGGACTTCACTCATCTGGTGGTTGCATGGTAGGGACCAATAAAACCGTGCAGGAACGAGATAGCTCCCTAGCGAGCGGTTAAAGCATTTCTCGGTCGGAGAGTGCGGGTTTGTGTAATCCATGATTAAGACTGAGTCACCGAGAGTATTTCAACATGTGAGACAATCGGTGAGACTTGTATCCATCGCGCTGAGTTAATTATGAAACTCACTAAGTACCACAAATTCAAGATGACAGGAAATAACACCGCCCGGAGGAGCCATACACAAAGCTTTATCTTGCAATCCAATACCCTGAGCCTGTGCTCATCTGTTTGGGCGAGGACCTTCTTCCCGAGATTAGTGGGTCGTCCATGCACCATCAATCACAATGTGAACATTCTACATAACGAACTTCACCAGCCCTCCTTTTGCTGTTAATACCAATGCAGACGCCCTTTAAAGATCACCTTTCGGCTCCATAATGCGTTGTCTGATTTTATCCTATCCATGGGGCTCTTCTCGCTGTACATTTGACACTTGGTGATCTGAATTTTTTGGAGGAACCAACTAACTTGTGGGTCAGAAATCCCTGTAATTCACTGTCTTATACTCCCAAATGTTTAGAAAGAAATGTGGTCCCCTGCAACTAGGAAATGAACTTTCATGCCTATAACGTCCCATATATACTATATGATTGACTGCATAGTAAGTGTCCAAGAGCGTGCAATGGTAAATGATAATCCAATACTGCAGTAGCTAACATGTTATCTTCAGTCCACCTGAAACCAGTGTTATTATAAAAAGATTAAAAGCATAAACTACCCATTTGCCTGTAAGGTGAAACATGAAAAAGGTATTTCCACTGGTTATCCCCACAGAGATATTTTTCAAAAAGCTTGTTCACAAAAGAGGTTGGTTTTGAATGGATATTAGATCAAAATTAGACAAATTAAATTGGCTTTTGCCCACCAACTGCAGCATTATAATAAGCAAAATCACTAAATCAATGGTACTGATAACTTGTCCTAATATATAAAATATGAATTAATAGATAATAGGGAACAAATGTTTCAGGCATGATCTAATCAAATGAAACATTTTATAGATTGCATATTAAATCCAAAATAAATATTCCATTCCACACGTCCCACACACTTTTTATCATCATGATCTGAAGGTATGTGATTACCATGTACGGTGCACGTTTCCTTTGTAATACACAGAGAGAAAAATAGAATGAGTTAAAACCGTAATATAAAGCCTTAACAATGTACCCCTACAATCCATAATTACTACATGCTTACACTGTACAGAATTGTATTAGCAGCTGGCAGAAGCAGGCCACTTTGTGGTTTGATTGGGTTACCGTATCTGCAGGCTTAATGAAAAGCAATGCGCAGATAATAGTCATGAGCCGACTGAGCGAACTGTTGAGGGGTTACAAAATAATTGCCAGACTTACTTTTATCTGTGGCCGAGCTCAAAGTCATCAAAATGACTTTCCTATCAAAGAGCAGCCAAGACTGACAGGAGCAGGGCGTCCCTTTGTACTGCCTGAAACTCATTAGCCCGTTAAATAACTTTATCCAACCAGGGCACAGGAAAGAAAGGCAGATGCTTTTTTTTGGCAATAATTTCCCAATTTATGCCACAAGGGCAGTGTGACTGGGATTGACTTTTGTCTACGCTTGAGTTCTTGATTTACTGTACAACCTAGGAACAAGAAGGCTCTAGTTTCTTAAATTGTTGTGAAATAATTTAAGCGCGTGCACACACACACACACACACACACACATGTCCACAAGGTATGCAGAGCAGACCCTAACACTGAGACTAGTGTATGAAGCACACAAATTATTACTTTAATGCTTTCATTTGTTTTATTTTCCAAGAGCAATTAGATTAATAATCAAATTTTCACCTGGTTCAAAGTAATAAAAAAAAACTGTTCTATATTTTGAACACCCTGTCTATTTAAAAGAAATCACTGTAGATAAATGTTATGCAGTACACTAAATTGCCTGTATCGAATATCAGTACCGTATAATTGCAGTATAGTAAACTGTTGTTCTGTTAGAAATAACAACAACAAAGAAGTTCCATATTCGAGATCCATATTCAAAGGACCTCTCCTAAACTACTAAAAATAATTTTGGTGGGAAACCATAAAATGCATTCGGGGTTGCTGGTTTGCTCAATATCTTTGCCTTATATAACCCCAAATTGTATTTTGTAATAATACAACAGTTCTGCTTTCTCAAACAGCGGAGCAGAGCAGAAAATTATGCCATTACAATATTTTCTAAACATGCCAGTCACCATGTAAGCTGTGATAGCTCCAGAGGCCTATATATACAAACTTAAGTGTTTGTCTAATTCAAATTACATTTGAATTGCCCTCTGGGTATTATTTTTACATTATAATCTTAACATTCCATGGATTAGTCGAGGAAATTTTCAGGTCTGCCCATACATCATAATGATCAAAACTATGACACACGTTTACATGTACTCTGTACATATTATAAATAATGAAATAGTGTGATAATACTGTAGCTAATCATTTATTTAGCATCCAAAACATGGTTCACTGTTATTCTTACTGTTAATTGTATGCGTTTTCAGCTTGACACACAGTGATTCTGGGTGTGGTTTAACAGAGCAAAGGAGGCTATGTCCTGTCAATGTTTACACAAGACATTTTATTGTCAGAATCATAATACTTGCACAGCTGTTTCACCTGCTTCAGTCCTGACAGGAGATAGGTCTGTCTTTCAAACAGTTGTTACCCATAATCCTCCAGATGACAGTGGTTTCTTATTATGCAGGTTATGCAATCAGTTTATGAGAATTGTACTTAAAAGATAACATTTCTGCACTATAAAGTATATTCCATAACATATTGTATTCAAAGGGAGCACAAGACCAGGTTTCCTCTGTGCTTCCCTTGCATTAAGACGATTCTTATTTGCTTAATCAAAACCAACTAACCTAAATAAATTGATTCAGCCAAGGCCTTATTTGGGAAGGCCAATGAGAATTGATTTTGTTACATTGTACGGTTGCCGATTCCCCTTCTTCTTCCGTGGATTGTTTGTTGGATAAATTCAGGCGACCCTTTGACCTTTTTACAGATTGTGCTTGTAATGGCTTGCTGGGTAGCTCACACACCATAATGCTCATCTGTCTCCTTGTCCATTATTCTAGCAATAAATTGTCGCTATGAAAACATCTAAATATTAAGTATGACAGACGGCGCAACAACACGAGACAAGTGTGTCATTCGATAGTTCTGGTAAGGCCAGAGCCCGTCTGTGAAGTGCGAGGCCCTGGGTTTAAGTCCGACGCTGACAGCACCATTAAATAAGCCTGTGCAACTGTAGCCGTGTTGAGGAAAATCAAACCTAATTCAATGCTGACAGATCCCGTGCAGCTGCCCTAATTATTGCTTATGTCTGCACAGTCTCAACAGCTCATCCTCTGATTTAGACTTTGTTTTCTCTCTCGCTCTCTCTCTCTCTCTCTCTCTCTCTTGCTCTCTCTCTCTCAACACTTTTCTCATCTTTACACTTCTTACTCTACCATTTCTCCAAACATGGCCATAGTTTGTTCCCTCTGAATTTGTTTTCTTATACAAACATTGTGCTAAGTTCAGGGGTATGAAGAACACAGTAAAGTTTGAAATGAAACTGGTAGGGAATCTCTTTTAAGGAGACATGTGTAAAGAGTTCCTACATTAATGAAATATTCAAGCATAAAATGCTAAGATACAAACTTAACCGCTCAAATCATTCCATTCAGCCTTTCTGTGAAATGTGGAGTCAGATGGTGCACAATGGTGATGCTGAAGGTGATATCGACTGTCAAAGCTCTGAGTCTGCAGCGGCCTGTGCTTTGTTTACTTAACATATTGATTTTTTTTCTCCTCTGCATATTATCAGCTAACCCAGGCTCTTTATAATCTGTGTTTCCCATTAACACATGCTAATAGACTGCTGCTTCTATCAAACAGAGACTTCCTATGACCTGGCCTTCCTGTGTGGATTGGTGGTGTGTGTGGTGTAGAAACGAAGGCTTTCAAAGTGGCAAAATATTTATCAATGTTCAGGATGCACCATGTCTGATAATTAAAATGCACAGAGCACAAATTATGGATAGAGATTCTCTGTGTTTTAATTATTTCTGACAACAGAGTATTATAAAAAAATTTGCTTATTGTTGTAATTGCTATTTTTTCTTGAGACAGCAGTGGTTTATAGTGTTTATACTCACAATGGCATGTAACCTCCCTCTTTTGTTCATGGCAAGAAATCTGTTGCTAAAAACTCCTCGAATTCCCACAATCCCCTGGGAAACTGCAAAGAGCTCCAGAACACCTGAAAAAACACAATGTTTAATGCTGTAGTGATTCATGTCATCTCAGTAATGTCACCTGCCATTGGGTGAACATAGGAGACAAGAGTATTTCTTAATTCCCTGTAAAATGATTTTCCAGTTACCTGAATTTGCAGCTTATCCATAAAGTAAATTATATATGATATTTTAAACAACAAATGCAAAAAAGAAAAAAATAGTAAAATGATTATTAATTATTTCAAAGAGGTTAAAATTATTTCAAACGTCTGGCAAAAACCAAAATATGTGAAGCATTTGTATTGTGTACCTCTAGTTAAATTAATTTATAAAGCATTTTTTAGACAGACATCTTAAAACTTTAAAAACGTCAAGGCCCTAAGGGGGAACCTCAATGCATCCTTCAGTTTGATTGTAAACAAACACACCAACAAATATAAAGCAGAAAATGTAATTAATAATAAAATTTAAATGTAAAACTAAAAAACACCAATCTGTCATCTTAAAGGGCACCTGTGGAAGTTCTGTGAAAGCTAACAATTGTAGTTTAAATCACTATTATTTAGAGCATACAGTACCTCTACATACATCTACAGTAATTTATATTTTTTATACAAATTTTTACAGATATATTTAAGGAATATTGAATTTTTAAAGAAACTATGTATTACATACTTGCAGAGAACTACCCAACCTGATGGTATTTTTATCCGTAAACATTCTAAACCAAGGATGACAGTCAAGCATGGTCATTTACTAAAAGCTGTCTGTCCACTTTTGCCTTTTTCATTCAGTTGTCTGGGACTGTGTGAGGGTGGAAAACTTAAGTGTTTGTGGTCTGGAAGTGATGTGACTGCTCTCCCAATGTACCACCACTGTTCGGATTTTAACAAAAGCTAAACAAACCCTGCAGAATGTGTGGTCAATGAGTCTAACAAACAAAGTGGTGCTTTGTTACACAGCTAAAGCCTGATCTCTTATACCTTTAGGCCCAATAGGCGAAAATATCCTCTGTTATCAATATGCTTCTTACAGGTATTGGCAGTTTGGTTCTGGTAGACTGAGTCATAGGTCAAGCATTAATTGTTCAAAAGTTGTTCAAAACTTCTGCACACAATACATGTTGAAGAAAATAGTGTGGTGAACTCAGACCCCTGTCATAGAGCTATCTTCATAGAGTATCATGAAATATATACAAACTGATTACAGCCAACCACAGATTTACCAACATCAAAAAATCAGAAAAAATGAACAACATATTAGTTGTAGTGTTTCCTCGCCAACCATGGTGGTCATCAATATTTTATTTCATACCGAGAACACAACAGTTTTGTCTGTATAATTATAAGAGGGAAACTGTGATAAAAACAAGTTTTTAAACAAACCCATGAAGCACTGTCACAACTATAATTTGCTTTACTGTGCTCTAATAAATATAAAAAGAATAGTGTGTGACTTGAACTAATCGTACATCACATCAACCAATTACCATTAGGCTGACAGCACAAAATATAAATACTGGAATGTCCCTAATTGAACTGCCAATGGCAACCATTTTCAATTACACTGGTCTCAAGACAACCCATGCTGATTCCCAAACCAAAATATTGAGATCCTAGCAGTTGCACCTGTTACCTGCATACCTGTTAGAACCAAACTGAACAAACGAGAAATTTGACCCAGACGTAGCATGGATTCACACATTATTGCGAATTAAAATAACAATTCACATTTCGGGCATACATGCGAGAAACTTTATTTTTTCAATCGAATACCACCGCAGACTGCGCTGGATCATATCGGTCTTAAATTTAATCATGTAAAACGGGAAGGGTCTGTCTCGCCTTATATTAATCTTCGTTAAGTAATGACTTTTGTTTAATAATATAACTTTCATCTGTGCTTGACTACAGAGAAAATGGGGAGGGGGACATGCGTATTATGACCCGTGACACAGAATAGCCTGGCCATCATTAGCGGATGAAGGGTAATGGAGTGTTTATATGTGCACATGACACAGGCCGCAATTATTGTTATTTTAAAACATAAAACAACATCACAGTGAAACGCAACTACTGTGCGCAAATTATCCTCAGACTATTTATTACACCACTTCCTGCAAAGTATACTGTAGATCATCAATGAATAACTTACTCAACTGATCGGGTGCGTGACTGCCGTTCACTCTGCCATCCGGGTGAATCTGAAGATGAAAACCAATGCCAACCCTACAGTAAAGTCTGCCGGTCCTGCGTCCTGAATTGCTTGCTTCTTCAAGAAGTTGATCTTCAAACGGGACGCGTTCAGATTTGGTCAGGTCGACTAAGTTAATCAAATGAACGAAGAAGAAAAGACAGAGAGTTACGCTCATTATTCCAAAACGGGACACTCTGACCGCGCTAGGGTAGTTCTAGCATTTTGTTGTTGATCCTGTGCTCCACGCACGAGCAACTCTGCGCACACACATACAGTTACGGCACTGGCAGGCATAACCCTGGCTGCAGTCGCTGGAGTAGTTCTGCTGGCACGGAGATATTTATAACACAAATGATCTCACTGCTTGATGCATGCCTGTGTTCTGAAGGACGCTTTCATTCAGATTTTCCTCTGAAAAGAGCAGACCGGCTTAATATCGATCCGTATAGATAAGACGAAAGGTGTAAATGGTCACATCACCAGTTCAGACTCCAAGAAACCACGACAGAACGCAGCACGTGCGGTATTTTACGCACGAGAAAGCATATTTCAATTGACTCGCAAATAATTTATAACTGAGAGAACCAAGGTCCCAGAGCAATGAATCCTGCTGTGTGTAAAAGTTAGAGATAGTTATTAGATTTAAAAAAGAAAAAGAAAAAAGAAACTCTATCCAAAATTATCTACAAAAAGAGACTCCAGAGGAGTTACAATCGAATTAGTAGCTAGCCTACGTGGGAACTCAGGTGAAACATTTCAGATTCTGCAAACGCGCATGGCTGTGCAGTTCATGCATTGAATGCACGGATTTTTTTAGCTGTCTCATATATCATAGGTAGC
This sequence comes from Anguilla rostrata, assembly GCF_018555375.3. Classification (NCBI taxonomy): domain Eukaryota; kingdom Metazoa; phylum Chordata; class Actinopteri; order Anguilliformes; family Anguillidae; genus Anguilla; species Anguilla rostrata. The sequence goes on along the minus strand of NC_057942.1, from coordinate 34,122,043 downwards.
TCACCTTCAAAGTAAAGAAGCACTTTGCAGCAGGATTTTTTTTCCAAATTAGAAATGCAACAGAAACGTTGATTACATTAACGATATATTTCCAAAAAAAGATGGGTAATTCATTACGTTAACATATTTGTGTCCTTATATAAGGTGTCTATAATCTATTTAGCTGTACATGTAGACTACTGCACTAATGTAAATAACATGTAGACTACTTATGCATAATACTTTGCTTATTTTAGTGAAAGCTGTTTAAACAACAAGAACTGTGTAACACTGATGAGCCATGTTTGTTTTAGTTTTAAGCACCTGGAAGTCGTTACTGACATGTCCCTAAATTAATTTGCTCCTTTGTACAGGCCCATGTCATTTACAGATAGTCTATACTACAAACAGATTTCAGTTAGGAAAAGTCTAAAACTTTCAGAGCAGAATACTTCATATTTGAAATTAATTTCTAGTATTTGGCCAATCAACACTTGCCATGAACTTGAATACTTTCGATATGGTGCTGTTGTCATACCCCTCTCCACATTATGGCATGTTTTCATTTAATAAAAAACTTTAAGCACAACATTTGTGGCATTTTATCTATTAGAAAAGTAGGCCTACATGTTTTCTCATTCAGGTGGTAGTCTGATGGAGATATGCCTTTAATGATACATCTGTTAAAAACAAATGCACACAGTTTTCCATTATCTCTGATAGTACAATATCAGCACTATATTTAAGTACAGTATTGCTCATACATTTATGATGCCCAATATTCAGAGATCTGATTACTGTGCTAGGGCTTAGGATTAATTGTTTGACATACGGTGCAAATTAGATGCAGTAGATATGAAGCACTGAGCCACTGTTTATTTCCACAGTTGTGAAGGTTATTCATCGCAATTGAGCATTTCAATAACAACAGTGAGGTAATCCGCTCAATAGTATAAACAAAGACGAACATGATTGATTCTGCCTTTCAGACAGATTCATTCCAGCTTTTGTGAGATGTAGACAAGGACCAAACAAAGGTCATACACATTGTTTTAGTTTGAAAAATAACTGGAAACAGCAGTCACTGTCCCATAAAGACCTTACAGTCAGTTGACTGGCACACTTTTGGGGTTACATGTCTGTGATGCGCTGTACAACTCCATCCCGTCAGAGGACACATAAGGTCCCTCGCTAATTCAGAGGTTTAGTGATGTGTATATTCTTACAGCCAGGCATTTGTTCTGACTTAGTCCTGATTATGTCCTTACATAATCCTCCCACCAAGAAAACGTAAGGCCTAATCATTAAACAGAATAGCTGAAAGATTGTCTCAGGCCAGAGCAATTCTGACGTTCAGCCTATATTGGCTTAAAAACTGACTCATTTTAATATTATTTCACACAATTGGTTGAAAAATATTTATAAATATATACATTTATAAAAATATAAATGATTTAATTGATTATAATTGCCATTGAACAACTATCACTGTGGATCAATAACTGCCGTACATGTGTCGATAAGTCAAAGGTGATAGAAGAGTGCTTTTTGATGGTACACTTGTGCCCTTCAAATACCGCCATCATCCACATCTCTGATGTGTGTTGCCACAGATTTACAATAGTTTATTTAAGAGTAGTGCAAGCCAGGGAAAAAATGCTATTTTAAGTGCTGCGAGAGATAGGGTTAATCTGAACATGAAAAGTCACTTACTATGCACAGAATAAACATAACTGAGAACACTGAATGAATTTTACAATTAGACAATTTAATTCTCAGGCAGGCCGCCTGAATCCAAAGGCCCCAAATCATACCCTACACAAGAGCGTGAACACAAATGGCAACGCAGGGCCAATGCACTTCAAACCCACAACCCGATTACACATACTCAACGTGCGTTCTTATGTTCCTGTGGAGGTAATAAACCCAAGTCATAAAGGGGTGGATCCCGGACAATAGTGAAAGACTGAGTGGGAGGAAGCACAAATCGAAAAAGACGGCTTCATCCTGTTGTGGCCTGCTATAGTGCCCCTCACTGTGAAGCACGGCACTGCAGCTCACACTTTGTGTTGCGTTAAGAATTTCAGGTGAAACATTTTAGGCTGGAAACATACTTCTTGCCCTACGTGCACGTAAAGTGGTTGCATCCCGGGCGACATTGTTCACATACTCATCGGCTTACTTTTTCTCTGCCTGGAAGTTTAAAAGGTTCACCCACTAGGGGGCAGATCACGGCTTCTCTTCAAATGATTCCGCCATCCTTCCTGGCTTCCTAGCATCAGTCGCATCACTAGGCATAAAATGTATACTGCCCCCACGGTTTACGCCGGTATTGCACCTTACGGACGCGTAGCATTCATTTTTGAGGGTATGCACAAAGGACACTCTGAATGACGGTAGGATACGCATGGCAGCCATTTTCCGTAGGCGTTTGCATGATCTAAATCAAGTATGTTTCCAGCCTTAGGTCCAAAACGTACCCTACGTATGTATGTGAACACAGACTACTACGCAAAGTCGTTTTCATGTGTCGTTGCATTCTAAAATGTGTCACCCAAAAGTCTTAATGGGAGCGGGGAAAGTGTCACAACGGGGGGCGTTATTGCAAAGGCTGATCAGAATTAGACGCAGCAGTCGATATGCTCTGCAGAGCAGGCCCGTAAAACAAAAACTCAGATGATCCCTACAAATATGTGCTCTCAGTTTCTCGCATTCCGCCGCGTCACAGCGCGGCGCGGCAGGTTTTTATTTTTTCATTCCGGTCGGCTGTGACTCTCAGTCACAGTTCTCACCCGAAAAATATTTCTGCATTCAACTTCAGGGTCAAATCTGAGAACTGTGAGCGGACACCGGGGTAGGAAATACTTGACAAGTAACGTTTGAAAGCACAGCTCTCATCAGCAAGGCATTTAATCACCGGCCAGATCTAAACATTTTCTAAAGAGGGGCCGCTCGCCGTTAATTTAAACAATGTTTTGCGCAGTCCTCTCAGTCCATTTCATGATGAACAAAGAAACACCTGTTGCCTGTTTATAGACAGAGCCACCTGTCAATTGAAACCATTGACTTCTGACAGGTCACTGCCAATGGGTGCCCTTGACTGACTCCCCCTTCTGTCAGTGTGGAATGAACAGACACCTGCCTCCCGATGCTGAGGACCGAATGACAGTTCTCTGACTCCTTTCGCAAGATGTCAATAGGTGTCTTACCCAATGGTGAGCGATCTATTGCCAAAACATCTGTTAACAGGGGAACTACCGTGTTACATTAATATTTCAGTTACTGCGCGTTGAAAAGTGCATCGGGTGTAAGTGAAGTGGCTCTCCGGAATAGTAGAAGGTGGAAGTCCATTATGTCACGAATCAGCGGAATAGTGTAGACGTTGTAATCGCTGGCTGTTTAAATAAGGCTACAGAATCTCAAACATAATTAAGATCCTCTGTATTTTGCATTGTATGCTAAAGAAGCACATTTAAAGAGTAAATGTGAACACAGCATAATGCTCGTCAAAAATATTTTAGCCAAGAAATATTCACGAGTCACAACACGAACAAAACCAGGCATGGTTTACTGAATCATTTTCAACGCATAACCACATGATAAATTGATGGGCTGTCGTTTAGGTACATTCTGTATTATTGGGATTGGGACTAAGATTTGCTTTCCATTAACGCTTGAGAGCTGAAAGAGATGACTCTATTGTATGTCAGGGCTGAACAACAGCGCTATTTTAAATCCGTTATCTTCTTCCACATCTGTCTTTCCCTCGGGAGCATACATCTCCATTTGAATGCGGGACGGAATGGCCTAGGTCACTATCTCCAGGGCAGAGTTGAGGTGCGGAAGTTACTGCCTGTGCTAACGTATTACCTTATCTGAAGAGTGATAGCCTTTCCTCGGCGCTGTTTTCCGTGTCCCCGGCTTCCCGGCTAAAGAAACAAACAGTTTCAATTTTTCCCCGCTTGCCAAGAAGTTTTTTAGTATAGGCCTACTTCCCATCCCATTAATTCTGAACCCATCTCTACCTGCCCGCACTTGCTCCGGGGAGAGAGAATAAACAGTGCGCGCCTGCAGCCCTCCCAGCAGTGAAAGATTAGTTCCGTATAGTTTTACACTGGATTTCCTTCACGCTTATATTTTTACCTCAGGGAAAGCTTAAAGTGGACGCCTGCCCTGGTAGTAAATAAAACGATGCCCTTTTGCTGCGTGACGAATGACCTAGGTGATGGACTGCCGTCTAACTCAATATCAGCCGTGCCAACGTTTTGCGCCCTACGGGGTAACAGTTGACTGCAGTCTTGTCGTTTCTGCAGTGACCCGGGCTTGTTTTCCCTTGATGACATGAGGCATGCCTTTCTCGAACGCGGTCAGCGCCTGTGCCAAAAACCCAGTGCCGTGAGACCAGGGGAAGCGGTCAAATACTGTGCGTGAGTCGCATGCTGTATGCACGTAATTTGGGAAGCTGCACGTGAAGACTTGTAAAAACACTACAGATATTTAAACGTACTATTGTTTCTGTTACACCTAAAATGGTTTGAAATGAAATCACCTCTGGATTCGTCCCTGTTGGGGCTAACTAACTCTTTTAACATGCGTTCAGCTCTTTATCTTCTTTCTATGAACGGAAAAGCTTGCACAGGCTCTGGATACCTCTTTCTACAATATGGACTTGTACATTTTATAAACATAAACCAAAGGTCCCGTCAATAGTATTAGATGCACACAGAGGATCTACTGTGTGTGGCAATCCACTGTAGAGGCAAGAGCGACTGAATGCCTCATGCCAGACAGTTGTTGTGAAGTCATTTGTATATGCTCAAATTAGCCTACCTAGCCGTCACCATGCCCAATAGGTTTGGCATGCCGTTCACTTCAAATACCTGCCTGCTTGTGCAACTTTTTCAGCCTCCATAAATCAGCCAAATGTGCAAATGGGTCTTTTTTTGTCCAATCAGCACATTTACTGAGTAAAATTAGCTCAGTCAGAGTACTTCAAATTCATCAATAAATCTGTCAATCAAACACTATATGTAAACTAGTGATAAATAGTGAGCTAACAGTAGATGTTCGTTTAAAAAAATGGTGACACAGAAAAGTAACAAACACAATATGCTAGCAGGTGGGAACCTTCAAGCTGCTGTGCTGAATAAGATCACTCTGTATGCTCGTAGTCATTCAACAGCAGATTTAGCGCGCTGATTTGAAAAACACACCCTGCGGTACATTAAAGCTGTGGCATGAAGAGAAGGAACAGGTGTAACTCATGTTGGTCCCACAGGCATAGTCTCATTGCAGCCCTGCAGAATTTGAAAAAGAACATTTTGGGAGAAATTTAAGTAGGGGGAAAAAAACAGAGGGTTAGAGTGCAACCACTCGATTCAAAAGCACCCAAATAAAGAAAGGCAGACTGTCTTTAAAGTGGGCAGTAAGTGTAAATTTGTCCCTGTCGGCAGGTTGAGAGGTAAAATGTGTGGTGCGTTAAAATAGCGTGTGTGCGTGCGTGCGTGCGTGCGTGTGTGCATGGGTTCTTGCATGCGTGCGTATGTGTTGGGGGAGGGGGTTGTTCTTCAATGCTCATTGTAAATATAGCTGTTTGAGTCACTGAATAATATCACACAGATAACGTAATCAAAAGCAGGAAAGAAACCTCACACCGAAAATGTTCAGTGTTTAGCCCGTTCCTACACATTTATGAATCCAACAGTACACTCTGTACTCTTTTCGCCTTGAAAATGCTTAGTCTGGGTTGATTTTGCTTTGTTACTCTGCACTCATGAATGTGAAATGACTTTTATGAAATTGACTGAGCAAAATTTCAAAATTATTTATATGGGCAGGGCATATTAAACACAACTGTTATTCGCTACCCTATTCCTTCAGTGAAAACACAACTGAACATGACGATTCAAAATAAAACACAGCAGTACTAAAAGATAAATTAAAATGACTAATGTCTTGGACTATGTGCCTTCCTATTGGCATACATATGGGTTTAGTGAATGGATAACTGTTTGCTAATGACTACACCTGAATAAAATGTCACCTAAATGTCATCTAAATGTATTAAATCTTGTGGATGTCAATCGATCCTTCATCCAAAGTGCCACATGAAATTTTGCAGGGTCATTTGAGTAGAGTCAAGTGATAGAACCGGTGAAATAAAGGCAGTGAGAGAAATCGATCCCACTGGCTCCGTCTAAACTGTACTACGGGCCAAAGGCCTGGCCAAGTGTGACCTCTCCGGTGACATGTGTGATGGCATTACTTCAGACGAATGTGCTGACAGATGAGATAGGGCCTCAGCACAGAAAGGATGACACCAGCGGTAAAGTATGAAGTCATGAATAACACTCGTATGGTGAAACGGATATAGCCACAAATTGGCCTTAGATGTCTGCCTTTGTAAAACGACTATTTCATGTGAACAGACAGACATGTTTACTGCTATGCTGGCAGGGTCAGGTCGATATCACTTTTCATCAGCTACAATTATAGATGCCTAGCTGATTTTGATAGATTGTATTCATTATTATATTATTGTGGTTGGTGTTTAATAGGGACCTGTAACCTACAAATTGACATTTGTGGGACTGGGAGTGTTTGAGAAAACACTTTGAGCATACATGTACAAGCATAACATCGTTCTCCGTAATTTATTTTTTAAGAATGAAATGAATGTACGGTGCTGGACCGCGAACCGCCATGTGGGGGTAGTGTGGCACTCTGGCGCCGATTTTCTTTTACTTCAGAATTGACTGAATTACACATTTTGAGAGCTTGGTGTCACTATTTAGCTATTTTCGACTTGACGTGCGTCGTTGGCTGGTTTGTGGTGAATTATAATTGCAGCTTTATTTCCTTATGATTTAGGAGGAAATAGATGTTGTTGTAGGAACAAATACCGAAACAGCACGAGATTATATATATATATATATATATATATATATATATATATATATATATATAATGCTGTTTGGGCATTTAAATGACTAATGACTTGTTAAAAGTAACATTTTAATGTTATTTTTAAATGGAATCGGCTGAATTGTATGTACTGCTTTTGTTAAAACAGCTAGATAAATACTACCTGTCACCCCCTTTAGGAATAATGCATTGTGGTAGTGCCATTTACGAAAATACATCAACTAAATACAGTAATACTCGAGGACCATAAACTTTTTTTCAGGTAAACATTGGGAACACTGGCTGTACATCTTTATTATTGACTAGTTACTTTAACAAGTGTACATTCAAAACAAAGATGAGAAAGGGATGTAAAAGTTTCCTATTCAGTCGGTTGTAGCCTATATTTGTTTCGCTCCCGAAGAAAAATCGTATAACTAGGGTATTGCACAATCACGTGCATTTACATCTTTAAAGGTCTAAACGTTGCATTCAAAATGGTTGTCTAAATGCTTAGAAACATTTGCAAATTTAGATGTTAAATTGCTGTGGATGTGAAGACATGCTCTTTTTAATGAATGTCGTGTTTTGCGGTTGTGTTCTTTGATCAAAATTTAATTTCTGGTTAATTGAAATTACAGCATTGTTTTCTGCATGGGTGAAGAACCGCTTGTATCGCTCAGGATGTATAATGCTTTCATCGTTAAGGAATCTCGTGGAGAATTCGTCTTCATGGCACGCCTGAATTTTTGTTATTATGGAAAGTGGCGTACCAAGTGTCAATTAACCTATGCAGTGTTCACTGTTCTCACGTAGTAAGCGTTAGGCTACGTAGAGCTTTTAAAGAAACAACATCTAAGAATGCGCAAATCTCGAAGGATTTAGCAGTCGCGTTTCTACATTGCACTAGAAATGAGAGCTTACTTGCTTCACCACCTTTAAAATAATAATTAAGGTAAGATTGTACATATGAAAATGTTACAATGATCCCTCAATTTTTTTCAATTTAATTCACAATTTTTTTTGTTTGTCCTGACGATAAATTCAAAACCGTTATTATTATTATTATTATTATTATTATTATTATTATTGTGGTAGTAGTAGTAGTAGTAGTAGTAGTAGTAGTGGAGAACAATGACACCTGGATATATATATGAATAAATAAAAATAATTTATGATCGTGTCATAAATCAAAGCGAAACAAATCCATGTTGATTCTTTGAAAAAGTTTCCGAGAGGCATGGACGTAAAAAAACAAGCTAACGTAGGCTATTGTTTAGGAAATATATGCATTGTTAAGATGAAATATGGTATGCACAACATTTTATAAGCAACATTTTATAAAATACAATATTTTTTCCATGTCAGTCTTTTTTTTTTTTTTTTTTTTGGGTTTTCCTTGCACTTTTTAAAATGGAATGTTTTCTGCTCGTTTAATGAAGATTTTGGGCTGTTATAGATAAGCAGCACGCACAACAGCGCTAATTTCTCTATTCCCATGTCAATTTTAATGTTAATCTTATTCTATTTCCTTATATAATATATATTTCGACCCGTTATAAATAAACGTAAAAGATAATTTAATGACAATATCATTGCTATATTCTGAATAAATTACTTTTGCAAATAAACTCTTTCACGGTGCTTTATGTAACTCAAAAATGTGCCTTTACGTGTCCACTTACGTGTGAATACTGTGAAAGTTTGATCAACCCTAATTACAAAGATCACACAAATATAATGTCCCACACATTTCGATGAAAATAAAGCTATTTTATTGTCAAAGCATTCAACATGATTAGATAAACTATCAAGTAGTAAATTTCAGCAAAAGGAAGAAACACCGAAACTATTCCTCACTGACACAAAATATTACACCTTTGTATTCAAACAAAACAGGTATTTACACTGCATTTTAGACTGCATTTTAAATCAATATCTATTTAATATTACATGCACTCTCAAATATAGTCTGACATAATGCCATTTTATTTCAATATGTGACCTTTTAGTATGAACATGGAAAAAAAAATCATTGAATAATAACCCATGGAATGCACCTACATTTTTTCTTCTTTTTCATATTTATTTATATATTTATATATTTATAAAATACAACTTACGTTTACACATATCATTGCTTCCCTTATTTCCAAAATCATAAGTGCTTCATATGATAAATAGATTTTTTTAAAAGTCAGAATGCATTGGCATACAATGAAAACATGACACTTGGAAAAATAAAAAAAACAAACAAAAAAAAAACAATGTCCTTTTCAAAGTGGAAAAAAAACAAGTGCGTTTGGGGCGTACTGTACATCCAGTCAGACAATAATCCCGGTCGGAAAACTCATGAAATAAGCGAATTCCAAAAACAAAAACAAAAAATGGCGGTGAGAGGAGTCAGTTGTGGGAGGTCATGTGACGGGAGAGGTGGTGTCGCTCCCGAAAGGATTCGTTGCAGATGGGGCACTTGAGCTTCTCCTCCCTGCGCCTCTTCACCAGGGGCTCCATGGCGTACTCCTTTTTGTGGTGGGACCGCATGTGGTAGACCAGGTCGGAGGTCATGCGGAAGGAGGCGTTGCACTTGGCGCACCAGTTCTGCGCCGGCAGGCAGAGGGAGGTGAAGGACGGGGGGAGGAGGGTGAGCGCGGAGGGCATCTGCAGCTGGATGGGCCCCGACGCCTTTGGCCAAAACGTTGTGGCGTAGAGGAAGGGGCTCTGCTTGGGCATGCCGCCCGGCACCGGGCAGTTGCCGCCCAGCTCGGAGCCCTGGAGCTTGGCGGCCAGCTGGTCGGCCTGGTAGAGTCTGCTGGAGGAGAGGGTGTCCCCGACGGCGGGGTGGCAGTCCACCGAGGGGAGGAGCTTGGGGGTCATCACCAGGGGCGACAGGTGGGAGAAGGTGCGGGTGGGCTGGCTGAAGGCGCTCTTCCTCTCCGAGCCGCCCACCTGCTGGGGCACGGACGTGAAGGCGCTGCCCACGGACGAGCCCTCCATGCGGGACTGCGGCTGCGTCTCGGACAGCACCTGCCGGATGTTCAGGTGCTTCTCCGCGGGGCTGCCGCTGGGCCTCCCGCCCTCCTTGTTCTCCGCGTTGGAGCTCAGGTTCTTGGAGCTGTGCTTGAGGCCCGACGGGCCCTTCTTCACCTCGCTGAAGGCGCTCCGCTTGCCCTCCGCGGGCTCCGGGTTGGACGGCGAGAACGTCCGCCGGTTCTCCTCCAGGCCGTAGGCTCCGCGGTAGTGCTGCGCCGACGTCGCCAGGTCTTCCTTGGACTTGACGGGGTGCGGCAGGCCGGCGCACCGGCTCTCCTCCACCTCCGAGAACTTCCGCTTGTTGGTGCTCTCGCTCCTGATCTCCGCCTCCTTGTCGCTCGGCGGGCTCGTCCTGCTGTTCTCTAGATCCCTGGCCAAGTTGTGGAAGTCTGTGGAGGGCTTGCCTTCCACCGAGTTTGAGTAGCCCTCCGACCGGCCGAGCTTGGGACTGGACCTGGCCGGGGTCAGGTCTACGTGCTCGCCATTGTCCTTAGAATCCTCGTCCGCGCTGGCCATGCTCTGGAGTCTTTTGGTGCAGCGGAATCTCAAGTGAGCCAGAAACGGGAACTCAAACTGGAAGCGTTGGTTGCAGTCTGGACACAAATATGGAGGAGATCCTAACACACAGAGACAATACAGATTACTCACAAAGAAGTTCAAGTTCATCTTTTCTTAAAAACAGAAACCCTTAACAAGTCTATAGTATCTTATATCTGTAAATGTAAATATATGCATACATTAACAAATATAACAGCTTAATTTTGATATGGTCATATAATTTATTATTGTAAAAATTACACATATTTTTACATTGTTCTACAGCAAAACAGAAAATGTTTAGACTTTTCCGATACCCATTTTATCATTGTTCTGTAATGTCTAATATTTTATTAATAGTTTTAGCAATAGAAATTTGGCATGAAACCAAGCATCGTGTGTGAGCTATTTATATTTTAAATTATACATTGATTTGTTCCATATATTTGGCTAGAATTAATGCATACTGATGATTAATTTATATTAATATTTTATGTTCAAATTGAAAACATAATTTGTATCGCGCTCTGAACAAACAGAATCGTTTCATTAAGAACAAAATCTAATTGTCATGTCCATGGCATAGATCGCTACAGGAACAAAAACGTGCTGCAATTTTTTTCCCTTAGATGTACCTTTGTTTTTTCCTTGTCCTCTGCCAGAACTGAGAAGTAGCAACTCGATCAGGTCTTTCCCGTACCACACCAGCAGCTCCTCGTCCTTCTCAATTCTCCTCAGAGATCGGTAGAACAGCTGTCCGTTCTTGACGTAGGCCTCCAGGTTCTGTTCGTCCTTGTCCCTGGCAGACTGGACCAGGCGAAGCCACATCAAGCCCTCCGAGGAACTGTTGGCCGCCGACGTGTCCACCTTCAGGACCAGCAGACAGCGACCAGGCATTAGGGAAATGATGTCAATGCCCATCACGACCCCCCAAACTTTGAGTATCTATTCACCTTTTCGGGCGATGCAGCATACAGTTTCCGATAATTGCCAATATAATTTCATTTCAAATGAAAGACTTTGATATTACAATTGTGTGTATGCTAATATATCAAGTTTTTAAATTAACAGTAAAAGGCTACACTATCTATAGTGTACTATTCAAATGCACAATAAAATCTTCAGAAAATCCAACTGATTATTTTATGCAAATAGAATAATAAGTCGCTTGGTGAACATATGTATTTGGCATAGTTAACGATGTTAGTTAACAAATAGAACCAAATAAAATGCATAAGCATAAGTTATTTCCAAACGTATAATAACTTCAGTAGCCCATAATTGCATAGAACTGAGCTGAAGCCTACAGTCAAAATTGTTTTATCCGAGCGTAGGCTATTTCAATGCAAACTGAATAAATATCTCACCCTGAAGATGTAAGGCGCAGTTCGCTTATCCGTAGATTTGAGAGCAATGAAAGCAATGCTGTCGTATAAGGAAGTGTGGCTCAAAACGCAAGGTCCGAAAATGGCATTTTCTGGAATATCACAAGTGGTGTAGACGCTGGTGAAAATATCCGTTAAACATTGCTGGACTGCCTTGGCGTCTCCGTCCCAAACCAGTTTTTGGGAGCTGGATTCCTCCATCGTCGGCTGTGGGGAAAGTACACACCACTGAGTCAGTAACCGTTCTTGTCAAGTAAAAAAAAAATTGATCTCAGCGCCACGCTGAGCTGTAAATACACTTAACAGGTTCTCAAGGGCGTCCCAGGTAAATTACTGAGCCTCTTAATTCAATTAAATTCCCTCTGAAGGTAGCCTGCATGGAGATATCAATTGCAAATGACATGGTACTTTTACCACTGACTGTAAAAAGAAATCCATGTGTTATTGTTGCCTGTGTGTGTGTGTGCTAAATCCTTTATGTTCTTTGTCTTAATGTAATTGTCATATAAAATGGTACGATACATTTTTTATGAAATATTATTATTATCATTATTATTTCCTAGTATACGGATAGTAATGCGAGAAGAAATATAATATAATATAAAAAACAAATAATAATAATAATAATAATAAAATTGTTTTTTAAATGTTTTTTAATGTGCTGTTTTCTAGCTACTAGGCATACAAAACCGAATAAATTTATAGGGTAGCGACCGGGCTTTTTTTTTTTTTTTTGCATTTGAAATAGCTCTCTGTGAAGTCTTGAGAAAAGACACAGCAATAGGACACAGTGGAGTCCGCTGGAAAATGGAAAAGCATATCGAATGGATTTCAAGTGGCCTGTCAAAGTCACTGATTTCATGTCAGCTAACCTTTAGCTCCCTTCTACAAGAGGGAACGTATGTTTGCTCATTACCATAATCCACCACTTTCCCTCTGAGACTTTAATTAAGGCAGCACGCGGAGTTAATTATTATTTTTTTTACCTCTGCACGCGTATTTACGGATGAAGACGAATCCCACTCTCCTTGTTATACATGAGATATGATTTACTTAGGCAAGTGGTTAAACAGTATTCAAAACAGGCAAGGTACTAGACATGCTGGTTCATTGAAACCCGCACGTTCCATAAGCACTGTTTTTTTTAACAATATGTATTTATTGTAAAGTCGTTTATTGTGTCACCTCCTCTTAGTTATTTAAACAACAAGGATCAAATTCTCACTATCCATTTCAGAATCATGTATTTATAACTGCATGATCATCTTCGCATCATATATTTTACTTGTCCAGGCCTGCATTGTGTGTTACACTTGGTTATGGTAACCATGAGGAAATTCTTTTAAAAAAAAATTAAAGTAAGTCGAACTGTTTGTCAAATGTTAGATAAAAAGAAATATTCCCAAGTGATCTGGACTGTTTCCTATTTATCTGATTTATAGTCTATGTATCCATCGTAATGGAATATTTAATTTTGGGCCGACCTTTTAACCAATAAATTAGAATGTATTTGAAAAGATTAAATTAAAAATTAGCTTTCGGTACTTTATAAAGTATTACCTACATTTTTTAAAAACATTATTAGAACAACTAAAAGGTTATTCATCACGCACTGAGGCCATTAAACCACCGTTCGCAAGGTTACACGAAATTTCGGTCCTTTACCTATGTGAGCATCACTGAAAACAACTCAAATAAACTCCCTTGTCATCTAAAGAGATCCGGTGACAGTGCGGTGCATGCCAATGAAGAGAGATATTAACATTCAGGAAACGTTACGGGAACAAAAAGTTATCCTTTTCTTGGACTACGTTAAAAAAAACTATGCTGAAGCCACTCTTGGTTATATTTGCTGCGGACTCAGCCTATGTTGCCGCCTTGGACAAAATTCAAATGTTAGAGTAATCTCTCTCTCAGAAAAGTAGTCTTTTTTCTCCCTCATAGCCTTTCTATTGTATGAAGGTCGCACTCTCACTTGGGAAAACCGCACAAAAGGTTTAATGAATATGCGTTTCAGCCAAATGAGAAAACAGAACTCTGAATGCACGCATATTCATAATGGGCGAAACGACCCCTTTCGCCTTATACTTCAATGCGCAGTTTATTTACGAGGATATTTAATGAAATCATTTTAAATGTTAAATATCTTCGAGAAAGAAAAGCTTTCCTTGAAATTGCAACTTGATCGTTTTGGGCTCATTCGCCAGACAATCATGTGCATCTCTGCTACCCTGGCTTTGGTAGCCCGGAGGATGCTAGTTTTCTGGTACAGATCATTCTGCGCTCTTAACTCGTCCCGCTGAATAAAACAAAAGAATAAAAACAGCGTGCTTACCTTTTTGTTACAAGCAATATAATCCACAACGTTCAAACGATGGTAAATATAATATGGGCGCAAACCGTGGTTTATCGCTTTCTCTTTAACCCGTTTAGTCAGTACATTTCCCTGTCTGTTGAAAGTGACAGTGCCGCCGATCGCCCTGCGTTTCGCGAGCGGAGAGAATCGTACAGATGGGCCCGATGCACTGGCTGACTGGCACACAGACACACACTTTTTGTTTGCCGCACATAATCTGTCCAATGAGGCGTGACACTTTCCGTCTCCTCCCTTTAACTCTTCACTGGCCAACGTCCATTTGATGAAGCTAACCCACACCTTGCGCAATGTCATTTTATTACTACATCACAATTTACAATAGTGGAAGCAGGACGCGAGCCCATTTTCAGGATTTCAGAAAAATCCATAAGGTTTTTACGACTGAACCGACGATCTACACCCAAGCAGGTTTGAATTGTGTATGCTTTCCCCCTAATTTCTCAATTTTACAGACAGCAAGAGGCTCCTGTTTTCGAAGATTGATAACTGTTACAACATATTTAATTTTCAGAAAGACTATTTGCTTTCTCAGAAATAATGCATTTCGCTTATGGACTCAAATGATGTGTTTAGTATAGCAGAAAATCATTGATTGCATTATTATTATTATTATTAAATGTTTATAATGGACTATCTGGACTATGAGTAAGCTAATTATTAATGAATGAATATGAGGGCCACCTACATTAATTCTATTGGAGCTTTTATGTCATATTTTCTGTCTTTGATATTGGAAACATTTCAGTGACACAATATTAAGTGCTTTACATAGTGAAACAGATAAGCACTCACATCTAACATTATCACAACATCGCAACCAGTCACTTTAAAAGAGTCTAAATTGATATTTTTCCTGAATGACGGTGAGATAAGTTGTAGATAATGTGTATATGTACACTCCCATGCATTTGTGAAATCCATTTGCCTCTTGTATATGTGTTTGTAATTTTGTACGTTGCCTCTCTTAACCAAATTACCTGGAAAAGGAGGATATTACAGGATAATTGTAAGATGTACTTATTGTCGTTTGAAGTGTATTTTCACAGAGATCCACCCCCTCCCCCAATCGCTTTTTTGTGTACAAGTAAGACCAACGCAACAGCCAGGAGCAAGGAGGAGCAGGCATCGTTTTGATATCAAGAGCAGCTTGGTTGCTGTCTGGGGTGATACCATGATCGTCTTGTTAAACAAAATCATTACTGCAATACTGTCTTTTGTTTCCTAAACAATCCCATTTGGTCCACAAATGAAATTTCAGATTACAGGTAATTTTGCTATTGTTACGGGGCAGTGGTGTTCTGTCATGTTGACCTTGCCCGTTTCTTTATGTGTTCATCTCTGCACATACACAGTAAGATGTTCTGTGTTAAATCAACTCTTTCAGAGTACATAAGGTCCCTATTGCACTCCCTAGATGTACTCTGTTAGAGTCAAATTAACACTGGACATTCTGCTGTGTAGAAGGAATATAAAGTTTTGTGTTGTTTCTGGAGAGAATTGATGGGGATGTGTGGTTGAGATAACGTGTCCCTTTTGTGTTGTAGCTGGCGAGAATGGATGGGGATGTGGCGTCCCCTTTGTGCTGTTTCTGAAGAGAATGGATGGGGATGTGTGGTTGAGATGTGGTGTCCCTTTTGTGTTGTTTCTGGAGAGAATGGATGGGGATGTGTGGTTGACATGTGGTGTACCTTTTGTGTTGTTTCTGGAGAGAATGGATGGGGATGTGTGGTTGAGATGTGGCGTCCCCTTCGTGCTGTTTCTGAAGAGAATGGATGGGGATGTGTGGTTGAGATGTGGTGTCCCTTTTGTGCTGTTTCTGGAGAGAATGGATGGGGATGTGTGTTGAGATGTGGTGTCACTTTGTGCTGTTTCTGGAGAGAATGGATGGGGATGTGTGGTTGAGGTGTGGTGTACCTTTGTGCTGTTTCTGAAGAGAATGGATGGGGATGTGTGGTTGACATGTGGTGTACCTTTTGTGTTGTTTCTGAACAGAATGGATGGGGATGTGTGGTTGAAACGAGGTGTTCCTGTGTTTATTCCTCAATGGGATGCGGGAAAGACAGATCAGAGGGTGGCTGGGGTCACTTAAATCCCGGCCTTAAACACCACCATAAAACTTACCCCAAAACATTTTGATCCAATTAATAATAATTTTATCATAAATCCCACTGAGCAGCATTTCTACTCTTCTGCTTAATGGTAGCAAGGTTTTTGGCATATCTAATTTCAGCAAATATGTAGTTTTGAGCTTTGGTTTTTGATCATTTAATCTGCAGGGATAATACTAAACAAATAGGATGCGGTAGTTTTATTCTTGGAATGTGGGTACTAAAATATAAACACATTTCCTGTCGTGGATAACATTGTTGATCTTTATAATGATATGCTGTATAAATGTTTTTAGGTACATAAGCATTTGTTAACATGAGATTGTGTGTGTGTATTGTGTTTGTGCATGTCTGTGTGTGTGTGTGTATGTGTGTGTGCATGCGTGTGTGCATTTGTGTGTGTGTGTCTGTGTGTGAGTGAAGGATTGATAGGGTCATTTCTATTTAAATATATGTGATCTCCTTGTTTTGACTGCTTTTTTTGGTAAGCTTTCTTGGATATCTTTCTTAGTAATCTCTTGTTTTATTGAAAGAGATGTTATCATCAGATTATAACTTGCACAATGTATTAACTATTATATCTAACACATAGTGTAAGTTGTGACAATCGTTGTTGGTTACTTTATCATCCCTTTATGAAATTATTACTAGCACCCTCCTTACTTTGAATTTTACATTTTTAGCTTAAAAAATGTAAAATGTGCATGTGTGTGTATAATCTGCATGCACAATTATGACATCATTAAATTACGTTGAAATGTAATCAAATTCACAAAAAAAAAAGATTTTTATTACAACATTAAGTAATTGTAGTAGGCTAGAGAATGTGTTGGCTGAGTCTGCTTGAAAGATAATGCAGTTTGTAAAGGTGTATCTCTATGGAATTAACAGAAATTAGAACATATGCAGCAACACAGTAAAATGTTCAGTGTTAATTAAATTTTAATACAATTTATATAAGTCCAGTAAGGACTAAATACTCTGTATTGACACTAAATGTATTCTATCAGAGTTGATTTAACACTGAACAGTTTGCTGTGTGGTTTCAGTGTGGAATTGCAGCATATTATCATTTTGCCACAGTTGTTCCACTTCTATCTTTGTTATGTATCATTAATGTTCTGTTACAAATACACATCTGCCAAGCCAAGTAAATATTAGTGTGTCCAAACAATTTATAATTTCAACAGCATTATTAAAACTCATAAATAAAACACAATTACATCTTGTTTTGTATTGCCATCCAAATTGTTTTGACTCAGGGTCAGGGTTGTAATTCCAAAAACTATATTATAGGAATGCACAAAACGGTGTAGTAACGATGTTGCCCTGTGGTTATGTTTATTGTCAGCCTGTGTTAATTAGATCAGACAACAATCGACTTATGTTATTCACAAAATAATGTTAACTCTACAGCTAATTGGCTACTTGTTTGCAGTGGCAGGAGAGTTACCACAGCTTGTGTTCGATATCACATAACCACTTTAGTAATTTGGCTGTTATTCACTGAACCCAAATGCATTTCCTTTCCTTAAGTAAGCCTTTGTATTTGTAAGTGTTTCAAGTGATATAATGCTTTAAAATGTAACATCACAATCATTTGCTCTAAGGAACCCGTACAGATATGCATGCTGAGCCTGCACATATTTAACATCAGAACCTTTTTTTTGTGATCAAATGTAAAACGTATTTGTCAAATACATCTGCGATATGTTTACAATATATAAATGGCTTTGAACATGAATAAGCAAAACAAGAACATGATTTTCTCTCATTTTTTTCTCCTAAAGTCCAGGTCTACTGGCTTTCCTCAGCAGTGTAAACCCACATTCGATTTAACTTAATAATCAGCACCAACTCATATTTACTCAACTGATAAATTCTTTATTTCTTTAATCACCAAACATCTTTGTGCTGCTGCTGTAACTACTGTAACCACTGTTCTGTAATAGCAAACCATATTTATTATGCATGGATTAGATTGCTTCCCATATGAACTCCAATGCTTGAGTACAGATGTTGGATTTATGCAACAATCTATTTATTCAGGTTACTGAACTATTAATCACTTGCTGTTAAATATTGTTGTTGTTTTCTCTCTTGTGATTAGGTGGCCTGAACAAGGGGAGCTGGCTTTCATCACAGTGCATGTTATTAATTTTCCTTTCTAATTTATGTGATCTCTACAGTGAATTATAAAATAGCGAGTTCAAGTGTCAGTTGGGCATTGCAGTGGAAAAGACAGAAATTCAAAATCATGTTGTTTGGAGCAAAATAGAATAATATCATTCACAGAAGTGTGTTGTTTTTCATTAATCATTTTTTGTTGAAATTTATATTGTAAAAAAAAAAAAAGTGTATAAACTAGAATAAATATATTTATTATGATTATGGAAATATCACATTTATTCCGATAGCCTGTATGTGACAGCACAGGAAAAAACACAAAGAAATTTAACTAGCTTTTGTGCAACCGGGCGCAATAAGAATCGCAGATGATAAGGGCTTTTATTTTTTTGCGTAAAGTTGATTTTCTCTGTTTTGCGAGCTGCAATGTAAAAAGATTTACAGGGCTCTTAGCAGTAAATCTCCTCCTGTTCCTCTCTTGCCCATCCAAGCATGATAAGGACCTTTTCCATACAGTACCCAGAATTAAAACCGCAGAGCTCGCCCAATCAGATGCCATCTGCTTCGCCCCTAACTGTGGCTCTGGGTAGCAGTCAGAGAGGCTGGATGGACAGAATGGATGCCCCTCTCATTGTTTTACAACAAATGGCCATGTTAATACCAGTGTTTTAAAAACGCCTGCTGCTCTCCTGTCTACCCTCGACTGTTTTGTTAAAAACAGCATGCCATGGCCAGAGTACAGACATATTTTTTTTGTGTGGCCTGACCTGATAGGCTAATTGCCCTCTCTGAGGTTAATATTTTATACTGGCAATTACAGAGCGGTGAAGACGGACGATAAAATATAACGAATAAATGCCACATATTTATTAGGCTCGCATGTTTATGTACTGCATATTTAAATATTGCATATCTGCAATATTTGCCTTTTGTTGTTGCAGTACCATTGTAAGGAGGCCAGTTTGGCTGTCGCAAAATAGCAATTTGTCATCGCGTAATCCCTGGGAAAGTAATGAAAAAAAGATTTTTGTATTTTATTTTAAGCTGTTTGTGGATTAAAGCCTCGTCTATTGCGCGGATACTTAGGTGCTCTGTGTTTACTCACAACAGATAGATAAAGGGTTTTCCGTTATCTATCTCAGACACAGGCATCGCTGTTCCTAAGTACAGCGTCAAGTGATGGAACAATCAGGATCCGTCAGTTCCAACTGGGACAGATCTATTTGAATGTTGCACCAGTATTACAGTGATTTCTATCTCGGAGATTACGAAGGAAATCATATACTGCTCTTCATAATTACAACGGGTATTAGGATGAGGATAAAGGAGGTCTGGTGTATTTTAAACCTGTAATGGTCTTGACTGGTGCTAAATACACCACACATGAAAAGCGACATGTTTGCTACGGTTAAATAAACATCTTTCAAAATACCGGTTATGCATTATGCATATGTTTGTTAGTGGAAATACAGTGTGATTTTGTCGCCAGATTTCCTGAAAAAACAGCATTGTGCCTCATTGCGATGTATGTCTGATTCCTCTGAATGCATACATTGCACTGAGAGGCTTGTTAGATAGATTTGCAGCGACATGCTCTCATCCTGCAAATGCATTAACACTAGAGCATTTGCTGCACTCCAAACAAAGCAAACCGTTTCCCTTCCCCGCAAAAAATGAATACCAACATTCAAAAATTTGGATAATGAAACAATGTGGTCGTCATAACTGACTGGCAACTGAATCTAAAATACTTTCTTGCAGTCTCCTCTTTTTAAATATTCATATTCAATACATTTAATAATTCCAGTGCTAATATATCAATAATTTAATTTATTTTTGAAGGACTATTAGTTATGGGGTAGATTAAGGATAGAGCTCTGTAGATTTTCTTTCCACCTCAACAGAACATAAGAAAAAGAACCCAAGAACAGCTTGAGCCACTGTATAATTTAAATGCACGTGTAATTGCTTTCAGTTTTGACTTGTGAAACACTCACAGTCAAGACAAGCGTGCTCCTCTGTGCGGAGGGACGGTTGTTTCTGAGGCGATATTTTTTTTATGGTGTGATTTTGTGTGTGGGTCCTCCAGGCAGTGATGGGGGACACAGAGAGGGCGATGGGGGACACAGAGAGGGTCGAGGCAAGCCCGGGACATCTGCAGCGGGCTGGGAGGTGTGTGTGTGAGTGAGAGAAGAGCTCACTCTTAGCTGCTGCAGACTTTGCTTAGTCTTTCCAATGGAGGGCAGAAGAGATAAGGAAAGAGAGAGCCTGAACCAGAGACTGCCGTGAGTGGAGGAGGAGAGGAAGTGAGCGTGCCTGTGTGTGAGTGCATGTGTGTGTGTATGTATGTGCGTGTGTGTGTGTGTGTGTGTAAGTGCGTGTATGTGTGTGTGTAGGTGTGTGTGTGTGTGTGCGTGTTTGTGTCTAAGAGTCTGTGTATATGTTTGTGCGTGTGTCTGAGTGTGTGTGTGTGTGTGTGTGTGTGTGTGTGTCTTTGTCCGAGTATGTATCTGAGTGCACATATGTTTGTGTGTTCCTGTATGTGTGTGCATGTATTTGGGTATGTATTTGCATGTACATGTGTATGTGTGTATTTGTGTGAGTGAATGTATATGCGTGTCTGAAAGGATCCAGCTTCCCCTCCTTTCTCCCTCTTCACGGACAGCCCCGATACCTGTGTACGCTCGACCTCGTTTGCATAACCACACCCTCCGCATCTTGCAAACGCCTTCGCCGGGTCGTTCTCCTCTAATACGTCCGCCGCACCTTAAATCGACAGGCCGCGTCGCGTCTGTCTCAGACGCTTCTTCTGCGAGAAGGAAAGGAAGGAATAAATTAATAATGAGCCACTTTTTATACCGCGTCCAGCGATTATACAAATGGATGCAACAGCCAAAAAATATTCTGTATGGCATATGGCACTTCAGCTGGCATATGTGCCAGTATTCACAAAAACTGGCACCGAGGCGCATGATGGTCAGTTGCAACTGCCAAAAACACAGCGAGGGCTGTGGAAAAGCGCTTCGATGCCTCTGACGGCTACGCTGATGTCCCTCCACACTTGCCGGTGTACGATCAAGAGGAGGCGCAGGATGCAAAAGTGAAGATTTCGGTGAGATGAAAGGGATTTGGGCCTCAGACTGCGCTCCCTCTGTAACTCCCCGCCATTTTGTTTCTGCCCGGGCCAACGGCGGTGGCCTGCTTTCATTTTGCCCCTCCACGCTGAAGTGGAAATGAAACTTGGTGTCGACTCACGGTCGGCAGAATTAGATTGGCTGCCGAGCCCGGGTCGCCGCGGCGATTCCAATCAGACCGCCAATCGCGCTTTGTAGAGCGCCTTTGTGTCGAAATGAAAAGCCGGTCGGTAGACATAAACACAGCTTTGACCTTGCTTTATTGTGAAATTGTGTCCAATGCAAATAAGCCGCTTTTTGTTGTCTTAATTGGCAGATAGTACCTGGTTTTTTGTAAAAAAAATATTTTCATATTTTCAAGAGGCACATGGGGGCCTCACCACCTCAATTCAGACAAGCAATTAGCTTGGATGTCTCATTTAAAGCACTGGCATTAAAATCCAAACAAATCCATTTCAATGTATTTTAATTTATTGGGGTTAGGAGGTAGGCTTGGATGGACTTCCATAAGATTCTGTATTTCCCGTTTCCCATCATGGAATGAAGACCAAAGAGCAATCCAGGCACTTCTTACTTCTATAATCAATATGTAATAAACTGATAAACTCTGTTCAGTGATGTGCTATATGAGCAATAATACATGTTACGTTTTGCAAGGCAACATCAATGATAGCCCATGATAGTTTGAATAATTAAATCTTGGAAAAATGTATGGTAACATTCAGTCTTCTTCCTCTCCTTATTATTGTTATAAATGTTTGTGTTGTTGTTTAATTACTTATGTTCAGATCATTCATCTGTGTAAAATGCTGCTGTATTGCAATGCAAAGATGTACCATACATTGGTTTTCATAGAAAAAATAAAAAAATCAAGCAGCCATCATGAGAGAAGCCATTTTTGCATTTTTAAACAAATGTTTCTTTTGCGTATGGGAGTTTTTTTATTTTTTTGGGGGGAGGGGGTGTGTTTTGATGTCGGAGGGGAGGAGGAGATGACAGGAGGAGTGGAATGCCTTGAGGAGAGCTGTCAGCACTGCCTCGTCACCTCAGTCACCTCGCCGGCCCGGGACAGCCACCGAAATGCAAATCAAAGCGAGGCCCCGGACTCCCGGGTCCCCCTGAACACACGCAGTGTTTGTGAGGACCGCCGGCGCGCAGCTGCCCGTCTGCGGCGGAGCGCCCCGACCGCACGCATTCCTCTCCGCCTCAGGGGGGCACTCCGCTCTGAAAGTTCATCAAAGTTTCATTTCAGAAAAAAAGGAAAGGGAAGAAGAAAAAAAAACAAAAAAACAAAGGGATGTCCAGGTTCGGGGGAAATGACACAGTCTGAATGCCAATTTGTTTACATTTAGTTTTTTTTGTTTTTATTCAATCTTCTGTTTTTTCTTGATGTCTGATGAAATCTTTGGTCTTGAGGACTTGGCCTGTATTTAATCAACACTCGCCCTTAAATTTGACATCCAAATAAATGCTCTTTTTTTTAATAAATCGCAGTTTGGCCAGTTAATTTTGGTGACTGTGGAAATCACTAAAGTTTGTGTGAAGAAAAAACTAACACTTCCATTTATTTGTAAGCCAAAGTTAAAGACAAAGGTTTATTGAATCCAGAACCTCAATCTGTGATGACTAAAGTATAGTACATAACCCAAACTTGAAGTAAAAATAATCTTTTTGGGAAACATAAAGTTCTTAACTTGGATTCCACATATTTATTTCACACCAGATAATTACTGATGTTCACACAATAACTACTGTTTTAAAGACAACTCATGATTTGTCGAAAACACTCAGAACAATACTTCTCTATGTTATGTATATATGGGTTTGGTAAGAGAGCTCTTTAATGTACACTCTATTTTGGGAGGTCTTTTGAAGCCATCATAGCTGAGAATGAAAGTTCAAAGAAAATGGCAATTGGCCAAGCCAAAGCAATAGCGATACTACTCTTACTGTAGAAATACAAACTAAATATATATTAATCAAGGTCTCACCCTTCTTGGGTAGCTGGACAGCACACAAATGCAGGAAGACAGTCCACAAGAAGCAGCGCTTTTTATCATCACCTCAAAGAAGTGTTATAGCTGGAGACTGCACAAAGAATGTGGGCTCCTGTACCTTCTAGGATTTGTCCACAATGGAAGTGCCACCATGGCAGAGTGGAATCATGGGATTGCACGCACTTCAGAGCCAAATCTCATGAGCACTAGCTAATGTGATTATTTTAGGACAATTTAAAAACGCTGAACTGTGGGTTCAGAATATTCAGAGAGGTGAGAAAATGAAGGAAGGTCTCTGTTCATTTTGATAACATGCCTCGTAGACCCTGAGTACTTGGACTTTTGTTCTCAAGGAGATCATCTGCACCGTGGACCGAGCTCATTATTTCCATGTTATTGGCAATATCATGGTCTCTCACCATGTATTAAAGCAGCGATTTCAGATTCAACTCACAGCGTATTATCTCTCCCTTTCCCTACTCTTCCATAACAAGCTTGACCGGTCATGATTCACGCTGCTGTTCCCCCTTTGCTTCATTTTAAAATATTTCAGACCGGACATAACCGCAGAGCCATCCGGTTCACTTGTCTAACGCGGTCCGAACACCGCCCTGATAACGTGAAGAAAGTGAGAGCGGGAATCTTCCCAGGACTGTCACCGGCCCACAGCCTCAACTCTAATTGGTTCCACACATTTGGCCTCAAGGAGGGCTTCATTGTGCCTAACTCGGAAAAGGTTGGACGAGCCGATGAAACGCTCTCGCGGGCGAGCGGCGAACGTCCCTGTCGCCGATCCCGCGTACGAGACTTGAGTTCGAGCGCCTGCCGTCGGCCCGTCTCTCGGCCCAATGAAACTTCTCACGGAACGCTCTGTCCGGTCCCTCAGTCCCACGCGTGTGGCGCCTCGGGTTAGCCTAACAGGGGTTGAAGTTTGATCTCCGCGGCTCAAAGTCCGGCGGAATATCGCCAAGATTGGCCAAGAGTTTACTGGTATCGTACGCGTGTCCATTTAATGCCTCGGCCTTCAAAAATACACTCATTACTGTCAGAGCTCTTTAATATTACATTAGGGAATCCTCGTAAATTACGAGGTTGGCCCACAGGGCAGTGCAGTTACAGTGTGGAATCTGGTAGGACATTACCCATCATCCATCCCGACCTCTTATGTTCATCTCAGAAAACCCAACGCGTGAGCTGTACTCGTGTCGCCCATTAAAAGTTCACTCAAAGAACAAGAAGGAAAAGTATGTTACTTTGGGCCCCTTATGAAGTTACAACCGAGAAGAATGGAGGGCTGCAAAAGAACTACATTTCACAAACCAGATTGTACAACAATTAGTAAAGAAGAAGAAGCTTTTTTCAATTTATTACCCCAAAAGTTCAAAAAAGATTGTTATACAGTGGGGAATCCGTTAACATGCTACACTGTTATTTTCTTCACAGGAAATGTTGTAACACCATAAATGACCAACTCAAATAGTGATATTCATCGTTTGGGGAACAACCCAGTGAGACTGTTGTAAGACAAAACTTTCGATGTCCTTACTTCCCTTAACTTAGCATGCACTATCCCACAAGCCACTTCACCATGCTCTGATCTTGCTTAGTCTGGATTTGATCAAAGAAACTGGTTACACTGCTGTGGAAGTTCAGGAAATGCAGTTTTGAATGCTGATATACACCTTGTTGCAGAACCATATGGTAAACAGGCCCAAGTTCAAAGTCTGTCTGCAAAGAACTTTTGTACATAACCTTAAATGAGAAATTTAAGCAAGTGTTACATTTACTTTTGTTCACACATTTTTTGTGAGCAAAATTTTTGGCAACTGCTAATCTATATGTTTTATAAGCAAGGAAAAAGTAACACTGCATTTCTAATTCAAAAGTAAAGTAGGGAAAGTGATACTGCACTGGGGACTCCTTAACTTTGACTCAACTTTAATTGTGTTTATTCTCTTCATCAGGTTGATGAGTTCAGTGATACCAAAATGAGTATGAAAAACGTATGTGGACAGGCGGTAAGGTGCGGCGGTGTTGGGGCCCAATATCCCCGGTGGCACACCTGTACATGAATTGAAGATAGCACTTGCATTTACCTGAATTCCACCATTCTGTCACCATTTTCTCTGATCAAGTTTTTAAACACGTGGTACACAGTACACTACTTTCAGTGTACTTTAAAAGTGTGCAAGACTTTTTTATAGTGCACCTGATGTGAATTGTTTACAAACATTCCCCATTAAAGATTGGTGTATTTAATGTATACGTAAAGGTTGTGGGAAGCCATGGAGATCTTGCTTACCTTTCTGTACATACAAGAACAGAAATATCAGACAATTATACTGTCACACACCGCGACACACCCCTTTCTGAACAGAAGAGTTGGACACAGGGAGATACGTGAATCCGGAAATATTCCGGTTTTTATTTACACACTTTAGAGCAAGAGAGAGTGGCCATTGCCACACTGTTTATTGCATTGTTGTCGTTTCCACAATGTTGTTTGTATTTCATGTTTCCTATTCCTGTTTCTATGTGCACGCTTTGGCAATAAGTACAAGTGTATTTCATGCCAATAAAGCATTTTGAATTTGAATTTGAAATTTGAGAGAATCCAGTCTAATACAAACAACAAACAGCTTGGCCCTTCACCCTCACAGGATCAGGGTAAAAATAAGAAAGAAACAACAAACTAAAATAACAAAGACAAAATAATGAAACTGTGACACTTTCCAGCCTCTTCTCATGCTGGCACATGTCTCTGTTCGCTTCTTTCTCAGTCACAGACACCTACTGGGAAGAAAGCACACTTTAAATACCTGGATTAATTACTGATGCACTCCAGGTGCGTGTGCCTACTTAACCAGTAGGCGTGTTCCTCAGACTGCCCCGAACCTCTCCCACAAACTGAGCCCTGCCACATATACCAATTAATAAAACGTGAAATCAGAAAACAAAGTAAAAGAGTGAAAAGTGCCTATAATGTGAAAGGGGACATTTTATTTTTGCACGTTGTAAAACAATAATTTACAACCAACAAGGGTGAATTTATAAACTGTGGCACTAATTAAAAATCTTGCCACCATTTGGGTCAGCTAGCAGATTGCCTAATACTTACAAACAAAATGGATATTATAAACAGTACGTACAGACCTTATACCGTATTTTCATAACATTGCATACATAGGGAAAATATTGCCTGAATACCAGCTTCTGTTTATTAAATTACACTACAAAGATGAGAAGCAAATCAGTCATAACAGAGAGCAGCCGAGGCCAACACATTTCAGAGAATTGATACAGCGTTTCATTTCAACATCTTGAACCCCGCTCATTCAGTCCACACAAGTAGCAATGGGAAAAAAAACTCATATAGTTGCTTTCCATCACAGTGGAAATTAGAACGTGAAATCACATTCAGATTCAAGAACAATTTCTACAGCGATCAAAGTGTATGCTCGTGTTTTACACCTGTCTCTACCTCTGCACCAAAATACACGGGGTCTGAAACAGTCTCTAAAATCCAGGCAAAATTACTCCTTGTTGTTCGTTGGCTGTGACAGGGTGCCTTCACCTCCATGAAATCTTAATTCCCTCCAAACCTGAGAGAGATCGAAAACGCGGAGATCACAAAGTTGATGACGACGTGCGGTCCGTGGGCACGTGCGCTCCGCGCTGAAAGTGGCAGCTGTCAGGGGAGCTGAAGGAGAGAGGCGTGCGGGTCTCTCCGTCGGCCGAGTTTGTCATGCGCTGTTGACGCTTCGCGACTCCCGCGTAAATGCTGAGAGGCAAGCTTGTCAAGTTGAGTGAGGGGGCATTCCGCGCGCAAAGTCACGAGCGGCTACTTAGGTAAATCTATTAAAATAAATCTCCCCCCTGATTCGGGACGCAGTTCTGTCCTTGTCAGGCGACGGTGCACGTATTTCGCTGTATGCTGACTGCAGTTCCATACAGCCTTCATGGAACATACTCCACTCAACTCTGATAGAGTAACTCTAAATTACTATCACTCTTTTAGAGTATTTTGCTGTGTACCCATTTAGCATGTTATCTAGTAACCAGGGATAGCATATTGTCTAGTAAGCAGAGAAGGAAACATTCTCAATATATGCTGATATATTTGATAATATTCATGCCTTTCATGATACATGAATTTACATTAAACATCCTCATATATGTATGTTTGGCTTTTGTTGGCTCAGCTTAAATTTCCACTTCAAATGTATTGTCTGGTGTACATCCTGGAGAATGGTTCTGTTGTACTTCATACAGGTGGAAGTGGAGTAAGCTACATATATGTTTTTGCAGGGTGACAGTAAGCCATGATAGATCTTTCAGATGCTAAGGCTCTGGGGAGGGAAGCCATGGTGTCCTTGCATAGCACACAAACACATCCAAAGTCAAGCTGCGCTGATTAGTCCATTGTAATCTGCATACCTGATTGCATAGCAAGTTCTGGGTTAGCGCTGCATGCTGCTGGGTCTTAGCTCACATCTTCGCCGTGTGTCGTGTTTGCCGTGAACAAACACGCCAGGCA
This sequence comes from Anguilla rostrata, assembly GCF_018555375.3. NCBI lineage: Eukaryota > Metazoa > Chordata > Actinopteri > Anguilliformes > Anguillidae > Anguilla > Anguilla rostrata. Next base: position 34,093,926 of record NC_057942.1, on the reverse strand, counting down.
AATGTGTGAACAAACGAACGGAACACTGAACCAACAAAACGCCTGTACTGCTCGTGCTGAAATGCAGTCGAAGCGAGCTTGCGTATAGTCGCAAGTTGTTGCTTGGGAAAAGATGCGCAGACGTCTCCCTTGATGGGTTCTGTGAGCATTTCGAAGATGAGGGCTAAACACAGCGGTCGTCCACAGCTTCGGCAAAGCGCTCAGGGCAATATTGGCGGTGGCGAGGCGTGGGGAAGGAGTGGGGGGGGGGGGGCTGATAGTTACCGGATTATTTGTTGCGCATTAAGTAACGATACGACTCGTGCATTTCCTGCTTTGAAAGTGCCTGTTTCCCCCCCAGGGACTGGACTGTGCATAACAATCTCCAAGCTGCAAAGCTATGCCTCTGCCCAATCAGCACACGTCAACATTTAGCGCCCAACGGTAGGGAATGGGAAGCAACAGCAATTGAAAATATATTATAGTCTGATTTAACTTCAGCTTGCCTGGGATAATGACTGGAGTCTGCCTGTCTTTGTGTGTGTGTGTGTGCGCGCGCGTGTGCATACATGTGCATGTGTGTGTGTGTGTGTGTATATGTGCTTGTGTTAATGCGTGTGTGAGAGTGTGTGTGTGTGTGCATGTGTGCGTGTATGAGTGTGTGGGTGTTTGTATATGCATGTGTGCCTCTGTATGTGGGTGTGCATGTGTGGCTCAGTGTGTGCGTGTGTGTGTGTGTGTGTGTGCGCGCATACGTGAGTACACGCAAACTCGCTTATTGGGCCTCTGAGACATTTCGTTGAGAAAAACAAAGGTGGTGGGAGAACAACACTGACAGTAATCTATACAGCTCCGGACAGGAAGTTGAGCAAACAATCAGGGGGAGCAGGTGCCGTTTGATGGACAGAGGTGCCAGCGCAAGGCTGCTTGTCAGGCAAGCAAATAGAGAGAAGAAACAGGATCCAGGGAAACAAACACCCACATGCACAAAGAATCACATCCTCAGCACATGACATATTCAAATTGATGCCGGAAGGAAATATTTTAGAAAGACAGAGCATCATGCCCCTCGGATAGGTTTCGCGCTGCACACTCATTTTACTGCTCTGCGCAATTCATCATCTGCACTGCTGTTACAGCCACCAGCATTTCCCAGCAAATATCTACTCGTATGCTAGGCACTGTTACATTGTTGTGCACAAGCTTTCTTTTAAGCTGTGTTTCCATTCAGGGCAATAGCATTCTCCATGGCTGCTCCTCTAAGTATAATCTGATAATTGAATAACAGAAGACATCAGACAAGGTACATTTCTCTCTGCTTTTTAATACTGCTACTGATTTAACAATTTATTGGTGAAATAAATTGATGAAGTGGACTTTACACATTTGAAATATTCAATTGAATTTCTATTTTTTAAGTTAAAGGTACACATGAACCTCTAAGGTTATTACCTTTACATTAATTTAAAAACCTATAGCTTTTACAGTATTTGTTTTTTGAAAGAAAGTCATACGTCTACTTCCCTTGTTTACAGTTACTTTTATGGCACTAACTGTACATAAATAGATACGGCCAACTTTGTTTAAATACAGCGCATTTGTATTCTTGGCACTGTTTGAATGGGTGGGCAAGTGTCCATGTAAAACAACCCGTTGAAAGCTCAAGCGGGGCGTGACGTCTTAGCCTTCACTCTCTCGCCATGCGGGCGGTGGGCTGCGGCCGTCACTCACCAGTCAAAGGAGAGCCGCGCTTAACGTTCTGATTGAGTCTTCTTCGCAGGTCGGTCTTCGCCAACCTAGCCCTGTCCGCTTCGATTTCCACCAGGCCCGTTCTGGTACGTTTGCGGGGGCGGAGTGGGGTGGGTGGGTGGGGGAGAGAGCAGGGGCTCCGCGGACCACTCTCATTAAATCGACAGGCTCGGCAACAGCAACAATTAACTCCATTCAGCCTAGATTATCACTGCTACCGCCGCGCGGGGTGGAGAGTGATGAGAGTCGACGTGGGGGTTTGAGTTAGATTCGAGGCGCCCATTCAGGAGGATGCTCGCGCACCCTTATTCAACGTGTCATTGAAGGAGCTCTGGCTAACCGCGAGCTTTTGCGCGGGTTGTCTAATTCTGTACAATAATTCATCTGGGGTTGCCAAGTGGTCGGTTTATAGAATACAACAGTGTGTTCTTGGTGATTTCAAGCTCAATTGGATGTTTTCGTCTTCCCTTCTTCACTTATTTTGAAACAAGTGATCTAATGCCATAAAAAGGAGTCTAATGGCTTTCCACGCCAGCAAATGGTTAATAACAAAGCTCACGTTGCCATACTTTGTGCAGTCACCATTACCCTCACTCCTGCGCCGTCAGTGGGAACTTGGGACTTGGGTATTTGGGTATTCTTTGACATTAATCACTTTTGATTCTCTCAGCTGTATCGATATATGCAGTAGGCTATATATATAGTTAAATTCCCTTTCCCTGTTACTTAATAGTTGGTTTTGCTTCATCATATTATGTAAAAAAAAAAAAAGGACTTTGAAGTGGCTTCGTCACCTGTTTAGAGCCTGCATTTGAAAATCTATTAATACCGACTTATTTGTTATCCAATTAAGCCCTACCACTGACATCGTGTCAATGCGAAACATGTTCCTATGTGAAAACTGAATAGAACTCTCAGGACAGATTAATCAAACGATTCTTAATTCTTTAATTATAAAGCGCATGCTGTCACTGAGAACACAGACAAACTTATACTGGAAGACAGTTCCCAAATTTCATTTGAAAGGGAAAGTTTCTCTTAATGAAATCAAGATTAAATTAATGTGGCTGTCACTATCTAACTAGCTTTCAAAAGTGTTATCTTGCATCTCCTAGGCCTGGAGTCCAAAAATATTGCCCCTTTATTTTGACTCCATAAATGAATAAATGAAAGTGGGTTTTCACAAGTACAGATTGGAAAATTTGGCAACAACCAAAATGAATGGAAATATATATATTTGCAAACTGGGTAAGATAGCCTGCACATTTAGCAAGATATTTAGGTCTATCCAAACTCTTTTGGGGAGCTAATACCATTATACACCAGTATATGACTTGACCGTTCACTGCAACAAAGCAACAGCTCTATACTGCCTACTGCTGATTTCACTGGTTGACCTGAGTCCAGGCACGTCATTTATTTATTCCCTCACTGCCAAATCAAGGACAACATTAAACAATCCCCTTGGCGTTTGAACAGATGCATAAAATAGATAAATTCCAAAGTAAAATTTCAAGGACTCTTATGCGGAGCTTTGTTGAGGAAAAATGTTTGACCTGCTTCTTCTTTTCTGCTATCCTCACGGCTGTGGTTACCACTTAACTTTCCTATTGTTTGGAACCTATTTATTGTTATAAAATCTTTTTATTTTTGTCATGGGTTTATGTCTTAATGAGTTTTATCACCTCAGTGCTTTTCACCATTAGCTGTGCCGTTTTAACTGTCACTTTTAATTATCAGCATAACTTAAAAGTGCATGACAAATAGGTGAAATAGAACTTATTCTCAATCCAATGCGTTTTCAAATAAATAACTATAATCAGATCATCAAAGGAATTGGATATGAATATTCTAGGTTAACAATAGCCATGCCATTCAAATTGTGTAGTAGGGCACATCGTGTAGAGCAATGAAGAGGTATGCCAAAACATTTACATATTCCTTCACATTAATTAAAATTTCATTCTTTTTTTGATCCACTTGATAATTGTATCCATGCATTCTTGTTTACTGAAAATTTCAAATTTGATAAGGTTTGATGTTTTTAATGCAACATTTTAGCCGGTGGTGAAGCAAGTAGAAATGAAAACCAGATCCAATTTTCAACACTTTTATTTATTTCACCGTAAAATTTAAGTTTAATATTTTATTTTATGAACTGTGTTTTGGTTTCTATGCTGCTGCTACTCCAGACTACCACTGACATAACTAATATGCCATTTAAAGCTATTCACCAACATATTTACATATTTATGTTTCATATTAAGAAAGAGAGAGTGAGAGAAAGAGAGAGAGATAGAGAGCTATATAATCGATATTATATTAAAACAACAACAAAAACATCAACAACCGAGTACCACAGGAGAGTGGCAATGCAATGTGTTATTACAAATACAGTCATACTGGCTGCCTTTTCCCTTCTACAAACATAAGAAAACAAAACTCCCACACGTTGTATGCTGCATCGTGCAAAACTTCACATGACGTAATCACATCCCATGGTGACTAATGTTTCGTTCTCCAGAACTTAGTCGGGTATTGACAAAGACCATCTGCAAACAGTGACATACTTAGGACTGTCAACCAATACTGGCCAATAGAGGGAGAAATCACTCAGGCACATTTGGAGGAATTATTATGACCTTGGCCTCCCTGGATTGTTAATTAAGCTTACTGACATCTGGACCACCAGTACCAACAAAGCCTGTAGCAATAGCAATCTGTACAGCCCCTGAATCCATGTAGACCTCCCTGCTTTCTTCCTTTGGCTCTGTATACTGTGTATTGTATCAGCCTAATTCAGCTTACGACTCCATTCATAGCAAATTGTTAATAAGATGTACATTTTGTAAACAATACAAAACAAGTAACTTCACAAGCAAAACAAAAATGCCATCTGCACTGCAAACAAACACTGCAAAAATAACAAGTCATATAAATAAATAACTTATTTTTCAACTTGTGCATATAGTGCTCAAGTGAATAAGTGAAAAAAGCAAGAAAAAGGCAAATGTTTCATAATTCAGCTATCATCGGCACCATTACTGAATTGAACAGAAAAATGAATAACTATAAATATATTCAGTAAACGACACTAGAAATCACTCTCTGTAATTATGTAACTTCTACTTATTTTGTAGAATATCAACATTCCTTGTCATTCAAACTGCAATGTTACATTTTAACGCTTACATGTCCCATCACTTGCTTCACAGATTGTCCATCCATCTCCACCTATCTGTATCCTGGCAGTCACGGGGTTCTGACTATCCAGCGTCATTGGCGAGAGCAGAATCCTGAGCCATCTTGTAGGTCACAGATGGCATTATTAATTTAAACTAGGCTATCTATTTTCAATTTTTTGTTGACCACTACTTATCACTATAAGGTGCCATTTCTTTATGGCAGCCAGGAGTTGTGCAGGTGTGGGCTGCCTTCCCCACTCCATTCTACTGGCTACACTCATATTGTTTCACTGCTTAAATCTCTGGGGATGCATTGTAGCAGCTACTAAAATTGTTATTAATATCTGATTTATCCTATTAAAGGAATTAGCAAGCCACATCTCCCAATGGGCTACCATCTGAGATTATCATCAGATTGGACGACTTAATTAATTTAAAGTTTTCTTAAAATAAACAAAAAACTGTAAGTACTTGAATATTAACCATTGGGATAGTGTTTTGAGTGTGCCAGCACAAAATAGATGGTATTTATTTATTTAAAGCTACTTGATGTGTCTATGCAAACATGTTCCCTTCTTTTTTTCCCCCCTTATACCATCCAGGTTTTCTCTATTGGTGTAGTCACCATGGCTTCAATACACAGTATGCCTGTAATTTACATTCGTAATGTTTGTAGATGAAACAAGCACACAGAACAATCTCAAATCAATCTCTTGCCACAGTTACAAATGCCAGTGTAAGTGTATGACTTTGATCATACAAAAGCATTTTGCATTTTGTGAAAAAATAAATCTTGCTTTTCAAGAAGCAGCAAGAATTGTATTGTTGTCAATGGGATGACAGCTAAAAGGGCAATGCAACACATAAGCATGAGTAGGTTACCCACCACAGTGAAAAGGGAAAGGTTAAACACTATTTCCATATCCTTCCAAGTGCATTAAATATATACACATTCCATAGAGCATGTTAGAACTATATCAAAAAGCACCAATGGCTTATTTCAACTGTCACACACATGGCCTAGATATCTACACTCTCTTCCTGTTCTTTAAGTTGCCAGACTAAACAATTTCATGCAAAATACTGTTCATGGAGATATTGCGCGTCTGCCTAACTTTTATGAGGAACAGGCAAAATATTGTAATCAAGTATTGAAACTGGAACTGTATATATTTACAAAAAAATAATAGTCACTTGCAGGTCACATTATGTTATATTGTATTGAATATTGTTAATGTTCTGAATATCCATGCTTTATTTATAGGAAAAGACAACAGGCTTAATAAAGACTTGTGGAGTAAACACTGAAAAGCACATGACTTTTTGCTTGATAGCAATAGTGCAGCCTTCTGTTGTAAATGATTTTAGGTTAACTGGCAAGTTGACTATGTATGACAACCTTAATCAATAGTCTAAAGGACTACAGATGAAACAAGCATTACTGTGCATTGCATGTGTGACTATTTTAACTAAACAAAATACATGAATTAATAAACATCGCATGGCACTTATTTAGTTTTACATTTGAATCAGTGAAATTATTAGTAAAACAAATCAGACAAACAAGGCTCAATGTCATAACATTTTGTTAGGAAGATTTAGTTGTTTTTTTTCTTCCTTTCTTTTTGAACAGAGGTCCTGGCTCATTGTAATCAATCCATGGCACTTATTCCAAAGAGTAGCGGGTTCCCTGGTGTCCTGGCAAAATTCCCAAACTGGCTCTCTAAATCTGGCCATCTAATTATTCCCCAGTTTATCTGCCAAAAGAAATTCCATCCACTTCACCCCAGTTGATATGCCATGAGTGTTCTGGTGCAAAATGGCTGCAGGTAGATTCAGTACATGATAATGGCTGAAATGAGTAATCCTCTGCAAAACAAACACAATCATTGAGGGACCTGTAGAGAAAATGTATTATTGTACATTATATTTGCTTTAAATTGTGGTAACATGAACAGGAGCTTGCATGTACTAAATTAAATGTCCAATCCCAGTTCTGTATGGTTCAGTTAAGTTTGAGGTCACCGTCTGACACTCCAAGATCTGAATAGCCTACTGCAAGTGCCCCTGTCAACAGTCTACAAATATGTGGTTAACAGTGCAAGCAGAGACCACAAACCCTAAGTTGTCAGTTTTTGGGTGTGGTTGTGGGCCTTATAGCTACGATTTGTGAGTTTCAGTTTGTCAAAGAGCAACTGCCCATGTTTCGCTAACATTTCAAATAAGCCTAACAAACAGCCTTTCCAACACATAGGCCTAACGAAGAAATTAAGTTGGCCACATCATTGTATTCAGCACCTACACTAGGCCCACTTAAATCGGATATTTTCCCTGTTCCCACCGTAGAAACATTGGGCCTCATTCATCAATATTTTCGTAAAACCGTTAGTAAATGTATGCGGTATCAGATTTATCAAACGCTCGTGGACACAGCTTGTATTTCGTATCCACATGCATATGCTGATGAATACCAGTCAATTGTAAATGAAAAGTGCGCTCACAGAACTTGTGATTAGCATACATTTACGCCCCTAAAATGCCATATAAGGAGCTTGGAATTCAATTTCAGGCAATTTCAAGAGATTATTATTAAAAATTATTTAAAAAAAGGTTTGTCTATGTGAAATTCAGCCTTCTATCACTTCCCAAAGTAACAGAGCATTGTCGGGAAAAAATTCCAAAAAACTGTTTTTGAGCTAGCTAAGTAGACTAAAAAGCCGTTCGGGGAGTAATTTTCGGGTAGCCTACACGGCTTTATTTTTATTTACAATAAATAAATTCACGCATCATTAAGTGTGTAGGCCTATCATAGCTAAACATGATGTCCTCATCTGTTTAAATGTAACAGCTGTTACAGTTATTCCGCCTGAGTTGTTATAACAAACAACGTGCTTTTTTTCTTTTTCTTTTTTACTGTTAGCCTATATATTTATAGAATGCCATCTAAATGGAAAACTAGAGGGTTGGTACCCAGGAAGGTCACGGAGAGGGTTTCAGATTAGACTAGGTGGTATGAATGTAACATCGGATTGCATGCATTTTTGTTTTAATTGTACCTGGATTGATTATGAATGTATCCTAATTGAAACGGCTTATGACCACTGACATGTTAAAGCTGTTTTCAGTAACATTTCATAAAGCTAGGTTAAATGAGTAAAATCCCAAAACTGTTACATTTATGGTGGCTCTCGCCTAGGTATTGCTGTAAACCTTGTCTCGATTTCTACGTAACAGGTAAAACGAAAAGGTTTTGACATGGAACTGGAGGCATAGAAGAAAATCTTCATTACTAATTTCAGTTATAATTGTGTACATTCAGGATGTGTGGTAGTGGATATGAATATTTTCATTTAAAACGTTATTGTTCGTGCGGGGGAGTGGGGCGACTGACACTTGGATTTACATTTCAAAGATGCTGCAGCTGTTGGGTGTGCGCTCCAGGCTGCAGGACGACTTTGAGGGACTCCAAAACTGCACATCTGTTTGCTGCTGGCGCATGCTCGTTACAATAAAAAGGTTCAAGTTCACGTTTCAGGTCCCATGGGTTTGCCTGGATTTTTAGTACGATCGAGCCACATAAACAAAACAGGAATATTGCTACACTAGTTTAGGTAACAGTCAACGTGAATAAACGGAGTGAAGAAATTAATGTTGACGTCAGCGCTCTGATTTCCTATTTCGCAGGAAGCAAACTTTTTTTTTGTTTTGCCTTAACTTATTGCAGGAAACTTTGGGATGCATACTTAGTCTGCGTTTATGCTTTGTCGTTATTCGGTTTAACTGAAGAGCTTTCTCGTCTTCCATCAGAGTTTGTATCATAACTTTTTGTTGTTTAGGCTACTAGCGATTTCTCGAGTTGTGTGACCGTCATGAACGAAAAAAGGACGAACGAACAGAAACACTGGACCTTAGTGACAGCATTTGTACTTCTTACTTTAATCTTTGCATCATTTTGCACGGCTGAGGAAGCGTCGTGTCACGGGGCATTTGATCTTTATTTCGTATTAGACAGGTACGTATACATTCCAGATGCTGTTCTGCTACATCTGTTTAAACGACAGCTATCATGGAAGATTCACATAGCAATCTTATGACCAGTGAAGAGAAGCTGGCTAACGAGCAACTCAACTGTTGTCTATATTTTTCACGGGTTAGCTAGATATTTTTATTATGGTCATCACCGTTGCATACTATTACGTTAGCTAAGCTGTACATTTTCTTTCTCATAATTAGTACGGTATAAGAAGTTAATTGAGGTGTGTTAGAGTTTTGGCAGCCAGAAGGTTAACTAAGTTGTAGCCTACATTCAAGGCGTTCAGATGTTCTAATGATACACTGAAATTAGCTGAAGGCATCTAGCAAGCTACTTTGGTTGGCAATTATCGGTTGTTAATGATTGACAGTATTACTGGTTACATGCATCTCGTTCCAAACGCGCAAAATCTGGTACATAACTTAGGCTACATATGAAGTTACACAAGTTAGACTTAAACTTGTTACTTCCTTTGTTGCTGTGTAGCTAGCGTCATCTATGCTAACACAGAATGGTCTCCTTTTGAGGGTGCATACAAAAGGTGATGATTCTTAGGGGCCTGTCTGTATTTTTATTGCGATGTCCCGTTCCTATGCAACTTGGCCCGATGTCTAAACTTGAAGACTTTTCTTTTTCTGGCTGTATTTTCTCCTTGCTAGCTGGACGTTTGGACCGTTACAGATTTAAGACCTCCACCCGTGCGATAATTATAAAATTACAGGATGATGATTGAGATAGCCTACTGTGTTTGTGCTGCCTCTAACCGGCTCCATACACATTTCGGGAATTTTCTGCAAGGTTTTGTGTTTCCGAGTTCAAATAGCCTATTTGTCTTTTTCGTTTTCATTGTTTGACAAATTGTTTGCATTTAATAAAGATTAGTTACTGCACAGCATACGCGTTCTGTGATTATTTTGCTTATAATTCAAGCATCATGGGAGAATTCCAGGGCAATTAGCAAAGGTTTTGATACACAAACTAAGATTTGACACGAGTATATAAACGGCAGTGTTGTGTAGTAAAGACACGAACTCATTCAACTTGCCCGGGGTGCCCTCCATGTGGTTGGACAGTACACTTTCAATGTGACCTTTTTGTTCTTTCCAAACATATCTCATTGACTTTGTACAAGGAGAGGGTGAGGGGGGAAAGCTGAAAGAGATAATTGTCCTAATGGCCTGGCTCTATTTTATGTTCTCTGCACATACATTGAACTATAATTATTAATTTAATTAACCCCCAGTCATTACCTCAAGGGCATATTTTACACGAGGTGTCCAGTTAGGCCGTGTTGCCTTACTGAGCTCAGTGCATGTCATACATATTTTAGTTACTCTCCACGGTTCTATAATAGCGATTGATAGTTTACTCTGAATGTAATTAATGTGTATTAAGGGGTTTTTGGATTCTGTGTTTTTAATATGTGCTATTTTGGTTAGTTTTGTGTGTGTGTGTGTGTGTATAGTATGCATATGTGGATTTGTGTGTGTGTGTAGGTTTGTATGTCCTTTTCAGCAGTCATCAGTGGAAATGACGTGAACTAAGTTCATGTTCTGAAGTGCAGCGTAGTAATTAGACTGGTATGAAGAGCGGCAGAATATCTTTGAATTAGTGCTGCTCATCTCTCGCCCATCGAACTCTTTGAGGTGTAAAATCACAAATATCTGATCAGAATGTTCTTAACTGAACATTCTAATGCCGATGTAACAATCACTACTAGTTACTGAAAGCAATGGAGTTCTAGAACACTGACTTGGAATTTTTATAAAAACAAAAACATCCCAAAAAAGTACTTAGTCTTGGGGTATCACATCAAAACACGCTGGGTTAAAATGATGCATCACATAGTGCACAGTCAGCAGCACACACCACAGTTAGACACATGTTTGATAAATGGCAGACCTTACTCAGCAGTCTCTCTCATGGTTGGACTAAATGGACTAAATTGTTTTGTTTTTTTTACTTCCATGATGTAAATCGAATGTACCCCCCCCCCCCCCCCCCAATAAAACAGCCTCTTTTTGGCCCGGTACACATTCTCTCTGTAAATTACATGCAATACATGTCATAGATGTTCTTTCAGATAAGTCTGTGGCTGTTTATACTGAAAGGTGATTATTCACCTTGGTATGTGATATCTTGGTATTGTTAGTCCTTGGTTTGGCCAACTTGACCAAGGTAAAAAAAAAAAATAATAAAAAAAGTCCTAGATGCCTTTCAGAAAACAATGCAGGTTTGAGGTTTGAGCTTTGAGTCTCTGTGACCATTATTTAGACCCTTGCTAGACAAAAGTGTTTTATAATCGTCAAGAAACTGGGCCTGTAACCAAGGTGTTGCAGGTTCGATTATGAGGTAGGATGCTGCTCTTCTAGCTCATCATTGATACCTGTAGCAAAGGCTTGCTAAGGGGTCATTTCAGGTGAGGTAGTTTAGAGTGGTATTAGTTCTTCTCTGAATGACTATACCCATTATTTTCTGTATTGCAGATCAGGAAGTGTGTCGAACGACTGGGGTGAGATCTATGGATTTGTTGAACAGCTCACTAATCGTTTTGTGAGGTGAGTACCCTTTCAATATATACAGTTGCTGAATGAAGGATATTGGACAGAAGTCAGGCAAAAACTTCCTTTTGAAGTAAACTGACTGAACTGCTATTTCAACAATGTGTTAGCCAGATTGCCTTACACATGTTTCTTAAGTGTAGTTGAATATTCTAAAATATTCCTAAATAATGAAGGCAGCATTCAAAAAGGGCCGATTTGGTTTTGTTCAATTAGGATTGTGGACACAAACCCACATATGTGGTGAGCTGTGAAAATATCTTGTCCCAATTTTGTCTAGAGCACCATTAAGAACAAACCTAAACTACACGCACACACTCGTGCACAGACACACACAAACACACATACATGCACACACACACACACACACACACACACAAACATGCTCACACACACACACCTAAAATAGGCAAATAAAGATGACACCAAAAATCCAAATTCCCTGTATCTTAAAAAGAGAGGAAAAAAAGAAATTATATTTGTTAGATGAATTTGAACTTACGTAACGTTGACTCAATGTGTGTGCCAGTACAGACGGTGGCCACCCAGCCAAAATAAACTGGTTTGCTGGAGAAAATAGCTGAGGGACCAGGTGGGAGTGGGTGGCAGAGAGGATTAGTCTTCTGGGCTGTGAGGATGGCCATTTGTACTGGGGAGCTCCATAACCACACGTTCTGTATGCAACAGGGAAGAGGCAGATCATGTACAGTAAAGAACGACCATAGGAAAGCAAGCACAATCTGCTGTGCACTTCTGATTTACTGTAACTGTCTGCTGTTGTACCATTTAGAATGTCTTAAATTCAGATATCCGTTAATTTCATTTTGTATATATTTCACCCCTTCAGGTGTAAGATCACAGATATGATTGGAATGTTCTTAAGTGAGCATTCTAATGCTGATGAAGCAATCACTACTGATTGTTACAGCAATGGAGTTCTAGAATGCTGATGTGGAATTTTGAAAAAAAACATTCCAAAAAAACTAGGCTAGTCTTCAAAGGGTTAAAACTTGTTTTCCCAGTCAGTATAAGGCCTTAAACAGGGTTGAACCAGTGGGCTTCTGTTATGTCTTAAAAGGAATGGTGAAATCTTAGGATTACATTTAAAGTTCTATAACTGTGTAATACACTCTAGAGCCAAAATAGACCAACATTCCCACATTCAGTGAAGTGGTGGAGACTTATTATCCCAACCAGGAAGTAGCACTCACGCTGTGTAGTTCCCAATGGGCTGTAAAATAACAGTGGTAGTCCCCCAGGTATATCTGGGAAGGCAGCAGAAGTGCCGCGTTTAACGTAAATTCATGGGCTGCAGGGCTGCGTGCATCTCTCAGTCTCCATACTGAACTTGCTCACACCCGAGCAAAAATTGTCTCGCGAAACACACGTGAGAAAAGTTCTATCGCAAACGGGAAACAAGCCGGTAAATCGCCGGCTCGGGATTTTTTTTTTTTTCTTTCTGCCGCCTCGAGAGAAGTAACGTGCCAACATGAATGTTGATTGGAATGAGCTGGCTGTCATCTCTCCTTACCAAATCTGGCCATGGCACTTAAAGGTTGTGCAGAAACTGTGGGGGAGGATCGCAGCTGCAGCATTCGTCTGTGGGTGAGGAGAAGCAGCACCGCTCCTTATGCTCAGACGCCTCAGAAGTGCTGAGGTTGGTCCAGAAAAGGCGATCTCCATCACTTCCCGCCCGCAAATTGCTTTGGAAAAAGTAGAATTCGGACATTAGCACATGCGTAGGCACTGCGTTTCGTACTCCTAAGGCACCGGGTCAATTTACATTGGCTTATCCCTGCTAATAATCCTGTTTCTTTCCTTGTTTCTTTATTTATACGAGTACAGATTGTGGCCTGGATTCGATCAATATTTGACCTTAACTCTGACTTAAAAATAGAGGCAAATGTTTTTCTTAAACATGGTTTTGTGGGTTCATTTAGAGTGATCATTGAACTTTCCAAATGGTGTTTGTGCAGACAAACGAACACGTGCATTTATATTTAAGTCAATATTAAACTTAAATAATCACAACAGAACAAATGCCGATTTAATCCAGGCTACAGTTTTCTGCAGGACATTCTAAATGGAGTCAAATCAAAATAATTTTATTTGTTTTGTGCTTTTTACAGAAAACTGTTATGAAGATGCCTTACAATGTGGCGGTAGAGAGCAAAAACGTAGCAAACATTAATGGCAGGGACTTGATATGTGCACTTATCAAATGAACACACAAACAAATACAAAAAATTCATAAATACGTTCATTAGCAGAGGCAAAGCAATGTTAGTTGTCAGTGTGAAAGTACAAACTAAAGGACAAATGTTGATTGAAGGCAAGCCTGTTGGATTGGTTGAGGAAAAAAAAAAGTCTTCTGCCATAAATGAGAAAGCAACTGGCTTTAGAAGCGTTTGATGTCGTTCTACATAGGAAGGGCTGATCAGCCGTTACACTGAAAAAAAGAGGTGATGTAATGAGTCATTTTCTGCCCTGTTATGGTGTTATGAAAGGCACATTCTTAGGCCCACAGCTCTCTGCTCTACCCGACAGCTGCATTTCATCATGCTTCATTGCATGGGGGCATCTCCTTTTCATTTACTGCAGACAGATAACGGCAACCCAGAAATAGCCACACGAATGTAGCCGAGTTTAACTCAGATATAACTAGGAGTGATACATTCATAGAAAATATTAGCCTCTTGGTCAAGAGAGACAACAAAGAAGAGCCACTGTACAGTCCTTAATATGCATAGTTATTAAAATAATGTATAATGGTATTACGTTTCCAAGCCTGATCATGGCACAACATGCCATGGTATGAGACTGAATACAATAAAAATAGAAAAACAGGTTTTCAGTAGTAGCGAGTCACTAAAAATAAATAGACTGTTAGTGGTCACAGTCTTTGGAAAGTTAGCGATCCAGCTAGTATTTTACACAGGCACCCCAGAGCATTTTATAGAAGTGTTTGGAACAAAAATATAACATACGACAGGAAGTGCCTCTGTGTCGGCATGAATCATACCATGACAGCTCGCATCCTGACAGTTTTTCAATTAATCACATCCTTCCTTTCCAGGAGAGGCCCACCTCACTTTAGTCCTCTTCTATAATTAGATCAGTCAAATATACAGTCTGTGGCACATACCCTCTATGGCTTTTTTACATGTGGTTAAATGCCTGTGCTTATGGTTGCGTTTCATTACATGGCAATATGAGCATTTACAAGACGCTTTTTTCCAGAGCGACTTGCACATCTTTTGTATTTTTGACATGTGATCCATTTATACAGCTGGGCAAGGGCACAACAACAGTCTCCTACTTTGGAATCAAACCTGCAAATTTTAGGTTACAAGACTAGTTAATTAAACTGTATACTACACTACCAAACTACATTTCAAAATGGGGGACATGGTACCCAGGTTCTTTGTATCATTAATGCTACATTTCCTGTATGTATCCAATGATCCAGTCACTTGTACAACATCTTATCCATGGGTGAATTATTGGGTCCAATGTCTCAGGTCCTAGGGAGGCACAAATGAAAAGAGTAGTATTAAAGAGTTAACATTCTCCTCAGGATGGTACATTGATGATATGTCACATCTAATAAATAATTTAAGCTAGCACCATTGTGTAATCATATTTATGTATTTTTTGCAGCCCAAGCATGAGAGTGTCCTTCATAGTTTTCTCCACCAAGGCTGAGCTCATGTTGCCCCTCACTGGAGACAGGTATAGTGCAGCTATGAGGGTATTTCCCCTCAGTTTGTTCCTCCTTACTCATTACTTTTTCTTCCTCTAGTCTGGCATATCACTGTAATCCTTATTTTGTTATTTTTCCTTTATTGGTTTTGTAGGTGGCTGTGGGTGGAATTTAAAATCACTGTCTCGGTGCGCTATTCAGTCTCTTGGTCTCAGACTTAGTGTCACAAAGCTCACCGTTTAAAGCCGCCCCAAACCCGGCCAACCTTTGAAGACTAGATAGGGTCTAGTTAGTTGCTTTGGGTTGGGCATTTAGGGACCAGAGTTAATCGCCTATTTGCAATAGCCTTTCCCATAAGCCATTTCGCTTTCATTTCACTTTACCTTAATTTCATGTTTCGGTCTGACCTGGGCCTGGCTGTAACACATTCTCTATCACTTCTGGAGAGCACAGAGTGTATCCTCAGAAACTTGCGCAGCCGGCTGCAGCTGCTTTTCATGCTGCAGTCCGGCAGTGGAGCTGCGCAGGCAACGCGCTGGAGGACTGCGTTAATTGCGCGGCTAGCAGCAGCAGGCCGCAGCCACCTGGATGACTCAAGGACCTGCTCTTGCACACTGAGACGGGGACTACCCTCCCGCATGAAACCCCTCCCTCCCTAAGCAGCATCACTGCCGGGTATGCTCCACCCTGCAGGGTTGCCAGATGCAGTTGCTCCTGGCTCATCCGGTTTTAATTCTGGAAGGTGGGGTGCACCACTGCACTGGAAATGAGTGCTCTAATTGGACCCAGCACCTGATGGCCTTGGGAAGGGTTGTGCATTTCTGTAATGTAAATGTGTTAACTTTAACTGGAGTAACCATGAGATACACAGAAGCAGTGTGTTCTGTTCATTTATTTGTTCACAATTGGTAAAAAGTACAGACATACTCAAGCTATTTGGCAGTTTGCACACAGATGCGAAATGCATCAACCGCTTGCTAGTTTAATCACAGCTATTTGTCTTTGGCTTTTAACTTTGTTTAACGGATAAAATTGTTTTCAGCGACAAAATTCAAGAGGGTTTACGGCGGCTGAGTGAAGTGAAGCCGGCAGGTGAGACGTACATGCACGAAGGATTTAAAAAGGTAGGCGATCGCAGCGAGCAGAATTGTTTCTCATTGTGCTGTAGTTATAAAAGCAGAATCGTGCCTTAGCTGGGTTTTCAATGGAAGGCAAAATCCAAGAAACCCGTTACAGACCCTGCTAGAAAATGAATGGAAATAATTTGACTGAGCACTGCAATTGCTGCAATGGTCACTTACTTTATGAGCACTCAAAGTAAAGATATCGATTAGCCTTCCTGATGTACTATATCATACATAAATAATGTGAAATTGATTTATATGTACACGTTAGTGAATGTTTTATTTTGCAGGAATGATACATTAAATGCATTTCACAGAAGCAACAATAAAATCAGCTTTACTGGTACAACATTGGGAATAGATTTTTGTAAAAATGAAGATATGCATTCTGTACAATGAAATAATGAAATTATGATTACTGTGTTTGACTCTAGTCCCACCTGTGTTCTTCCTGTTGTAAGCTCTTCTGTATTGTTTTATTGTCGTGACAAAAAGGTAAAGATCACATGATTGTGTTCTTATATCTTATGAGTCAGATAAGAGTATAGTTGGTCAGGTAAACATTCCTGTGTAATCCTGTATCCTAGCAGTAAATAGACCCTAGAACACCCTTACGAAAAAATCAGGTGTTCAAAAACAACGTGTCCAAAAATCATGTGTCTACTGTAAAACCACATGTGAACACCCAACATGTGAAGAGTACACACTGTAAAAATAATCCCACTTATTAGATGAGAGCGTGAAAAGGTAACCTATGTCACATGGTTTGTTTTCAGGTGAAAAGTGTAGTTCACAAAAAAAATCGATCACGTGAAAATGTGGAATTTCACATGATTTCATGTCACATGTTTTATTTTGCAATTGGAAATTTTCATTCATATGTGAAAATATGAATGAAAATGTGTTCAGATTTTTTCATAAAGGGCAATCGGTACATGCCCTTAACTTTCTCAGAAAAAGAAATGCCAGTGTTAACATTCTCTTTCAAAAACAGCATTTTTATCTTCACCAACACACTCGACAACTCGGTTGGTGAAGATAAGAATTCTAAAAGTTAAAATCAAAGGGATTGTCTCATTTAAATTAAATAAATTGCACAACCCCCCTCCCCCAATGTGTTGGCACTTAGGCTTCGGAGCAAATGAAGGCGCAGACCACAAAGTCCTCAAGCATTATTATTGCCTTGACTGATGGAAAGCTTGAGCCTTACCTATTCAAGCTCACGGTAGACGAGGTAAGATGACCCTTGTGTGAATATGTCCACCGTCTTTGTGTGTCTATGGGACATGCAGGTTCCCCAAAATGTACCTGGTCAAACCAGAACAATGTATAGAAATACATCCATAAATATGCTACAGCCTGGGTTAGCGTCAACCCTCGTGCTTTAACTGACAGAGAAATGTGGTTGCACTTTTTTATTGGAAAAAACACATTCGTTCAGTAAATCTTGTGATCACACTTGCTAAAAAGTGTCCATGAACGAGAAAGCTAAATCTTAATTGCGAGCATTTCATTGCGAGTAAAACATAGAGGTTGATACACATTCCGATATTCTGTGTTGTTTTCTTCACCGTTGATCATTTTTAATGACAGCCCACTGTGCTTTTTTGCACGCATTTGTCTTGAAGGCCAACACTGCGAGACAGTATGGCGCGAGGGTGTACGGTGTCGGAGTGAAGGATTTCGACGAGGCGCAGGTAAGAGGCCGGCCTGGCTTTCTCGTCCAGTTTCCCAAGCTTTTTTTTTTTCCTGGTCAAAATGTTCCTCAGAGCCGTTGAGTCCATTTGCTATGTTTTTATAAAAAATACAGCTCCAAGGCTTAAATGACTCAGCTTCCTGTTCCTTGTTGCATAAGGATATGATCAAAGCCGAATAATTCCGTACCAAAGCTGGCATTATAAACACGAGAGAACTTCATTCTCAAAACGTGTTTTTTTTGTGATTAATTATATATTTTTTTGGTGCTTCAGACTTTTTTTTGTTGGTTTGTTTTCTTTTCTGTTTGGTCACTGCTGTCTTCGTGCTTTCCGACAGCTCGCCGATGTTGCTGACACAAAAGAGCAAGTATTCCCCGTTAAAGGCGGGTTTCAAGCTCTCAAAGGAATCGTCAATTCGGTGAGTTCAATGCCTCTTTTGTGGATACGCTTGTGTTAACGACTTTGGCACTGACAAAGAGTCAAGTGAATTTGAGGAGACCACTTCAGTAAGACTACTTCATTAACATATTTTAGGCAAAACATCTGCATTTATTTATTTATCATTTTTTATATGCATATACAGTATGCCCTTTCCTGGTAAAAGAATCCAGTCATTTCTGTATAATCGTTTGCATAAATGAATCTTCCCAAGGAGCTTTAATTTTTTCATCCAACTGATCTTGGATGTGCTGTAAGAAAAAAAAGAATCCTCTTCACACAACAGATGTCAAGAATTACGCCTGGACATCGTTCAGTGTGCTCGACTTTCGCCTCATGCTTTCTGAAGACCGCCCCTCAAAGTCTATATGACATCAGCGAGTACACTATTCCAAGGGGTTACAAGCAAACCTGGTCATATTGTATGGTTTTTATAAATACATTAAGCTATGGCTGCGTACATTTTTGTCCTCGTAGAGGCTTAAGCCTGTCGGAATTGTATCCCCGCTTCTGCGCAGTGAATGTGGAAGAGGCGATGATTAATTGATGTATATAATGTGTACGTTATATTTTTAGTTTCTAATTAAACTTGGGTCTGTGGCATTATTGTTTTTTATAATTTATGTGGAGAGCACTCATATCCTCAGACATATGGCCCACATATTTCAGCGTGGACAACCGCAAAATGGTTGCTTCTGAAACCCGTTATGACCTCATGAATTACTTGTTATGAGGTCGGCCTGTCATTGTGACGGGTGAATTTCTGAATTAGTTTTTTGCTATTCATACACAGGCATGGGTGGCATACTGTAAAAGCCTCCAGTATATTCATTTCCAATTCACATATTTCTTCACTGTTATGCTACCTACAGTACAGTATCTTCCTCGGAGTGTTGAGGGGGAAGTTGTCAGATTAGTTTTGAATGCCCTAGCTTTGGCAAGTGTCCTTAAGTTACACTTTTTCTCCCATCCCACACTGGAATTAATTTGCATTAATTACAGTGTGACTTGCAGGGTGATAATCCTTTGCTGCATTGATCAGTTAATTTTTTTTAGTTTAATTCACCTGTCATATATCACTGTTCTATAAAATGTGGTTGCTATAATCCCGTAAATCACAGTTCCTCTCCTGTTTTACTTCATATTGAATCGGCCCTGTGCTGAAAAAAGGCATGGAAGACTAAGCAAATAAATAAAGAAATCAAGGACTTGGCTTGAAGAGAGGACAATATTTAGCCACTGCCCACAATAAAATGAGTGGTCAGTCGGTCGCAAACTGTCAAATCGCCATCTTGACAGATATGTGGAGCGATCGGGGGGTTAAGTTCTCTGTCACCATATTTATGCAGGACTGCTGGAGCGGCCTCTTCCTACGTAAAATGGCTGCCAATGTGCATCTGATACTTTCCATTCCCTGAACTCCTTTAACAGTCCTCTGCCAGGAGCAGTTTGTGAACTGTAATGCTCATTGCATTTGTCCGGCCTTCAGGAAGCTGGAGAATTCTCTTTCATATTTTGTTGTTATTTGTTATATGTTTTTCATATTTTCATATTTTTGTCCTTCAGAAGATCTTTCATGAATGCATTGAAGGTAGAAAATATATAAATACCTTTCCTGTTGCCTGGATGTAGCTACATCAGAACAGGACATTGGTTATTGCTCAATATTGTTTCCATAGAGGCTAAAAAGGGTTTGGTGTTTTGATGAAGGACCATCACGTGAACCTGGAAATTTAATCATAATTCCTTAGGAAAAGGCAGGCTGCAACTGAGACATTTTTCTGCTGTGTGTTGTGTTAGGATGTTGGTGGAAATATACTACACTATGTGTTTTCTTTTGTCATTTTTCAGTCTTAAATGGCAACAGATGTAGATGTAACCACTTGAAGAGTAGGATGTTTGGAATGTTGTTTCAAAATTCTAAGTAAGTGTTCTACAACTCCATTGCTCTCAGTTACCAGTAGTGATTGTTACATCCACTTTAGAATGTTCAGATAGGAACACTCTAATCACATATTTGTGATCTTACACCTTTTAAAGGGTTAAACATGGATACAACCCCTGAAAGCAAGCCTGTGTGCTCTGCAGAAGTGAGAGTCGGACGCAGTTTTTGTTATTCAGTTGTGAGAGGAATCCGGGGCATTCTCTAGTGATTAGTAATTCTGGACACAGGAACAGTTGGCGCTGCGTTTCTCCGTGGTCGGATTTCTCGGATTTCAGATCATCTGTGCAATTCTTGACACTCAATTCCGAGTGATTTAAGGGCAAACATTGCACACGTGTGTGTGCCAGGATTTTGTTTTTTAGCCAGGTTTTTGTTTGCTTTATTTACATGCCTTTAGTTTTCGAAAATATCGGGACCACTCCCAAGCACTTTAGGCTTATGTTGTTGTATTACAATCCTTTATGAATAGTGCTTTGTTTAATGTTTTACGATTGCAGTACATAGAGTACTTTTTGTTGTTTTTAGGTTTTAAAAAGTGAGTAATGAAACTTACTAAGGTATTACAGTGTGGCATTGTTTGACTCTTAATGGACATTTTTATTTTATTTTTTAATTAGCTTTCTTACATTTAATAATTTACTTTCTAATCATTGCTGCCTTGTTTTTGGCTTAGCAGCACATTGTGAGAAAACTTGGTTTTAAAACCCAAACAAAAGGCCTCAACAATCCTTAAAAAGGAGTATATTACACCCATATAACCCTAGAGGCCGTACCATATAGAGTCCGTACTGGTCAATCTGTGGTGTTAGGTGTGTTTACAATGCATTGATGTTTCAATTTTATTTTTCCACCTGCATTTTGTAAAACATGCCCCTGTGAACAGCCCAAATGCCATATATGCTCGTTTTCAAGCGATTTTGTACAGATATTTACATAGCTTCGCCGTTTCTGGATTTATCTGATAATAGAAGATAGTCCTTGTGTGTGGTTGTGGATCGCAAGGGCCTGTTTATATGATAATGGCGGCTTGGAGACTTTAATAGACTTGGAGAGTGTAATAGACTTGTATAATTTCCCCATAAAGATGGATATAGTTTCCCACCCGCTTCCTTCCAATGAAATCATTATTTTTTTTTCTTTTGCTGGCTGAGTGACAAGTAGTGCTTAGATGTAACAAATATTGCAGGTACCTTAGTTGTAGCATCCTAATAAATGTTTGAAAGGGACAAGACAGATGTATGATGCATTCGTTATGATACTGAATGACGTGCCGATACCATTTTGTTTTTGAACAGATTTTAAAGCAGTCCTGCACTGAGATTTTAAGCGTGGAACCCTCCAGCATTTGCGTGAACGGTAAGCGGGGAGGGGGGGGTCACACTGCATGTCCTGTATCGATGAGGTTTTTTCTACTGATTGACACAATTAAATTGTACCTTGCGCCCATTTTCTCGACCCTCCTTCAGAGTCTTTCGACATTGTGCTGAGAGGAAACGGGTTCACTCTGGGAAGGAGCGCGGAAGGAATCGTCTGCAGCTTCATCCTCGATCAGCAGACCTACAGTAAGTGTCGCGGAGGAGTGTCATTGCGCCCGTTCGGCGTAAGGAAACGCCCCCTGGTTTACATCGACCACTTTGGACGCAGTGACCCGCCGTGGTTGGCTGTGGACCCACCTGGCAGTCCACAACGATGAGGCCGTTTCTCTCTTCCCTCCTCTTAGACACAGCAGTTATCTGCCACAAAAAAAATTAAAGGAAGTAGCAGCTGCAGACTTCAAATATTTCCACAACCTCGATGATACTTAAGGTACAAGGCTTTGAATCAGCTGCTGCGGGGTAGTTTTTGTTCCAGATCCTTGCACCATAAACCAAGAAAAGCAGTTTCTTTTCAAACAGAGTGGAGGCTCATATGAAGAAAGGACGAAGCTGCTAACAGATTTATTTCTGCTGGTCATGTTCAGTGCTGGCATGTGTTTCTTTTCCTTTTAAGACACCAGAAGCAACTGTCCTTGCTGGACCTCAGAGAAGCAGGGCACTTCGAGATTGTTTTCAGGCATACTGATGCCTCTAAAATAATTCTACACAGATGGGAAGCACATGGTTCTGTCCTGCCTTCCAACTTGTAGAATCCCATAGTTTTCATAGAAGGCTTTAAAATAAAATAATAAAACCATTCCCGGTGCTGCTTTTGATGACATATAGTGAAATCCTCTGGCCCCATGTTGGACTGTAATGAAAATGCTGGTGGTCACACCAAGTTGATCATTTTCTGGAATGTATTTCAAAATTGTGATTGTTTAGATCGTCTGCACGTGTTACTGTAGAGGACCCATGCTTGCGGCTGTACAGTACGTTACACGCATCTGGAAACAGGTTTAGTGCAGACAAACAGCACACTCAAACTTTTTTATTTTATTTTTTATTTGCCAGGCCAGAAGCCGACCGTGGTGAAACACAACTACCTGCTCTGCCCGGCGCCGGTGCTGCAGGAAGTGGGAAAGTAAGTAAGTGGCCGCGGAGAGCTTTCGCGGCACCGTCGTAAAGATCCGGGCGCGGTGGCGGGACTCTGTGAGGGTCTGTTAGGGGGCAGCGGTTTTTAGCAGTCCCCGCTTCACGGTCTGGTTTGAGTTTCCCGTGGCTGCCACGTGTCCTGGCTCCCTTTAATAGCGCGGCGGCGTGCGTAAAAGCTAAAAGCCGGACGAGGACCCGCCGAAGGTTTCCGCACCGCGTGCGCGAGCCTCCTCAGAAAAGTGACAGCTTTTAGCTGCCATATGCTCTGTAAGGCTAAGCTTGCAAAGCAGTGTTATGTAGAGAGGAGTGTCTATACTGCACGATGGGAAAAGCGAAAACATAGAAGCAATTTCATGAGGTAGCTGTTCTATGAACTGGGCCTGTTTGCTTGGCACAGTGCCTTGACCTTAAAAATCCCTGCCAACACTAGAATAACACTGAGAATGACCCACTTAAAGTTCCTGGTTCTGGAAGCAGAGACTCTTTAGCGTTTGCTGGGATGTAAACTTGGGGGCAAGCTTGGGTTGCCCTACTTTCTAACCATTTGGAGTGTAAGATCATAAATGTGTGATTAGAATGTTGCTAGCAATTGAGTTCTAGAACACCGACTTAAAATTTTGTAAAAACATTCCAAAAAACCTACTCTTCAAAGGCTTAAAGTTATATCTGGAGATAATAATTCAAGGGTGCTCAGGGGAACAGTTATTTAATGCATTATGTATATGTTGATATAATTCACACTACTGATACTTAAATGACTGGAATAGCGTAAATGGTAGTGGTTTCTACCCGTTTTCATCATGTTCATCCAGTGATGAAACTGCAAGCAGACTTGACAGTAATCAAAGGTGAATACAGTGACAGGTTCTCATGTTTTTATTTTGTTATTTTCTTGTGTTAAATAATCATACGTAAGTCCAGTTATTAGCTCGGTCCTGCAGTGCTACGTAATGTATGTTACTCGGCGGATTGTGTTCAGGGGTTTAATGACTGTGTACAGTGTACAGTAGACGCGCGCTACGTGACGCAGAGGCGGGGTGAGCTCGTCTCCGCGGCGACCGTTCCGAGCGCTCGCTTAATTAACTCTTGGCTGGCGACGGCGACCCATTAAGTAGTTAGCTGGTATAAGCAGAGAATAAACACATCTGGTGGAGGGTTTTAAAGGGATGCGTGGCAGATGCGGCGATTCCCTGTCCTGCGGTCCCGTCTAAATAATTCACCGCGCGCCGACGGTCCACGCGCACGCACCACCTGCGTAGCGTCTGAGCAGACGAGGGCTTCGTCTCGGGCCATCTGGCCGCTTCTGCACCACCGCCGCCGCCGTATTCCGTCCGCACGACTGTGGAGAGCGCGGAAGCCCGCTCCCCACACCGATTTCCTGAGTGTCGACGACGGGATGCTCTGTTGTCCGTTGCCGCCCGGCTCTCGCCTTCAGTCCGCATTTCGAAGGCGTTTGCGCTTCGTCCGTAGCCGTTGTGTTTCGGGGAAGAGTTTGTAGGCGTTCTCGCGATAGGGTGGGGGTCGTGGGGGGGTGGGGGCAGCACTGCGCATACATTCTGGAGCCGGGGGAACCCGGTCGGACCGGCGATGTAGCGCGCTCGTCACCGGGCCTCGTCTGGCGTGACATCTGCCGCGTCAGTTAAGGGCGGCGGCATCTGTCAACCGTTAGTGACCCCCCCACCCCCAGCCACCCCCTCCCCCCACCCCGGCCTCCCGCACCGGCGGTTGTAAAGGTTAAGTGCCTCTGCTCCATCGCCACCTTTCCCTCACCTCCAGGTTTTCACAGTAACGGTGGGCTGAGCCTGCAGCCTCATCAATAATCAATCTCACCCATAGAAGCTCGGGGTCCTCCATCGCCTAGCGACGCACGTGGACGTGTGAAGGTAACGCGTGAATGCGGTCGCTCACACCGTTGGTCGTCCACCATTGTGGCTCAACCTCTGCACCTTTTCTCAGATACCCATGTTGTACGTCTACAGTTCGATTGAACTTATCAAAGACTAACAGGAAGAACAACTTGATAGCTGAACGGCGTGCGGTTGCTCAGTGAGAAGATGAGTCTGGGATTAAAAATGAAACGGTTTATAGTCTGCATTCTTTGCCTTTGACTTTCCTTTGGATAACCAGCTTAAAGAAGAGATCAAACGGGCTTCCAGGTATTCTCCTCCTTTCTTTCTTTCTCAGTTGCCGTTCGGCACTTGTCACGGTTTGATCTCCTTATTCTTGGCCTTTGATGCCTGTACAGCATCTTCACATTCGAAAGAGCTTGTAATGACTCCATGCTTATGTTGGAAAAACTGAATTATTCAGACCTTTCATTTTCATCTCCTACAAAGCAAATACGCACAAGGAGATATAGGGACTCATTTAATCCAGCAGTCGAAAGGTTTTATAATCATAATTTAATTATGGTTGCTGTGTTGATTTGTCATGTTTATGTATCTGTTATGGCATGGAAACAGCAGACAAATGAATATCCCTAATTGGGACAATGAAGTATCACTTGACTTGAAGTTACAGTACAATAGGTTGACATTTTAAGTGGCCATAAATTGACATGCCTTTATAATTATTATTGTTCATATCTGGCCCCGTGACATAGATGTCAGTACTGTTTCCCATATACGCTTGGCTGTGGTCTCTGTCTCTTGGCCCCCATAAAGGCAACCTTTGGTCCACAAACTGGATGTTGTTGTCTTATTCTCTCAGCGCTCATATTTCATAAATGGTAATTACTGTGTATATTTAGGAGCTGGCTGAGAGGCGATTATCCTCGCCTCATTAAATGGCGTGTGCCTGTTTACCTTGGCCTACTGTTTGACCTGGCCTCAAAGACCTGGATTTATGTTTGTTGTGTCTGTGTGGGGCTGTATATTTAGTAAAGTCATGATTCAAGCATAGGACAATGGCATACAACAGCCGTGAAGACAGAACGCCCTTCACAGTTTAAGAGAGCTAGCTATGTAACTTCATGGAGCAGCACTGAAAATGTGTGAGACCATGTGTGAGACTTTGTGCTCCACCTGTTTGCATTTTAGTATATATGCTCTAGACCAAGTTTGTCTGATGGCATACCTGCTACTGCCCCATTGTCTGTAATGGGGCTTGGAGCATCAGAAATGCCCAATGATGTCTCAAAGCAAAGAGAGTATTTGATACAAGTCGCTTGGCAGGTCCCAGCGTTCTCTCTGTCTAAAATCCCTCCTTTAGTGACCGTTTGCCCACCATAGTCATCCATTGGTGATGTCAGATTAATTAGGCTCTCCCTTCGTCTATTCAAGAGAATTGCTTGGGTGACATTCAGGAAATTGTAAAGGCTTTCTGCAGATGGTGAGTCAGGCAGCCCAGGGTACTGGGTATACATACATTTGTGTTTTATGAGCTTTTTGACCATTTACGTCTGCAAGAAGCCGCGAGGGCGTCTGTTCATTTTGCAACGTATTAATGTATTATGGTTATTGAACAAGGAAGTGGTGATGAATGTTTATCAGATCTCATTACAATGCTGTTATTTTTTTCTGCGGCTCTTCCCATGGCAAACAGGTTACAGAGCGGTGCATGCTGGGAAGGGAGAGATAAGCACAGTGCAACGGCACAAATTGTTTTTTTTTTATTGCAAAGATGGCTCTTGAACAAACAAAAGAAAAAAAAAAAAACAAAACAAAAACTACCTTCAGTTCTTTTGCCATGCCAATTTATTGTGTTGCTAGTCCCCGAGCGAATTAAAAATGAGCTTTAGCAGTTTTTAATTTATCAGGAAGCAAAGGACAAATGGCGTAGTTTCCAGTCTCTACTTGACCCTCTTGGGAGCAGAGGGGCCCACGGCAACGCCTGGGGCAAAAAGCAAAGCAAAGCTACCTCCCTGGTTATTATTCCGGAATAATCCTTCTCAGAGCACTCCTGCACAGTACCACAGTCAGACAATAGACCAGTCTTTTATACATATTTCCTATTTTTTACATCTTTTTTTTTTTGGAGTGGGGTGGGGGTGGGGGTGGGTTTGAGGGCATTGAAGTGTTCTATTTCCTGGTCTTCGACTCTCATTAAACCTGAGGTAATTGGATTCCCTATAATTGACATATGGAAATTGCTGTGCCGTTCATCATTAGTGCTTTAATTGCACCCATTTTGGTTCCCTCCTTGATAAATAAGTCATATGTATCTTCTCTGTCTTGTTGTCATACGTTAAAAGCGTGTCCTTTTTAAGTGGCAATAGTAAAAGAATTTTAAGCTCATCGAGATATTTGTCTATAAAGACCCCAAACAGTGTTCTGTCTTGGATTTGGTCTATAAAATAATACATTGACTTGGTTGGTTAATAGAGGGAACATTTATTTTTTATTTCTTAGCTACAGTGAGTGTATGACACCTGGCATTTAACGTCAGTCAATATCAACGCTGTTCCTTTTCTCTTGCTCGATAGATCTATAGATGTGCTGATCAGCTTGAACAACGGCAAGTCCTTCATCTCGAGCGCTTTCACCATCACTGCTACCACATGCGTAAGTATGAAAATGAATTCAGCTCCTTTAGATCTGAAAGGTCACCTTTAACGTCATGCTTTAGCATGTTTAGCACACGGGGTTAAACATGTGAGAGAATACCTTTCGTTGATCACTTGGGTAAGAATAGACAACGTCACAGGACATTAATGACTGTTGAGCATTGCTGTTGTCAGTCACTAGGGATATTGTAAATAGCTTCAATAAAGGCCGTTACCTCGCCCTTGTCTTAGCAAAACACTTTTTTAGTGCTGCTTGTTGGAGCTTCCAGTGTCTCCCCAGTGGAAAGACTAGATTTGGAGAAGATGCACTATGCTAACCTCACAGATTCATCCTAACTAAGGAAAGATTGGATTTTGGTCTGATGAATTTTGCTAGCTTGGTACGCCAATTCATGTGCAGCTGTTTGGAGAGAATGGACAGGCACTAATCTGCAGTAATACACCAGTTATCTTCATTCCTGGTCCTGGTGGACTGCAGGGTCTGCTGGTTTTTGTTGTTCCTCCACAATTAATTGATCAGTTAAAGCAGTCGATTACACAGTTAACTCACCTCACCTGGTTTCTTGGGTCTGAATCGGTTGCTGATATTGAGGCATAAACAGACCCTGTGTCCTGCCAGGACCAGAAATGAAGTCCACTCAACGAGACTAGGCCAGGCTAGGCATGACTTTGACATGTGGCCTTTTTCAGTCTAACGGGGTGGCTGTGACAATTGTGTTCCTGGTGCTGCTCCTGTTGCTGCTCCTGGCCCTCATGTGGTGGTTCTGGCCTCTCTGCTGCACCGTGGTGAGTTTTTCTCTCAGGAAAATAAGGTTGCTCTTTCTTCATCCCAACACCTTGTTATGTCACTTCTCGCAAGAGCATTTGGCAATCTCCGTATGTCCTACCGGATTACCGTTTCAGCATCCGGGAACAATGATGTCAACCTTTGTGTCAGTTGGTAGGCTTCCTTTTAAGGATGAACGTAATAACATGCCTGTACAGAGTCCTTGCCTGGTCATTTTTCAAAGCGTTTTATAAAGATAGGTTGATTCCCACATCTATGAAGCTAATATATTTAGCTAATATTGCTGACACAAGTGATGGTTTGAATGTTCACCGCTTACTCATTCTTGAGGTAAAATTGGTAGTGTTTCTGTTTTTTTTTTTCTTGGGAGCACCATTGTACAGATGCAACATCTTATAGGTACATCTCACATGACTCTTAGACCTGTGATATTTGTGCTCTTCACACATCTACATTCTGAGTTGTGTGAAGAGCACAAAGAGGAAGTGAGGGTTTGAAACAGGATGTTGAGCCTCTTCACATCACGCCAAGCTTCTATTTACGATTCAATTGTTTCCTATAACCTCTTAGGAAACATTTGTTGAGCCGCCTGCTTCACATTGCTAAGAAACACTTGCATCCAATTTCCTGGCAAGAAAATAATTAGCACTGAGACAACGAAGCTAGAAGACACAAAGAATATATTTAACCATCAATAAATTACAGCACCTTTAATTGTTATTTCTGCAGATTACTGTTGTAACAAAGTGATTGGAAAGAAGTATGGAAACAAAGCAGTGTTGCAATCAGAAAAAAAAAATCATTAAAAAGAACAAGACAATTTCACTATAATTTCACAATAATTTCACTGAAGAACAGTGAAGAACAGCAAGTTTACTTTGCTTGGAATGTAGTAATATATACAGGATATAGCTGTCCAATATCAACTGTGCAGTTCGCAGTAACTCCATGCTTCCTGCCTGTGCAGATGCAGTTTCTTCACCTATTCCAAAATAAACCTCCTATCTGGTGGGGTTTTTTTTTGGTCTGAAACTCATCTGTTGTCCTTACTGGTGATGCGTGAATATTTACCGGACGGCGGCTGAGACGCGTCGAAGGCTGCGACCCTAACGGACGCCGCCGACAACGTGCCTCTTTCGCTCGGCCGCCGAGGCCGCGGTGACGGCTGCGGACGGGCCTGCCAGAACCGCCGCGGCGTTCGACCGCGACGGGCCCGAGCCTGGCGAGCGTCGCCGTGGCGGGAGCAGAACAACGCAATACGCTTCTCTTTGAGAACCAGGTGGGACCCCGGCCAGGACGGGACCAGAGCATATTTTGGAAAACCAACAAAAGCATTAAAATGTAAACGCCCTGCAGCGTCTCTGGATGCGGCCGTGTTTGCCTTGGTGGCGGGGAGGCTGCTTTGGCCCGCCGGGGGACTTGGAGAACAGGAGGACCATGTGTGTGTTGTTAATATTTAAACTAGATGGTGCAATCACAACTCAACTCGGCATACTCCCTCTTTACAGGAAGCGGAGTGTTCGTTTTCAATCATTGTGTGAATCGTCTCTCCCGCTGTGTCCAAAAGTGGTCCATAGGCACTGTCTGTGTCCACCCATACACCGGTGCATGCATGATGCAGTTAGTGCGGTTGCAGAAGGTTTATTTTTTATTTTTTTATTGTCAAAATGTGGAAAATAAATGGGAAAATATTATATATATTTTTTTAAGAGAACCGGTATCATTAATGATGCATTTTGACTCCAGCATAGAAAGTTTAATCTTTTGTACTTTGATGCGACACCAGTTTCAAACCATGTTGTCGAGCCAACCAGTGTTTGCCAGAGACACATTTGGTACGAATTTAGTTCATAATTTTCTCCAACCAATTCATTCTGCAGCTCAGGGACTGAAAAACTGACACGTCGACATTCTCCTGTCCGGCGTTCTAGGAAACCGCGCTTGATTTTGAGCTGGCCTTGAGTTCGCCTGAGCCTCGCATGGGAGTAAATCTTGTGCGCAAAAAAGTCACCGGTGCCAAAAGACACACATTTGAGTAAAATTAGGCCATTTTTGTTCGTACAAGTGGGCTGTCCCACAGAAGGTTCTCGGTGTCATTGAAACTGCTTTACTTTCATTTGCAAATATACTAGCCTCCACTTGTCTGATGTCATATTAAGCTGGCAGCTTGACGCAGCATGGTGTGTTTTGGGGTTGGGGACGGTGAGGGGGGCGGGGGATTGGATTATAAAATCAAATCCAATTGGACAATTACGGAAAGGCCATATGGGAATGGGACCTGCGGTCTCCAGCCCGGCCAGGTCTTGTGTTGATGTGGCGGTCTTTAGCGGCTTGCGCTGCCGTCAGATGGATAAGTACCTTCTGTGATTTTAGTTTTTAATTACTGTGGGCATTTTAACAGCACGGTGTGGGGTGTGTGTGCGTGTGCATGTGTGTGTCTGTCACATCTGTATGCCAGGTACTTCCAAAGCCTCGTTGAGTGTCATTTGGATAATGTTTTATTTATTCCACAATATGTCCCGGAATATAAATCTGTCTCTTAATTACTTAATAAAAGAGGTAATCGTTCAGCGTAAGGTCTGCCTAAAATTATGTTAATCATTGTACCCAAAGCTGACTAATAGATATTACAGGATTTGCCAACAGTTAGCTACAAGTCAAAGAGTAATTAATTAACCCAGAATGATTATTTTCTATTATAATAATGGCAACACTATATTGGCTGTGTAATGGTATCAGTGTTCTTTAAATGTGAGTGAAACAGCTGTTCGGCCTATGATCTGTGATTATTATGTGGCTTTTTTTAAACTAATTTGGTAAATGCATAACCTGTTCTGATAGGGTATCCGTCTTTCATGAATAATGCACTGTGGATCTGCCTCTAATTTTGGAGTGTTCCTCAGGAGAGTGGAGGGATTGAAAGATAGTGACTCATTCGTACCACAGGCAGTTCTGTGGAGAACGTCGAACGCTGCCGTAGTGTAAGCCAGTGGATTAATGTGCTGGGTGCATCCAATCTAGGGTAATTATTCAACCGGTCCTGTCTTCACTTGAAATGAAGAATCACAGCTGTGCTCTCAGAGAATCATGATGTCCCTGTAACGGTTCCAGTGGTAATGGTGCGTTGATCAGGCCCTGGCGTGGTCTGACTTCCCCGTGCCTTGCCGACAGATCACACCTTTCAGGTGTAACATCTGAAATACGTGATTCGAATGTTCTTAAATGAACCTTCTATTGCTGATGTAACGATCACTGCTGGAAACTGAAAGCAATGGAGTTCGGACCTTTCTGGTTTTAAAGTGAACAGCTCATTCTAGTCTGTGTGTGCCAATCTGAAATGGTGAAGGTCTCTCATGTTTAAAGCGCCATGCTGTGCTGTTGACACAAAAGGCACTGATGGGACAGTCTGGCTACTCATCTTAATTTTGTTCCTGACGGGGGGAGAGGTGTGTGTGTGCGTGCGTGCATGCTTGCGTGCCTGTCTTTGACATGTGATTCTGTGTGCGCTTGCACGTGTTTGCATGTATGCACTGTGTGCTTACGTGCGTGTGTGTGCTTGCGCATGTGTGTGTGTGTGTGTGTGCGTGTCTGAGTTTGTGTGTGAGTGTGCTGAGCCTAAGTACTCATCCACCAGACGAGGTCTGGAGCAAAGCCCAAGCCGTCCCTCTGCATCTGATTGAAACTAATTAACTCCTTAGGACTTTATGATTGGGGATCGCTCGGAAGCGCTGAACCTCGTCCAATTAATTAAGAGATAAACGGGCAGCCGCCATCACCCTGAAGACTCCCTGTCAACAAGTTGATTTTGAGCTTTTATTATTACTTACTTTTATTTTTTATTTTTTTACCCGTGCACCGAGAGGCCCCGTGTCGGTTTGCAAATGGCTCCCAGTAATCAGCCATTTGGGGGACCGTTGTCAATTTGCGAAGCAGGCCCCGGCGAGGCCGCGTGGCGGTCGCGGGACGCGGTCGGACCAGCGGCGGGGTCGCGGCGCCCGCTAAGCCGCTCCCCCCACCTCCTCCGTTCTCCGTGCCGGGGGGCCGGCGTGCCTGTCTCCCGCCGCCTTCCGCTGATCGCTTCCGTTCTCTTCCGCTGATCGCTTCTGTTCTCTTCCGTTTCAGGTCATCAAAGACCCTCCTCCACCGCGCCCTCCAGCTCCTGAGCCCGTGAGTACTCTTTTACCGCTTCTTTTCCGAAAAAAAGGCAGCCGGGCCAACGGTTTGCTTAGTACACCTTGAAGGGTGAAAAAATAACACAGAGTTTTAGAACACTGACTTGGAATGTTGAAAAAGAATTCTAAGGGTTATTAACTTTTATTACTCACTTCCTTTAACGTTGATTTGAGCTGTTTCATTGAATAGAAAGGGTCTGATGCACTCTGCCCCTTCCCCTCCCCCCTGAGCTCTCCTGCCTGTTTCCGAGCGCCCTATTCATCTGTCTGTACTTGTTCTCATCAGCTCGGGCGGCCTTGACAAATCACAGTTCAAGAGGCGCTTATAGTCCTCGGCGATGAAACATTCTCGCGCTTCAGTTCCCATTTGCATCACATTTCCGTACTGTAACTTTTAATATTTTTTTTTCCCCCTCCCCCTTGTAATCGGGGAGATCACCGTACGTCTCCCTGTACGTCTTCATCTTCATTGCGAGGGGCGTGCGGTTCCCCGGTGGGTTGTTTTTTTTAAAGGAGATGACGCTCTCTCTCTCTTTGCTGTCTCAATGCCCCGAAGGAGCCGGAGGAAGACCAGCTGCCGAAGAAGAAGTGGCCTACCGTGGACGCGTCCTACTACGGCGGCCGGGGGGCCGGCGGGATCAAGCGCATGGAGGTTAGACGCCCGACCGTCTCCCCTCTCACCGCTCACACGCACCCCGCTAACAGCCCCCGCGCCCTCCTGGGTTTCGCCGTGTTTAAGAGGCTCAGTGGCACCTCCAATATGCCCCGGCCTGGCATTTGCAGAGTTTCACTAGATAATGAGTCACTTCGCCTGATGTTATCTGTTGACCGCAACCGCTGGTGGCTCCTGTTGTGGTTAAAATGGCATTGCTGCCACTCCCTTGAACCTTCTTAGCCCTGCTGAAATGGTGGTGGGGGTAGAGTGAGTTTGAGAGCAGTGGCAGCCATTTTCTTTTGCTGAACAGCCTGAATTGTCTTGCTCAGAGAGCAGACTGAAAGATAGAAGTTCTAGTATTTACGCAGAGGCTCATTGACTAGAAAGAGCTCTGGGTATCCGTGGTGTGACCGACCTGATTTGCCACCAGTCGGGTTCAGGGCCAGAATTGCACACAGTTCAGCTTTGTGTCTCTGGCTAGAACAAAAGAGCTCAGCGGCTTTGTGCCCGCATGGACGTTGAAAGGAACTGCGCTGACGTCTCTGTCTGGACGGCTGAAAGTTTCGCCGTCCGCTGGCGAGTTTTTTTTTCAGATGCAGCGGGGCGCCCCGCTCGCCGTGACGTTGACGGCTTTGACGTGACAGGCCCCCGCCGCCCCGCCACCGCCCCGTCCCGTCCTGGCCGCGGAGTCTGACGGGCTCGAGCCGCGGTTAGCGTGATGGGTTTGAGGGACGCTGCCAGTCTAATGAATTCATCGGGGATGAACTTTCAGGCTGTCAGTCCCTTTGTTCAACCTGCTACGCTGCATTCGCGGCCTCCCCCCCCCCAGCCCCCCCAGGGGGAGCGAAGTTTAAAGAGCAACCTGTTCCCCCTCGCTTTACCGTGCATCCTCTCATAAAAGCCCTCTATTGTCGCTATCGCTAGGAGTCTGAGCTCCCGTGGGGGGGTGGGGGGGTACCTCCAGTGCTTCCCACAAGTGCCTGAATGCAGCCCCCCGACCACCACCCCCTCCTCAGGTGGAGAGCCTTTCTTCTTCCAGTCATCCCCTCTCAGCTCAGTTTCTGAAGGCCCCCTCCCCCTGTCCTCCCCCAGAGGATTATGGGAGCGACTGCTCTTAAGATACACCCGATCGGAAACGCGCTCCGGAGACGGAATGTTTTATGCAGTCTGAATTTTCTGCGGGGATCCAGAGGTGATACGGAAAATCTGTTATGCATTGTAAAGGCTTAACCTACAGCTTGAAGATTGTGTTATTAATTAATCACCTCTCCTATGTATGGGCTGGTGGATTTACCATGGCAACAGATGTGATGAATTTAATTAAAATCGAAGGAGGAGGAAAAAAAAAAAAAAACTCAAGATGCACCAAGATGGTGTGAAATTGTGTGAATTTGTATGTATGTGCAGAATCGCGGTGTGTTTGCATTTGAGATTATGCCAGTTTTCAGCTGTAAAAATCGGCAATGCCTCCAAGTAGCTGCCAGCCACCGGCTGTGACACAGGGACACTTGCCCTCCATGCTGATTGTTCCATTGTTAATTGATTGCATTGCACATACATAGCAGTTGTAAAAGTATGAGTAGTATAGCTGACCTGAGTTCATGCTTACATTTCATTGCCCATTGATTTAGTTGGTAAAACTGTACTGAACTGAATGTTCTGAATTAATAGCCCTGTCATTTATTGATCTGGTGAAATAGAAAGTTCTGTCTAAAAGAGTCTGTGTTCACTGCAGGTCCGTTGGGGTGAAAAGGGATCCACGGAGGAAGGGGCGAGATTAGAGAAAGCCAAAAATGCTGTGATCTCCATAGTGGAGGAAGCGGAGGAGCCCAATATGAGAAAACCCCCGAAGCCTAAGCCAACCTATCAACACCGAGAGTCCAAATGGTACACTCCGATTAAGGTGGGTAAAAATGACACCTCCCATTTATGGTGTATACAAATGGTATGACCCAGTTACGGTGAGACAAATTGGCACACTCCAGTTTAGGTGTATGAGAATGCTATGCTCTACATATAGTCTAAATGATGCGTTGCTTTAAATCAGTGGTGGGCAATTTCATTCCTGGAGAGCCAGTGTGAACGCTGGTTTTTGTTTCAGTTCCTCTAGCTCAATTAGCTAGCTGTTTACACAGTTGCCGTTTTGATTCCATGTAGGTACGCTAGAATCACCTTCAACTGTCATTCATGAGCTTATCAGAAAGTTTAGCTAATTGACAAATTACATTATTAAGAGCAGAAGTTGGCAAGCTATCAATAAACGGGCCCTACTATCCCACTTACTGTTTTAAATAAACACATTTTACATTTTAAATAAATGTAGTTTGGTGTAAAGTAGAGCACTTTGTGAGTGTGCACATTTAGCGGTGATTTGGTTTTTCTTGTTCGGTGCAGGGCCGCCTCGACGCACTTTGGGCTCTACTGCGGCGGCAGTACGACCGAGTTTCCCTCATGCGGCCGACGACGGCTGACAAGGTAAGCCGCTGAGGTTTATAAGATTACATGGTAGAACGCAGGCCCACGTGACGAAAACCAAAAACCCACAGGAAACAGGGCCTGAAGCCTGAAATGAAACTGGGTGGTTTAAAAAAAAAATTGAAACAGATAACTTTAAATTTCATTAAAGTAAATGAAACGGACAAACGTGAAAAATGTCTGCACCTAAAGTTTTGCAACCGCTTGTGCATTCAGCACAGGATGCAGCGTTTGCACAGCAACAGGAAGTTTGTGGGAGCTTCGCAGTTTAACATTTCTGTTACCCGCGCTGGTCACGTGACCTACATCTGGAGACGCTCACAGCAGAGCATGACAGGCGTGCCCTTATACGGGGCGTGGATATCTGGCTTCTGGAGACAGGATGTTGATATTTCGGCCTCCTTATTAGTGCGACCAGAGGAGAGCGCTGGACACAGAACTGGCTTCCCTGAATGAAAACACACACACACACACATAAGTTGTTTTAACCTTCGAGTTTGTTTCAGGTGGCACTGCGCGCAGTTTCTGAGCGGCGGGAAGCGGAACCGCGAGCGTGGCATGTTCTCGACAACATTTACACAGCTGCGCAGAACACGCCGTCCTGTATTCCCTTGTTTGCTAGCGCGCGTTAGGCAATGCTCCGATGAACCGGCGGTGATGCAACACCAGGCCCCGCACGTTAAACTGGAACAGGGTCTCCGTTCTTTGTGTGAGGGATTGGCCGCTGCAGCCGTCCTGTGAGCCAGAGGACGGTCTGAGGGGAGGCTCGTAGGGAACTTTGGACAGATCTCCGTTCCATGAACCCTGTATGTCAGAGGCTGTGCTTTCAGTATCAGTGTTATTGCCATTAATGTGCAGTATTGCATTTCCAGCTGTTGAATAGGTTTTTATTTATTATTATTTGACGTGTTGGTCATGATGATGACTTGATCTTTTATTGCTGCACAAACAATTGTTGTCATTTTTTGTGAATATTTTTGATCCACGTAGGGTACAACAAAATTCAATTATTGTTGGGCAAGGATTTTAAAAAATACATTTGAAGGAAAATTATTTTGATTTAATAATTTTTTTAAACATTTTAAACATAAAAAAAACTTATCTTATAAATGCAACTGACATTGTTTCAGGACTGTAAATGAATCCTTAATTTGCAGGAGGATGTGACACGAACATGGTAGAGGCAGAGGAGAGTCAGATGAGGGGCACTTTTGTTATTTTATTTTGTTTTTTAACAGCTCTCCTGTGCCTGTTAGTCTGACTGCCGGTGGCTGGGGGGGAGAGGGGGGTGGCGGGTGGTGAGGGGGTCAGGGATGGAAACAAAACAGGGAACAAAGCGACCTGGACTGACATTGGCGCAGCTAGTGAAGGGGGGTGGGGGGGGACAGAAAGGCATTGTGGGCCGTGACACCCTTCTCCGGTGCGCCAGAGAGCCGGAGCCACGGACTTTCAAGCCCTTGATGGAGTCGCGCGCGGCGGAGTCGGGGCGCTATCAAAGCCGGAGGGGGCCCTGCCAGGGTGGGGCGCGCAGGGCGGCGAGGCGGGGTGGCCCGGGGGGAGAGAGTACTCCCCCCTCCTACCTCCCCTCCCCTCGCACACCCGGCCCGCTCCGGAGTGGGGGCCCTTTGATGGCGGAAGGGAACCCTCCGGGGTCATGAATTTTTCAGCGGCCGGCTCTCGCGGCTGGAGGGCGGGGGGGGCGGCCCGGCGGGGGCCCCGGCGAGCCGCTCGTACAGGTGTAAGGAAGCAGGTTGTCGCCGACATCTGTTCGGCACGGAGAGAGAGAGAGAGAGCCTCGGGTCCCCCGCCCGCCCCGCAGCCAGACTGCTGGATTGTCAGCAGATGTAGTTTTCGGGAGCGGCGGAGCGCTTTTTTGGTCTCACATTTACCGCCTGAGGGCCTTCGACACCAAAGGTAGAGCGGGGGGCGTGCGCAGCTGCGCTGCCGAACTCGCCCCGGGCGCAAATAAAGAGATCTGATGCGCTTTGACTGTGTTGTTGGGGGGACCGGGGAGCCGGAGAGGCACTTCAGAGCCAACTTAGCGCGCCAACATCTGCCGCCAAGTTTCCAGGGAGCGGCTGGGGACAGCAGGTAGGGAAGGTTTGGGCGAGGAGGAGGAGGAGGAGGAGGAGGCGGCCGCTGCTGAGGGCCCCCAGATCTTTTTTTTTTCCTTTTCCGTCAGCCTCTCATCGCTACCCGCTCGCCTCTCCCAGCAGGGCTCGGTATTGTTTTACAAAGAAGCGGCCTGGAAGTGTGCTAACAAGGCGCTGTATAAATGATACATTAACATATATTAACCCACCGCGCCTCAGCGCTAAAGAGGAGCAGGGAGGCTGCTTACCGGGCCTGCCGCTTCCTGCGCGCGTTTACATAGTGTTACACTGCGTTTGGGCGTTTAGCTAATGCTCTTAGCCTGAGAGACTTGCTTAACTGCATGCACGTAGGTTTATAATTTACATTTACATTTTTTGTGGTTTAGTGCTTTTCAGGGTGTGTGTGTGTAAAATTTGCACTCCAGTGTTTGTGTTCATGTCTGTTAGCTCTTGCTCAGACAAAGCAAGGCTTTTGTTAGGCTGGTGAAAGGAAATGACATGAGAAGTAAAATAGCTTCACAAGAAAATGTTTTGACCACAAACTCTGTTCCCCTCACCGGTGGGGATTTTCAGTTTGACCTTAATTCTACAGCTTGTATATTTAAACACTGTGCTTTAATAAACTTCTGAGTCTATGTCTAAATCATATGCAGTTAACCCTCTGAAGTATGAGATCGCAAGTATGCGATTAGAATGTTCTTAACTGCACATGCACTCTAATGCTGATGTCACAATCACTACTGGTAATTGAAAGCAATGGAGTTCTTGTTTTGAAAAGTTAAAAAAAAAAAAAACTATGCTCCAAAGGGTTAAAGGAAAGGAAAGAAGAAGAAGAAGAATAGGAGAGAGGGAAGGCCAGTAACAGGCTGTTTCGAAAGAGCACCATGGCCCCTGTGCAAGACCGTTCAAGACATATAATGTCACTTGATTGCCGGCCCCCGCATGTATTAAAGCCTATTAAAATCACCCTTACTGTAACGCATACCTTATTAGCCCCCGCAGACGGCTCGAGTCCTAAGGGCAGCCCTCGTAATGAGGCGATGGAGTATTTTTAAACAGTGGAGACTCCAGCCGCGGACAAAGGGAGCGTGTCAGCTCCGTTCCCCGGGCTCCGGGCCCGCGCTTCCCTCCAGCCCCGGCGGGGTCTGGGGGCCTCGGCCCGCAAACGACCGCGCCTCCGCTCAACAGCCGTCGGCCGCGTAAACAATGCGGCGCGGGCTTTTTAATTAAGCGCCCGCCCCCGTTCTCCCCCCCCCCTCCCGCTTAAAGAATGTCACCCCAAAAAAGGAGGAGGAGTGGGGGTGGCATGTTGGCATGGGAGCGAGGGTGAGGGGGGGGGGGTGAGGCAGGGGAGAGGAGGTTCTCTGGTGGGGGGGGGTGGTAGACTGGGCTGGCAGGATGTCCCCTGGGTCATGGACGCACATGGCAAAAGCTTAACCCCGCCCCGCCCCATCAGGGGGACAGTGCACAGGGAGCGCATTTGCCTGTTTGCGCTCCGGAAGCCAAGTGACATAAAGCCATCTCCCTCCCCCCCCTTCCGTAGCGCGACGCCGGGCCAGCCCTGCAAGGCTCGGAGCTTCACGGGGAGCCCCGATCCAGCCGCTCGCCAGCGTCGACGGCGCCGAGGCAGACCCCCGACGCCGCGTTCCGCAAACACATGACCCCCGCGCTCCTCAAACAACGACAAGGCCGCGTCGTATGTCCGCGGCTATTCCGCCGCGCCGCCTGTACCCACTCATTAGAGCTTCGTTACGCTCAGAGAAAATGGCCGCCTGAGAAAGCCAAAAGAATTCCAGCCCCAAATGAGCCGAGCTCAACACTGTAACCGGGACACACATTATCACCAATTATCCCTGACCCTAATAGTTTTTTCTTTTTTTTTTTTTCTTTGCGAAGGGGCCAGTACCGCGCAAATACGAAAGGAGCCTGCGATTTTTGCCTTCTCTTTTTCTCGCCCTCGATCCATCACCCTCCGCTCCGCTGACATGTGCCCGGCCCGGCGGTTCGAGGGCGTCTTTAACATGTCCTGTCAGACGGGCCTAACAATCTATTTAATTCTATTAATGCTCCACTTAGCAGCTCCGCGCACGGTTGACAAGGTCCGGCGTGACTTAGAGAGTGCGGTCGCGTGACCCGCACCCCCCCGTCCCCCGTCCCCGTCCCCCCTGTCCGGTGTGAGTGTGCACATGATGTAAGCCCAACAGTTACATCGTCTCCTACCGAGGTCATCCCTGTGATCCGCCTGGAGAATGCCTGTGAACGCCAGAAAACTAGAATTGTTAGATTCACATTCCTGATGCGCGAAGACACAAATTATAATTTAAGCTCATTTGTTTGTGGATAGTGGGGCCTTGAGAGCTCAGAGGAGCGATTGTTTGAAACATGTTAAACTTTGGGTTAAACTTTGGGTCCCTGGGGAGGAAAAAAAAAAAAAAAACCAGAAAAGGTTTCTGTTGTTTAAAATAGGATGTCGCATTTAAAAATAACTGCGGCCTGCGGTTGAAGAATTAGCGGCCTGGCGGGCGGAGTGAAACGGAAAGAAACGCCAGATCACGGAGCATGTGATTTCTAATTAACAGCGTAATTGGAATTAAACCAAGGCCTCGCGAATAATGAATCGCTGGAAACACAAGAGGGCCTTTGAGCCGTCCCCGCTCACCAAAGGGCAAAGGTGACGGCAAAACAAAACCAAACAGAATCCTGTCTGCCGCTCTCAGAGTTCGTCTGGCGGGGACGAAACGCCTTCTCCGCCGAAGATGCTACCCCCTATTTTAATCGCCGCTTCCTGTGGCTTGCGTCACCTCCTTCTGTTTCCTGAGAAGGACGAGCGGTCGTTTTACAAACACGTCCATTTTCCTGTGAGAAGAGGTGTGAGAGTGTAGGGGGACACTACTCTTAATTTAGTTTAACCCGTATTTAACTGGGTTTTTTCTCGTTGAGATCTAAATTTGTTCTGGAAAGACAAGCACCAGTACAGTTTACACTCCAACACAATGCATATAGTAAAGACGATAAAAGCCTAGACTATATAAGTGGAGAGGGGGAAGAAAAAAAACAAAAAAAAAAACTCAGAAACACTTGCATTCTTCCACAAAATGGCCGAGGCGGGTGTTCCATCACCCAGGTATATTGTGATTATATTGTGACTATATTGTATATTGTGTCTTTTTTTCCCCTTGTTCAAGGTGCTGTAAAAAAAAATGTAAGATTATGAACGAGGGGTGTAACGCTGACGATTTTGGACAGAATAGGAGCTGAGTTTTTTGACGGGGTCCCGCTGCAAAACCGAGGTCATTTCTCAGACAAAAAGGTGCTCTGCGGACCGGCAGCGGTTGGGGGGTCTGCGATCCCTGGAACCTGCCGGGGCCCCCGCGTCGCCAGGACTGCCTCAGTGCTATCAGTGGACGGGCTTGTTACCCCTAACAAGCGGTAAGTGGAAAGCTGACAGTTCAATTCAGCCGCCGCTCGCGGGACGGGGCGTGACAGCTCCGGCGATCTCGGGACGCTCGCCGGGTTTGTGTGAGAGGGGGGCCCCCGCGCTCTTAACCAGATTAGCCCCTTTGACGTCCGCCGCTGAAAGTAGGGCAGATGTCCGTGCGGCTGGTTA
Organism: Anguilla rostrata; assembly: GCF_018555375.3. Lineage (NCBI taxonomy): Eukaryota > Metazoa > Chordata > Actinopteri > Anguilliformes > Anguillidae > Anguilla > Anguilla rostrata. Next base: position 34,052,709 of record NC_057942.1, on the reverse strand, counting down.
CGAACGCGGCGGCTAATCTGCGCGGCCTCCCGGAGAGGCCGGGCCCCTGCTGGTAACAGGATTACGTTTAGGGACCCCCGCAAGCTTTCCCTGATCGGGGGACGGTGGCGATAGGGGAGGTGAAGAGAGAAGGGAGGGGTTGGTGGGATGGGTGGGGGGGGGGGGATGGTTGGCTAGGGGTTTAGGTTGGGGTGGATTGCCAATTGGAGGTGATGGCGGGGGGGAGGAGCATGACTCCAGTCGCCAAACTTCGTTTGTTGTGACGAGGTGTCGATGACGGTCGTTAATCAGACAGAACCCCCGCCATTGTCTCAAACGTTAACTGATTTGCACCCTTTGCATCTAATCCGAAATTATTCTAATATATTAGCTCACTGGAGCAAATACCAAAATAGACAAACCATTAAACATGAAATATCAAAATAGACATTTGCATTGATTATAAAGGTGGAATCTGTAAAAATAAATAAAAATACCATAATAGCATAATAATTTTTTGTTTGTATAGTAACTTTCTTTTAAACTCACTTGAAATAAAGAATTCAGTTCATTACCAAAACATTGTTTTGAAACATATTTTGATCTAAATTCTATTCTTTGGTTTGGATTCTGTCAAGACCAAATGTACAATAAAATAAAATAACTATTCAGAAACGTTGTTCTCTTTGCTTCTTGCCCCGTCCTCATTTCCTGGTGATTAGGCAGATAAGCTGGTACCTGCACTCTGACCAGGCCGTGCACGTGTCTGTGTTTATGCACCCCCCGGTGGGGCTGATTGAATAGAATTTGATGTTCGGACGGGTGCTATTCACCGAACTGGCTAATGCGGTGTTCGTGCCACTCTGCTTCTCCGTTCTTCATCACCTATTAAAATCAAACTTGAAAAAAAAATTCTCGGACGAAGAATGAGAGAATCTTCGCCTTAATTAAATTACATTATTGTAAATGATGTCAAACGTTTTTTTTTTTCCTCTCCAGTCTGACAGACATATAAGGAAATCACGCGGAGATCAAGTAATGTATTGTAATTTTCACGTCCTCTCGTCTGTTTGATTTGAATTTTAAAATAGATGTAAAGGAGGGTCTGTGGGATCGGCAGTGCAAGATTTTGGGGGGCATCTTATGTATTTGCAATCTGATATTTTTTCAGTTTATTTACTTAAATACTGAATAAAATTATTTTGTTTTATTTTAAAATATATGGAATTATTTCAGTGAAAAAAATGTTTTTTTTTTTTTTTTAAACTTGAAATAATGAAATGCAATACAAATATTAAAATACAAATATTAAAGCAAATGAAAATATAAACATTTTCATTACAGTACATCTATTATATTTTATAAAAATGTTATCACTATTATAATATGTAAATATTAGCATTATTAGCCATCAATACATTTTTTCCTGATACTTTTATATGTTACATTTACATTTTAAATGATATAGAAATGTGTTTAATATAAAATATTCATAAATACATATAAAAATTACAATTTATTTATTTGTAAAATCACTGTCAAGTGTTTCAATCTCCATTTTTTTCCCGACATAGGTACAAATGTTAAATACTCAAATTTCCTGTTGGTTTACTTTGTGAATTTTCTCAGTAGAAATGTCCCCGTCTTGTTAAATTTAGAATCAGTTTTAAATCTAATTTAACAGATTTGAAAAAAGACAAATGAGAAACGTGACACGGAACGTTTCTGCGAGCGTGCCTATGCTAATTAGCTCAGTGCTGGCTAAGTTTTGAAGCAGCTTCTCGTTTTCAATAGGCTGCCGACCGCTGGCGAGTCTCGAACGTAGGTCTTTCTCAGAGACAGCTGCATTGGTGGTTTGGGGGGGTGGGGTTGTGGTTGGGTGGGGGGAGATGGAGGACTCGGGGGCGGGGCTTGGGTCAAGGGTCGTGGCTTCTGGCTGCAGGAATGCGCCGCTGAGGGAAGAGGCGCTGGATTATATAACTTCCTGGGGTGCTGACAGAAGACACGGCTCATCAGTAACCCTGAATATGGGCTTCCCGTCTCTAGTCATGTGAACAAGGGGTGTCCCCGTCGCTGCCTGAGAGGGTCACTCCACTTCCAATTAATAGTCGCACGCTGTTAACCCCATCACTGCTGCCACGGTGGAGGTTTAATTAGCTTGATTATGCAAATAAGCTTTGTAATGCAAATGAGGGAAGCCCCTCTTTACCATAAACCAGAGGCCGAACAGCTACTAATGGACGTTTTATTTGTTTTTGACAGTAATTAATCGCGCTGGCTAAAGCGCTAAGGGTGTTCCTTTTTCGATTTTTTTTTTGGCTGTTTTTATCCGTCGTCCAAAAAAAATGGCGGCAGGCCTGTCTCCTCACAGTGAAAAGTGTCTCGGAGTCCTTCCGCCCCCGAAGACAAACAGCATCGCAGAACGCGCCTAAGTGGATGTTTTGAGTGGACGAGTCGTCTTACGGAGCAAGTTTGCCGTGGCTGCGGCGCTCGGTGGCACGTGACGCGAACAGATGTCTTTTTTATAAGACGTTAGCTTTGCCGTCTTTTTGTCAGTTTGCGTTTGGAGCCCCTTCAACATTTGATTATCCGAGCTTGAATTATTCATAAATAAGTGACATCGTCTTGTTCATTATTGATAGTGGGGGATAGACACAGATGTGAAAAGAGTTGGCTGTAATTTTGAATACTGAAACAGGCTAACCTATCCTCCCCCCTACCATGTGGGCTAACTTATCCCCCTTGTATGGAGCAGCAGGTTCAGTGACTGGGTCCTATAAGCTGCTGAACTGCTACGTTTCAGTGCTGGGCCCACACATTATATAACTGTAGTAAAATTGCTAGACCCATCGCTCCTGTGGGAGCATAACTGATCAATATCTCCTCTCCATCACACCTTGTTCTGGGCAGTTAGTCGTAAAATTATGGCATATCATTACAAATTATTTCAATTTGGTATTTCGTTATTTTACTATCCTACAGCTTCTTTCCATAACCTTTTCAGGTTATATTATATAGACGTACATATGTATTTTATGCTATTTATATTTCAGCTTTTGAAATCATAAAAACAATGATTCTTTCAATGTGTACTGGATTAACAAACCTGAATTTTAATTTGTATAAAATTTATATTTTGCTAATGCCATTCTTAAAATGCATGCATGAATGTTCACAGCAGACTTTTCTATCAACTGGTGTGGGTATTTAATGCGGAAGTGTGTTTATTGTTTGTTTGTGTGATTGTGCCTGAGTCCAGCTTGTCCTGAGTAATCCTGTGGGCAGCCATTTGTCTGATCTTTAGCCAGACAAAGAAAGGGTAAAGAGACATCATATTTTATCAATATGTCATTTGTCATTACAATGAATGTCTGTTATACTAATGATAATAGTTTATAAACCACCATTATAATTAATAATGCTAATGCGCTATTTGATGATTTATAGGGTCACTATTTAATGAAATTAAATAAAGGCTGCATGGATTTAATTAATATGTTAGCTATTCGATTGTTCGAGCAAGCTCACAAGAACATTAAAATTATTATTATTATTATTATTATTATTATTATTATATGATGATATTATTATAATACTTTAGTATATTTTCATTTAGTACAATTTGTATTGTGTGTATTTATTATTTAATGTTAATCAAAAGGTAATAAAACTGATCAGTAATGCATGACATTTTGCACAATATGAAATGGGAAAACCATTGGAGAAGTTCACAGATGGGGCCAGGGAGCCTTAAAAACAAACAAATAAATAAATATCAACTATTAAAAAAAAAAAAAAAAACTAAACAATTCATCCATTGATCTAATTTTACACAGACGAACAGCACATTGTTTTAAAATCTTAATTTTGGCAGCATTTATTCAGTTTTTTTAAAAGTTTTTTTTAAAAGTGGCATTAATACAGAGCAGTGGGTACCTATAAAAAGTAATTCTAAACAAAAGAAAACCAAAGCAATCTGTTCATCCCATGTCTGCTACATGCCTATAACGTTCGTCTGTCCGTGTGTCTCAAGACGAACACGTATAAGCGTCGAAGGATCCCAATCTTTGTGTACACAGATGCGGGCTCTCCGTTCCCGTTCCTCCGTAGTCTTAATGGTGTTAACCCCTCAGATGTCTTCGCCCAAGTCAAGTATCTTAAGTGTCTTCTTCGCTAATCTGGCTTTCCAGCCATGGACCAGCAGCCAAACCGAGAGTTAGCGACACACTGGCGAAAGACGCTCGAACGTGCCAGGTCTTTTTTTCACACTCTTTCTCTCTCTCTCTCCCCCTTTGCTCTCGTTCTCTCTCTCTCTCTCTCTCTCCGTCTCTCTCTCCCTTTGTCTTTTCGAATTGACACAGGCTAGACTTTCCGATAGTGACAGTGGTACTAATTAAGACGTAAAACCCTGGGCAGCAGGTTTCTGAAGGTTAGACTGTCTGTACCGGAATAAGTGGTAAGGAATGAAGCTCCTGATGACATGTGACGTTTTCGCGAGGGGTGATGCAAACCACCGCTAATGAAGGCCGGGAACCCAGAGAAGGGAGGGCAGGGGACGGGGGATTGGAGGGGTGCGGGTGGGGGGAGTATAGGGGCTGGGACACCAGTACAGCAGTCTTATTAGCCAACAGAACAAGCAGCTGGAACTCATGCTAATGGCAAATAAATTGATCAAATGTATAATAGGGCACTGCTCCACCCAATCAGTGGATCACTGTACAGCTCTGGAAAAAATTAAGAGACCGCTCCAGTTTTTGAAGAATCGAGGTTACTCCACCAAATTGACTGTTGAAGCCTTCTTAAGTGAAAATATTGCTATTTTTATTTTTTATTTATGGCTATAAACTTGTTTAGTTTGCATTATTTAATGTATAAGGACCATATTTTAAATATTTTAACCAGCTGTTATTTTCTGCAAATGAAAAAAAGTTCTGAATGACAATATTTTGTTAGGAATTAAATCAAATGCAGTCAAGTTCATGAACGAATATCGAAAGTTTGATATGTATGAAGATATTAAAAACAATCTGACACTACCTGCCACCCAGAGACTTTGAAAGGCAAGTGTTGTCATTGCCCATATCTGTGTTGTGTCATCCATATTTGTATTGTCTGTAATTCACGCTCTGTTTAAGTGGCAGGACTAGTCAACAAGATCACCACTTATATCATTAACATTTTAGTGTATAGCTTCAGCTAAACCAATGTAATTGAAAATCTATTCAAGCTCAATTATATGCACTTGTTTTATCTGCTCTCCACCTGCTTAATGTGGTCGCTATCTAGATTTTAAGGGTGTTACATCCTGTTGGATTTTTATTGGCTGTGTAGTTTTGGGGGCTGGATGGCAGAGCAACCGGAAAAGAACGTACCCGGGACGCGCGTGTTCGTTTCCGCGCCGACGGGCAGCGGTATCTGCATTTCCGTACGCGAGGCTGGCTGTCACAATAGGCTCTCATGCACACGGCCTGATGGGTCACGCGCTGTCACTGTTGAGAGAGCCTCTTGGGTGGCGTCCGGTGTTGCGATTAGTTCCGCAGTCTTAAGACAGAGCCTTACATTGCGAAAGCAAGGCCCAGTAAAAACATCACCACGTCTATCGCAAAAACAAATTAAATCAATGAACAGAAGGTTTGTTGCGGTCCTTTTATCCCTTAAAATTCAATAACATTGTTATTTTAGTTATGTTTTTGTGCTTTGGTGAACCTATTTGCTGACAAAAAAAAAAAATCAGTCGGCACTTATAGCCTTTGCATGAGGCTTTGTAAAATAACTGAAAAGATTAAATGAATTCAGTCATTTTGTGTTTTGTTGTTGAGGCGTGAGTTGGACATTAAAACAGAAAGCTATACATAAAATAATCATACATGCCATCTAGAAATGTTTTTTCTTCAGAGGAAATATGCTTGACATGTTGTGTCGAAAAACACATAATCATAGAATATGCAGAATACCAAGGAGATTAGCATATAACTTACTATAACAAAAAAAAAAAAAAAAAAAAAAAAAAACCAATGTTAAAGGTATAAAATTCTGAACTACAGGCATTTTCCAGTAGTGTATCGAGTCGTTTTTCATTAAATATGCTCTGAGGTATATGCTCATATAGTGATGGATTTCTCTAAGCCTAGCCACTGGGAAACTATCCACGTAATCATTTGCAGTGTGTGGCGATGGCAAATTAGGTTATTTTATTGCTGTTGAAATTAGTTTTAATACGATATCTTGAGATGGAATATGGCCTTTAGGCAACCTTGCATGTCTCGAGTTTTAACATATGCAAATATGTGAGACGATCTCACTTTGTCCTGTGTGACATGAATTAGTATTCACGGCATATATAAGTTTAGCTTCTTTATGGATTCTTGCTAGCAGCTGTTTAGCTGTGAACCCTGCTCCTGCTCGATGATTGAGGCTATGCAGCTTTTGGGCTTGGTTAGGACTTGGATGGAAGACCCTCTGGGAAAACATTGCTTCTGGAAGTGGTGTCGGTGGGCTGGGTTGAAGCAAAGTGCGTGGCTGTGTCCGAAGCAGCCTCATTCTCCATACAATTTTCCAGCCGTAACGTGGAAGTGTTGTAAGACTTCCCACCTGTGAGCAGCCATGCTCAAGTGTTGTTGTTGAAGGAAAATGTCAGAAGCTGTGCCTTGTTTTTAAAGCGGAGCTGCACGTCAGATTTATGGCACAAAAATGGTTGTGTACTTCCTGAAAAGTTTGCTCCTTAATATACTCAACGAAACCCTGGAAATATCTCATCTCGTGATTTTAAGTAGACTACATTTGGAGAAAATTTTGCTTGCTTAACAACCTTCTCATCCAGTGTACTCAACAAGTGTATTCAGTAGTAGGCAAGTGCTCGGATTCAGATATGGCCTGTGACTTTCCCTCAATACCAAATCAATAAAAAACCCAATCCTACTGCGCAGTGATATGGACACTGTGCTGTAGGCTGTCCTTTCTTGTGAGGGAGGGGAAGTGTGAAGACCAGACGCGACTAAACAGGGGATCTATAAGTTACCAAAGAGGCACTCCAGTAACCACTGAGTCTCGTGAGAGACGAAATAAGAAGGGGGTGCTATACTCCTAAGGGACGTATCCCAAAAAATAAATAAACCCCTAAACGGGTAACTGAGGAAGGAGTATATAAAGAAAATAAAGGAACAGGGAAAAGAAAAGAAAAAACGACTTCGACCCGAAGCAGAGAAAAAGAAAATGTCTTTTCAAAAACAAACAGAAGACGTTCTGAGGCCAACTAAAACCAGGGGGGAAACTGGTTAGTAAGGGGCAGAAAGGTTTGTGCCCCAACGGTGACACAATAACCCCTTAAAACCGCCAGCCTCAGAATCTGGACATATACCGTCCTAATACCTTTTTCCCAAAAAAAAAAACAAACAAACTGAAGTCAGAATTCTTTTTAAATTTCTTTGTTCTTAAATTCCTTACACCTTGCTCAGAAATACGACAGGGAACTGGCTAGAGCAAAACACGTTACACTCAAGCACCGTTCCACTGCCTACTGACGCTTTAAATACCCAGCCACAGGTGTGGCTGGTAATCAGCGGAAGATGTGAGCAACCCACAGGTGAAACAGATCAGAGGTAACCCTGCAGGAATGCACGGAATGTTCAAGCAGGAACAATCCTCCCACAGGAACCAAAAATAACGATTAGCCGAGTGGCTAATCTGCAAGCTCGAACTAATCGTCCCCACACACCAAAATAACGATTAGCCGAGTGGCTAATCGGAATGCTAACCACTGAGCCGGTGCAGGCACAGAAAAATGATCTACCCTGCACAGAAACCGTGACATTTCTATGAGACGTTAAACTGAGTTACTTACTCACAAAGAGATTATCTGGGGTCCAGGCCAGTTTCTCAACCTGGCTGTCTCAAACTGCCAACTATTCACCCCCCATTTTCCTGTCTTACCCACCTTGCTCAGAATAGACATTCTGGCTACAAAAATGCCACTCAGCACGTTCATGTTGGTTAATGCCATTGTGGTGGTAATCAGTGGAGTTTGCCCCCACTGTGAACGTCAGGGTTGAGATCATGATTCAAGAGGAAAAGGAAAAATAGTACCATCGTTAATCTCATCATATTACGTGACCCCAATAAGTAGCCAGTCTAAAGCTAACACTAACGGTGTCACACAGAGAAATGACTCCTGACAGCCTGACTTTCTTGGGAGACGTAACATTTTACGTCACAAATTATCAGTCGGGAGTTTTTTTATGTACGCACAAGATTGTGCATACATACTGTTTATAAAAACTTCACCAGCTCATGCTGGATCTCAGTAATTTGTGCCACACAAATCCAGGTTTAATTCAACCTGATTGATTCAGTATTATCGTCTCTCAGTTGAGTCAATTCTATGCAGTACTGGAAACAGTGCTGGCTTTTGTTAGCTGGAAAAATGTAAGACCGTGCTCACCAAGGACTTGGGTGGAGCAGCCTTGTGTAATTGTTGTGAAATGTGCTCATTGAAACTGAATGAGCTAGCATGCCAAAGAGAGTACATTGAAGCAACAGTCGATCATGAAGACTTGCAGGCCTTGAATTTAGGAACAAAGATTATTTGTTAAGAAGAAGCAAAACTTTTTCACTAGTCATGCACCCTTAGCAAACTACACACAGAAAAAAAAATATTTTATTGGATAAACCAAATATTTTTTTACAATTTGTTACACCTATATTTTTAGGTTTACTCAACTGAAAATTTGAGAATTGAGAAAACTGAACATCAACAATAATTTTCAGTTGAGAAAACCTAAAAATATGGGTGTAGCAAATTTTAGGTTTAGCCAATGAAGTGCATCTTTGACTGGAATAGCAGGATTTATTCAAGTTACATTTATTCAGATCATTTTTTCTGCTGTGTTTATTGTTTAGTCTAATCAAGGTCAAGAAGAAATTGTCCTAATATATTTTGCACTTAAACAAGAACAAAAATTCTTAATGGACGGTGCGATGTGCCTATTTGCCACCTCAGAGAAAGTCAAATATTGTTTGTGAAACAAGAATTTCTGACAGTTTGTGAAACGTGTTTATGTGGACAGTTCTAAGCATGATGTATTTATTGCTTCGGAGATGGACACCCTTACAGAGCAATGTATGCATCTTGCTTTTTTCATAATACCATTTACTTTAACATATTTCCCTGGAACGGTTTAGGCAGTCCCCTGAGTTTCAAGCCCAGCTCTTTAAGCTAAAGTTCCCCCCCCCACCCCAGTTCTGTGAAAATGGATTGGGAAGTTCCAGCAAAAGCGGCCTCTGATATATGATGAAGTTCGAAACGCTGTGACTCATTTCTTCCTCTTAAGTTGTACCCCTGTCGAATGCCCACACTGGTCTCACTTCACTTTTTCTGGTGCGTTAATGTGTGCATCTATTGTCATTCGAACTCCTGTGCAAATCAAAGCAGACCTCTGTCAGCGAAACCAGCAGCAAAAGTGTAGAGTGCAGCGCCGGTTGGGCATGGCGTTGTGAGAGGCTGGGTTAGCGAGAGCGGCTTCATTAGCCGCCGTTAGACACCGATGCCCGCGGCCCATCGAGGGGCTCCGCCGGGGGGCCGCGCCTGCCCCGCCGGCCCCCGGGGGACCGGTTGGGGTCAGCCCACCTGGGAGGGAGACAGCTGCCGACGCACCGTCCAGCTCTCGTCAGCATTAATGACTCGCATCTGACACCTCGGCCCAGCCAGCCCTGTTTAGTCTGGGACGCATCGCATTAGAATAATTACTCCTTGTCAGCCTCCGTTTAATAAGGCGTCCCCTCGCACGCGCAGAGCACGCGTATGCACACGCACGCACGCACACACACACACACATACGCGCACACACACGCATAACACACATTGCTAAGTGCACCTGTGTCAATTTCCCTCAATGGACTAAATTGCGTACACATACATTATGTGTGTGATATATTCATTGCGGTCTGTAAGTACGTAAATATTGCACAGTGAACCCCAAGCATGTGTGTGTGTGTGTGTGTGTCCGGTCAGTGCAGAGCACTGCAGAGTCAGTGCTTCATGTGGATTTTGACTGAGGAGGGAGAAAAACAAAAAAGACACAAACACTCACTGTTCAAGCTACATGTAGTCACAGGAAAGTCTGTACGTGTGAGCAGCTTGTTCCCTGGTCCTTTGTTCATACTATCAGTGAATCTGCATAGCTTTGCGCACATGCTTGCAGTTTGCTGCTGCAGAGACATGCATGTACATAGTTTTGTATCTCTTATCACGGTCAAATGTTAGAAGCCTTTCTACAACCTGCCATACAATTTATGTGGTGGCAGTGTAGCATAATGGTTTGGGAACTGCACTCCTAACTCAAATGTCGTAGAATAGTTTCCTGAATCGATTCTGATTCCGGAGTCCTTCTTCGGCCAAATCTCAAGGCACATTCCAAGGGTGTAAGGTCAGCATGACCGGAAACTGGGTGCAGCCTGACACAGTGTCCTAGTTTTCGTCCAGGGTTTTCGGTTCTTGCTAAAGTGCTGGCTCAGGAAACACACTCGCAAAGTTTGGGTCAAAGTCCAGGAAATGAACAATGCAAATAAGCCGAGAAAACACTTGTGCCAGTTTTTCTTTCAGCCAAAACCAAACATGGTCGGAGTAGGGAATGCTTACACATGATATCCACATCCTTTCTGCAAGGGCATATCTGGCTCATGGTTTTATTATGAGAAGGTAGTCCCTTATTTCATGTGTTTAAGGTGGAGCATTTCTCGGTTCTGCGATATAAACTATGGGTCAATGAACACCTGTCAGGGCCATTATTTGTGTTAAAGAGCACACACCCTTCTGTATGTTAATGGTCCTCATGGGACAGATTGAAGGACCATTTTTTGATGTATCCAGTCAGAAGGGTTCTCAGTTCTGTTTTTCTGTAGACTGACCAAAGTTGGCAATTTAAGTATTATTGGACTTTTAAAAAATGCAGAATGTTCTGGAGGCTCCTGAGGGAGTTTGTTGCAAAGTTTTTCCTGACTCTAAATCAGGATTGCCTCCCAAGGATTCAGGGTGGGTCGAAATTAATCTCTCTCTTGCCCTCTCTCTCCCTCTCCCTCTCTCTCTCTCTCACTCTCTCTCACTCTCTCTCCTTCTCTCCCTCTCTCTCTCCCTCTCTCTCACTCTCTCTCTCTCTCTCTCTCTCTCGTGCTCTTTATCTCTCTGTCTCTCTGTCTGTTTCTCTCTCTCGTGCTCTTTATCTCTCTGTCTCTGTCTGTTTCTCTCTCTCTCTCGTGCTCTTTATCTCTCTGTCTGTCGGTGTCTCTCTATCTTTATCTTTCTTTCAAAGTAGTTCAGGAATGTAGTTGCACTGAAACGTGGCACATTATTCCAGGAAAGGTTTAGTGGCAACATCCAAACAACTGTTCTAGGTCCTGACTTGTGTGTGACAATCCATGCGCTGACAATTGACAGTTCAGTGTGTACATATGGGCCATTCACAGGTGTGGCCTGTTAGAATCATAAATGCCTTAGAGATTGTATGAGAAAGCCTGCAGCATATGGCCAGACAAAATATGTGATGCAGGCTAATCGATTAAAGTGTCTGTAATGGTTGCACTAGGTTTTCATTCATCTATACTGTAAGTGGGTCCGATTTGCCATTTGTCGTATGTTCTTATATTTGTACCGAAACGAGGACTACACTCATGAATTATTTCTGTTCCTTTTTCTTGTACATCCAAATAGCCCTGTGCATCGTTTCTACTTCCTGTTACTGTACCATATTTTTATGCATTACCTCAGCTCAGGCTTTGAATAAATATTTGTCGGTGTTTCAGCGCTCCAAATTTGAAAAACCTTCACGAGGCATGCCAGAGGATCTTGAGCTCAGAGACATATTGCAGTTAAAAATCCTGCCGTGCTATTTTTTTTTTTTACTAGTCAGTTGCTTTTATTCAGATTTCTGTTTCGGTGCTTCGCATTGTGTTTCATCCTGGCATTCCCTGGTTTCCAGCAGACGCTGTTCTTTAAAGTGTGTTGCCTTGTGGCGTATCATTATCCGTAGTTGTTAAGCAGTGCTATTTTGATGGACGGAGGGGGTGAGTGGATTTGGGTATGGGGCACAGGTGCTCTTGACTTTGATTCTCCGGCCTGTGTGTGGGTGTGCTGGTATGTGTATGTAACAATGTGAGTTTGGGTCAGAATTTGTGTCGTACTTTTGTGTGTGGCAAGCGCATTGTGTTTCTGTATGTGATTTGTATATGTGATTGTACAGTATATGCGGATGTGGGGTGGGCACATATGTGTGTGCTTGTGCCGTGTGTGTGCTTGTGCCATGTGTGTGTGTGTGTGTGTGTGTGTGTGTGCATATGTGTGTGTTTGTGTTTGTGTACGTGTGTGTGTTCGTGAGCATGTGTATGTGGGTTGTGTGCTTGCAAATGTGTACGTGCGCGCATGTGTGTGTGTGTCTGTGTGTGTGCCTGTGTGTATGTGTGTGTGTGCATGCGTGTGTGTGTATGTGTGTGGTGTGTGTGTGTGTGTGTGTGCATGTTCATGTGTGTGGTGTGTGTGTGTGTGTGTGTGTTTGTGTGTGCATGTGTGTGTGTGTGTGCCTGTGTGTGTGTGTGTGCATGCGTGTGTGTGTGTGTGCCTGTGTGTGTGTGCGTGCATGCGTGTGTGTGTGTGCCTGTGTGTGTGTGTGTGCATGCGTGTGTGTGTGTATTCTACCCCTGACCAGGCCGTGTCTGTCCGGCTCAGGTCACATTAACCCAATTCTCACAGTTGCAGTTTAAAAAGCAGCATTTCTCTTACCCGCCATCCCCTGGAGCTGCATCATGCTGTTACATTTCCACCATCACTCTGCAATCATCACATTATTTACTGCCCACATTAACATGCGGCTTGATAAGCATATTTTCTTCAGTAGACATAACAAGGTGTTTTATCACCAGGGTTTTCCACGGCATATAGCAGGATGTGCGCCATCTTAATATTTATATGCAGGTGTTTTATCACCCGATGTAAATAAAACTTTTCTGTGCGGAAATTTAGGGCTTAAAATTTACAATTAATACTTTACTTACAGTTGAAGGCATTTCAGATACATACATCAAAGTTTGTCCTCTGAAAAGATGAGACATCACAGCAGAACTGTGTATGTGTGTTAGCCGCATAAGTATTACCCCGTGCTTAAGGTATAGAAATTTGGTGCATGTCTGTTTATAAAATGCCAACGCATACACTCACAATGAAAGACATTGACTTAGTCATCGTTGCTTATTTTATTCTGCTTGACAATAGAGATTAAAAAGAATTAAATGATTAAATATAATTAAGTCACATTTTTTGTGCTGGGTATGGAATCGTTTACTTTGGTTTTAATATCTCCAATACCCAAATGGCAGTTTTGAGTGAGGATACATATTACTTGTAATGTACTGATTATAGACGAAAATCAGTACATTACATTTTGTATGGCCAAACAATGCTTGAAGGAGACATCAGTGTGATTATCTATACTGTGCTGATAATTACTTGTGATTGTAATGATCTTCTGAATAGTCTACACTTTACCCTTTTGGAGCTAATAATATCAACTGTGTTCTGCATAATTGTATATTTTTTATAATTCATGCACATAAATCAACTGTGAAGTAGAATATTTCGATGAACACTTTTAAACAACTGCGATTAGTCAGACCCTTTTTTATTCTGTTGGATAGAAACTGAAAATGATTCCACGTTTATGCTTTGTTAGCTTTATGCTTTGGAAGTCTTTGTAAGTAAATCAGTGATTAGATTTGCAGTATACCTGAGATTTCCCATCTCTGGCTGCAAAAGAAATATGTGAAATACCAAACAGTAAAGTCAAATTTAAACAGCAAACCAAATTTGTCCTCTATGAGTCACAAATCACCAATAGAGTCTGCATTATTATTTGATCATGCATTCTTGTCGAACTGCCCCACCTCAAAACTTGGGGTTCCTGAACCATGTTAACCTTTGACCTCGTGCGGGATCCTTGCCAAACTCATTTCCTCCCGCATTAGTCTCGTCACCGAGTTTAGCGTGTGCCGCCCTGCGAGGAGACAGGAAGGAGGCCCGGTGGAGGTGCGGCAGTGTCCGACCGGCGGCGTCTCAGACTCGAACCCGCCGCGCTCCATCCTGACAGCTCGCTCCCCCAATTACCGGCCTCCCTGTCGCGTGCCCGCATCTCTGCTCTGCGCAGGTCGCATGTGACCCCGCCCGCCGCCGCGTGCATCGTGGTATGCTAGCGCATGGCGCATGCTAGCCACGCGTGCTAGCCGCAGCCTGGATTTCATGCCTCTCCCCACATGCAAGACAAATTATTTGACAAATTATTACCTCTTTCCTTTATACCTCAGAGTAATAGAATTAATGAATAAACCTAAAACTGGGGTAATGTCTTCAATGATAACACATTTGGTTGCATTTAATATTGAAACAGAAACCGCTATTAAATATAGTGTTTTTATGTATTACTCTGGTGTGGAGCTTTTACAGTTTTCACCATTTTGACTTAATTTAAAATAGTTATATTGTTTATCTGGTCGCAGACACTTAGCATATTGAGGTTAATCATGGACCTTTTTGCGAAAGCTTTCTGATTTATCGTATTTTAATACTCACTGTATTATGGGTGAATCATGGCTGGGTAAACTAGACAAATTTAATGAAGGGAAAAAATAGTCTGCGCACAGTTTGATCTTGCAGTTGTATAAATAGAACGGAGGCATTCTGGAGAGTGTCCTAATGCACTTCCAGTTTACATGTTTTTATTTTGTTTTGTGGGAGGAATTATATAGGCTTATGCTTTTGCTGTTGCTGGATGTGTATTGTGTCTTAGAGTCTCTCCAGAGGAAAGAAGCGCGTGTATGGGATAAATATATGTTACCCACATCCCAGAGATTCATGTTGAATACAGGCAGTTTAGATTCACAACCAATTCAACAAGACTGCACAGGCTATTAGAAAAATCCATATGTTAAGTAACTCAAGCATAAACAATAAACAAGCAAATACAATGCTCCAAATGTTTACTGGGTTTATCGGAACAGATTTTTTTTTCTGAGTTGACTATAGCCACTATAGATTTTTTATTTTATATGTATGCATTCATATACAGAAAGACAAGCTTATCTTGGTCAGATACGTTAAACACGCAAAAACAATAGGAACCACAAGAATGAGACAAAACAAAATTGGTATTAATTCAAACAAAATATCATACAAAGCCTTAGTGATGTACTTTAACCTGTATACACTGTCAGTTCACAAACAATACAGATATATTGAGTTACATAGATGTTGTATTTTGGAGAGCTGTCTGTCAGAGAGAGTTACTTGCCACTCCAAATCCCACTTATTCCCATGTGACAGACAGTCAGTTGCACACAGTGCCTCCTTCTGGTGCTACCTGTACTGACATAACTTGTAAAATGTGATTCTGTCCTTCTGAAGTTTCTTCTTCCAAGTTGGATCAAAGACATCCTTTTTTTAAAAGTACACCATGTAAGGGGTTAAGAAGAATGTATAATAAGAATCTAGGCAGCTTTGAATGTAATTTCATTATTTAATCAGTAGACAACTTATTAGAATAATGAGATAATGAGTACACAACTTGTAAACACAACATTTATTGACAAACACAAACTATTCTCATAATTTGCATTAGAATGGCTATGCAAATAGGGGCGAGGGTGGTTGAATTCACACCCAACCGTATCAGACAGTAGATTTGGACCTCTTAAAATCAATCAGAAACTAATCAGTTAAGAGGACCAGTTATAGATCCCATGACACTCTTCCGAAAAGATGCCATGAGGTTATTAATTACCGCTGTGAATCAGGACCTGAGTTTACCGTGTCTAATGTGGAGGTCAGCACGTCAGTTCACGGTGCACTGTATTTAGTCTAGCGCCCTCTACTGGCTCACCTGTACCCGCCTCTAGTGTAACCTTGCTTTCCCAGTAAAGTGGCAGTGGGACATGAGAAGGTTACAGGACGGGGTAGCTTTTGCCAGATTACTGTACAGTACCTAGGTGGTGAGCTACTCTAAAGTAATTGCATTGAAGTTCACCTGTGCCACTGAGTGATGGACAAGTGATGGACCTCCCTTTGGAATCGTGTGGCATGGCCCCCGGGCACTGTGATATTTTTCCTGGACCTCACTTGCGTCCCTTTTACTTTACTCCAAATCAGTCATATTCTGCACATATTTACTCTAAGCTCCGATGTCTTCAAATGATTATTAGTCGAGATGCTCAGTCTGTGTGGAAATCGTTGCATGCAGCTGTCAGTTCATTGTAGGAGCCAATGTGTTAAGGCGGTATTGAACATGGAACTGTGTGACCACATAATGGAATGCTTTGGTGCTAAACTCTTGCAGCTGAGTCTGAGAACTCAAAGAAACGCCGGCTAGTTCATCATTGGCCATGCTAGAGCAGAAGAGCATAGGTCACCCTTGGATTCAGTCAAAACTCTCAGGTCGTCTCTGAAGACTGTTGCTGTTTAATAAAGTCAAAATACATTCTCCAGAGCAATGTATTAAAATTAAAACATATTAATTCAGTCAGCTGAATAAAATATTTTATTGAATGGGGCCTTATTAACCTTTGAAGGGGGGTTGAATTCAGAGTTAGTCTACCCTTGTGTATCAATCAACGTTTGTCATAAAATTTGACTAACAATTAAATGTTGGTGAGTCCAACCAACGCTAAAAGAGTTTGTGAAGAAAAGTTAAATGCTTGCATTTACTTGTACTGTTAGTCAAAGACCAATGTTTGTGTACAGGCCTTAGTACAGGCCTTTATCAGCACTGATGTCTAGCTGAAGAAGTGATAGCCTTAACTCAACTTTGGTCTTTGGTCGCTGTGTGATTGACTTGATGTCACCATTACATTTGAAACTAGATACTAGTTTCCAACTTCTCAATCAGTTATCTCCACTATTCGAGTTTATTTAATAAGATGCTATTCCTTGGCTCACAAAAGCTATGTGGAATGTTTACAAATGCAATTGATTTATCCAGATCATGTTCAATTGTGCTATAGTTTAAAAAGGGTGTTAATAAAAGCTTTGTTAAATAACCAAATTAGAAATTGCTCATGTCATACTGTGAATGTTATCACTTTTGGAGTTCTTGTAGACTAATTAGCATAGAAATCAGTAACAACAGAATTTGAACTTCTCATTTTTTATTAAAATAAGCTGTAAATATTTAAGAAATATTTGAGGCCCTTGTTAGACATTCATTTGTGTTATCCTGTTCATTTCAAGAATTGAGCCTTTGTAATATATTATCCGAGAGCTCTTTTAAATATCAACAGTCCCTGTTGCATTATGGGAAGGAGGAGTAACAGCTCAATATTGTTTGTTTGTTTGTTGAGGTCGGACGATGCCTCTAAATCGGAGCGTTATATTTAACCGCAGGACGAAATCCCACGGCCCGATCCCATTGGCCCGCCTCCAAACAGATTTTTCCCGCCTTATTATTATTTTATCGTTTTTTAAATTCTTTATGGCGTAGCGCGGCGGCGTTAGCCTCGGAGCCGCGGAGCCGGAGCCGGGCGTACTGCAGCTATTTGGAAGCCGCTCCACCATGGCTAAGTCCCGGGCCTCTGCTGGATTCCGCCCTTCCATTAGCGCCATCTGCGCCTTTCAGCGCCGTCTGTGAGCTCGCCGACGCCAAAACGACTGGCATTTCTCTGGAACAACCAGGGACGGTGCCCAGAGCTTTTAGCTGGCAATGATGTGCACTTACTTTGACAAAAGCAGAAAGCGGGAGGGGGGGGGGGGCTAGAGACGCGGGATGCCGAGCAGGAAACAGCTGCAGCCGGCGCTCTTCGCTTGCGCGGTTTCGGAAGGAACGACTTCCTCGCGCCAGCTGACAGACAGGGCGTATTTTCGTCCCTCGTGTCAGAGCCGAGCGGAGTTGCTCCCGTGGCCTCCGAATGACGACGCCCGATTATGCGTGTTTTCCTGGCGCAAAATCGTTCTCTTTCGTTCCAAATTAACTCTTAAGACGTCATTTGTGGATTGTATTATAGTTTGAGCTCAATTGCATGTCTTTGCAATCGCTCATATTGTAGACCTCAAATAACCTGGTTGTAATACTTTATTTTTTTCTTAAAGGGACTGATAGATATTTTGTTAAATTAGGTCTAAAGTCAATGGAAATGGCAGTCAATAGATAAATCTCAGTATTTTTAACCAAGGAATGTGCTTTTTTATTGATGAAAAAGAAATGTTAAATTTGGACATCCGCACATGATTTAATTTTGAATTGGAGTTTTGTCAGAACCAGAATACAGATACAGATACAGGTTAATAGAATCTGAATTCCCAAAGTTTGTGCAAAGTCCTTAAATGGCCAATGCAATACCATTTGGTTTTTCAGTCTTCGCAATCTGTCTGTTTCAAAAAGTAATCTGTAATAGTACTGTCAATCATTTATAAAATCCTGTTCACAATGTTGTCAGGATTACATATATATTCTTGACTGAATCTGAAATCACTATTGTAACTGCAATTCTGAATGTTCTGAACTTGTGTAAATGTGCTAGCATTCATTTCACAAAACAAGCTGATAAAATATTTACAATGGGAATAATCCAATATCAGAGATAGGCATTTTAGTCAGAACTGTGTTTGTATTATGCTCTGTGCTACACTGTAGTCAGATACATGTCGCCATTTCCAAGCAGGGTGGGCTGTTTTTGGCTTGAGTAAAGGAATCCAGCATGCTGGTTTGTAGTAAATCTACGGGAGAAGTTTTGAGTTGTATTTTTACTGAAGCAGGGCAAACTCATATTATTCAACGCTTCAAATAATTTTCCATTTACAACAGAAGAGATTACGAGGAATAAGATGAACATCTGCACGTGTTTCCAGGTTGTGTTGTGTGTAAAACCTTACGTGCGCGGTGTCATAATTCCTCCCTGCGGTATTTGTTGAGTAGGCTTGTCTTCCGTCCGGTTCGTGTTTCCTGTTTCCTGTTTCATGTTTCCTCTGTCGTCCGTTTGGCCCAGGGCTAATCGCAGAGCGCGGGAGCAGAAAGAGCGGACGCTCTGTAGGTTGAAGAACGCGACACCGGGTCTTCGTTCGTCCGCCTCACCTTCCGGTGGCCGAATTTGACCGTGGCGTCACCTTCTAAATCCTGCCTACGTGATTGGCCTTCGCCCGACGACCGAAAGCTAGCGAGACGTCATCTTCTAAATCCGGCCTCCGTGGCTGACCCCGGCCCGTTTAACCCGTAACAGACATGTCAGCGCGTGCCGTTGGACTGTTATCGCCCGATGATGGACGAGTCGGGGTGGACAGGTGGACCTGGCTGCTCCCCACCTTGGTGAAAACGTTCTCTTGTCAGGGCGGAAACGCAAAGCCAGTGATGTACAATCTGTAAACAGTGCGACACCGCCAGCCCACATTAAAATTTTACTGCTGGCTCGAGATTAAAAAGCGTCTTGCTCTGGGGTCAGTCCGAGAGGCATCGGAACCCGATCGCCGATCATATGCCGCTTTATTTACGCAGAAGGACTCGATTTGAGCCTCCGATGGGCGATGAAGGGCCTCCGTTGTAAATATCGTGTCGGCTGGGGAATTTTATGTCCTTGTAAATTACGCTTCTGATTCTCTGGCGAAAGGCCTTTTTCGCGGTGACGCCGCGTCTGAATTGCGGGCGTCGCCGTGGCGTCTCGACGGCTTTCCGCACCTGTGACAGGAGGGCGCGGGTGACGTTTGCAGGGCTTCTGCACGTTGAACGAGCAGCCAGTTAAAAGCATCTGGGGAGGCAGTACGATTGAATTAAACCCATGGAAAAGTTCTTGGTTGGACATCCAAATCAGCCAAGGAACGGTTTACGAGAATGAGAATAAAACAAAACAAAAGATCATTGGCTTGACGTTTGCTGTGTGTGTCCACTAAAAACCCTAGTGTTCATTTTGAAATGTTTCTTGAACTTTTCCGGAAAAAATCTAATTAATTTCCATCTCCAGATATATTTACATATTGAGTGGACTGATCAATTCTGTTTTCCTGAGGCTCTTTTTCACATACAGTTAGCATACAGTGCTACACCAACAACACAAATATAGACATTCAGACAATAGATAAACAATATAAACAACATATTTAGTGCAGTGTTAGTGTGTCATGATAGTTAAGTGGTCAGCTACTAATTCTCCTCTGTATTGAGAATTTTAACCTTCCTAGGCACAAATGACTTTGTTCTAGTCATCAAATACCTGCAGCTCAATGGCATCAGTGCGTACTTGAGTTCAGAGTGCATGTGAGGTCACCTGCAATCCCCCTTACTAGACTGAGAGTGGACTCCTCTGTCAAATAATTAATATTTGGGAATGTTGTCCCTGCTATTTTACCTGCCAGTTTAATCATTTTATTCAGTTTAACCTTTCTCTGGACTGACAGAGCTCTGCTCCTTGCCTGCACACTGAAAACTCTTTGCTCACAGGCTGCTGTGTGATACCATATCCGCTCTGCTGTCATATTTACAATGGGGGTAGAGTTGTCAGTGAGCAGCCTTACGTTGGCTGGATGACAGGGATCTTGGTCCGTTCTCGCGGGGCCAGATGGAGGCCGTTAGCGGCTCCAGGGCCCGTCGCATGAGCGCGGGGGCCGCTCCGTTTCCGGTACCGCCCCGGCCCAACAGCTGAGCTTCCCCCCCCCCCCTTCATTTTCAGAGTTTAATCTGTTCAGTATGCACAGAGAGAGAGAGAGAGAGAGAGAGAAAGGACACGCGTACAAAAAAGGAGGGAAAAAAACGGACCACATATGCCACGGAGTCGATAATTGGGGCAGAGGCTTAAGTGATTCTGATGGAGAGAGCTGATGCTTATTATGGTCAAGTTCCTTTTGCCACGCTGCTCAGAAGAGCCAGCACTTATAGCCCTGCCACCCTCCCCACTTCCCTGTGTTGTGAAAAAGACATTTTTACGTCAACCCTGATTCCTTTATCAATACGAGGTCCGTTCTTCCATAAGTACGTAAGAGCACTGTAAATAAATGACTGTTTAATTTAAACCTCTTCCCCACTAGTTATCTAAAATACTTGTTTGGAAGGTGTTTATATTTTCTTTTAAATTATTTTATGTCTTATAATTTAAGAATAAGATATTATTTCAGGGGTACTGGTCATCTTTGTGGCTGTACTACAAAATGCAGTGTCATCAAGTACTTGGTTTATATTTTATTTTATGGTAGAATGGAGTAAAAACGATTTGATTAAGTTTTATAGAGTCGTGTAGACAGATTGCAAAATTCTGCGAGCCTGGATCCAAATCTTGGGTTCCGCCCCCCGGTTTCTGGATCTCTCCCCTCTTGTAGATATTAAAGTGCAAGACAGTTCCTGAGGGACTGGCCGTGCCGGGGGAATCAAGCTGTTCGGTGCGTGAAGAGCAGGATATGAGATGCGGAATCACACGCGGACTCAGTCTCTGGACCTTTGCCCAGATAGATGCCAAATTAGAGCGGCGAACGCGGTTCCGGAGAGTCTGGTCGACGTCGGACCGGGCAACCTCGGCGTTCAAAGAGTCGCCGTTCGCGGTTGAACTCGCGGGGGCGGCTAACATTAGCAGGGGACGGACAATATGCTGTCTGCATTTGATTGAAAGCTTCAGGTGTGGCATACGCACAAGGTCAACAAGAGGCTGCTCGTGTTCATCCGAGACATGAATTTCCGATTTGCGGTATTCCATAAAGCTTTATGGTTCCTATTGTAAGCAGAAAAAAGCAGAATACAAATCAGATCACAGCCTACTTCAATTATTTTTTTATTGTTTTTTACTTTGGATTGTCTCCAGCTTGTAATTCCACTTGCATTAATTGAGATCACTTAAGCATTCATCACTATTATGGCACGCATTTAAAAAAAATAATCATGTACACATAAAATTGTACACGTTACGTTACATGCATGTTAAAAAAACGAAATGTGAAGTAAAAAAGCATGCTACCATTTTATAGTAAAGTATACATGGTAGCAAAAATATAGGAAAAATAAAACAGTGGTTTTGTCAGGTTGAGTATGTGTTTACTGTACACAATGTAAGATGGTGAAATATGACATTGCTAAATACTTCCATTGTTCTTTGAAAACTTCCAGCGGCACCTTTGTATAACCAGGCTGATTATCCAATCAGTGATAAGGTTTAAGTTTGCTTAAATCTTGATAATTTTGATAACCAAAATGAATATTCATATAAACAGCTGGGCTTGACCTCATTTAGAGAGAAAAACAATTTCCTGCCATAGTTTGCAATGTTTAAAAAAAAAAAAAAAGAATTAATCAAATTTGCAAATAGTATTAGCAAAAATTGGAAGGCTTATGCTGACAACAGTTGGCTACAGTCAGCCAGGTTCTCTACAAATGCTTTGAATATTTTCCAGAGGAGGTCTTATTTTAAAACAGTGTAGGTACTTTCCAAATTAGAAGTTATGTTTTGTGTGTGGGGAGGTTTCAGCATTCTGCTAGTTTAAATGGTGGGCTTGGTTCTCAGTGGCTGAATGTACGCAGACTCAGCAGGCCTTGTGCTCAGGGTGCAGTGGGTTCCATGGAGCGCAACCCAGACTGGTCACGGATGAACTTAGCATGGTTAACCCATATTGGTCATGTTCATTTGGTCACCATCACTTAGGGCCATGTTAGTATTTTATTTGTTTTTGTTTCGGTTGGTTTTACATTTGTTTCTGGATGGCTAACGGACATGTGCATGTTGGCTGAAGAAGTTTTCAGAGTACCCGTACGTACAAACTGCTTCAGCGCTATGAACTGTTAGTTTAGCCTCGATGCGAAGCATTTGTTTGTAATGCTTTAAACATAGTGATGTGTCCATGGACAATTGGAATTAGATATAGAAATAACCTCTCACAATATAGAATTGTATAGTATGGTTTTAATTCATTCATTCAAAATATAGTACAGTGCCTTTTAAGTATACGCGCATGGTTATTTGAGCATGGTACAAATGTTGTTCCAGTTTTAATAATTGCCAGTAATTGCACCCAGGATTCATGTCAACCACTCCTAGTTTTGAGTTCCTGTTTAGTCATTTTGAAGCTCAGAGAGAGTGTACGGAAAGACTGATCAAAGATGTGTACACACTTGGCACTGTCAACAAATCAGCTTGGTCTCAGTTTTCCAAAAATTCTCTACGAAGAAAAGGCTTGATGGCTGTCAAACCTGAATTGGAGGCCGACACAGTGAAACCGTAGCACTGAACGCTAAATATCTGGGCGTTTGCTAGAGTGTTAATTGATGCCATATGTGTCCTCTTTAGTTCTGCAGATGTGATTTTTGATTCGTCAGACTATTTGCTCCATTTAAAGTGCAAGAGCACAGTTTCCCAAAGTCAGTGGGGAATAATCGGACTGGCAAACCTTCGATATGTGAAATTTACAGGAATGACACAATAGATTGCAGGCCAGCATGTAAAAGAAAATGAGTACCATTTTGAAATCAAGTCAATCCCAGTTTGGATCCAGTTCTTCTGAAACAGTTAATTCTTCTTTAGTTCTGTAATATAATATGCAGATTTCTTTAAAAAAAAAAGATGGAAAAACACCTCCCCTTCTCTCCTCCTCTCCATCCATACCGAGCAAGTCAACCACGCATCCATCTGTCTGTTCGTCTGATGAAATCGAACCGACATCGTGGTTGACATGCGGGACCGGCGTCCCTCTGTTTGTGCGGCACAGGTGGGCTGCGGCATCCTTTTCTCCGCTCGCGTGGTGACGTGGCTCGGTTTCAAGGAGGCGCGCCAAGCCGCGGCTCCCCCACCCCTCCTCCCCCCCCCCCGGCCGTGGTAGGGCTGAACGTATCGCGCCTCACCTGTGCGGCCCTCCTGGCACAGAGGGGTGGGTGCTGGGGACGGCTTTGCCCCCCCCCCCCCCCCCACCAAATCTGAAAATCCAGTCAACTCAATCACTCCGATGGCCGCGGCCAACGAGGCATCTGACTCGCCTCGCTTGTTTACCGCGCGAGATTAAGCGAAGAGGGCGCGGACGCTGAGGAGCTTAGCGCGCGGAGCCCCCGCCGGTCTCCCCACCGGTGCTCGTACGGAGCGCCGCTACACGCTCTGTTGGCGCGGACGGTTTAAAAAAAGAAAAAGGCGACCGC
Source organism: Anguilla rostrata (assembly GCF_018555375.3). Classification (NCBI taxonomy): domain Eukaryota; kingdom Metazoa; phylum Chordata; class Actinopteri; order Anguilliformes; family Anguillidae; genus Anguilla; species Anguilla rostrata. Next base: position 34,028,620 of record NC_057942.1, on the reverse strand, counting down.
TTGAGGGGAGCGCTCGAAACGCTACCTTCGCCCGGTTGGGTGGTGTGGCGACAGCTGCGAGCAGAGGCTTCCCGCTGTAGCAGGGGAAACTGTGCTGGAGGAGGGGTGGCTGTGCTGGAGGAGGGGAGGCTGTGGTGGAGCAGGGAGAGGCTGTGCTGGAGCAGGGGAGGCTGTGCTGGAGGAGGGGAGACTGTGCTGGAGCAGGGGAGGCTGTGCTGGATGAGGGGAGGCTGTGGTGGAAGAAGCCAGAGGAGCTGAGGCGGCAGCAGCAGCCAGCTCCCCTCCCTGTGCTGCGTGGCTGGAGTGGCATTTGCACCCCAGTGTGGGGCGAGCTGGGTACAGCAGGGGGGCTGGACTCACATCCTTCTGTGCAGAGATGTGCACTGAAGGCACTAATGCAGTAGACAGGCTAGAGGTATACAAAGCACATGTTTATTATTTTTTTGGACACTGTTTTTGGGAACCATTGTAGATTGTGGGAAATATATTAAGATAATTCTTTGTTCATTTGATTAAATTATTATTATTAGTATTATTATTATTGTTGTTGTTAATAATAATAATAATACTTTTATTTATAATTCTTTTACATTTATTACACATTTATTTATTGTACTTTGTAATGTAGCCTATATTTACTATGCAGTCCAAAGTACAATATATTATTAAACCAAATATGCCCCTTTGAAAAAAGTGTGAAAATATTTTATGGAAATTATTTTTTAATTGAATATATATTTCCATAATTGTGTCATGTTTGCTCATTTGCTGTACATAATTAACACGTCGCGTGTTTGGTTTGTGCAGGTCCTAGCCATAGATTCTTGTTGGTTAATGTGTTGGCCATACATCTTCGTGGTTTTAGGAGGACATTATTTTATATTGTAAAGTTGTACCAAGAATACAAAAAATAATTTAGATAATTGTGAAATTTAATTAGCAATGTAGTAGTTGAGACAAAATATATAATTGTAATGTTGTGTTTACACTTGCGATGGCTAGTGTCCCTTTTTGGCATCTTATAACCGATGCTAATGAAACTATTTTTGTGTGTGTTTATCTTTTTTTTCAGGGCCGGTGTATGAATTTCAGCCGGATTCAGAACCGTTAAATCAACGTCCTCCGACCTTCGACCTTCGAGGGTTTCTATCTACTGTGGAAAGCAGAAGAGGAGGAATTCAAGGTTTTTTTTTTTTTAAATCGAATGGCTTTGCCCAAAAACCACTATTGTTTTGCATCTAACCACGTTGTGCACTTAGGACACCTCTCACCTCGGTGCAGGGTCATTCATAAATGCAGAATTACCATAAGCATATTGTCACATCCTCTGATATTAGTAGCAGTGGCAGATTTCCTTTTCTGTTGTTAATTTTACTTAGGGACGAGCGAACATGGCGAGCACTCTTCGCTTTGTGCCGTTCGGTTTCGCTTAGCTTCTTGTGCACACCAAAGGCTTAACATATTCTGACCATATTGTGCCTTCTGTGGAAAACCTAATTTCATGGACACAGACGGAAGCTATTTAAAAAAAAAAGGGGGAAAAAAACAGAGTGAAAGAGGCTGTTTGCCATTGGCATGGAAGTAGAAATAATCCCAGCGGGCCTAGCAAGTGCACAAGTCCATTGCCTCTTGGCAACGTCTCATCACAAAAATCTCTCCAACTCCACTATCATTCAGTGCCTGGCGGGAGCTTTCTGACTGGCGATCTTGTCATTTTAACACTGAGAAGTGCACACGCATGACAAATCGTAGACAGGGTTGCCCCAAGGTATCGGGAAAGCAGCAAGACTTTGCCCTTTAGTTTCTGGAGACACCTTTCTTTCATTGTGCACCAGGGACGGGAAAATTAATAGAGCGTTACTCTACTGAGAGACAGCCCAGAACCAAAGATCTCCGGCTAGGTTTGAGGGACCGACGCTCCAAGGCCTCGACGTGGCAGCTGGTGTCCCCCGCAAACATTTATTTTTGTTTTCGCTTTGAGTTCCGTCAACACACAAACAAATAAAATCTATAAACCTAGCTATCGCTTAGCATTTTTTTTTAGAACAGGGACACGGCCATCTTAAAAGCGTTATCTCCTCCATCTTTCAAATCTCCAAGGGCTCCACTGCGTCACAACCCAGTAATTTTCGCTGCGTGGGAATCTCAAAGTTTAATTAATATAATTAAAGACAACAGCAAGCAGCAGCCTGTGAAGACTCCGCTCATCTTTTTTATGCCTTTTGACATTGAATGACCTATTACTGTATTCGCATCGTTTGGAGTAAAAGTGTCGGTAACGTGTAGCCATGTCTGGAATAAAAATATGTGTTAAAAAAAAAGTGGGGCGGATAACCAGGCGGATAACCCCATTGTTCATTTTAAGAATTACGCTCATAGTCGCGTCAGACCCTGACAAAAAAAAAAAACTTGCGATATATATATATATATTTATTGTAAAAAAAATTTCAAGCGCGCTGTCACGACGACGATCCCGGATGATGTTAGCACGAGTGGAAACTCGGTGGGGGTGGGAAAGGGGGGAGCAGCTGAAGAAAAAGGCTCGAACGATCCAGTCACTTTCGATACGGTACTTCAGATGCAAAATGGATATTCGAGTCGAAACCTGACAAAGCGCGCCCACTTTGACGGGAACCGGTATAGACAATGACCAGTGGCTGGGTCAGTGGGATGTCTCTGTGCAAGCAGGGAAGCTTATCAAATGACACTAAAAATAAGTTCAACAACCATCAAGTTTGAGGGGAATGGGCGAACGTCTCACATTTGGTGGGCATGCAAGTGTGAGGGATGGGGAGAGCGTGGCGAGGCGTTCCTGCTCTAATTATTCCTTTGTGCTCTTTCGCTGAAATCGCGAGGGACGCGAATGATTCTCTCGGTCGACGACCAAATTCGCGGCCCGCCACAAACGCACGTTTGTTTGTTTGTTTTTGTTTCAGCCACTTGCGTGACCGTTAGCGCTACGCTTGTTCTTGTCGACCGTAATGCTGCTTGTTTAGATTTCAAGTATATGGATTCGTTCAGGTTTCTATTATCCGAAAGAGGATTTTTATCGCAAGAACCGCTGACCGCCTAAGCACATGCCAGTCACAGTACCGCTGTCTGTTTTGATAAGAAACCCTTAGAAATCTAGGACCAAGTTACTGAGCCATTTGCCGAAGGCCTGGTTAGTGTTTGTTATTGGCAGATAAATAAGAAATTCGACACGTAAAAATATTTTCAACTCTTTGTTAAACCTGTGATATTTCAGATGGAATATTTTATCACTGATTGTGTTTTTCGGGCCAGTCGACACGATGTGGAATTGTTTGCCAGTGTGTCTGAGATGCCCAATGTTTTTTGCACAGCCTGCAACCAAGTCGGAATGTTTCTATAAGCACGTGCTTTATGTCTTTTACATTTTTGATTTGAAAAAAATAATTATTTTACTTAATTTTTTAAAATTCAATTTCATTTTTATTCATTTTGTTCATTTAATTCATTCATTTTAAATTGCTGTCTTTTTTTTTTTTTGTTTGTTTCAAAATTTAAATAGAAAAATTAGTTGCTTGGCACATAGGAGAAGAACACTTTATTTTAGATTAAACCTGCATAATGTATTATATTTTTGTACCAGTTAGTTAATGTCCATATAAAATAATACCACAATGCTTTTTCATCGATAAATGAAATGACAGAAAATAAGATAAACTTGTTTTGACTTCTTTATTACTTCAAACAACAATCCAACCAACAAACGTTAAATCTGTAAAATTTCCTTTCAGTTTTTTTACTACCCTTTAAGTGTTAAAATTGTAATTTAAGTGTTACTGCACCTTGGATTAATGTAACTCATTGGTCAAACAAGTACTGATTGCACTGTGTGCAGTTTACAAATAAGGTATTGTAATATGTTGGTATGTTTACAGGTATTGTATCATCTTAGCCATGTCATAACTGCAAATTACATCAAATTGATAGTTTCTTTTAAGACATCCTTCATTCATCAAAATGTGTATGACATAGTACAAAAATTTTTCAAATATGTTGACCCATTATGTCATTTTTTCCCCAGTTTTTGGTCACTGGTAAATCAGCGTATCCTAAGTGGACAGGCCCATTACTGTGACTGTCCCTCGGTAAGAAATGACTGAAAACAAAAAAGCTGAAGGCAATCTTTTAATTGGGCCCGAAAAGATTTATAAGGCCAGACAGGGGATGTAATTATGTTTGGAGAAACGGGAGTGAGACGAACGTGCGGTGGAGTGGACCGTGGGCCAGACCTGGCAAAAATGTCCGCCACCAGAGGCGCCCTGTGTGCCCCGAAGCCCAGCCAGGACCCAGGCACCCGCAAATGAGGTCTCCCCCCGTTTGTTAAAAAAGACGCGTGTTGCACACCTACTGTTTCCTCGTCGTCCGCACGCCGTGACAGGACGCTCCCGGTGCCGGCAGGCCGCATTTAACCCTTCCCTTCCCCCCCACCCGCCCCCCACACTCGCCCCCCGCCCCTCTCTGGAAAGGACAGGATAAAACAGATGTCCCTCTGCAGGAGTTGGGCTCCCTGGAGGAGAGAAATGGGCAAGGGGAAGGGGGGAAGGGGGGAAGGGAGGAAGGGGGGGGGTGTCCTTCGTGCAGAGGCTGGCGAGCGTGGTTTTTTTAGCGCGCACGCGAGGGTACGATCTGCCTCAGCCTGGCCCCTCGCCGCTTTTATGTACGGAACTTAGCGTGGAAATTAAATTTTCAGTTTGCCGTTATCGGGGTCCAGACACTGATGCTAGTGCTTAAACTTTTTTAGTCTTATTTTTTTTTTATTGTTTTACTTTTTTTTGGTTTCGGTGTGAATATATGCTGTTCTCAAGCTTTTCTTAATTTTAATTTTTTTTTTAGAAATGTGCTTTGATATTAGCATTGTTATGCTGTTTGTGCACTTAATGAATAAAGATATCTTTTAGAAATGCTGTTGTGTTGGCTGCATCACTTCATTTAATTTGATACAACGCAGTGTTTGCTGATGCTAGCATTCCCAGGTAAGCAGATTACGCGAGGGTAGCATCGCACATGTGTTTTAAAGCTTCTCCTTTCCCAAGCATTTGTTTACCATTGTTATTTACAGTAACTCCAGTGCTTATGAATTAACTTCAGCCCTAGTCGTGTATGCAGAGATCTTACATTCTTATGAGATATGGAGCTCTTATATAAACATACATTAAATGCTATTTACACCTTTGAGCTAAGTGAGCGCTCTTCAATGGCTGAATTGTAATTATTTGTGTGTAATGCAGTTTGTTTTATCACACAGTATTAAGACTAGTTTCTGTAGAATTGGGATTCTGTAGAATTTGGGGCGCATACTTCCCATCAGCCCTCAGTGGGAAATGTTTTTTTTCAACAGAGCAGACGAAATTAGCTCTCAGTTCTAACTGAATCCAGTCATCCTTAAAGAATAATGTTTTTTTTTGCATGTAAGCATTTATATGTATGACGTAATACATTTTAAAACTGTTGCAAAAATAACTCCGCTGTTTGTTAATTATACCAATGAAATGGAACCACTTCCTAAGAAACACCCATGAGTATATGAAAGTCACCACGTGAGAAGAAGCAGAAACTTACAGTAAGCACATCTTTCCAGTAAAGGCATAAGGTTTAACGTGCTTATTTTAAGCGGGCGCTGACACGCTATGGCTTGTCGATCTCCGGTTTGACGTCAGTGATTAATGGGCTTTCAGCTCCCGTCCACACAGAGGCTCCTTCACCCAAGAGGGTGCATCTTCCTTTCAGCAGCCAGCCGAGTTCACACCTGTCAATCCCCCCCCACCCCCGCCCCCCCCCTCGCCCCCCTCGCCCCCCTCCCCCTCCCCCTCCCTGCGCTCCACAGCCGGGTCTTGTTAACCACGCGCTCGACCTGCGGCGGAACTGTAGGGGGTTACCGCGCGCTTCGCGACCCCCTCCACTGGAGGTATGCACATCCAAATGCTTCCCATGATCCCGGGCCTAGAACAGCCTGTGAACAGGAAATGGCCGGCACCTGGTCTGGATGGAAATCTCTGCTCATAAAGCAATGTGGGAAAAGCCTTTTATCCGCCGTCTTTGAAGACCAAGTGTTTTGCTCAAACCAGGAATGTGCACTGAGTGAACAAAATGACATGGCTTATAATAAACATATTTGCACTGTCTGGTGGGTTGGTTATGCCTCATAAATGTCTAAACTATTTATGAATTTAATATGTACATACACACATACATACACACATGCATTTACTATAGGTCATATATATATATACACAGTGTATGTATTTTGCTGTTTAGAAACAGTTCTTTAAACTTTACAATGCAAAATGCAGTGTGAATATGTATAAGTAGTCTTTAACATACAGCACATGTACGGTTAGCAAAAGAGTTTCAGAGTTAAGCGATAAAAAAAGTCAGAGCGTTATAGAAGTTCACAATAAATAGTCTCTTTACCATCATAAAAATGATAATCTCACTCCCATGAGTGGCTCTGTCAGCCATGGGAACCGACTCCAGCAGCTGCTTCCCCCTGTAAGCCTGTCCGAACTCGCAGGTTATTGCGATTTGCACAGTTGTCTCTGAAATTCGGCTAACTGTGGGATCAAATGCTCCCGCGCTGCTAACTTTTCAAAGGGGGGCTGCCCTGCGAACACTTGCATGCAGAATCCATCCTAAGAGCAGCTTGTTAGAGTTGACACTTCATTTTTATTCACTCCGTTTCAAAAGCCCATAAAACAAAAATCCTGGTGTGGTAAACAAAGCGGCCATTCAGGCCAGGAAATCCCAAACGCAGGTGGACGGAAGGTCGAAGCTTGCGGTTGTTTGTAATTCACAGTTTCACTATTTGATTTTTTTTTTTTTTTTTCATTTGTTCAGCTCAGAGGTCTGGTTCTGTTGGTAATGGCCCAATAATGTCACCCGCCTCAATCATTGTTTCTCTTCATTTTAGAACCTAATTAACTAACTAAAAGTTTATTACATTTGTTTTACATTTTACATTTGTTACAGTTGGATCTACCACAATCACATTATGCAGATTTTGCAAAAGATTTTGCCTTTTGTATTCTGACAGTCTCTTCTGTCTTCTTGTGTCCAGTAATGTAAAATGGCATAGTAATATTTTTTTTAAATGCCTGTAATTTTCACCAGGTTCATGACCATCATGAAACTTTCGGAATATGATGTTAAGGTGGCACAATGACAGGAAATATGTTACTCATTTTCACAATAAGGGTCAGGGCCCATTTTAGAAAAAGGTATGAAATACGAAATTTTATGTTTAATGTGTCATGTATCCTAAAATATGTTACAGTAAACTTTTACTTTTACAGTAAAGCTCTTTACCTATCTTTATCTTACAGAAGTTAGCAGCTCAAAGGCATTATCTCATAAGATGCTTGTGAATAAATCACCTAGATCTGTGCTGTGCTGGAAAGAACTCCCTACAAGGTAAAAACAATATGTGATAAAACAATATGTGAAGCAAAATACCGTGAGGACAGTGCTGACTCAGACACCAACACACTCACCTAGGAGGCTGAAGGCCAAAGATTTGCCTGGACCCTACTAATGATAAATCTGAACATACGACTGTCCGCTCATGGAGGGTCTTTAGACGAGATTTTAAATGTTGTTGAGGCAGCCTTTAGCTGTGTTAGGTGTCTGAGCCGATGCAACCTGGCATTGTGTCTGAGTGGCAGCCCTTTAAGCCAATCAGGTGAGTTTGAGTAAGGGCTTTAGAACTGGGTGACTTCAGGGGCAGGAGCAACAAATGAAAAGTCACCTTGCCGGAAGTCATCCAAGCCCAGCTCATTCCAATGACAATGTCGGTGTCTGCAATCATGTCCCTATCAAAACTCCTCATGTCACCGGGAACACACAATAGCTTGTGTCTTCTGCAGCATGTTGGAAATGCAAATTAGCAGAAATTAGCATGTTAGCAAGAACTGATGATGACGATGATGATGATGATGATGATGATGATGATGAATAAAATGTGAATTAGTCTTTGATATCTCATTAGAAACAGAAAAGCAACACTGCACTGTGAAAACTGCAGGATGAAGACGCCGAGGACAGTGGCATCGTTTCAAAGATTCAAACCGCAAGGGCCAAGCCAGTATAAGGGACGCGTCACAGAGTAATACAGGGTTGAAAGAAAAAAAAACCAGAGAGGCAGAAAGTTTAAAGAAGAGGATGAAGGCCATCAGAAGGCCAGTGAAGGGTGATAGTGAAGGGCAGAGTGTGGAACAATGTAAAAAAAAAAATTACTTCTATAATTTCAGGTAGAACCTGTGCACTGTCCTTAAAATCTGTGGCCGCTGAGTATGAACTATGTGGACTATTGATAGAGGATTTGGAATGGCCAGATGCAGCTGTGGAGCCTCAGTCTCTTCATCACCGCAGGATCCTCTGTCGGTTCCGGAGGGCTGCCGACACCTCCATCCATAAAACCAGCCGACTGTTTCTCCGCCACTCTGCAGTCCATCACCTGAGCTGGAACAGCTACGCCGCTTCCTTGTGAGCGATGATGTGGCGGTTGCCCTGCCAACGGAACCCTGCCCTTCCTGGGCGATGCTACGACCGATCGCTCGGCCAATCGCAGCTCCCGCTGGCGCGGCCCAGGTTTTGCGGGGCTGACGCGTGCCGAATGAGCGTCTAATGCGTCACCTGTTGATTGGGCTTTCATATATCAGCTGGGGATGGACAAAATATGTGTGATCCTGTGGTGCTGTATGTGATTTTAAGATGTCAATTTGGGAACCAGAATTTTTACTATAGGTACTGGAATAAATGTTACTATTAAATGTTACTATTAAGGAATAGACCTCAGATCTATTTCTAGTTCCTTTCATATATATATATATATATATATATATATATATATATATATATAGTTAGCTCCATAATGTTTGGGACAAATACATATTCTTCCTTGATTTGGCTCTGTACTCTACAATTTTAGATTTGTAATGAAACGTGGTTTCACATGTGGTTAAAGTGCTTATTCTCAGCTTTAATTAAATGGTATTTTATACATTTATATACATATATATGAGAGAGAAAGAGAGAGAGAGAGAGAGAGATAGAGAAAACTCAGTTTGCATCATCGATCTCATCTCCCTCATGTCGCTGTGCCTGTGATATTACCGGAGGCTTTTTTCTTTCTGAAGAGCGACAGCAGGGCTCGGAGTCTGGTAGCCGGCTCGGATGGGTCCAGCTCCGGCCCACCGTAATCCCACGCCGGCCCCCGAGACGCGAGCGCGGTTTTACGGCTTCAGCTGCCGCAACTTCGCCGAGCAAACAGAAGACTCCCCGCTCCGCCCGGCCCGGCCCGTCCCCCCCCCTCGCCGCCGCTGGCACCGTTTAACGTGACGATATTTCTCCGTGTTTGCTGACGGATGATGGGACCCTCATTGCTATGCATGTGCCAGATGAATCATAAACCTACACCATATGCCATTGCAATTTACTGATGGGCCCAAGCTGTTTTGGTAGATATAAAATCCCGGGATTATGAAGGCTTGATCCTGGGTGGATAGAGAGGCACAAGGTGGGCTGTGTTGCCTACTCTCTTTTCTCTTAATTTGGGTCAGGCAAGCAGTGCCGGCGGCGTAGGAACGACGACGTCGAGGAGATAAGATGACACGGTTAATTAATCTTACGAAATGTGAGGCTAACCTCGCGACATTAAGGCGAGCTAGAAAGCAAACAAACAAACAAACAAACAAGCGACAACAACGGTGACATATTTGTCACCTTTTTCTCTATGGCATAGCAATTTGCTAAATGGACAGAACTACAGAAGGCCTAATACAAGTTTGTTTATCCCCCCCCCGCCCCCCCGCACCCCAATTCTAATTGAAACTTTTAGCTGGGTCGGCACTACTTGATGTAGTTTGTGGTTTGCTCTTCGGCTTTTTTTATGGTTGTTGCAATTCATGCCTGGCATGAGACTGCTATGCATCTGTGTATCTATGGTTTGGTAGCTCATCTCCCAGCTTTTGATCATTGTTGCAATCAAGATATCTGAATTTCCCCAAATCCCTGTGCACCATATTATAACACCATAGTTATTAAGAAACAAATCAGTTCTGGAAAATTTAACACAGCTCTTTCTATAGTAACGCAGTCATAACCATTCATAACAGTGCACTCATAACAACCATAGCATCAACTGAATAGAATTGTAACGCATCCTAAAATCAATGATCGAATAATGGCCTCTCATTAACCTGGATGGAGCAGCAAGCTAAATTCCTCCCTCACTGTTGTGGAAAAAAACCCCTGTAACATGCAAAGATATTAACTGACTTTTAATGTTAACAGCAATTCATGCGGTCACAAATTTTAATTACTTGGCAAGGACTGGAGTTAATCCTCAGTGGGACTACATTTCCGCACTTGTTAGGATAGGACTTGGCAGTTACTCTCCCTGATTCCGCTCTGTGCCACGGGCAAATCGGCCTGTTCGGACCTCTGCAGGTAGTACTGTGGCGCAAGGAAGAGAGCTCAAGTCTCATTTTACCATTTTCTGTTTGAACAAAGCACACAGTAACCTGTGGAAGAATAAAGACCCCATGCTAACAGCAGCTACGGCTCGCTACTGCACAGCTAATACCTGTGTGCCGTACTTCCCAGCAAATGTCCAAGGTCATGAAAACAACAAAATGACGAAACAACCCCAAAACAAAAGAAGCTTTACCTTAATTCAGTTTGTATTTACGTTAATTTCAATATTTTGCGGAGGGATTTAGAATTATTTTCAAGCTCCAATCTGAAACTTTCTCAGAGATTAAGATCAGAATAATCATAATATTATTCAGATGGGAAGCATATTATTTTTCGTATAATATTACAGCATGAGGCTTAGTGTTTAAAACAAACAACAGCCTACTGTTGTTCAAACACATTTATCTACTTTCTCACAGCTTATATCAGCATCGTTATTGCTGCTTGTGATTTTAGCAGGTACCTTTGTCCAAAGAAATTTTGAAAAATAGACAACAGCAACTGCTAACCACCAACTCATTCCACCCCATCCCACCCAATCCAGAGAATGTATAAATAACATAAAAAGTGAATCAGTAATATATAAAACTTTATAACAGAATGGGGGTTGGGTCCCATGGAGCCAAAATGGCACCCAGTGGCATGCGATTCCCAGATATGATATGTGACTGCCATATTCTGTAAAATGTGTGACAGGACCTTCCCAGCAGATCATAACTGGTGCACTTTCCTTTAACTTGTTGATGTTGCATGATGTCTCTTGTGGGATCTCCCCTTGAATTCACCAGTCCAAAGTGACAAGCCAACATTAAAGTAGAAGGTAGGGATTTCTGCTGTGATGTGTCTGAAATGCTTAAAATCAGTGTTGATTAAATATATAATAAACTCTGTAATGCATTTGTGAAACTAGATAAAATTAATAAAAAATATGGATTTATCAGTGAACAAATAATTCCACTGGATCTATGTAAACATTGCTATATTTTTGTTAAACCGATAAAATAATAAGAATAAGCCTTAAATCGAAACATACTTGAAGCATAATGTCTGATTGGCAACAGCAGGAACATGCTATGCAGCAGGAACAGTGTGTCATGAGACATGGTATTCAGTAAAAATGGGTATAGAATGTTGCTAGAATAGAAAGGGTAAGAAATGGTAAGAACATCCAAATGATGATGAGAAGAGGTCATTAGAATAGGTCATTCAGCTGTTCTAGGCTTACAAAGCAAGATGCCACTATAACTTTAAAGTACGTACTGTATTTAAGGCTAGTAATAAAAATGGATTCTGAATAGCTGTGCATCGATTACAGTAGTAAGCCAGGCTACTGTATCTCTGTGTGGTGATATGAGGTACAGGTGGGCCTGTGACCAGCATTTATAATCAACTCTGAACTTCAACAAATCAAATGCAATATGGATCTCAGCTGGGTTGCTTCCATATTACAGGAGGGAGATGTTCACACTCTGGTGAAGCCTGTTGACCTTAATTAGTGAGCTGTGATTATGCGCAGCTACACATGGACTTCACCAGTCCTGTGATGTATTCAGACTGAAAGATTCTCATGACTTCTTTAGCGCTCCATCACTGCAAGAACACTCTGATTCTCACACGTTGGCCAGTTCTCCGATAAAGCCGCAGTTACGTTTTCGGTTCGTGACATGGTCACGCAGTAAAAGGTTCAGTGTTAAATGAACTCCTACAGTGTGCATGTGGTCCCTGTTGGACTCCTATAAACTCTGTTAGAGCTGCATTAACGCTGCACACCGCAGGCTTCTGTTATTTATTTGTGAAGCTCCGGTCGTCCCTTGGATAGAGCTGTCTCGGAGATTTGAACTACGACCCGTTCTTACAGTCTACTCGGGAGAGACAAGTCAGGGGGTCTCGCGGACGAGCCGCTCTAGCCTTGGGCACCGCCAGGTAAGAGAGATGGGCCGGGAGCCGCAGATCGGGTTCTCTACAGCCAGTCGACGTGGCCCCTGCGGGCCCGGTTCATTATGCCAAGGTCATGTGTTTCATACAACAGAAGGCGGTGACATGTTAAAAGCTGTCCCAACGGATGGAGAGTACAGTATGTCACGGTCAAAGGAATCAACAAGACAGCATGCTGTTGAGGCGCATTAAAAAAAACCTGAGATTTTAAAGCCATGCGATGCAATGTGTATTTTTGCATGAGTGGTGAACCGAATGGCACATTTATTTATATAAAAATATATGCAAAATATGCCCTCACTCAATGAACAATTGTTTCACATATGGACAGGATGAAGAAATGGAAAAGACAAAGGAAAGAAAAGAATAAATAAAAATAAATAAAAGACAAAATAAAAATTACTAAACCATGGCAGGACTGTTCAATGTGGTAGAACTGTAGCTGCATAATTGGCCTTTCCAAAACCAAAATGTTGAAGAAATGATATAACCAAACAGAATTCAAAAGCAATAGTGACACAGACATTTAGAACTGATTTCTTAAGAGTAGTCATCTGTAATTTCATTATGTAGCTGTGTATGGATATAGTGATGTTGGCTAATAAATATGACTTTGGATCATGTATTTTGTTCCAGTTAGGGGGCACAAGTTAATTAAGTAGTGTTAACAATTAGGAATAATTTAACAACCGATATCTTTAATTTGAGGTCACTTTTCTTGGTTGAACCCACTTATTGTAATAACACAAGACTGCATAATTTGTAACGCAAAAAGTAACACAAATAATTTACAAACAAGCCCTGGAGGAATTATTTGCAAAGATAACGTGTATTATTCAAACACACTAATTATCATATGTTCTTTCATAAAGCTTTAATGATTTGAGGTTATTATGCAGAGTCTTTCTGTTGGCCTGTTGAAGACTGCTGAGAGTGCAGCTGGACTGCAGCTTGGGTGGGGGTTCTTTTTAATGGATCTTCTGGCTGCAGGACTGGATGATGTCCTTTTCTGGTGCTGATACTGTGCTAGCTCAGTGAAATCCTTTGCATTGTTTCTCATGTGCAAAGGCCTCCTGGTTTGGTTTTCTCAATGAAACCTGTCAAGATTCAGGGGGGTTGGACCCAGGCGAAGAGTCGGAAAATACTCAGGAGGCTCCAAAAGGTAAATTTAAACAAAGACTTTACTTTCAAAAATAAAAACGCAAAAACAAACAGGGAACAAAATAGGCCACGATGGGCAAAACAACAAACTCAAAATCCTTACATCGTAAAACACGCAAGGAATCTCAAAATACTCTAAATATCGAATGTGCTGGAATCACACAGGGAAAACAACGGTACAGGCAGAACACAGGCAGGTCAGAACACAGGCAGGCAGAAACACACGCCGGCCAAAAACATACAGGCAGAATACAAGGAACCAGCACCCGAGTCAAGGAAACAAAGAACTTAAATAAACAGGGGATAACAAGACACAGGAGAACATAATGCACAATTAACACAGAGAGGTGAGGGATAACGAGAGGCAGACAAAAACAATGATTGAATAAGTGAACACAATAATGTAATTAAACACGGGAAAGCAATGAGGGAAACAAACTGAAATACAAAACTGAGACATGCCACCACCTGGTGGCCCAAAAAAAGGAATAACTGTAAAAAAAAGACAGAATCATGACAGAAACCAATATCTTGACCTCAGGCTTAATCTCAATCATCAGTTTAGCCTTGTTGCAATGGCCATTCTCAGCCAGTTGCTCTTACAATGCAAGTTTTTTGTAAAAACGTGAGGCCTAGCTTCATGCAGCATCCATTAATATGTTCTTAATGTGAAAAGGAAGAGACACAGACTGATTGGCTCAGGGAGAACAGGACATTTTCTCAGTGAAGTATGGGGTTGGAAAGGCAGAGATATCAAGATCTTTTACTTAGAATGCCTTGAGCAGGGTACTGTGAACTAACTAGCAATATGCGATTAACAACTAGGTTCCATTGGTATATCGCTGAAAATTGACCTTTAATCACTAAAATGAATCAGTTTTACTTGTGTGTAAAACATCCACCAAGATCAGTGTTTCCACCTGGCTTTTAGTTGGGAAAAGTAGCAACACAGGATTTTTTGTAACCCCAGAAAGTTTTATACACTGGTTTAGAAAACACTTTTACCCTTTTGATGTCTACACTGTCGTGATTTGAATTTTCCCCTTTTATGTTCTGTTTCCATTATCATTTGAAATCTTCCAGTGCTTAATTTTGTATTGTGTATGGACCTCAGATCCAGTCCACAGCATCATTTAGGAATTCACTGCCAAAAGGTTGTTGTTGACTCTCCAGTTGAATCCCTAGCACATCAAAATTCCATTTAATCTAAAATCAGTTGCTTTTATTTTAATAATGCAATAAAAGCTTGTTTTTGCTTGCTTCCCAGAGGGCGAACATGAGACGGTTGCCTAAATTAATGTGCTCATTTCCCTCTCATCAAAAACTTTTTTTAAAACTCAGAATGTAAAAAATGAAAAATTCCCCATGGCCTGCTCTGCATCGTCACAGACAATTATTGTGTCAGAACAGAACTGATGTCCCCATCCAGAACCATTAGAATGCCTTGTTTGAAACGGAGACCTTTTCTTCTAACTGAAGAAAAATCCCATTCTAATCATACGTCTACTGAATTGTAAATGTAACATCAATTGCATGTGACTGCCTGATAGCTATCAGAAAGCCACTATCAAAATTCTACCACTGGAATTCAACATGCTTTTTGTCTGTGTTGATTTTTCTGGCTTTCCTGCTTGTCATGAGGTTTCATTGGACATAATTTAGCATTTACTTCAATACTAATAAACCAACATGCTATCATTTAAGACATGCAACATCATGACAACTAATAATACCCAGTGAGAAACTATTCCACATTGTATTGCTCATAAACATGGAAGTCCATATGAATCATTAACTATAAACATTCAGGGGAAAGAATTAGTATGGATGTCAAAAATACAACTGCGGAAACCATTTGGTTTGGCATGCCATGCATTCACCAAGTCAGCTTACTTTGTAACATTGGTGTATTAATGTCTTAAATGTCCAAATAAATACCTTCAAACAGAAGGTAAATTCAAAATAAATTCAAATAGATTTTTGCTTTTTGGCATTTGTATTGCTTTGGGTGCTGCTGAATTTAGTATTTATCCTTCAAACAGCATTTCGAAATAAGTTAGCCGCCATGGTGTAGAGATCCCTGCTAACAGCGGACATTACTAATTGAAAGAAGATGGCATATATATTTTCTTTCCATCAGAACTCTCTACCCTTCAACAGTCACCACTCAAGATTCAGGCATGTAACCCAATTAGTTAATAATTGATGCACTTTGAAATTCATTAAGGCCCCCTCTGAAGCGCAGGTTGTAATTAACTGTCGACTCTGCATCCTGTATTAATTTTCGGGGTCCCGTTGCTAATTGTGATGGTAGCGTGTTGGTGACCCAGCTGATCCACTGTTACCTCCAACTCTCCCCTTTTA
This sequence comes from Anguilla rostrata, assembly GCF_018555375.3. NCBI lineage: Eukaryota > Metazoa > Chordata > Actinopteri > Anguilliformes > Anguillidae > Anguilla > Anguilla rostrata. Next base: position 34,012,660 of record NC_057942.1, on the reverse strand, counting down.
CCCCGCTACCAACCCCCCGGTCAGCCATGTAGATGCGAAGGGATCTTTGGTCACAAAAAATGCATTGTCATTATAATTTTACATTTTTTCAGCACCCGCACATCTTTTTTATATGAGTGTCACCATTTTCAATATTCGTAACAGCATTTGTTTTCAAAGCCGATATAGCTTACTTGTTGCTTACATCTCCCATATCAAATTATTTTTTGTGTGGAAAAGGTGGAAACCACCCCCCCCAAAAAAAATGAATTTCAGGCAGGCAGTCACGACTATGTAGTTCGTCGTTCAGCAAAAATGGAAGTTTCGTGACTCTTTTTGAAAGCGCTGACCCAAAATCTCCATGATTAGCAACAATAATTAAAGCTGCTGTAACAGTGAGTGAATGGATGATTGCCACTAAAAGGAACATTCTCATTAATTAATCACAGATCTGAACTCGACTTAATTAGGACTTGACTAATGAAAGCTCTTTAGGACTCCAGGAAAGGTTGTGGACATTGACACCCCAGCTTTAACCACCTTAAGAAATATAATTCATGCATATATGTCCACAGTATCTGTCCAGTGTCGAAAAAATGTTCCTTGTGACCTGAGGTGTATTAAATTAATATTTTACTAAACTGATAAATGCATTTTATATAACTGTGTATTCACCTAGCACAGGGGTCTGCGACCTTAATTGTGGTGAGCCACAGAATTGTTAAAATGTATTTTAACCTGTCCTGTAGAAGCTGAGGTTGTTATTGTAATTCATGTGTTTCATGTCAACTACATTGTACATTGTTAATATTCACATTTATCGATTTAGCAGATGCTCCTATTGTGACAAACACCTTAGTGTACAGTAAGAGGCCAGATTAACAGTAGAGCAGATCATGCATAAGTGCCATAGTGAAGCGGAAATATTATTATGAAAGTCAATAGCAAACAATCGACAACATTAATAGAAACTGCCATGTATGACTTTCCGTAAGAAGTCTTTGTTTTTCAGATGTATGAGATGTGTATTCTGTTCATGGTGCCCTTAATGCAGGATTAGTTCTCTCGGTCCCATTGCATCAGTGGGATCACATGGTAAATAAAGTCTCTCATCATAGGGGGTTAAAATGCTTTCCTTTTTTCCCTCTCGCTGTCAGTTTCTTGGCCAGTTCTAGGCAGGGTAAATCCATTTGGCTTCCATATCCGAGCCGCTCAGATCACCAAATCATCAAAACACCTTGGTTCTGGGTGGTAAACAAAAATCCTGCCAATTTCACTTGTATTTTCAGGAAGTCTCCATACAGCTATGGGTGTGATATTGTATATGAGGCTGATCTATGGGTTGAGAGAGGTTTAGAGGTTGTGATTACAGCAAGGAATCCATGTTTCCTTGGACATTAAAGCCACCAACGTCAGAGGTCAAAAATCATCCTGTAATAGTGTATGTGGTGATGACTTTTTATACATATGTATGATCATATGTAGTTTATATCATCTATCTGCTTATACACTTATCCACTGTAATCTGTGTAATCCTGAGGATGCTATGCCTTCGGTGACCTTTAACCTCTGAGGGCTTTTTCCAATCGAGCAGCCATGCCTGTCTCACAGCCTGAACAGAACTTTCTGTTCCTTAACCCTTTGAAGAGCAGGTTTCTTGGATATTTTATTTTTTTCCCAAATTACAAGTCAGTGTTCTAATACTCCATTGCTATCAATTACCAGTAGTGATCAGTATTATAATGTTCAGTTAAGAGCATTCTAATCGCATATTTGTGATCCTGCATCTTAAAAGGTTAATCAATAGAGCTAACAGGAGATTTATGCTGTGATGACAGAGCTGTACACTGCAGGGTTCTGAGTGCCACACAGATATGATGATATGATCAGTTATCACACTGTTGGCCTAGTGCACTGCAAATAGTCTACATGCCTTATAATTTAAGATTTTAATGGGTACATCCTGTTTTTAATGAGTAAATCCTGTTTCCTCAGGATATAACAGTTAATGGGATTCAATGCAAATGGTTTTGTTTACTCATAATCGTATGTTTTTACTTATCTGGTCTGACTGAGGGTTATTATAAAAGAAAACCGTAGGTAAAAACAGGCATGGAATGAGCGGTAAATGCCTTTGGACTGATACCTATTCCGTGCGCGCGGACGATGTGCCCCTGACCATGGCACCGCCGTCCGTGAAGGCAAACGACTCATTTTCATGGATGTCTCTCGTCAGCCGGGGAGCCACGTAAAAGTCCCTGGCTTCTTCGCTCGGCTCAGATTTATCGCCGAAAGGCTATCCCTCCCTCTCCTTGGGAAGACTTCACAAACATGGTCGTCCGCCTTCCTTAAAGGCGACGTTCATTACAAATACGGCGCTGGCCGTATAGCGCGCGCCGGCAACCTCGTTAATTTGGGACGAGAGCACGGCGCCAAGCCCGTCACGTGGCGCGTAATTGAAAAGGCATCAATTTTCCCAGCAGTCTCTGCTTTCGCGGCGCCAATTATGGGCTGGGCTCGCGAAAACGCGAAAGCCGTAAAGATTAAACCGCGGCAAGTCTGAACGGAACGAGGCAGACTGACCAGTGAAAACAGCGACGTGTAAACCTGTCACCGAACTGGTGATTGCTATTCATCCTCCTCTGTGGTCGCACGGCCACACTGTCCGTGCTAGGATTTATGCAAGCATCATTATCGGTGTCATTAGTCTTACCTTTTAAATGACTACAGAATTAGGAACAATAGCAGCGAGCACAGAATACTACACACTGGTCATATGTTCGAGATGCACCAACACTGCACCATGGACTAGTCACTGAACAGTGCACTTTCATGGCTAACTTTAACCTTTGATCAATCAATAAATAATTAATGCAAATGCACTAGACGAAAATTGACCATAAATTGTCTTTTCTATTGTCAGTGACAGAGGCAAACAGCTGTTCTTTTCATTTAAGTTTAAACCAAAAAGGTAACAGTGGTGAATATGGAAGCAGGCAGCTTACATAGTCCTTATGAATGAGTGCCAGTCTATGGAGATGAAAGGACCTTAAAGAGCACAAGGCCGAAGCCTTGGGGCTTTCCCATTGGAACTTTTCCATCAAATCAAACAGAAACCCAGGAAACCAAAGCAACAAACCTCTTGACATGTTTGGGAGTGTTTCCCATTGCTCGGCTCAAGTTTGAAAAACATCGCAAAAATGTTTTTGTTGTGTTTGGGAACAGGTCTGGATTTAATAAACATTTGTCAATAAATTTGACTCATGAAAATGCTTTTTTGCCTTTTATAAACAGTTCGACGAGTTCATTTTGGCAATCATGTCGCTTCAAGCTGCATTTGTGAAGATGACTAACATTTGCATTTGATTGTGTGTGAAAATCAATGACAGATTTTGAATTAATTCAGGTCAGAGTCACTGAAAACCAACGAAAACCGATGTCCTGCGTTCTACTGCAACTTTTCCTCCCTCTTCTGCCCAGTATCAGCGTTATGATCTTCCCACAGTACACTGCACACTTCAGCTGGAAACAGGTTTCTCATGCATATTTCAAAACCGTACATTTAATTGAGTTTCTTTTTTCTTTTGACAACATGTATATTTTATTCCCAGTGCAGGCCATAAACCGAGTCTTCAGGGGACAGCACTGGGTCACTGCTGAACGACTCTCAACAGGGACTTCTCCAAACAGATGCTCTGAATTCGAAATTGAACAACTTAGGTTCCACATATGCTGCACACTGAACACTTCAAGTGACTCACTCAAAAGTCTAAATAATGCACCATTGCATTTTTTTTTCCCAGGACCCTGGAAGCCAACTCAAAAATATCAGTGTGCAGGGTATGTGATGGTTAAGTGGTTTAAGAACGTGCTCTACATATCAAGCTGTGATCATGCTACACCATGACATTAGATCATATTCTCTTTCCAAAAAAGTATCATCTGTTTTATGATGGTCTCCTGGTAGCTTGTCATTTCAAAGCATTCTTGGTTTCTTAGAGAGTGCAGTGTTTGCACTGAATGTGCCAAACTATTTGTGATGGAAAAAAACCCCCACTTTCATTAAATTCATTAAAAAGGTTAAGGAGGGATGTCAATTAAATCCTGGGCTATATTGGGTGAATTCAACAAAATTCAACAAAATGATGAAACAAAAAAGATTCCTGGGCACTTAAACTGCAATACAACCCACATACTTATGGTACATCCTTTTTTTACAATTATTTTTAACAGTATAATATGAATATAACATTAATATTCAGGTGAGGTGAGTCCTTGTTCTGGATTCGCAACAGGGATTAGCATGGAAGGGGTTAATTATCCTTGCCTTGACACAGAGGGAAATGTGGTGTTAAATAGTGGAGTTACAGTAGTTATTTAAAATGCCGCAGAGTGTAATGGCAGTGCACTGAAATAACCATTTCATCTGCCTACATTACTCTAAAATTAATGAATAATGAAGCAATGTCCTTCACATCTCTTCCTGTTCCATTCCAAGATATATTGATCTGATGACATTTATTTAAGTTTGGGATAATGTATTAATTTCAAGATAATTATTCAATATACTTTTGTCAGTGTTGATATGCTTCAATGTCACCCGGGGTATCTGGGATGAATAAACTGTCGCTTGACATTGCCGGACGGGGTGGCGGGAGTGAATGCAATTTTTCTCCTTGAAAATCGCCATATGGGCGACGTAGGGAGGGGAGATTGTAACACGAGACGAATTGTTCTCGGAAGCGGACCGACTGTCCGGCCTGCTCAGGCGGAAAAATGAGAAGAATTAAGGTGATTTGAAGATTAAGTGCAGTGAATTTGCTGAGCTTTCCTTGAGAATGGTACTCTGTGGTTTGAAGACGTTCTGCATGAGAAAAGCCACACTTGTTGCGTGCCACATGTGGATACCCTTCAGGGGGTGGACATGTGTATCTCGGCTTTTCAAGTGAACGCACACGCAAAAATAATAACACAAACAATGACTGGTGCACAACAAGCACCGTGACATTGGTCATGTTATTGGTTTTGCGTGTGCTAAAAGATTGTGCATGCGGTAATGGTCTTAGTAAATCAGGCCCCTAGGCTTCATGGTGCTTGTCACAGCGGTACTCTCCCTCCCAGAAGGCCAAAGCCATCAAGTACAGTGAGCTCCATATTGTTTGGAACAAAGGAATTTTTACAGTTTTGATAGATTTATGATCAGTGAACATGTCAGGAAATAACTATAAGAATGTATAGTTGTGGTTTGCGCATCCGTAGAATTTATTTAACATAGCTGACTGCCGACACCCACAGATAATATGTAGATTCAACACCAGACACATCGGATCAGTGATTAGTGGTGGTTTCAACACAATCTGGGCTCAGCACGTGGTTAATCCAGGCCAGCTTGTTGATGTCCTCGTTCTTGGCCTCCGCTACAGCCCCATGACTCCACAGGCTGATGTGGCTAGTGGCGCCCCCTGTGTGTGATAGATGGTGTGGTGGGGGGGAGGGGGAGGGGGAAGGGGTGCGCTATGCTTCAGCATCTGCTTCCTTCACACAGGCTGTGTTTCGTTACACACTCCATTGTTCCTTCATTGGTCGGTCCGTGCAAAATTAGCATCAGAAACGAGTGGCTATTTTAAGCATGCCAAAGCTGTCATATATAAATGTTTCTTTACTTATCTATGACTTTGATAATCTCTTTACCCCAGTGACAGTCCAGTATTTGAAGGCTAGAGATTTGGATTTGTTGGCAATTAAATGTGTGAAAGGGCTGTGTTTACTTATTTTTTTAGCAACTGCGTATAACTCAAATGACAGGTTAATAAACCTATCCATGTAATGACTTGAATATCATATTGTCTGAAGCACACTAGATTTACACAAACCTGTACATATCACAGACGCGCACACACACACACACACACACACAAATACATGTCAACAGTCTTTGTATTGTCATCCTTATTACTGTAACCCACAGGAGTTAACTTCCCCTGCCCACTGGCTGGGGAAACAGATCTGATTAGACAGACGGTCAGACAGACAGACAAACAGAAGTGGGGGTGAAAAATGTTTCCTTTCAGCCAGTTTCATAGGGACCCGCTGACACTCACTACATGTGACGGGGCCCGTCCATAGAGGAGGCCCTCTGCAATATTAACTCTCATTCAGCTGGGGAAGAGGGCATGAAACATAGAGCAAACAGCTGCCGTGAATCAAGCAGCACGGCGGAGACTCGCACTGTCTATTAATGCATCTCAGCTCCCTTATGACGACCAAAGACTGACCCTTTTTTCATCCAATTCCCTCCTGGGCCCCCCTCAGACTGCAGTGTACTGTGGCACCAAAACATCTCTGTGTCCTTGGGGTAGCTCTGCTCCTGTGGGTTGTCATGGTCACTCACTGCACACACTATGGAATGTAAACAGGAAGGTGGCGTCATGCCTACAAAAAGTGATATTTTTCAATTGTGGGTTAAAAGCCCCCCTGGCTTTTAACCCACAATTGAAAAATATCACTTTTTGCATTCAGTAAGTTTAGCATTTTTGCATTCAGTAAGTTTAGAGTTCAAGGTCATTGTTTTGAAAACGAAGCATTTGGGGAAACTGAATATTTTCATCTCTGAGATCCGACTTTGTTTCATTCAGCATTCTCTGCAGAACTTGTGAGTGAGTGCATGTTTATCAGCTGCCTGGAAAAAGGTCACTTTTTATTATGCCTTGTAAATTAGCTAATTAAATGAATAATAATGACGTGGGTGAATAGCCTACATCAGAAAACAATCAACACAAAATTTTTCAAATTATTTATCGCGTTACTATGTGAGTGAACAGAGTGGATGCGTACGTCGCCATCAAGAATTGAAGCTCGCCCACTTTTGAGCTTGGACAGAGCCATCAGAGGCAACGCAATGGTGACGCGATATGGACAGTGGAGCACCTTTCCTTGATTGCAAAGGTTGCATGGCTGATGGCAATGGCCAATGGAACACCCATTAAACACAATGCTCAATGGGATCTGCGTGGAGCAGGCCCGTTAAACTCAAAGGCTTCTCACTGTGCTGCATCCATCCAGATCTCCTCTGTAGCGAGACCATTCGGAGTGCCGCAGTGCTTCCCCTCCATTTTCCACCGCACGTTGAGGAGGACAAGCTGCACTTTAAAAGACCTCGGGGTGTAAACCGTTTCCTTCGAGACCCAAACTAATTTATTTAAGAAAGGGGGGGGGGGGGTCGTGCGGTAGAGGTTCACTTTGATTCCTAGTGACAGGTATAAAGTGCATGTCGCTCTCTTGAAAAACAGACACTGAACCACGTTCCTCTAGGCAAGTCTCTGGAGTGCAGGGGCCCCTGGTGTTTTCCAGTGGCGATACAAGCTCATATTCGCGATACTTAGTGTCAGTGACTGATTCAAAGGCAAACAGCGCTAAATAATTGATCAGTGAAGCTGAAGTGCTCTGTATTCAAATGGCGAGGCCCGCATTGATTTCACAAGACAATTAGTTACAGAAATTATTACACTTATTCCTCCCTTGAGGGGAATCTGCCCTCCCAGCTCCTCCTCTAAATGATACATGCTAATTTAGAACAAGTTGCATCCTTTTTTTGATATATATTAGCACACAGAGGCTAAAGATGATTAGAACGGAAATTTTGTATTTGTGTATCTGATGAGCCTTTTTTGAAATTCAATAACAATTACAATACATTATATTTAATAGTCTTGAGTAGTGAACAAACAATCTTTCAGGTCAATTTTGGAGTTCCAAGACAGTCACTTGACTGGGTGAAAACTTGGAACGACTTACTATCCATGGTGAGCTTGAGAAGGAAGAGGTCTCTAAAACTCTTAGGATCTCGAAGGACAGGAGTCGTAGGAGCTCTGAAAGCACACAGCTTATGCCCCAGTTCTGGAGAGCTGCGGTTTTCCACGGGCTTTGGCTCCAGTGAGGCACTTAACCACCCGATTCCTTTAATCATCATCTTGATTAAACCAATTTAGCTTCCCTACGCATTTCTGAGAGCAGTAGCAGTGTTAAAGAGTTCTGGTTGCCTTGCCGGTTCACGGCCATCCAAGCCGGGAGTTAAATAGCCCTGCAGTTAAAGGTACAGACCCACAGAGCAGAGAACAGAGAGGTCAATGAGAATTTGGAGAGTAGAGATATTATGGGGTGAGGGCAGCATTTTACTGTAGGAAAGGCCATTTTGGAAGCAGTACTAGAAACCTTGGATGGATGTGAATAGAAGATATGAATAGAAGTGACCAGTCAAAGGACTGGTCAAGACATTAAAATATTTTCCTTAATTTCTTTACAGCCTCTGCTCTCTTCTCCCCTATGTTGACTGCACTATATATTTGCACTGTAATGTACTGTAATATTTTCATGGCCACAGCAACGACACTTGTCTGTATTGGACGAAACACCCACGAGTACTGGTCTGTGTCCACTGTATCAGCAGGAGGACTCCATAGTTCCCAAACAGACGAGTCTGCTGACAGAATGAGATAGGAGCTCAGCCACTATAAATACAGTACTCGGGGCAAGCTAGACGACGTTCTGGGCCAATATGCCATAAAGTGACCCGGTTATGACAGAAGGTCAACTTAGGTCCCAAGGGACTCTTCTACGATGGGCCGTTTCAGGAAGAAAAATAAATAAATGGCGGAGATAATGTCACGAACGCTCGACCGCGAGCGGAAGCGTTCAAACGCTAAGAGGGGAGAAATCAAGACTTCCCTCACATTCAGGCCGGACCCGAGAAATGATCAAAGACAGCAATTTGCATCCTTCATCTGCAATCAAGGAGGGGTCCGTCACATCCGCGGATCTCTCTCCACCGCTGGCCTCCCAGTTCAAAGGCTACGGCAATGAGCTATTAGCGTGCGGCCTCTCATCCTTTAGGGGAATGACTGAATGTTTAACCGATTCAGAAATATCTCCGCGGACAGCGAATTAGACTTGTCACCTCCTAAATTGTGTTCATTTGTAAATATTTAGAGTGGTTTACGAGTCTGTTTGATGCATCCGGTGGCAAAGTAAATGTTTTGCTCCCCTACCCCCAATGTATACAGGCCCGGGTTGGAACAACACAGTCGAAAATACAGGGGAAAAAAAGGGAACGGCTTTTGATGTTAAAGTTTGGATCCAACAGACGAATAGTTAAGGCCCTACACACACAAAGAAATCTCTTTAATACGACTTGAAGTCATGCGCGTTAATGTACTACAAACCAGTATTAATTATGCAGAAAGGTGATGATGTGTCTTCCTCTGATGAATAATACAAAATTCCAATCTTCATCGTTTGCCATCATTTGCCTGAAATGAGGAGGCAAACAAGCGTTCCGCTAATTGGGTGACAATTAAACGTTTAAATAGTAATTAGGGCAAAAATCCTATTTTCACAGTCATACTAATTCATATCCACTAAATCATGGTTCATAGCACTTCGCTCGGGATAGTCTGTGAACATTGATATCTAATTATTGTCTCAGTCGCATTCTTTAAATATGATGGCCATGCATTATTTAAGTAGATCGATCTACACAATATTTATGAGGTGTTAAACTCCAATTAGGGGGCAGTTCACGCTCATTTGCTAGGCCCCACGGAGGCAGTTTAGCTCCTGGTTCAGCGTAAGGCTCCGCTGCATTGCCTTTGAATGCAAGCCGAAATCACACACTGGCCTGGATCTAATCACAATTTGTCCTTAACTCCGGCTCACAATTAACAACTCACTCTTCTATTTCCTTTTTATTACGGCCACAAAGCTTAATGTACAGGTTCAAGAGATTAAATCACAGGTATGCAATTGCTTTCCACAAGCACAAAAGGGATACGAAATTCTTGTATGAAGATACAAAATTGTGTCATTAATGTCTTTCCATAAGTTTGGAGCCAATTTAGCTGGAGAACAAAATAATAAATTGGCCAAGACTAGTGGCCAGGATTCAACCAACATTTGTCCTTAACTTAGACTTTCAATTAGATCCAAGCGTTGCTTCTTAATCACAATAACACAATTGTTTAATTAGTTCTGGTGATTTTTGTACTTGCCAAACGGTGTTTGCAGTGAAACAACAAAAAAAAATGTGACAGATTGTTGCCGATCTGAGCAGAAACCCTTTTAGTATATTGTAATTTGATTAACAGATGAAACTAGCCAATCATATCGTGGGCAGTATTTGATTAGCTGAGATGCTTTTGGGAGAGCTGGTTCCACCTACTTGCTTGTGAAGTGAACTCTTTACAGGGTCACAAAATTCCTGTATGAGGATACAAACCTTGAGTTTGAGTTACTGTAAAGCTGACAGAAATCCCAGAATGCTTGTACACTTGTACTTCTGATTCATCGTTGTAAATGGCATGAAATAGTCATAAATGGCTTATTAAAAATGTTTGTGAAGCTTTCATTTTAAGGTTACAGGTTTGTAGTTACATTTTTTTACGAGCAAAAATATGATGCACAGACCGCAAATGCTATACAAAAGTTTAATGTACAGGTTAATTAGAAAAAATCAAAGATAAGCAAATCCTTTACAAGCACAAAAAAGAATGTTATGGAAATACGGAATTCTTATACAGATGTACGGAATTGTCATTAACGACTTTCCATACAGACCGGGCCTTTGCCCACAGAGCAGCCCACGTCTAATCGGCCCTCAGGTATAGGAGCAATCCACCCGGGGAATACCTGGCATGACAACTGTTCCCCCACAATTCATGTGCAATTTGCCCTTTGCAATTAAACCTCCGGGTTTCTTACTTAAAAGAGACAGGGAGAGGGATGTTGGCATCGGTGGGCAATCAGTCACGCGTGCCGCGGGTCGCTTGTTAAAAAGCCAGACGACGCAACAGTCTTTGACTTTACAGGCCTCCTCTCCATGTCTGTCTCCATGCTCCTCTCCCTCCCTCATTGGTGATTTGGCGCATTAATTGACTCATTATTCCAATTGGTATTCAGGAAAGGAAATTGATTAATGGAGGCAGATGCACTCCATCTCCAGGCACATTTGGATCTGCGTTGTTTGCCCCATACGTTGATGTGACTTATTAGAACGCTTAGTACCCATTGCCTGGAGCCCCACAAAAAGAAACTCACAGACATTGGCCCTAAATTCAGACTTATTTTTTTTTTAAATCCATGGGATTGCGCCTGAACAAAATGTCTTAACTGGAGCCAATTTTTTTATACCAACCAATTTTGTGTGCTTCTCTGAAATTACTTTAATGGTGCAGTAATGACTGTGGAATCTGATTCAATGATCACATTTATAAACATTGGTCTCCTGCGAGCTTTTCAACATTCAGCCTCAATGTGATGGAGAGAAAAGGAGGGGAGGGAAAAATGTATACAGTGATAATCACTCACACCAACAAAATGTAAACGCTTAGACCCAGAAATAAGCACTTGCAGGTTGGCAGTTTCACTTGAAATAATGTGATGCTGTATTACTTTCATCCAATTAATTCAAATTAAGGCAATGTCAACGTGATTCAAGTTATTTGTGTGAAAAGCACAATCTCCCCTTCCCTCAGCCACCAAAAAATATTTCGAAACAAATGCATTAGCTCTTTCGTTGGCTCTGTTTTCCTTTTTGATGTCTGCACCCCAACATGTTCCACAGATGACAATTAGTATGATGTTTCACAGAACAATGGTTTGGCCGGTGTTGTTAAAGCATAAGATTTCTAGGCCAAATCTTTGTTCCCATTTCCCAGCGCTGACAGCTGAACATTTACCAGGCCTGACATGTGCAGTTAGCTACAAGCCAAAAGTTTACCTGACACAGGGTGGCCCAATTAATCGCACCTCCTCCCCTCTCTCTGCCTTCCCCGATCCCTACGTAACCCCTCCCTCCCTCCTCTTTCTCAAATCCCGATCCCCATCCTATTTGAGGAAATTAGGAAGGAATCAATCATTCGTCGGAGCTACGCGGCGTCTCGGGCCTCCCCGTCCGAGCGCCGGTCTCGGGTCTGACGTGCGCGGCGAAGATCACGCGGGGCGAGGGGGAATCGAACCGACGCCGGCTCAGTCTCCGGTGCCCATTGAGCTTTTCTGACATCCTGACTCGGAACACCCCGGGGCACTTCCCTCTCCTCCATCCCCACCCACCGCGACAGGAAGCCGGGCTCATCGACCGGCGCGGGTTCACACTGTAGGGTCTGCCCGATGCTAACGCGCGGGTTCACACTGTAGGGTCTGCCCCATGCTAACGCGCGGGTTCACACTGTAGGGTCTGCCCCATGCTAACGCGCGGGTTCACACTGTAGGGTCTGCCCGATGCTAACGGCGCAGAAGAGGCGGCGCTCTCGCCGAAGCCAATTACTATAAAGTCGCCGGGATACGGGGATACGCTGTCCGTAATGGCATACGTCTGACTTACGAGAGGGACGAGATAAAAGGGGTTTTTTACGGCGCTCGTGACAAAAAAGTGCTTCCCAGGCACTTATTCCTAAAATATGACAATAGTGCCGGAGATCCTCGGCCAAGTTAAAATGTGTTTAATGTTTAAAGATGATCTTAAACACCACGGATTTAATGGCTGCTGCACAGTCCCTGTGGAAAAGGCCCAGCTATTTGAGTTTACGAGAATAGTACCATTTGTCTGGTGACCCTTACACTTGGGTAGATCACTGGAAGTTGAAAATGGGCAACTTTGAAATTCATTAAAACTTAGACCTGATTTATTTATTTATTTATGTATTTATTTATTTATTGGATAAAGAGGTGGTTTTGTTTTTTGTAGAAAACAGTATTAGAATATTAACAGCATAATTGTGTGTCTGTGTGTGTGCGTGTGTGCATGCATGTATAACAATGAACAATTCAAAAGATAACATTATTATGCATTGTTTGAGGTGTATTTTAAGTATTTTCTATGTACAGATATTTTATTGTTCTGGACTATCATTCTGCTATGTAATAAATTCATGTCTGGCCACAATATAATCTTTTTTTTATTTTCTTTGAAATCAGTTAATTTAATGATGATTTAAGTGTTAATTCCAGTGGGGTTCATCTTGCTAAATCCCGTAACCATAAAATGAGGGCGTGTTGTTCTACCTCTGAAAATGTGTTCCCCTTGACAGCCCAGCAGAAATGTATCCCCCTATGGCAATTAACATATTACCCAGCATCCTCCGCTGTCTCCGGATATTAAATGAGAGGACCCTTTCGCAGGTGCTCTTGAAAAACCCTATTTATTTCAGGTTAACTAAGTGACCCTGTTGCCACCACTATAGTGAATAAATTATGCTTGATCTGGTAATGCATTGTCAACAGCTCTTCTGTGCGTTGTCAAGATCTTTAGTGTTGAGCCACTGTACCTTCGTTCCACAAAAAGCCTCTCTCAGTCAAGATGGTGAAAATGTTTTAAAATATGCATGAATCCGGTTCAACTGGGGAAAAAAAAAAGCTATCGTTTCAACAAGCTGTTCTAGTGTTTCAGTCGAAGGAGCCAACTTAGCCGTTTGGTCTGTGCAGTGAAGTTCGAATGTGTAAAGTGGTTCAAATGTGGAAACTGACAAATACATATGAGAGAAATACTAGCTTAGATAGCCTTTTCTTTCGAAAGCATTAAATGCATTGAAACAAATACACATTGTCATTTTTAATCTGATGAAAAGGTCTGAAAATGCGTTCATATTTTCATGCTGTTAATCATGTTATTTTAAACAAGCAGCTCATAAGCAAGTGTTTAATTAATGCAGCCACAATGATATAGCAATATATGTATACTTTAGCATGAACTCATTTTATCATAGCAAAGTGCACTGACTATTTAAAACTAATGATATGGATGCCACCCAAGTTTATGCGTAATGTTGGCTACATACATATGTGCGTACTGTATATGTGTGTATTTGTATATGTGTGCATATTGTACATATCACAGACACACACAATACATGTGCATGCACACACACACACACATACACACACACACACACACACACACACATACATGCAAAACTGCAAATTCAACAAACAACAGTACTTGTCAAAAGACACATTTTAAATATGACATTGCTTTACCATAAAGACGTGCACATATGTTAGATTTTTGTTTGCCTCTGTTGTTTGCAATTCCGCGGGGAGGTTCCGAGAGGAGGTGGTTTCAGTAAATTGGCAGGTCACTCACCCGTCCTTAACGCACATCAAACAGGCACCGGGCATGAAATGAAACGTTCATTCCTCAGTTCCTCACACGGGACATGCCCTTAAACATGCATGGCAAATTATTACGCTAACCAAAGACAAAGATCACTCCATATCCTCAGGTTCCTGCACTAATGCTATTGCTTATACATTCCGTTATGTATTGATGTCTAAAATGCAATATGTTGTTTAATGTGAGGATTTGTGGTCTCAATAAACTGCAAAACAGCTTGTACAGCGTAAGTTATGTGTCCAGGGTTAGTGCATATGAACAGATTTTTAAATAGCATGTATTAAAAATGATAAAGGTAATTATATGTATGTTAATCATATATGTTTTATATTGTTTTGTGGTTCTGTTCCTGAGTGCAGTGGTCTCAGATTACATGAACCATATCAAATAATTCCGTATGTATAAGATTATACATGCATGTGTTTTTTTTGAGAATTATAACCATTATGTTTTGAAGAATACACTGGTAATATGAACATGCTTTGCATGCTGATTTGGAGTTAATTGAAGTGTATTGTCTTAAATAATAATTCTTTTAAAAGCCCTGGAAAAGGAACCATCCCATGAAGTTATCACAAACCACATTTTTATTCATCAAGAAATTGCACTTTAATTCTACCATTATGATTGAAGGTATCACTTCATGGTTTTATTTATTTTACCTCCTACATAATTTAAACTCCCAGAAGTAGCAAACGGACAAGAAACACCGCTCCCAGCAGCACTGCTGCAAGAGGGGAGACGAGACCCACTTCATTAGCTAACAAAGAAAATGAAATGTATTACATTTCAATGAGCCTTTTCCATTGCACTGCCAAACACTTTCTCTAGTCCACAAAAGAGGGTATTCACTCAGGTCACTTCCTGAAAACACACAGTGAGTGTGTGCCCAACATGTGGACTATAGCACACAGCCCTTTCCTTCTGACCTCAATATAGTAATTGCTCCATTTTCATTCAGCTGGTGCAATATGAAAGCAGATTAGAAGGAGGTTAAAATTCATCCTCTTTAGGTTTTTAGCTTATAGAAAGATGACTTGGATCTTGCATATGTTGCAGATTAAAATATATGCTGTTTCTAAGAGCACTTATTTCCTTAACCGAGCAAAATACTTCTCCCAAAGCCGTGCTGTTTTTTTTTTTTCTTCTCCAAAGATGAAACAATTTCCCAGGCTGGTTGCACGTAATACAAGCGCGTTTCACTCCAAACAGTAGAGGGCGCCCTCGGCTGCCTGCAGCTCTAAGTAATGATCGCTGCTGGTTGTCAATGAAAACAGCGGCTGGGGGAGCGTAGCCTTAGCCCTTTTCTTTTGTGTCTTAGCTGTTCTGGAACATCACCACCAGTGTTGCCACGGCATTGCCACAGCGATGGCACTGACTGCAGCACAATCAAGGGGCCTCCTATACACATAGGCCTACACGAAATTCAGCTGCATTACAACTGCTCAGATTCACAACACATATATTTTAGGTTGCATCTGAAAATGAAATCATACACCTACATTTCTGACACCCTTACATTTGGATTCTATTTGAATATTATTTGCCCATATCTGAGGAGGAAGGTATTGTGAAGTTACCTGTTTTCTTGATAGCCTCTCCCTCTCATACTACAGTTCTCAGACCTGAGGATTTCTACTGAACTCAGTATGACTGACATACTGTATTAATTATGCTTGCATTTAATTTCAGATTAAATACAGAATTAAGAAACCCCTTTTATACGCTGACAGTGTCCTATTTGCCAGTTATTTCTGACACTGTATTGGCCACCTAATCAACTAAAAAAATGTTTTGTAGATGCCACATAATATCTACATAATTGTTGATAAAAATCAAGGTACTTTTGATATTTGTAAGGAGGACATGAAAGATTTGGACAGAGTGCATGAAACGGTATCTTGTCTAGCTCTGAAAACACACGGTATAAGTTTGGTGAACAGAAGGATACTTTCATGACAGATTGTTTTTTTTTTTTTTTGCTTCAGACCAAAAGATAAATAAATAAATAAAAATCCCAGGTGGCTGGATTGGGAACATGAAATTATGGGAAGTATGCCAATACAATTCTGATTACATAATTCCAGGTTCCAAGAACTAGAGTTTGTGATTATAATATTTTTGTCAATTATTTATTTTTTTTCAATTCTGCTTCCTCGTGACAATAATATGACAAAATATGTCCCCTTGAATGTAAAACAGAAACTAATAAAGTTAGAAGAATATTGTGGGAAACATATAGGACCAGGGAAAACATTTTGTAAATTTTCTCAGGGTTTAATGCCTTGCTAACTTTAATGAGCAAGTATTTGCTTAACAGGCATATGCTGCAGATTTTGCTCTTGTAAAATGGCTCTTTGAGTCAGTAAACATGCTCCCAAGTGGCTCACTAGGTAAAGGTGCTCTCTGTGAGAGCGACATTGGCTCTCAGCCACTGGCGCTGTTATCCCACCAGGGGTACAACAACCAGGGTTTCTCACCTCCCAGCAACACACCAGGTGACCACAGGTCGAGTCTGTAGCCTACACTGTGTAAATTAGCCACAGGTTTGTCAGCCAGTGTAATGAAGGAATGAACTTCTTCATGTATGGGTGCATGTGCCTCAGTTCCACCCACTTTAGAGACACAATTGGCAATTCTAATCTGGGAAGCAAAAAAAAAATAATATTATTCAAAACTTTAAAACTGCTATTAGCACAGTTACAGTATTAGAATATTAATCATCATTCAGTTGTTGATTTACATTCTCAGTGATAATTGCCGAAATAATAAGCATTTTTTCAATATTATTATTTGATTACTTGATTACTTTTTATATTACATTGTGATCGCTATTTTTCAATCACGGGCATGCTTGCTCATTTGACTTTGTCATTTAAAGCATTTGAATAACTTCAGAAAAAAATTAATGAGTATAAGAATTGTAAAAGAAATCAAATTACTGCTCATGTAAAACCATTAAACACAGAGTGTAATGGATTTACATGAATTCAGTTCTCTATCCAGGGCTGTGGGCCCTGTTACACATTGAACCAATTGCAGAATGATACTAAAACATTGTTTAAAAAAAAAAAAATTAAATTAACATTCAGAAATTGAATGGTGTATTACTGCCCCCCCAAAAAAGGGCCCCTTTTTCTTTTTCTAAACAAGTACAGGCAATGATGAGAACACCCACATTTGTCTCAGATGTTTCCACCCACGTCCTGTATCCGCCTTTACTAAAGTCAAAGGTTTTTTTCAATAAAAATAAAGCTGCGGAAATTTGCAAACATACTTCTTTTCTTCTTCCTCCAGCTTTGCAGTGTACTTTTATCCATAATGAAACATTTGGTCCATGTCCACCCTAGCAACATTTCTCTCACAATGGAGTAAGCTATGGTGTTACACCCAATGATAATACGTGCCTTGCCAAAACATGGGCCTCCGCTAGTCACTGTGAAAATTCAATTGCAGCCCTTCTGGTGGCCTTCTCTGGATGGGCAGCTTCCAGAACCAAAACCATCTGGACTAGTGATCATCAATCCTGGTCCTGGCAGGGCCACAGGGTCTGCTGGTTTTTGTTTTTGCCTTAATGTCAGCAACCAGTTCAGACCCAAGACACCAGGTGAGTTGAGTTAACTGTGTAATAAACTGCTTTAATTAAGTGCCGAGTAACTACAAAGACTAGCAGCCCCTGTAGGCCCAACTCGCCAGTTACCCCTTAGTGAATGAGAGTGTCAGAATGGTACTGCACTGCTCAGCACCTTACAGTTCAACCAACTGCACCTGCCAGAAAATAAGATAAAATACTCAGATATTACAGAATCATCCTTTTAGAGTTGAAGAAACCTAATACTCTTCTGAATGCACCCACAAAAACTCTGGTGCTTGTGTGAGTACGTTCTATGAAGATGTTCTTAGTCGTACACATCTAATTAGTCTTTTGTACCCAAAATGCACATCAGACATCAGTTGAGGTAGAAAGGCAATGATTTTTATGTTATGCTAGTCCCATGTACATCCAATCTATGCTAGGCCAGAAAAGCTTATGAACAAAAGAAGTTAAACCTTTGGCCCGAGTCACTGTAATTATTTTAATTTCGATTGAATTAAAATAATTGGTCTTGGAAAAAAAGAGTGCCCTCGTATGGCGCATCCAGAGTGTATCAGCATAAAGTTTTGGGAATGGGATACAACATGTAAGGCTTACATGCTAAAAGTCAGTACACCAGAACTCTGCAACCCTGTAATATATAAAACAGTGTCGGTATGGTTTTTAATGCAATCATAAAATAGGAAGAGATTTTTAATGCCTGCGACACTAGCCACTAAACTGTCAGAGAAATTTATTGCCTATTTTGATGGTGTTATTTGGTTCCAAAGTACCCCTGCTGAAATAGTATGTTTAGACATGCTCATCTCTGCCGTTTATAGAATATAAGATGTTTAAAACATTAGCCCTCGGCCATATTTGTAATCATAATCCGACACAAAGTACTTATTAGACCCCGTGTCATTGCAGATAAAGAAACACCTCTGTCCCAGTCTCCTACAACTGTCCTATGCATGGGCCCTTCCATGGTTACTGTTGCTATGGTGAGCAAACTTTCAATGTTTTTGAGAAGAAATGTAGGTAGCTACAGTATGTGCATGATAAAAAGCAGCATTTAGTTTATTTTGTGCGTGTGTGTGTGTGTGTCACCAGTATCTATTATTTAATGATCAAAAGTGTTTTCTTCTCCATCTTCTATTTTTTGTTTCTCCATTAAAGTTTTCTGTGACCTATGTGACTGACTTAATAATAATCATTAGGCAATGCAGTGTATCCGTATGGACACACAAATATTATTCACTAAAGATCTGGATTTTTGCTTTTGCTGAACAGTTGAAAGAAAGATGTTTTGTAATAGGGAGCAGTCCATACCTACAACATGCAAGTGCTGCAGCAGAGATTCCATTACATCGCATCCCATTCCATGGATGAGTATCACAACTAATACAGGAAATTGTAATAATCCATCTAATGGATAACCCATTTTTAAATCCACAGATAGATACTGCTTAGTATAAATACAGCGCTGAAACAATAATATAAATTAAAACAGTAGTGATCTACCTTTGTAATCTCCATAATGGTCATTGTAAGTGGCTGCACTTGGATTGGGGAGACGGGTGGGGGGGCAGGGGCGGAGGCTGTGGGGGGGGGGGGGGGTGGGGTCGGGTGGTCAGGCTTTCAGACAGAACCTGGCACTCTGGAGTGAAAGCCAGAACACGCGAATGGGAGCATGAGTACAGACCCTGATCCATAGAAGTCAGCTCATCATATCCCAGAATTCCATGGTGTGGACCTACAGTGAGAGAAGAGTGGAAAGAGAAGCATTGCAGATTAAGATTCTATGCATTTCTTATTATTAATAATAACAATAATAATAATAATAATAATAATAATAATAATAATAATAATAATAGTATGATATCTACTTCAGTTCTTTGTCGAGCTTTTTTGTCATTTTCTTTTCAAAAGGGTTTTAACTTTTAATATGTTAATGTATTGCACAGCTAAATGTGTGTGTTCATATGGGTATGTGGCACAAAAGAGAATGTGTTAATACAGTGCTGGTATGGTGTTTAATGCAATCATAAAATAGAAAGATATTTTTAATGCCTGCGACACTAGCCACTAAACTGTCAGAGAAATTTATCGCTTATTTTGATGGTTCTATTTGGTTCCAAAGTACCCCCCATACAGTAAAATGTTATGATTATACAACCCTAAAGTTATTACATCAAATTATTCTAAAGGTAGAAATATGGCATGCATGAGCAAGTGTGTATTTTATGATGTTGTGTGAAAAGGATGAATTCTACTCTGACTCCTTCTGTGTAAAGATTAATTCAAGATGCATGCAGTTTCATCAAAAGAATGGGGCTTTTCTTAATACGTCATAGTGCTATCCATGCCCCCTACTAAGTCATGTCACCATCTTTTAGAATATATAATTGAATGTATTGTCTCAGTAAATGCAAGCTCATACTATCCTTTGTAGGGTATTTTCACCAATCTCCACAAATTAATTTAACAGAAATGAAACATAGGCAAATATCACATCAGGTTCACAATAGATCTTATAACTCACATTTCCTGAGCACCTTTAGGTTATTTGAGCCCATCCATTAGATTATTTTGACTCTGCTTGGGGTATAATGCATTCCTGCTTGTGGTATGAGTAATCAAATGTATTCATCATATTTAAACAATCCCTCAGAAAAAAAAAATAGTTGAATGGGAATTTGTTTTGATGACAGTGGAAGTCAAGAGAAGCCTATTTATATTTGTTACTACCTGCAGGTCATTATGCCACTACAATTCGTAACTCGTCAGAGAGCGTCTGCTTCTTCCTACTGAACGGCTCACTCATTCAGCCAGAGCATTAATCTCCCATGCTCCAAGTTACCAGGTAGAAATCTAACCCATAATGCACTGGGGGGGAGTCTGCATGGTTGCCATGTAGTCTGCTTACACGCAGTTGTACTGTGTATATAACATGCCCGACACAAATGTGTAAGCCATTTTGCTTTAGCAGGGTCTTTATTTGTTCAATGGGTTAAATTCTGTTCAGGCACCATAAAAAAACTACTAAAGAAGCTGAAGAAACAATACTTAGAACATTCCCCTGCATGTGTGCTTGTCTGTGTGTGTGTGTGTTTGTGTGTTTGGGGGGAGGGGGGTGCAGGGTCATTGAGGGTGGTGTTCATACCTCTGAGGACTTAGTAGAGCCCATCACCTGTTCTTCTGTGTCCTTCCACCTATCCTACCTGAGAGTTTTCCCTGCAACAGACGTCTTATCAAACGTGACTGATTGCTGTAATCTGTACTCTGGGCAGCCATTAAGCAAATTACCTGAATCATTGCAAGGATTAGTCTCATTAACACATGATTAGCATCAAATTAAAATAATGAGTGTTTAACTTGTGATGTCTTCCAGTTGTTGGAACAGCTTGATCAGCCACGCCAGGCTGGCGGTGAGGTGGTTTGTGTCATGGAGCTTTCAGGGGGTTTGGGGGGAGGGGGGATGGGGGTGGGGGGTGGAGCAGGCCAGCGGTCATGTGACCGAACGCTGGCAAAGTGAAGCATGATGAAGTTCCCAAAGCATCAGTCAAGGTGATCCTGCAGGACAAGCTTTCATACAGGAGAAAGTTTAGCCCCTGATAAAAACATTTATCATCTCTAATTTCAGAAAACTTGTGAGGCGTTGTTGTTACAGTTCAAAAAGGCTGATGGTTGATGAGAGTTTGTCAAGGTCATAGGTGAGTGGTCAGCCGAGTATAGTGCATTGACTTCTTGCTACCCCTATAAATATTCTCCTTTTCTGAGATATTACGTGACTGAAAACACTTTTTAGTTCAATTAGCAGCAGGAGCAGGTGGTTGTGTAGCAGCCATAGAAGCAGTTTTAGCATGTATAGATAAAAGTACTTTCATCATGCTTATTCAGTCAATTCCTGTTGAATAACACATGATTTTATATTTTCCTGTGTGTTATTCCTTTCCAAGAACATTACAACAAAATATAATGGTGTAATTATCAACAAACATGTATTCCCCTTTTTAACATAGCATTGAATTAGCACATGGAGTTCCCAAGGTAATGTTATTATACAGTCATGCTGACTACTGCATCAAAGTAAAAAAACAACATGAAATGAAAACAAACAATTAAACAAATGAATAAATAAATACCAATATAAATTTTAGACTAAATGGTAATGACAGTTTATTTAAAAAAAATTAAAAAAAAGATTTTAATTTTATTATTTGGCCTGTCAGTTATATTGTACCTTGCTGGTCTCTCTAATCTCCCAGGCTAGACTAGCACAATTTTGGAAGAGCGCCAAAAAAAAAAAAAAAACAACCAAACAAAACAAATTTAATTTCTGACATTTTCATCTGTAATGTAAAAGGTGTAAGATGCACCTGTTTGTCTGGGCATTATCTTTTTATCTCTCATCCTGCAAAAACCCCTGGAAACCAGAGGAGGAACATCTGTACAACAAAAACTAATCAGCTACACTTGTACATGCAGTTTAACCTCAACCTGTTGAGGTCTGCTGGACAAAACACTTTAATAAAAATATTTCCTGCACAAAGCAAATAAATAATTAAATGTTATGCTATTATCATCATTTCACATGATTGTCCTCTTAAGGGAAAGTGGGCAAATGGTCAACAGCAATACTGTGTAATGCACCTTCTGCTTTTATCTTAATAAAAGATTTAGTTTAATACCGCAAATGCATATTTGGTACCGTTAAGTGTAGTTAAAAACTATAATGCTAACCTGCTGTTAAGAGATTATAAACCAGAATGAAATTATGCTTTGTCAAGAAGCTATGGATGACACCAGCTCAAGGGTCTATTTAATATCATGTGCAGTGAGCGCAAAGTCTTTTGTAGTAATGAAAACAATAGCGAGGCTAAATACCCCAGCCTACATTTAATTTAATCTCGGGAGGATTATCTTCCTCATAATGTCAGTGTTAAAGAACCTGGGTGAATATTGAATACATTCTCGCCGCAGATGGTTCGGTAATGTCATAACCATGATGTCAACAAACCGGCGTTCCTTCATATAGGAAGAATTACCTTGGACAACGTTCATGTCAAATGTAGCAGTGTGCCTAAGGCCTAATTTATTGCACAAAACCTAATTTATTGCACAAAACTTGAAAAGTGTTGTGTGACAAAAATGAAGGTGTAGCATGATGTTAGGCATTTATACTTCAGTGAGCGCCTATGGGGGGGTTTGGGGGTTCTGTTGTCTTGATGGTATCGATACGCATTTGATTACGCACGTAATCTGTTCAATCGCAATTGCGTGACAAAGTATGATGGTGTCTATGACACAACAAAATTCCTTTCGCTTTACATTGATAAAAAGCATCAAGACTTCAAAAACTGCTGTTTATCAAAGAAAATTCCAAAGAAGAAGTGACATGTTTTGAAACACTCATTTCCCAGAGTTTGGTTGCATTGGTTTACAGAAACATTTGGTTAAATGCATCCATACCCATCAATTTAGATTAGTGTTGCTAGCACTTCCCATGACTCCTTTGTTATAAAACATGCATAGCACTATTATAAACATGCCATAATTAGCTGTTCATCACATATTATGGCAAATGATCTGACACTGTTATGAAGCATGCAGTTACACATTACAACAGTCATGATGCATGGAAAAAGCTCTGATAATATTCAAAAGTGGCAAAGGCTTAACCTGATAAATGTTATAATTTTGCAAGCTAATGTACTATATAGTAATTTTCTTTCCTTTCATTATAAGTATATAAACATATGTAAATATGCATGGACACACATAGAAACACATGCAAACACAGTCACTTCACCATTATTTTTACCCAATTTCTTCAGCTGTCTGCAACAAGCAACATTTGTTTATGGAATAAGCCCACTTTAACATTGCCGGAACAGCTGTGAGAGAGAGAGGGGTTTACGATACAGTTGCCAGATTGGCCAGAAGTCTTCTGACATTGCGTTGACTCATTAGACCCAAAGCCAGTTGTCACTTTGGCAAATATTAGGCTTGTTGATGCTCCATGGATTACTTGGCCAAACAAAATGACCCTTTACTTTTTATTCAGTTAAACAAACAATACGAAGCATATTTTGTTAAGAATGTTATCCTTTCTACGGAATCTTTGTAACAAAAAATGGAAATGAAGAACGGCACTGTGTCATCATCTGGCTTCTCTTGCTTATATCTGAGCTTGCTGAAATCTGTTTAATAAAAGTGTTTAAACCATTGGCAGGCTCAACTCACATGCCCTATTGCCAATGTACTAATGTTCTTTGATGAAGTGGGCGTAACATGTTTGGAGGAAGCGGAACATTTGGAGGTGCATTCTGGACAAAGGCTCAATTGTATGGCTGTTGAGCATGGTGGCCAGCTAAAACACTCACATCTCAAAGTACCGATGCGCCACGGACTGCCATGTCAGTGCTGACTGCAGCTGACAGCCTAGCAATATGGCATATGATTGGTCGCAGCATTGCCCAGGGATGCAAGTGCAAGAGTGACCCCTCACGTCAGTCACATGCCCACAGTCTGCCTATAGTAGGTGAGTAAACAGTGCAGTCGTCTGGCTGAAAAACCCTGAAAAAAGCAACAAAAAAAAAGAAATAAAAAACAAATTCTAAATAAATAAAAACAAAAATTAAACACCATAACCAAAACCCAAATCTACCCATACACTAACCATAACCCTAAGAAACCCTAAAATAATAATAATGATAGATGTATATTTTTAAAAATGTTATATGAATATGTCTGAATATTCATGAATTTCTTTACTGAATAAATATAAAACAGTCTTTGGCATAGCATCTATGCTAGCATACCAGAACAATCCATGATACTCATGACTGTCTCCCATATAGTGATAGGTAGTGTAAAACTTAATTTAATATAAACTACATAAGATACCCCCCCCACCCCCACCCCCACCCCACACACACCATTAAAACCCTCAATATACTGTAGCCCCACACACAGCTCCTCCCAAGTCCATACATACAGTTTTATTAGCTTCAGTAATATATGCACCAAGTTACTGCAAAGCTGAAGGTTTATTGCTTCAAAAAGTAAATGAGAAGTCATTTTAAGGACATGGCGTGCATTCCTTAATTGCACTTGATTAATAAACTACCAGCTTTGGGGATGGGGGTGTGAGCTATTAGCATGCTGTTTAAGCAGATTAATTGTAGTAACAATGAAAGTCTGCCACCCAGAATATTGAACTTTTAAACTTGTGATCAAGACTGAACACTACACTGATTAGGCAATGTAAATATCCCAAGAAGAGTCACCATGGGGACCTTTTTTATTGTTTTTGTTTGTTATGCTTGTGCAACACAATCACTGTACTACTGAGAGCACATCAGTAACTCAAGGGGTCCTTTATTTAGGACCACTTCAATTACTGATGCAAATACTGATGTAAATAGTGCTATTACATGTAATTTTACTGATGTAAAAAGCCCTAATAAATAAATAGTGCTTATTTATTTATATTTAGTGACAGTTATGGATGGATCAAAGACTGCTGAGAAGCTTCCAATAGCTGCTATTTTTGCAGCAAGTAGGCTACCCGTAAGCTACCCGGCCTTCATTGACTACAATGACAAGCTTACAGGCTGACCAGGTTCATGCTGAACCAACAATTCAAAAAAAAACATTTGCCATAAAATATAAATGTCCACATGCCAAAAGGCAAATGCATACTCTAGATCCACTGTAGACAACTTTTGTCCTTGGCAAACCGTGATGCAGAGATTGAAAGTGCCAGATTACATCATAATGCATACATTATGAATTCAATGTGAAGTCATGAACCCACTGTGATGTAATTGTGTATCAGTTCTATGTTTTGTACACCATGATTCCTTAGTCCTCATATCTGTAAATCTTTCAATGAATGTACTGGCAATTACTGTGGGGGTGGAGCCTGGCCCCACAGTACCTTTTTATTGGTTTGTTTTTGCTAGACCAATCTTGAAAGTGCTAGATTTGTTGCAATGTACTTTCGGAAAGAATGAGGTGTTTCAAAACTGGATTATTGATAACAGTCAATTTGTTGCATGTATAGTACATTGGCTATATTTTCTGGTTTAAAAATGCAATACTGAGCTGGTAATGATTGACAGCGTGATTGCCAAATCCACAAGTGAGATAAAGATATGATGTATTTATGGAGCACCGTGATTGGATTTTAGTACTTGCTCCAGAATGTTATTATCATGTCTCTGTTCAGCCAATGGTATGAAATATTTGGCTATCAGGTAAATTTCTCTGTAAATTCAGTCTGACTCCGTAGAGACAGCCAGTTTAGGGCCGCAGTTCTCAATTTTAAACAGGAATACTTTGACAGTTTGTGCAATTGTAATATGTTGTTGTAGTGTACATCTAATTATTTTCTTTGGATTGTATTCATTTTCATGCCCAGTTGGACTAGCCTTTTGTAAGACTCCTCTGTTTCAGGTTAAAACCGACGGTAACGGTGAATGCTGCAGTGTAAATGGCCATAAGTTGCACAAGATTACAAATTACAATTTAATCATTTAGCAGACACTTTCAGCCACGGTGATTTGCAAACGTGCATTTTACATGGTGAATAAACACCATAACACCTAGAGATGTGTACAGTTACAATCATATAAGTGCCACTGTCGGGGTGCTTAACCTATGACTTGCAAGAAAGTGAGAGAAGGATTTGTTGTTGTTGTTGTTCTTGTTGTTGTTCTTGTTCTTGCCATTGTTGCTCATAAACTGTAACTATTCCCTGTGCAGAAGTCGAGAATCAGTAGATAGGACAATGGTTTGCTGTAATAAACTCAACAAGTTTAGAAACCTGAGCTATGCTATCATTAATGCTAATAGTGTACTGACACAAGGTCACCTGGAACTGTGTAATTCCAGGTAATTCCATTGCACATCACATGCAAATGAAAGCTGGATGTGAGCTCATACCTGGCTAATCCAGCTATATTATGCTTCTCAACAACACAGGCTGAAGATGTGTTTACGCTGTTACGTGCACTCTGATTAGTCCCTGCCCTATTTGGCTATAGGTTTACAATTTTGAAGGGAGTTTCCCGATAGCAAACACATTAACACACGTCTAAGAGCAAGTGACAGTCTACATTTTATGAGGATAAAAGTGTTGAGATGCAGACAAAAGTCTAATTTAAGACTTTTGAACTAGATAGATATAAATATGCAGATAGGTATCAGCAAGAAGTACAGCCAGTTTATTTAATACGGCCAATTTATGGTTTTGTTTGCAATTGACTTTTAGCACCAGTTGTTAGATGCATAGACATGCTAACCTTGAAGCACAAAGCTTCTTAGTACAGTACACAAGCAAAAGGTTAACCACCTTCCCAAAGACATCTTTTTTTTTTAATTCAAATTGTTGGGGCTGGATGAGTTAATGAACTTTAGATGGAAAAAAGGTCCCTTCCTGGCAGTAGCAAATAGCCAAGGGCAATAGCCGATAACTAATGTGTGGAATATTGCAATTAGCATAGCAAAGTACTTACAGGGATCAAATTAAAAAATTCATTAACGCACGCACTTAATTAAGAAACACTTTTCGGTTTACATGATAAATTATGACACCTATTAAATCTTCTGGTACAAGCTGTAATGGCTTCTTTGCTCCTGGGCACGGAGAGAGTTGCCTTTCAGGTTCAAGGAATTCTCCAAGGACCTGCAGTGTTTGTTACACTTTTATTAGAAATAATGTCTCCTGCAAGAGGTGTTGGTACACGTAAAGTAATCCAGGTCAGACAACTTCAGGGGCTTCGCTGTTCATCTGTGTCTCGCTCAGACATGTATTCATTAACTGATACATGAAATTGTACAGAAAACTCAATTGGATGCTGGGGTTTAGGGAATTGAATAACCTTATAAGCCAATGAATTTCTCCAGGCAATGCAAAACACCTGGAAAAATGCAAATCTTAAGTGATTGAAGTCTTACAAATACGCAGTTAAAACTGAATCATCTCATGATACGGCACAGATACGTACTCCTCGGTACATTTAACTTTGCGTAAGGTCAGTAAGAATCATGTATAGTATTTGCAGTAAAAATATGTTACCTGTTTTATATGGACGTGCTCATAAATTATCCCGTTAATAACATCCTAATACCTTTATGGGGCTATCTTTTAAGGGTTGGCCATAAATATGCTGAATGATTCACCTTACTAGAGGAGTATTGGCTGAGGTATTGCCAAAGAGGTCCACCACTTTTCAGACAGAATGCCCTTTGAACCTCTTTAAACCAATCAGATTCAACGGTTGGACCTCTTTGGGAAAGGACGCTGCCACGCTACGGCACATAGGGAGATTTGAGAAGGGCCGTTCATTACGAGTTAATGTGCTTCGAGGTTTGTTCCTGCAGCGGGGCTGCTATGTTTGTAGGTGGCAATCAGTGCTCGAGCAGGAAATCGCTAAGAGCTAATCACTTCATTAATATACCAGGTGTGTTTCCAGCCATTAGAGCCCTTCGACACAAAAAAAGAAGCTTCCTGTTGCAAATTATGAATTATGAAACTGTTCCTTTTTGTGAAATTGATGAACATATACTAGCAAGAGAAATAAAATCAATACAGCAATGTTCCTGGAGGAAATCTGTTTATTCATGAGTGAAATTGGTGAAGCGCATTAGCGTTGACCCCCGTCGTGTCTGAAAACTGCCCACGAGGTCCCGCAGTTGTCCTCTGATAACGGCGATGTCCTCTGATAAATTTCTGACTGAATGATTCAAATGCAACGTTTGTACAGAAGTCTAATAGGGCCGTTTCCTCTCAGCTGAAGATGAATTGGATCCCTCCATTGATAATTTCACCTCCTTTAATATTAATTCCACCTGGGTAATACTGTTACCACGGTGATATCAGAATACATTAGCTAACCGTGTCAGATCTTCAATAACTGACTTATGCCAATGGGCAAAATGCAAAATATATCACATCAGCCACAGCTCATAGGGAAATGTACTATTATATTTTATGTCATAGGCACTATAACTTGTAATGGATCAATGGAAACAAAAACGTGGACATAGCTCATCACATGTAAAGAAGTGCGCACAAGATCAGATCTTGTACTGTGACCATCACACCATATATGTTCAAATCAGAATGTCATGTTAATCTCATAATCCCCAGGATGGACAATTCTTCGACATCAATTTAAACATGTATTTTCCTTTATTATTATTTTGAATTTTTTTTTTTTTTTTTTTTTTAAATAAAATTGTTTATGAAGCCGAGCTTTGTCAAGCTTAGTCACTCAGACATTTGGTGTCACGAGTGTGTTCTGTGTTGCAATATCATGAACAGCAGGAGGGTTGTGTCTGTAGCCTAAATAATTACTGGTTTTGAGTGTGGTTTTTTAAAATTACTTTATGTGCAGCAGCTGTCGCTAGAACTGTTTTAATTAATCGAATATAACGAGACAAGTTACTGTTTTAGAAAATGTAAGCAACCATCAACATGTTATAAAATTGAAAGATGGTATTCCATTTCTACTTTAAATCTCAAATTATACGAAGAAGGCAGTAAGCACCGCTTTTAATCTGTCTTTTGATAAAATATATGTACATGCCCCGAAGACCATATTATCATCATCCAGAGAGTAGCAACAGTGTGTAAACCAGTTCTCCTTGCTTCTGTTACAGCCACTTGGTTAAACTCACATCTGAGATTATCTATATCATTTATTATTATATCGGATCTAGCTGTGGCCCCTTCCACCAGTCTTTTAAGAAAATATTGGAGGAGCACGTGGCAAAATGCTAGCTGCATCCACCGTGAGCAGTTAAAGTCAGGTTTAATTTAAATGTAAACGAAGGGCCTACTCCGTGTTTATATTGCTTAAACAAGTGTCCAGAGTCGGGTGCCATGACTAAATTATTAACTGTGTATTTCATAATGTTAGTGACAATATGTTAACGTGTTTTTTTCCCTACCCCTGCCGAGAACAGATGGCTGCTTTTACTTTATTTTCCACATCAAGTATGATTATTTCTTTGTGCCAAAAGCCACCTACCGTTCCTTGGTCTCCGTTCTAATTATTTATGTTGGTAACACACAGCAGGACTTGTTATCAGTTGGATGGTGTCTTAATAAAGGAAGGCACATCAACATATTGACATCGTGTTCAAGGGGAAAATTTATCTTCGCGGAAATGGCGGAGGATTCACCGATGTGGAGCAGGCCGCTTGCCAACACCTCCAAATTTGACCTCCTTTTGTTCCCCCCCCCCCCCACTTTACTCTCGTAACAGCCCCGCCCCCCACCAAGTTTAGTCTCCTGCTCTGATCTTGGGGATCATGTGATGATAATTAGGTAAAAGCCCATTAAAAAGTCAAATAAGAGGGAATACATTAACATTGAGACCGGAACCTGATGATTTCCAGTTGAACGTGACAGAGAAGGACAAAGAGTCCAACTGTTCGTCTCCGCGTAAACCCGCCCCGCGAAAAAAAGTCCCCCCTATGGTCGCCGGGCGTATTTCGCCTCAGACATATGATTCCTCACATTCGGGATTGAGATTTACGCTAATGCATCGACCAATTAACTTCAGCATTCGCAAATAAAGGAGTTCAAAGGGGCGTGCTCCTGCGGAGGCAGAGTATAATCTGATGGTGCGTTCAAAAAAAAAAAAAAAGTAGAGCATCACAATTAAACGTGCCTTATGCATAATCCACTCCTGAATGGTCGAAAAGAGAATATGCCGTAATTGCACTTCCATGTATGTAGCCCCTACTCTTTTGAAATGAGACTGAAATGGGTTCAAAAATATGGAATTTATGATGGGGGGGGGACACAATAATTACATTCCTCAGTGTTAAGAGATAAGCTTCTCCATCCATGCTAGACCCAGGACAAAACCCAGGATTACCATGAATACAGTGAGACTCCCGTTCCCTTTACAGGCTAGAATTAAGAACTGTTATCTACCCATTTAAGAATATATATGGACAGGGGTTTGGGTGGGGGGGAGGGGGCTATTGTATGCCCAGGCCGTGCATTGGCCCTAAATCCATAATAGCTTTAGGATTAAAAATATGGTCCCTACATTTAATTACATATTGCTTCAGAGAGGATAACGTTCTTTCTGTTGCCTAGACGCACACCAGTGCAGGCAGACAGAAGCTGAGGACACTGAACAATGGGCCTGTTATTATTATTATTATTATTATTATTATAGTATTATAAATACAATTAAATTAATGTATTATTTTATTATCAACATTATTATTAGTAGTAGTAGTAAGTAGTAGTCATGTAGTCATTATATGTACTGATAGTAGTATGATGTAGATGCAACCGATCACAATTAAATCTGTAAATGTGTTTGTTATGTTCTACCTTCAAAATCATCTTCTCCGCTCTGGTGCAAGTTGCTTATTTCATTAAAGCAAGTTCAGTAAAAGTCATGGAACTCATTCATTATGGTACTGATATGCTGTACTGGATATTAAGATTCGGATTTTAGCAATAGCCGTTGGCAGTGTATAATTTTACTAGGTCAAAAAAAAGTAAAATCTAGCTTTCAAAATCTTTAATGCTGATCCATACCTTAAAGCAATTCACCTGAGTAGCAGTTACACTCTTTTACATTCAGCATCAGTGATCATGGTGATGTCATTAAAGGTAAACAGCTAGCTCTACTTGTAGTGAGTGTCGTATAGTGTATACAGTCGTGTAAAATCAGTCTCTGGGACTGCGTTGAGTGTAAGAGACGAGTGTAAGGTATTCTGCTACAGTGCCCCTTATGAATGTGGCATTATGGTGAGGTGGAAATTTCAAATAAGGGGGGGTGGGGTTGGGAAGAAGAGGGGTCAGTATTAATCTAGAGTTAGGGACAAGTTAGGGAAAAGTCTGAATAATAGCTTAATTGAATGCACTTGTCAAATGCTTGTAGAATGTTGCATTGTGAAACCAGGGATGGAAGAGAGTGAAAAATGTGGCAGACAAGGAAAACATATCTCGTAACATGACACCTGATCTAATAAAGGTCCTGATTATTAGCTGCACATCCCAACTAGGTATAGTACTAGTAGTAGTAGTATTGCAACCGATCACAATTAACATGTAAATGTGTTTGTTTAGTTAGCTGCCACACAAAACATTTCTCCACTTGAAGTGCACTGCATTAAAGACCAAAAGTCAGTAAAAGTCATGGTGTCCATTATTATGGTACTGATATGCTGTACTGGATGTCCAAGGGAATGAACCATTCAATATTTCTAGAATCTTCTCGTATGGACCAGTGCAATGTGGCCATGCACCCTACTGTTCTCCGTTGTGCATTCATCTTGCTCACGCTTCTGGTGCTCAAGTTGCTTGATTTCAGTTAAGAAGCAATTTCTTAACCAAGTGTTCAATGAAGAACACTCACTTCATTTACATGTCGATGCGATGCTTTCATTAAAACTAAGTTAGAGTTCGCGGGATTTATAGCAGATAGAAGAATATAACAACCGTAAATTAAATCCGCAAATAAATAATGGCTTTAATGACCAGTGAAAGATTATGCACTGTGACTTTCAATTAAAACCTCTGAACTTGGAAATAAAATGTGCATTCTGCAACCAGCTGTTTTTCAACATGTTTGCTGATTTTAAGCCAAAGTATCTAGCATGCAAAATGGTAAAACAAGTGCTTAATTGAATATGTTACCACAGAAATGGTCTATTGCACTGGTTTTGAAAATAACCGGGAGAAATTACAGGGTGTTAATTAGTATGCAAATGTCTCCTTTATGATCACTTTTTTCACTTTCGTCATCACATCTATCCCTTGCTATTTATCCTTCAAGTAACAGCTTGATTGAATTCTGATCTGCAGTGTAATAGTGTGCAATGATTTACAGCTTTGTTAATTAATTTTAAAAGTATTACTCATAAGTCATAAGTTTTGTCCCCCCCTTTTCCCTCCTATACAACAGTAGGCATAAGAGGACAACTCTCTCAGAAAAAAACTCAATGTGCATTTTAGCAATCTAAGCAAGAAACAGTTTTGAAAGACAGATGTGTAATGAAAATTGAGAATTTGCTCTAACAGCTTGAAGAGGATGTTCAGATTTAAATGGCTTTATGAATGGTTATCACGTTTCACGATACAACAACAACGGGACACATAAATATACTTACGTACTTAAAGGAAGTTTGAAAAGGGAGGTTCTCGTGTTGCATTAATACTATTAAATTATTTTCTTTGCTGTGTCAAGCTAAACACATGCAACACAACCACCAGGCCCTGACACTTCCTCTGGTTGTACTGTGTAAGCACCACTGCATCACATGGGTTGATAAGCACTTTAATGGGAAGGCTGATTGTGAGATGTCTCCATATTTTAACATCATTTCACAGCCATTAATTTAGTGAAAGCCCCAGCTCTCAGCAAGGATTAGTACCGAAGCGCTGAAAAGTTTTAATTAAGGTCAATAGCCGGGATTAAAACCATGAATATATTTCAAAGATAAGCATAACATTGACGTATTGTCTATTGTCCACTGGTGTGGGAGGTTGGGGTTGGGATGGGGAAGGGGGGGGGTGGGGGGTGGGCGTGGAGTGCGGGTTATGGCCAAAAGGTAGTATGTTTTTTAAGCCTAGGATTATGTGTAAAGTCTGCACGAATGCATATATATTCAAAACCTACACACAATTTGCATGTCAGCATTTATTTTAAGGTTTATTTGTCAATGCAATGCATTCAGGAGAGTTTGAAAGAATCAGGGAAAGAGAGATAGATAAGTCTGTGTGCCACTCAGTGCTACTGTATACAGTCTAGAAAAAAGAAGCAAGACTTCTTATTCATTAATACTGTTGACCAATCATTAATGGATAGAGATGACAGAGTGAGGTTTGATTACAAAATTCATATATATGATTCAGTATTGATGGTTTCTTAACCAAAACGTTTGCACTTTACCATTTTCTCATTTTTTTTCCACTTAAACTATCAATAATAATTGCATTTTATTTTTTTTTCTGGGAGTGAGGGTATCCTGTTTCCATTGACATTGACTTCATACCTTTGCACCCATCAGCCTAAGTGTTACTTTGGTACAGACACCACTTTTTTGTTTTGTCATTACAAAATTGTTTTTATATATTTTAATCAACAAATGGGCAAACCTTAGGCCCTTTTTGTCTGTCTCTATTTTCAACTGTAAATCTGGCTTTGGTGATGAAAAGTTCCTCAGCTGAACTGTCTTCTTTGGCTAGAACTGCATTCTGCTGAACGTTGTACATGGTGTCTGTCACAGTCCAGCGAAAGTAGGGCACCCCCTCTTACCCCCCTGCAACCCACACCCCCCCACCATCCACCCCACACCCCCTACCCCCCCCCTACCACTGCAACACCTGGAGAAGACAGGCCAGAAAGCTGTTCAACAGAGGGTCTTCCACTCGTGTTAAGAATAAGCATTTAGAGGGATCAGTGAGTTCTTAATCCAAGTTATCTGTGCATGATTTCTGCTGCTTCTATTATCATTTTGATACTGTTTAATACCCGTAATCCTGGGGGTGGCTATGGTTTGAATTAATATAAGCCCCTTGCACTGACAGTATGTCTCTAAACGTCAAATGAAACGGGTCCCTGTAAAAAAAAATGTATAAAAAATGTCCTATATGTATTATAATAAAAAACAATAATAATAACTCCAGTCCCTTGCTCCTGGGCTGGATATCAAAGCTTTGTTTTTAATCATACGGACTAATAAGACCCCGGAGAATAATCTTGTGGCAATTTCCTCCCATAAACAAGATCATATCTTGGTGGGTCACCTGCCATAACCTTCTGTTGAATTACAGCCCCGTGATCCACTCTGATTGTTTCAATCAAAGCAGCAGATTTGAATATCCACAAGACTTTCCAGTAAAACCCTTGCCATGTGATTTATTCCCACATTGAGGAAATTACATTCGCTCCCTGTCCCCACTGTTTGGCATCTATTATAGTTCATTATTATCTGCTCAGGCCACACCGGCTCAATGATAAATAAAAAAAAAGAAAAGCAGAAGTTTGCGCCTAGATTGAGGCATAAATTGTCTCCTCCCTGCTGTTGCAAAACATTGGGCCGTATCTGATTATTCTCTCTCTCTCTCTCTCTCTCTCTCTCTCTCTCTCTCTCTCTCTCTCACACTACAGTGAAGTTCCAATCTTCGCACAAATGCAGATAGCAAAAAAGACGATGCATTTTCACCCTTGCTTTCCTTTTTCAGAAACTTGTTAGTAACTTTATTTTCTCATTTCAGGAAGCCCAGTCACAACTGTAAGCTCTTCCTGTAACTCCCTCCCATGAATCTGGAAGGGTACATATTAGCATATGCATCCTCTGAAACACATTCAGCGAGGTGGCGATTATTTTATATGCTGCCATCTACTGGCCTGGAGGCCTGCACAAACTGAGGCCACTGGTGCATGCAGACCATGTCTGACAGAGCAGAACTGCTATTGAGCAATGACCACTGCTGACCAATGCCCTCCCTCCAAAGATGGCAGTTATCTGTCTTCTTGTGGGACTCCCAGTAACTATAAGCACTGGCATAGTTTATGTATAACCCTTTGCAGCGTAGGTTTTTTGGAATGTCTTTTTTTTAATTTGATGTAAGTATTCTAGAACTCCATTGCTTTCAGTTGCCTGTAGTGATGGTGACATCAGCATTAGAATGTTCAGTTAAGAACATTCTAATCACATGTATGTGATCTTACACTGTAAAGGGTTAATCATAGCCTTTGGATTCACTGCTGCACTCTGCAAATATGGAATATTTCATACATAAATATTACAGTACAGTTTATAGATCTTCAAAATATTTGTACTCTTGCCACAAGCTTACTATCTGAGAAAGTATTCAAGTGGTTACTT
Organism: Anguilla rostrata; assembly: GCF_018555375.3. Lineage (NCBI taxonomy): Eukaryota > Metazoa > Chordata > Actinopteri > Anguilliformes > Anguillidae > Anguilla > Anguilla rostrata. Next base: position 33,977,063 of record NC_057942.1, on the reverse strand, counting down.
TCTTAAGTACTATCAGTGAAACCAGCAGGTGTTGTAAAAACAGCTATTTATGCATTTGGCCCAGGCTACTGTTCTTTGAAAGTAAAGGAAAAAATAAAATAACATTTTTATTTTTACTCTATAATAATACTTTTTGTGACCAAAGATCCTTTTTTTAAATCACAAAAGAAGGATTAAACAGTCAACCTATATTTTTACAGAAACATTACGTTATTTTTTTCCGGAAAACACACATGAACAACCTTCGCTTTTCCGAGAATAGCATCTCTGTACTCAGGCTTCATTAATTGTACAAATTCGGTAATAATTGTGTTGGGCATTGTGAGGCAAGGTGTCGATGAAGACGTTTCAGAAATAGGCCATCACCTGCAGAGTGAACATGGGGCAACCCCTTTCAGGCGATAGATCGTGGGTGGAGGGAATGGTGGAGCAAAATGAGCAGATGGACAGAGCTATGGCAACCCAAGCCCCGGTCACCTCTGCGGGCCACTGCTCACGGTTCGAGGTGGGTGAGGGGGGGTGGGGGGTGGGTTGTGGTGAGTGGCGAGCACTCGAGTCCCCCCACTGGGCCCCGAGCAAGAGGCCCCACTAACCACCTCACCCCAAATCCAAACAAGGCTGTTCGAGGCATTCGTCAGCAGCTGTCAGGGTTTTCTGAGAAACGCTGGGCTACGTTTTCTTTTTCTTTTTTTTTCGAGGTAAGCAGGTGTTCCAGCTCGCTTTGTAGAACAAACAGAGAAGGGAGGAGGGGTGAGGGGGGGGTAGCTATGCTTTATTATTCCTGTATTAAAACCTTAAGCTGGTTGTTATGTTCCAGGCAGCGGAGAGGCAGGAACCGGTACAGCGGGGCCGCTGTTGCTTGTTGGCGGTGAGCCCCAGGAGTAAAGGACGCTAAACGGACATTTGAAGGCGGCGGAGGAAGGCTAACAGCTGCCGCCGAGGAGCAGGTGATGACTCCTCCGCGAAGGAGAGCTGACATTCCCCTGATATCATCGGCGAGGAGGAGAGCGAGCCTCCATAAATAATCTTTAAACAATCTGCCTCCTTCCACTATGTTATTAATTACTTTTATGGCCAAAATCAAACATCTGTCACATCGGGATATACAAATTAATTATGCAGCTTCTTCCTATCAAGAACGATATAACACCGCTTGCAGTGGTCTTATGGAGGGGGAAAAATACAAAGATCCAAAATAAAAAAAAATAAAAAACATACTTAACATAATAGGATGTAGGCTATATGAGCAACTGTGATAAACATGTCCATTTGATAATTTTTGCATACATTTATAATTTTACCAGTCTGGTGTAGAATATTGTCTGTCTGTATTGCCTCGTATGCTTCATAAAGTGTAAAATATTATACAGTCAATACTTTGTAGTAACCTTCATTTTTTATTACAGCAAGAGAGCTCTTTTAGTCCATGACTTCCTTCAAGGAGCCATTTTGGGCGTGGATGGTTCCAGAATATGGCGTTTCGTGGTCTTCGGCGCATGCAGTGACAGAAGACAGCTGTCTCTACATCCTCCAGACCCACAATGCACTGCCCTGGGAAGCAGACTGTTCGGGGGTCAGCACCTCAGAGGGAGCCAACATTTGGTACCAGTTACCAAGCTGTGGGGGGGGGGAGGGGGGAGGGGGACGCCCCTCCCTCCCGAGCAGTACGCCCAATCTCCGTGAACTCTCTCTGGCTGGCAGGCGCCGCGCGTACCCATCATCCTTCAGCGCTGAAGGGCCGGACGACCTTGAAACCGCGTCGACTTTTTTTTCCCTCTGCCGCTGCGCCGCGGACGGCTCTCTCCCGGGCAGACAGAGTACGGGCGGGGCCGGCAAGAGAGGGGAACCGCGGTCGCGTCGGGTTAGCCGGGATTTATCCGTTCGTTCGTCTCGAACGTTCGCTCGGCGAGCTCGCGGCGTCTGTCCGTTCATACAGCCGGCGCCTTTTCTTAAATTCTTCGTCTCTTTCGAACTCTTTGTTTCGTTCGCTCCATCTTGAAATGATACGGCAATTCGTTCTGAGACATTTGGTGGAAAACAAAGCATGATTCATTGTATCTGTTTATCAAACACTACCCAAGTAAACCCCATTGCATTTCTTTGCTGTTGGTGATCTTCTGTGCAGGAAAATCCTAATAGCATCTAATAATTACAATTGCATATGTTCCTTTTCCCCTGTATGAAAGGTACTGCTATATGGAAATATTTTCCACTTTTCAATCACATCTTTTCATGAAAAGTTAAATGTTTAAAAAATGTTGCTGATTTTGTGTATTTGCCCCAACAGGCCAACACAGAAACATCTTACCAAGCTCACAATTCATCTTAAAAATAAACTTTAATATACCTGAAAATATGTATTTTTTTAATCTTAGGAGTGTAAACAATTAATGGCCGGGAGGCATGGCAGCATATATTATGACAAACAACACATGCTCCATTATACCAGCTGGTGTAATGATGTGATAATGTCGGACTCATTAACTTCAGCACACAGTTTACTGTGGCCTTTTATGACAGAATTAATTGATTCACACATACATTAAAACAAAAATAACTCGAATGAAATTCGTTTGGAAGCTTGCATCTAATCTGTAATAAACACTTGGCAAATGGCTTTGCGGATGCACAATAAACTATTCGGAACGCACACCGTTTTACCATTTGCTGCAATATCTCCATTCGTTGCCATGCAGTATCAAAATCATATCTATTTTATTTTTATCTATTATTATTGTTTTCCTGTTTAAGCATGATCTAGATATACCAGAATTGCGTTGTATAAATTTGTCAGAACACCTGTCAATAATTTCTCTGAATACTTATTCTCAAGTTATATATTAGGGGCTGTTTGCTTTACCTTCATTTAAGGTTCCTACCACATATTTCAAATTAACTGTCACACACTAGGTGGCTAGCAAGGCCAGCTTTCCTTGTGAGAAAATATTATGTCACGGTGTGGTGGGGACCTCTCTGTAGAATGCATCCTATTGTCATTCTTGATGGGTTCTTACGGAATAGAAAACAAATCAAGATAATGATCAAACAAGTCATCTCCCGCGAGGGAGAGCAAACTATCATTTCCCAAGGTACTGTATTGCTTTTCTCTAAGAAGTAAGACATCTTGATTGTTTTTTTCTGGAAACAAATGCAAAGTACAAAGCGATTGTTGCCTTTCAGCAAGGACAAATGACTGAAAAATGTCTGTCGTTTGTGTGTTTTGTGAAATTTGGTAATGAATGAATGCATGCATCTTTTATCTGATATGTTTAACATGATTAGATTTTAATTGTTTTTTTCTTTTCTTAGAGCCTCATTTAAAGAAACCCATGAGAAGGGCGAGGATTTTCTTTGAACATACGAGGGTAGCGAAAGTCTGTCGTTTAATCATAGATTGACAGAATGAAAAAGATGTAAGCTGGTATATTTCCCCGAATGACTTATGCTACTGGGTTATTACCAGCAATTTACAGCCATATGCTTAAGAATTTCCCCCAAACCCCAGAGATAAAATGAAGAAAGATTTAACTTACTAATCATTTCTGAGCCTTAAAAATGGAGGTCAAATAAAGTATCCCTCAGTTCCATATTGAGGAAATGATTCCACCTCTTAGCTGGACTTAAGGTAATTGTATACAAGCTGTGCAGAGCAGAAGACTGAAATGAATTCCTTAATCCTTGTATGTCTGTTATGAACTATGCAATTACATCCTAGAATAAATAATCCATCTCATGAAGATTGAAAGGTATTGTTTTTTTTTTTTTTTTGCAAAGGACACTGTAGAATCACAGGATTAAGTGTAAATTCCGCTTTATTCTCGCCTCATCACTTATCAGTGTAACTCATCTCTTCAACTCCACATTAAGAAATGTCCACGGGTATGAGATATTCAATCAAAAGAGAAAATCCTGTTTAACAGAGCATTTCCATCAGTCGATTTTTTAAATCAAGTTTAAGAAATATTTACACAATGACCTTGTGATTTGAATGTTTGCCAGCTGTACATTTTGGGTTCGTTTTCCTCACCTTTCAGAAAGACTTGTGGACAAGGCCAGAGTCACTGCCCAGCTTGGCTTTCAGTATCACAGAGATGTCAGCAAATAACCCTAGACACATTTTTGCAAATGAAAATTGGACAAGCACCAATTTCAGATGCCCTGGACACAACTTCCAAACGGCCAGCAGTTCCACTTAAACTATGATCAGTTCAAGATACATTTGCCATAAACACAGACGGACTGTATTCCTTGTAGCATTCCAAAAAAAAAAAAAAACTTTAAAAAATTGTGACGCTTTCGTGATTTTTATTTTATTTTTTATTTTTTTTACCATGACAGCCATCGGGTATTCTGTAGCTGCGGACACTAACAGCCTCTCTGTTCTAATCTGTGATACACTGTGGGAAGCATTGGCATGCCATCCTGTTATATAAGATGGTGTTGTTTTTTTCCACTGTTGGTGTTCTGTTCTTTTGTGCTGTGCGGCACACACCAGATTGTTGCTATTAGCTCAGAGCCCGTTGCCAGGACTGAGGTGATTGATCTGCGTCTGTAGGAGCCGGGTTTCGCGGTCCAACTCGATCCGCACCTTTACGGAACATAATAAAGACTCGGTCCTTATGCTGCCTGCTGGAGCCGTGGTTTCGGATGAAGTGCGGCGAGCTAAGCTACTGTCTGTTTCCCGCTTTTCAGGAAGTACGACCGAGCGAGCGTCTCTGTGAGCAGATGGCTTGGACCTTTAACCCCTCATAGGTAAATAAAACATGGATGTGGGGAGTGGAGGGGTGGGGGAGTGTGGGGGGGGGGGGGGGGGCTGCCTTCGTGCTTGAAAAATCTGTGTGTCTCTAAGTCTTCAGTAATTCATGTTCCAGCTTGTCTCACCTCGTGGACAGATGTCAGCAGAATCAGCGACAGCCGCCCGCCCTGATCCTGCCGTAATCGCGTGCGATGATCCCGCGGCGGCTCCGAGCTGTGGGAAATACTTCTGTCAATAGTTCCATCCCCCGACAGATGCACCGATAGGCCCCGCCCCCCCAGTCCCCTCCTTCAAGATGCAGCCCCCCCCCAAACTTCCCCCACCCGCTTGTCATCCGCTAAGCTCCTCCTCTGTAGTCCACCACCCAATCTCCCCCTGGCCTGAACTTCTTTTCACTCACCCCATTTCACAACAGACCGTGCTCAGATCTCACAGGAATAAAATTTTATGTTTTTAAGACATGACACATCCCCAAAGCAGTGCTATGGTTAAAAAGAAAAGAAACCAAAAAATATACATAGCAAAACATCCAGTGTTATTTAAACTCTCTAAGAAATTACACATAGGGACCATATGTGTCCAATGAGTCCAATATGGACCGTGTGCACTCTATTAGAGTTGATTTAACACTGAACATTTTGCTGTGTATATATTTTCAAAAGTGGGCATGCTATTAGCCCCCATGGAAGGAAATGTTTTTCTCTGTTACAGGCCGATGGTCTCGCATCCAAGGCTGTTGCTTTCTGAAGTGGCTACCACACAAACCTTTCGTAAGTTTCGTAAGCGCATGCTAAGCTAAGATAGCCCCCTCAAACATTCCTGCAGGCCTTAGCTTCATGCAGCCATGGGCTGTGGAGACCCTATAAGGCCGGAGATTTCCAAACAATTTAATTTTCTCTGCATAACACCGGAAAAGGAGGGGAAACAAATGAGTGCTTTGCATATTCGCACTAGCTTCAGGCTACTGTAGCCACTGCTGGGGTTCTCCTCCCCTACAAGCCCTTGACAAAGGTCACAAACAATTTGCCCGTTCCTGTTATTAAAATAAAGACGGGGAGGAAGGATGATCACTGTGCCCAGAAGCTTACTTCATCATCTGTAGCAGTTCCAACATATGCTCCCGAGATCATAAAAAATGTAGCATTAAATATGGTGGTAGATTGAATTTTGTTCCAGGGTAAATATAGCAAGTTAATTTTTCCCTCTGTTCCGGGAACCTGTTTAATACTAGCGGCTGTTAATGCCACCGCTGATGGTGATGCTTTTTGCATAATGTAATTTATTGTGGATGGAGGTCCATAAATGGGAGGCATTATAAAATATTTCCATTATGTGCGGAATGTCACTAGGCCATAAAGGCTTTATTCCATCTTTTATGGTTCTCAATCTGTTGTTGTTCCGGGCTTTTTTTCCCCCTCCTCTTCTTCTTCTTCTTTTTCTAATCCCTTAAAATTCACAGAATATTTTAACGCCATTCTTCACGGCAGAAGATGTCTTGAAGTCCTTTAACGGGCTCGTCCCAGACAGAACCTCCTTTCGGCCGGGCCTAAATGAGACCGGGGACTCAGTATAGTGAGAGAGCTTCAGCTAGGCTCTTTTTTATTATGTATATCTTTTATAGAAATTATATATCTTTCGTTAACAGGACTGTAAAGGTTACACAGTCGTTTAAGCAGCAGTTCAGACAGATTGATGTTTATGTCATTATGGTTACAAATGAAATGTGCCTTCCTTTCTCAGTTCACATAAACCAGAAACAAGCTTTATTCATCATCGACATCGAAGATAATGTCAAAGTTTTCCTTGTTCGGGCGGGAGAGAGAACCAGAGGTTAGTTTACCGTTTGACCCGATGATGGGATTAGGTAACACAGTGGATGCTTACAATGAAAAAAATTATCAGTGAACTATAATTAAAGGCCACATTTACAATGTGGTTCATCCTTTGTTTTTTGAGTGTAAGATTTACTTACATTTACTTTAATGAATTTCTTTCTGATGCAAGAATTGAAGAAGCCAGTGAATTTTTCTTGGTGTAATTCTTGCTGAAACCAGTACCTCTTCATTAAAGAAAGATGGTAGTGCACTGTTTTTTTTTTCTGTTTGAACTACAGAATATGTTTAAACTGCGAGTCTGCTTTATTTTCTCTTTTTTCTCATTGGGTTTTCCCTCCCCTGATTTGTCCCTCACTCTCAAACAACCCCTCCACCCAACATAACCGATTTGCTAATTGTAATTTAAATTTTTATTGCACTAAATGCAATATGACACTAAATTTGTGGCACCACTGTTTACTGCATTATTAAAAGTTTGGGGTTCTGCAAAGTGCAATGTTATTACTTATGGGCTAGACATCTGTAAAAGGGATTTAATATGTTATTGTGTGAGACTGTTAAAATCCAACATGACTGGATTGTTGTAAAAACCTGAGTCCTATCAGTGGATCATTTTTATGGGTTTACATTGTTTTTCAGCCAAAATCTACACCAGAGATTACAGAGAGATCTGTATTTTTTGCTGTGGCATCTATTGTTTATTGGGCGTATGATATAAACATAACAACGTATGGCCAAATATATTTATCTGTGCATGGTGTGGTTTTCCTTTGCTGCAACCACAGTAAATATTACTTGCGCTTTTAAATTTGACTTGTATTTTATCTACTAATTTTCTAACTTTGTTGACATGTTTGAATGTTCAATAATATATGTACTGTACAATGTACAATGTCCTATCACTGTATTGTTCACTGTCAGTTTAGAAGACAAGACCACTGGAGTCCATGAGCTGAGCTGTGCAGTCAGTGCACCATTGTCAACTTCATGCATGGCTGGTACAGATAACAGGCTCCTAGTGAGATGGTACTGTACTTCCCTGCCTGCCTAATGCCCTGTGGGTAAAGCTATGACCAATCATGGCTGACCATCTAAACCATCACAATGAGAACCAACAGTTTAGTTGGATGAATACATTGATATATAAAGAAAATATAAAGTTGTTTTGTCTCCATCCATCTTAAATATTATGTTTACCCATTTTTATTATTTTTATTATTTTATTATGTTTTTGCAATATTTCTATGCATGCTTAAGGTGAAGCATTTCAGTGAGCAACGTCATAAAAAAACATATAGCATGAAAATGAGTCATGTGATCAGAGAACAGACTGCCATTGGTTTATTTTTAGTGTCTTAGTGCTAACTAATGAAACAGTGATATGTGTGCTTTTGTGTTTTTATGCAATCACTTACAGAAAAGTCATGATCATAGCACATATATATTATACTGATTGTCCATACTTTAGGATTACACAGACTGATGTTTTAAAAAATGGGATTAGAATTGTGAGATTGAGTACAATACCAGCACTTAAACAACTGAATATTTTAGGGTGGGGGTAATCCCTACATCTTAATGAGATGCAATACCAAACAGACAATGTAGAAAAAAGAACAGATATGTAGAGAAGCTTGCAATCTCCAGTCGATAAATTGTTGGTTTATTTAACCTGAGTGTCATCCGGCTGGTGAAATACAACAGAACATCCATCTGTATTTTAAAACTCATCCAGGAAATAACAGACAAGGCATTTTACAGGAAGGCAATGCAGATAAGCTGTTTGCAAGGGGGGTGGGGGGAGTTGGGGGGGGGGGGGGGGACAATGCCCCTCTGTTCGCTTTAGCGCATAATTTTGAATGAACTAATGCACATAGTGTATTTAATGCCAGACGCTGCTCACTGAAATATCCGATAGCTCAGATCACCATATGTTGAGAAGATAATGCTGCCCCAAGATACACCCCTTCTGATTACTCTCTGAGGTTATCTTATGGATAGAATATGCATTAGAGAGGCGCATATTATTCCCGTTGATTAATATAGACATAAACTTGTCTAATAGACCTCCCCGTTCCTCTCTGGTCTAATCTGCTTTTCATTGATAGCTGGAGGCCCTTCAGGAAAATCCCTCCATTACCAGTTGCTGTGTGTTTGTTTATTTATATTTTTCAATATTACGAGCCCCTGAACATCTGTCTACCCAAAGTATAATCTGACAGATGAAAATGTTCATGTTTCTTGAGCTCTTTTTCAATATGTCTCGCTGTTATGAGCTTAGCCAATAAGGAGAGAAGACTTGACATCGGAGCCACCCACCCTTCCTGCCCCTCCAACGGCTGAAGAGCACCTTGTTTTGGCACGCAGAGCTGGGTCCTTCTGAGACTTTCGTCTCAGGCCCCATATTACACCAACAAATGACTGAAGGGAAATCAGCATAATAAGTCACCTCCATTAACCCTTTAAGGTGTAAGACCAGTTAGAATGTTCACAACTGAACATTCTGGTGCTGATGTAACAATTACTACTGGTAACTGAAAGCAATGTAGTTCCAGAACACTGACATCATTTTGGGGAACAAAAAACGTTCCAAAAACCTACTCTTAAAAGAATTAAAGTACATCAATGTTCGGTCTTGGTGGCAGTGTTTTGCAAGCGAATGTGGATTAATCTGACTCAGGCTTTTGAGGGAGTACTTTCCTGGCATCAAGTCAGTCAGGAAAAATGCAACCTATTCAGAGATAATGCCACAGTGCATAATGATACTGATGAGACTGGCATATCTGAGATAGCCACCATGACTTGTACATTAGCTTGTGTATTATGGTACCTGTGAGTTAAACTTTAAAATGATTCTTGCCAATTGATTTGCATTTTAGGTCATTTTGGTAAGTATCCCAAGAAGTGCATTGATCGCACTGGTCTGAACGCTGTCTCTGTCAATCAGGAAATAAGCAATCATAATTGTGATTCATATACCACACAACCAGAAGGATATTGGAATTACTGCACCAGATGGAAACTACAAATGAAAACAGGCAGCAGTACCCATGCAGAAAAATAAATTGATAAAAGAGAAGGATGGTCAAGGTGCCAGACTGGGCAAAATAAAAGCCTGCCAGATCTTGGAAGAGAAGGACATTATCTCTTACAAGAGTGGTCGGAACAGATGGACCCTGCCGTTTCAGGCCCTGCTAGGGCCCAATGTAACACATCCTGTTATTTTTGCTGCATATAGGGTATCTTGTGCTCTAATGTGGACACACAGGCGTGGGACAGAGATGGAACAGATTGATGTTTGGTAACAAAATGATGAGGACACCGCGCTAGCTGGCTCTAAGCTCTCTGGCCAGGACAGCCATCAGTGTTTGTTGGTCGTTCAGTGTGATGGTCCCTCGGTGACATTTCAAAGATCCAAAAAACAAAGACAAACTAAACATGTGCTCTAAATTCTGTCAAACTCCAGGGTTATTTCGGCATCGGCCACGGTCTGACTGAGTGCCTAGCAAACATGCAGATGTCGTAAGATAAGTATGACATTAACAGCAACAAGCCATTTCATTCACACAAACATGAAGCGTGTTAAGGAAACATTACCTGATATGAATGACACCGACCTATCCAAACATGAGCTTTCATTTAATTGCTAGTTTATTCCTCTAGACAAATCTAAATGCAACAGACTTTGTGCTTTCTTATCATTTTGCAAATGTCATGCAATGCAATTTATGTTCCACTAGTGTGCTTTAAGAATTTTTACATTTGCTAAATCAAATAAAATAAAAAAAACAAATGAAAACATCTCAACAGTGGATCACAATGCTTAAATCCATATCTCACTGATATAGGGAAAAGTAAATAATGATTCTGCTGAACAAAGGTCATCGCTAAGAGGCAGGCATATGATATTTTAGGGTGCACCTCATTCAAAGATGTACCCTGGCTCCTTCATTACCCACCTGCCCTATAAGAGGTCCCAGTGGTCCGGTCTAGCCCTCCCTACACTGAAACCTAGTTTCAGTTACCACTAGACAAAGAGATTATGCATGCCACCATCCCATTAGTAATGGGTCAACTGGTTTTAGGTTTAATCCAGGGATGACCATATAATGCACTCTGGGAACAAAAGATATTGACACAGAGATCAGAGTGTTAATCTTTTTTTAGGGGAGGAAGAATGCATGGAAATAACAAAAACCTATATGATCCTATTGGCCAGGAGACTGAGCCAAGGACCAGAACATCATCATTTTGTACAGTACACCACACATATGCCACCGTTTGCTTTGAGGACATGGTGTCTAGCACACGACTGTGATCCCACCTTCAGTCTAGCCATAATGCGGTTCTCAGCAGGTGCTGCGATGTCTCCTGGTTTTTTATAAATGCAAATCCCGCTTAAAACAGAGTCCCTGATACAGGATCAGTGTTTTTAAATGTTCTCTCACATTCTGGAATTAGTCTTAGCCAATGGGGTCAGACAGCCATTTGTATTGATTTTAGCAATATAACAGCAGTGGGTTTTGAGCTCCATCAGAAAACTGCTTCAAGTTCAGTGCACCAAAAAATGGTCTTGAAATGGATGATAGAAGATAGATACTTTTATTTGTCCCCGTGGGGAAATTGGTTTGCAGCATAATCACAAGGTACGTGTTGAACTTCTTGATGTTTCAGACGACCTTTATAGTGTGCTGTTTTAATGTCTTGTGACTGTCTATGGACTGTTGTTATTCTGGAACAGTCATACAGTCAATCTGTGAACAAATAATATTTTCCTTAGAGGATTTTTCAATAACCGTATTTAACAATACAGATACACCACATTAACACTCAAACTAGAGTACATACACTGCTAGCAACAAAAAGCATTTTGCAATATCAACAGCGTCATTTCAAGCAGGAAGCTACAGCAATTGACTTCGGGTGTGACTTAATGCAGTCCAGTATGTCAAATGTGAGAAATACAAATTCAAGTTCATTGTATAAATATATTGTTTCACCAAATGAGTCCATTTTTTCAAAGCAAGAGAGTATGACTTGCAATGCACTAAGAGGGCTAAACCACAGTGAAGATACCTGTATGTGTCATGAGTCATCTTTCTGTCTTGGAACCTCCCATTATACTGAAACTCTAGATTGCACTGGATTGTATCTGGAACCAGTTCATATTTCCCTCTGGGATGAGATAAGTGAGGTGGTCACATTGGATAGGGCCTTGATTTGAAATGCACACTTGAATTGAAGCTATGGCTGTTTTCCTAGTTTTTGTATAAATAAATCAACACACACACAAAAAAGAAATTATTAACAACATGATATCTACTTTATAGACCCATGTGACCATGGGTAAATCATATATTTGTGCTCGGACGCATGGTGCATTGTATAATCCAATCAACTGTAAAGAGCACTTTAGATAAGGATTATATATTAAATTAGTTCGAGAACATTGATGAAATTCAGCAAAAAGTTGTGGATGTGAATGTGGATGTGATGTGAATAAAATGCCTAAATACTGAGATTAAAGTGGGGTTTCCTTTCCTGGGATATTTTCTATTTGATGAAGCATACAGTAATGGAAACGTCTTCAGACAGTAAAGGAATGCCAATAAAGGTCAAACTTCAAAACCAAATTCTTCTTTCATCCCTGATTTTTTTTTCCTCTGCCAGTTTGGTTTTGTGGACACATTTCAACACTGAATCATCCTCAACTGATTAAGGGGAGTGCAAACAAGCATGTGGTCTCTTCCCAAAGCCAATCATTATTTTGGAGTAGACCTCGTGGACAGTTGGTGTACAGAGAGCTTAAGACATCCCCCTGACTGAAGTCATCTCTCCTCAGGCAATGCTAGGGGGATGTTGGCCACAGTCAGCCATTGGCATGGTCAAGAATCGATACCAGACCATGGGGTGCATCACACTAAGCCCAGTAATTATTCTGGATAATCCATCTGGCTGTCCCATCAAACTTGGCACATTTATTCATGCAACTCCACCTACAGTACCTTTCAAGGCTTCACTGTGCAAAGATGGACTTCTACTTTGAGTTAAGAAAACATCATGCATCACTTTTTTTTTGATATGCAAACATTAAAATGGTGACCCTATACATAGATCACCCAATGATAGAACACAAAATGTCCACACAGCCCCCATTCCTCAATAATACCACTCTTAAAGTTTTCATCGCTGGCCTGTCCTTTTGTCCTTTTTACATTGCTAACAGCGATAAACCACCCAGCTTCTTCCAGTTGGGATATCTGTCCCTGCCAAGCTATTTCCTTACTATTTTCAGACCTGTTCTATTGCCCCTGGTAGTCTAACCAGCATGTGACATGGCACAAGTGTCTTTGACACAGTTGTTGGAGCCTCCACTTCAATATACTGTATATAGAGTACACTACATATGTAGTGTACTACTACTACTACTACTACTACTACATATACTGTATATAGAGTTTACTGTATATTTGATAACACAGAAATATATTTGTGAGTATATATCACACCAAAAAATACTGTAAACAAACAAAAATCTTGATTTATTTTTCCTGACTAAGTTCTGTAAAAAAATAATTCTTTACTTGTTTTAATAGTGAGCAAATGAAGGACACTACCATTAAAAAATAAAAATAAACTGAGGGAAAATAATGTGTTTCAGTTGTCCTTCACCACAATCTATCTCCATGTGGAGGGTGGGTGTTATTCAGATTATATCCTGGCATTGCCTGCTAACTAAGTACATGGTTGGTATGTTCTGCTTTTGAAATAATGTAAATTGCGATGTCTTTTGATCATTCAGCTAATCTTACAGCCAGATTCATTTAGTTTTAGTTTATTAACACGAAAACATATAAGATGAATGATTCTATTAATGGATACTTTTTCATCTTTAATAGTAGGTGAGAAACCAGATAAATTTGGTTAAAATGTGAAAGTCTTTTAATCCGCTAGGACATAGCCAGGCTATATTGGGGTAAAACCTTAGCTAAATTAGGGCTAAATTGCATCAGAGTGATGAAAGAGCAAAGTGTGGGTGCCAAAGGTAACTGCCCAAGATCCAAAGCATTATTTCTGGTGACAATGTTTGCAAACATGAATGGCTACCATTTAAATGTCATTCACCATCCCACAGTCCGAGAGTGAAGGCCTATATCAAATGTTACAATGTAAAAAAAAATCATTTGTCTTTCAAATTGGACTTCTGAATGTGGCGCCTTATTCATTTAATACATGGCAGCTCATGATGAAGGGCTTTGATGGTATTTTCAGGGGAGGGGGGGGAAAGGTGGGTATTAAACGTTCTGAGCGGGGTCGAAGTTCAAAGGTGAACGAACGCGGCGGCAGCGATTCGCCCTCGCGCCGACGTTTACGCGCGGGGGCCAGGGGCCGAAGACCAATAAGGCCGTCTTCCGCACGTCGAGTAAATCACACGGGCGAAACAGCCTAACGCCGCTGCCTCTTCCACACCGGTCCACAGCAAAGCCTTGCGCCTAAAGCAGCTGCTTCCATAAGTACAGTAGTTATGGAAAAAACATAATCCTTAATACTTCGGCATCAAAAAAGAATCCCGGGGAGAAAATTAAAACGTCAACAAGATTTATATTTAATGACGGTGAAGGTCTAAGCCCTAAAGTGCCTTGGAACCTGGTGTCACGGCAGAAAAAGTGATTCTACGCAGGGCAATAAACGTGAACGGAAAGGGCACATTATCTTTTCTTTGAATGATTTAAGGTACAGTTTCCTTGACTGTGGCCTACTGTGCAGAAGTGATCTAGGCAATTTATTATTTGCATTTTTTTTTTAATGCCTGAAATGTATTGGTATTCCGCATTAAAAAAGGAACACAGGTTGAAGCATGTAGTATGTTAAAGCATGCAGTAAACACCATGAAGCAGCACATGCTGTTTAATAAAATATTATTTTATTGGCGAGCCCGAACGTCACATGTTTTCAGGTCATGGCATGCCGAGTGGCCTTGTTGTGTTGTTATTCTGTGGGTATAATCATCTCACAGTCTGCAAGGCCACAACTCCAACAACTACTGAAATACTGAAGGTTGAATGAGGTTTAAATGTTTCTCTCTATGGAATTAAGCTATAGCAAACCACAGTCCTTTTCTGAACTCACTTTAAGAACATTATTATTTAAATGTGGTTTTATCTATCTGATAATCTCGTTTTTTAGATTCTTCTGCAATATTTAGGTATTTATTTTATTATATATAATTTATCAATCTGTTGTGTAAGAAAAAAGCTTTTTAATCTATAAAGCCAATAGTCACAGAGGCTAAACTGAACCAAGCCAATATTTTCTAGCGATATTTTTTTTTTTCCCCACACAGTGAAGCACACCATTTTCCACATATTGGTATTTAATGATGACAAACAGAGTAGGGCTCCAGCTGTTAAATATTGAGCAGCATTTACTTACAGACGCAGATTTATACACGCGCTTTAAAGAGGATCACAAAATGTATGCAAAAGAGTGGAATGGCAAACGAGACTGAGAGGTCTAAAACCATTAGTTGATTCTGACCTTGATTCACCCCATGCATAATAAATTTGACTCTAGTGTCTAATGGAGAAAGTGCCATGTCACCACGCATTACAGCAACACATTGTCTTTTTTTTTTTTTTCTTTCTTTCTTTCTGGCAAACGAGAAAACGGCAGGAATTCCACCTCAAGTGAAATGCTATATGTGGAACGTGGCATGTTGTGGGAGTGGTGTTCGTTTATTTGTTTTAATTATTCTGCGAGCATGCTTTGCAGCCAGAACCGTAAGCCAGGCCCATACCCTGAAGAGTTGACTTTCCAGGCCTTGTCCTGTCGTGCTCTCGGCGATAGCTTCCCCCCCCCCCCACCCACCCCCCCTTCTCAGACGAAATGCACTTGAGCACTGCGGTCTTTAGTTTGTCTAAAGCGGTTCACATCACGCTAGCCTAGCCGCAGTCTGTGCGTAGATGTTAATTAATGGCAAAAGCAGAAGGCATATGAACCGCTCGCCGGGAGAGCGCGGTTATGAGCAGTGAAGTGCACGTCTACGCGGGCTACTTCATCTCGGCCTGCGAGTCAGATCTGGGACACGTGTCAGAAACGCGAGTGGAACACCGCGCACAGCACGCAGCGGCCATTCATTTCTCTTTACTGTCCCTCACAGTGGACTCGGACAATAATCCAATCAGAGTTAAACAGAGCTAAAATGCCCACGAGGAACATGTATTGCAGGGACCCCCCCGGAGTGCGCAGACATCAGGTTTTTTACAGTTGCACGGTCGGGGGGGGGGGTTGGGAGCGTGGTCAGAGCAAATTTAAGCCATCCTGTTTGTTTATTCATTTAATTTCTTGTGGGAAGGCGCATACTTTGATTTCATGTGATATTTTTATATGTGCCATAGTCGTGTGTGGCAGTGCGGCTGTGGCAGTACTCCCCGCAGTCTGAAGTGCCAGAGACCATGCTTTGGGGGCCAGGAGAGAACCATCTGCTAGGCAGTGCATTAGGAAGGCTAAATCAGTACAGCATGCAGGTGTGGAGGTATTTACCTTAGCACGCTACACAAATAAAGGAAGGGGGGTTATACCACAAGGGCCTTGGGTGTAATGTTTTTATCACGGAGGGGAGCATACGGATTTCTGGTTAATTTATCTGTGGTGCCTCATCAGAGAAAAAAAAAATAAGGGAAGCATTGCTCTCTGGGATGTCTGTGGGGAAGAAAATCCCCAAAAAGGGATGTTTTTGTTAATCACGACTTCAACAGCCTTGTCTTTGGATATTTTTTGCAAATATTTGTGATACAAAGTTTTTGTGGTTTTATTCTGTATTCAAAGGTATATAAGATGAACATAAGTTGCTATTGTATTGTTTAAAAAAGGCTTAAAAACAACTGAGAAAAACAAGACTTGTATTAAAAAAAAAAAAAAAATAAAAAAAAAAGGCTAATAATTTATTTTAAAAGCACCAGCAGTACAAATGTTAGTAGTGGCTCACCTTCCCTCTCTCTGTCCCTACTGACAGATACTTAAATAGTTGAGCCAATCAGTTGCACCTGTTTTTAAATTCTCTCAAATGAACAAATTAAACAATTAAATAATCAATTAAATAATAAATACAATCAATTAAAATCAAATTCAATCAATTAAACAATTGTTCAGCTAGTGAAGGGCCACTCCTTCACATGCATGTTATGATTTTTTTATTTTTCTGTTTATTCACATATGAATTATAATATTTGACCAATTCAGTATAATAGTTTCATCTCAGTTACATTAAGTATTTTTTTAGTGTGTTTGCATTACAAGTTCATTTTTGTGATCACTGAATCCCGGAACATGAACATAGCACTTGCATGTTATTTCGAGTCAAAGGTAAGGTCAAATGTTGATTAAACCTAGGCCTATATTTTCAACGAACATGTTGCTGAACATAATTTTGTCAGCCAAATGGTTGTGCAGATGTTTGCTTGAATTCATTCTGGCTCTGTAGTACAATTGCTTAACAATCAACCTTTACAGTGTAATCCAGGGTTCAGATGGGGAAAAAATCAAAATGATATGCTTATCTAACCTATTTATTTGAGAACCCTATCTGAGATATAATCCTAATATGTTATCAGCAGGGATTTTCATCTTTTTTTCAGGTGTATTGGGTCTGAAGTCCAGAGATTACAGAAAAGGTTACTGTAATTTTTTAAATAACACACAAGCAGATTTTGTTATTAAATAACTGCACAGACCATCTGGGACAGTATATACAGGTATATGTTTGTGTGTGTGTGTGTGTGTGTGTGTGTGTGTGTGGGTGAGTGAGAGAGAGAGATGGGGGGAGAGAGAGAGAGAGAGAGAGAGAGAGAGAGAGAGAGAGAGAGCCTGTTCAGCTCTACACATATAGAGAATTAGAGAATTATCCTATCCCAAAATTACAATTATTGTTTTCATTGTTGCATTAACTCAACAAATGCCAAACGGGTACTGTGGATGGAAGTCATAAATTATCATTGGAGAACTACTACAAAAGTAACATGCCTCTTAATAATTGCCTTGAATTTATCCAGTTCCACCAAATTGTGTAACTGGAAACTTTTTATTTTACTACTATTAAAAACTCACTGACCCAACTACATCCAAAAGTAAGGTTTAAATAATTCACTGGTAGCAGAGACAGTGTAATTAAATACCGCCAACTGAATGGAAACCATAGATACACTATCATAGCAACTGTGCTTCAAATGTACCATTTGAAATGGTCATTTGAGTCGTGCAATCCAAGCAGCTGCAAAAACACTGTTTCGGGCACACAAGCTTCAGCTTTGCTATTTCGGAGCCTGGAGCTCTTTCGAATGGAGAATGAAACTGCTGATGCGAAGACAGACAGCCAAACACACGCTGGTGTTACCGCACTCACGCCCGCCACTGGATCCCTTAGCAGGCCTCTGTGGCACCAAACACCTCGCTTTTGAACTGCGGCTGCAGCTTTCGGTGACAGGTGTGCCAGCTTGCATCAGCACGTCCGGCCGAAACGCTCCCGTCAGCGGGCCTCCAGGTTCATCCGTCCTGACGCCGGGTTTCTGTTCGTTGCCCGGGGGACCGCAAAATGGAGGAAACAAAGGCGCAGGCATAATGGTTTGTGTTACGGCTGCTTTTATCTTCTGTCTGAAGGGAAGGAAAGCAGAACTACAAAAAGGAAATCAGACCTGCTTTAATCTATACGTGTGTGTGTGTGTGTGCATGTGCGTGCGTGTGTGTGTGTCAATGACAGATTCTTTTTCAATTAAAAGCTATTTTTATGTTAACTTGAGTTTTACCTACAGTACAGTCATAATTGTCCCATTCAGTACAAAATCAAATTGTAATGTGGTCAAAGAAGAATGATATGCTTCCTTGCCGAAAAACGAGACGCCATTTAACTGTAAATATTCTTGAAATGATCAAGTCTTTGACAATAATAAATAAATAAATAAATAATCTAGAAAAATGATTCAATTTGTTAGTCAACAATACAACATTCATTTAAATCATGTCAGATTAATTAATTTAAATATGGTAATGTTTAAAATTTTACTGACAATTTTGTTGTTTAATTATATAAATAAATAAATATAATGCACACATTGTGCTGAAAGAGGATAATTTTTAGTACATGAGATTTCTGCACACTGTATTATGTCATTCAGCAAAACGAGTTGATTTTAGGTTAAAAACTTAATTTTTATTTTTGCTGCAATCAAAGTAAATTACCTCAACTCTCAGACCAAGTGGTTTGGGGGCATAAAGGTGATGCTGTCAAATTAAACACAATTAAGTAAAATGGAATCAGCTGCTGAGAAAAAGAGATGATGTCATTGTCCTTTCATCCTCCTCATGTTCATTGAGAGTCACAGCAAATAATATGATACAGGTTAATTTAACCCTTTTAGGCATAAAATCACACATATGTGATTAGAATGTTCTTAACTGAACATTCTAATGCTGATGTCACAATCACTACTGGTAATTGAAAGCAATGGAGGTCTAGAGCACTGACTTAAAATTGAGCACAAAAAAATCATTCAAGAAAAATCTACACTTAAAAAGGCTTAAGGAACGTATGTAATACAAAAAAAAAAAAAAAAAATCACCCATCACAAGTGCTTTCAAGTCTAGAATTAGCCTACAAATACTTTTGGACCCTGATACCAACGCACAACTGCGGTATCAGTATTCACATAGCAGACCCCGAAGTCAAACTTGTGTATTAAAAAGTTTACTTGTTGACAACGTTTTGGTGGAGCCTCACTGCTGCACAGAGGAAGCCATCCATACGTGAAGGGGTGGTCGGATACAGCGCTTTCTCCTTCTCTCGAGGAAATATCACACGCGTCCATGCATCCAGGCTTGTTTTATGCACCCGAAAAGCCATTATCACCCGAGTGAGATGAGATGTTTTTGATTTACACTTAACCAAGCTGAGAAAACTAATTGAAGCTACGGAGAAATGATAGACGTACCCCAGACAATCTTTAGCGAGAGTGCTAAAAACCCATGCTAATGCACTCCGCACTAAGGTGCAGATTTTGAGAGCGGCATGAATTTACTACGCCTCGCGGATTCTCATTCCACCACCGTTACTTTATTTCAACTACATATGGCAGTGCTGATTGTGTGTAGGAGTTCTTCCTCACGACAGAATTTTGACAGTACATTCCGGGTGCCATTTTCCCACACTCCGTCCCTCTGTTCCAACAAAGCAAACACAGGCATTTCAAAAAAAAAAAAGAAAAAAAAAAAAAACATGGCCACATGCATTTATCAGCCAAATATCTCATTTTTCAAATGACATTCAGTCTGCTGTGGGCCTGTACTGTCTTTCAACAGACATTTGCGGGATAAAGATGAGAGAATGCACATTACGAACAATGAAAGCTTCAACGCTATCATTTATTTATTCAATTATTTATATATTTTTTATGGTTTTAGCCCTTGAATTCCCAAATTGTGTGCCTTAGCGGTCATCGTTGCATAATAGGGGCAGCCAAGCATGCAGTCTCCTCCAAATCACATGACGTCCAGCCTTGCCTTCTTTTCCTTGTGCTTCGTACTTAACTATTGTCACTACTTAATCACACATGGGCTTTGAATAGCACTTTGTGTATAAATTGGTAGACGCCAATAGACGATACAAAATGACCCAGGGGGCTGGGGGCTTCTCTGGTGTATGGTGAGGCACAGAATCCTTCCAAATGAAGCCCCTCCCTCTGTTCCCAGGCACAGCCAGTTACGCACCTATCCGCGGGGCTACTGGCCAGATTTGGTATTGCAGGGCCCATTCACAGAACATAGCCATTTTCATGGCCTATTATTATGCTCAGTATTTGCATGAATTGATTTCGTCAACAGGTTTAAGGTGATGCGTTTTGGATGAGTAGCACATAATAGCAAACATGCATTCCAGTGATCCAAAGCCAGAATCTAGAGGGGTGGAAATCTAGTTTAAGAGTTTTGACATAAACCATGTTAACCCCAACATAGCTCAGGGTTTATATGTTAGCCTCACTACATCCTAGTCAGCACGAAAACTTTTCACTTTTCAACAAATCATTGCCGGGTTTTCACCTGAACGCCTTGACGGCATTTCATCAAATTTTCCCGCAAAAATGTTCTCTGGGATGTCATCAGCGGCAGTAGCTGGGTTTCTGGAGGCTCAAAGTTCACCTGGAGAAACTCATATCCTGATGACTCCCTCCCTCCTGAGCAGGGAGCAGGAAAAAGGACGCTTTTTCCCTCCAACGGGAACAGCCGTGTCGGCGATCACCGAGCCGGAGCCTCCTTCGCCGGTCCCCACACCGGCGTCTTCCGGGACCTTCCCCACGGCTGTGGAGATCGTTGGTATTTACAGCTTGACGGAGGCTCCCAGTAGGGGCCAGTGATATATGGCAAGAGTCACAGTCATGCTTTAGTGCAGCTAAATTCTCAGTCTCTGCACAGTGGGATGCACGTCGTCGTTTCACTGGGGGGGGGGGGGTCCGGGGGGGGCAGAAGGTCAACAGCACCGTACACTGTGTAATTAGGAGAGCGCACACTGACAGCGTATCAAACATCAAGAGGATATTTAAGATTGCTCATGGGGCCATTGAGTGAGTGTAGGCAGGCAGGGGGTGGAGGCCATTTAGGGACTTGAAAAAGGCCGCCATTTCCTTCTTGCTATTGCACCATGATGGTTTTTAAGCACGTGATTTTTTGTAAGAGCACCTATACACAATTTGTAAATATCCTCTATCCACTTCTGAAAAATGAATTTGCTACATGTGTCTACAGTTTGTTCTGGCACAACCCTCGAGTACATTTAAGATACAAATATGTGAACAGAAGATAAAATTCAGTAAAAAAAAAAAAAAAAGTAAAATTCAATCCCTTCCATCAATGTATGCGGCAAAATCATCTCCTGGTATTAGAGAAGATGGCTGACCAGTGGCCAGCCAGCAAATGCAGGCAAAAACTCTGTGTTGGCCTTTGTTCCACATTTGCAGTACACTGACTGTACTTTTTAGCACCACCTCCACAGTGGCACTGTTCGCCACTGTGATATGGAGAATCTCTCAAGCCTGACAATGAAGAACATTTGGCAAAAGTTAGTTAAAAAAAGGGAAAGGCAAACCTTTTCAAAGGCAAAAGATGGCATGCTTAGCTTCTTGCAATGCGTAGCCCTGATAGCAAACAAATACATTCACTTTTTTATGGCTTTAGGACAAAAAATGTTACTATACAAGTTCTAAGCAAATGTAAATAAATTATTTAATTCAGTTGAATTCAATTTTATCTGTATAACAGACAGGCAGGCTAATCACCAGATTTCTTTTTTGAGCTGTAACTTGTATAATTGGACAAAAAATAAATGTTGCAAAATTCTGCAATACACTTCACTCTTTTCCAAATTGAGCTAAAGTTTCTCTGGAAGGCGAAACCTAATGTGTCGACACGTTAAGCCAATTAGAACAGCCTTAACCAGGGGGATGGGTGGAGGGGATGCACCTCAGGTTTAGACCACCGCACCATTAGAACCCGAACAGCTGTTGCTAATCTGCGGGATTAGCGACAGCCGCTTCGGTTCTAGCAGAGTTCAGTGGTTCTGATGTTCCAGACTCCAGGTTTACACCCGTCGCTAATGTCCTCGCAATTGGGCCCGCGCTGTCACTTCCCGCCCGGGCGGCGAAGGCCGTTTCCGCGGCGATCCGAGCGCGCGGGGGCGGGCCTCAGTCCCGTCTGCTCCCGCTGCTCGCTCTTCACAGATCAGTGGCGGTCCTGGAGCCCCAGCGCTGTCCCAGTGATGTAATTATTTCCCAGTGGCACCTGGGAGCAGGGCGATTTGGAGGCATCGCTCACAGCCAAGTGTACAGATGTTTCTAATTGCTTTCCATTACCAAGAATAACAGCTGTTTATATCTATCAGTAAATAATTCACAAGAGTTCCAGACTGTTAGGGTAGCATATCCCACCTGGTCATCATCGCCGGTTGTCAGGCGCGGAGCACCGTGGTTGCCAGGTCTCTTGTTTATAAAGCCCCGTGGTGAGCCGTCGCCGGTGTCACCTTCAGCCGTCTTTTCCGCCGTTTTCCCCCGCTCGCTCCGTGCGGAAAAGGCCTGCCCCCCTACGCTTACGGAGGTGAAAAGGCGCGGCGGTCGCTATAGCGACAGGGAGGAAACGGCGCCCCCGGTGTCGGTGTCGGAGTCGGTCGAGGAGTTTCGTCTTTTTGTTTTTGCGGAAGGTGCGCTTCAGATCCCCGTTTGGAGGGGTAGCGCGCCACGTGTGGCCGGGCAGCGGCTCAAGCTGTTGGACGAGCGGGTGAATTTCCATGGCATCGCTGCGAGCCTGGCAACGGAAACGGCTATCCGCGCCACACGCTGATTGATTGCTCTGGTTCAGGGCTAAAACACCTGTCTGGGTATACTCGGCTGAGAAAACCCGAGCTTGCCGCCGTTTTTCTCCAAAACACACACACACACACACACACACACACACACACACTCTGTTTTTCACCACACCTTTAGCGCTGAGATTGGTGGAGGTGTGACACGCTACGTTAGACAGCGGTAGCTGCGGCTAATGAAAAAACACACCCCCGGTGTAAGACTGTCGCGGCTGTAATGGGGAACTGCGGGAGGGCGGCATAAAAAGGTGATGACAATGGGAGACCGCGTGCCAGCTCACCGTTATTGCCGCGAACCGCCATCTTTCCGGCCTTGCCCTTCTCGTCAAATCGTTCGCACCTTGCGCGAGGCTCGCGGTGGAAGAGACGTTCCCCGCTGAAGGAGGTGTTTAGCCTTGCGCAGCTGTTCTGCGATGGAGAGACGGAGACTTCTGCGAAACAGGAGGCTTTCAGAACTTCAAACTGTCCATCACCGCTCCTGCGTTCTAACAGAAAGCAACACCTCAAGGCATTCACTTTTTTTTTCACGGGACAATATGAACACAACAATATGATTCAGGCTGATGCAGATTCATACAAATTTTTACAAATTTATGTAATGAACCTGCAGGCGACTGTGAATATAATGGTCACCTCATACATACGAAAGTGTGTGGTTAGCAGCGTAATGTCTGAACGATGTAATTCGTCTTTAAAAATCTGGTTAGTCAATGTGCAAGAAGGATAACAAGGGGAGCGAGGCTGTAATGTTCCTCGACGCAGGTTATGTCCGCGATGCTCCAGCGCTTGAGTAGCAGGACGAGGGGCAGTCTGAATAATAATAACAACATGAGCAAGAAGTAATACGAGGGGATTAAACGATGAAAGGGGGGGGGTGGCGGGGGGGAAGGAGGAGGTGGGATAGCGCCTTGGCCAAAACGGTGCAGAAATAAAGGTTTGAGGATAGGCAGCTGGTGCTAATTCCGTGCCTTTCAGATGGAGATGACCGTGCCCTGCTGAGCCCTACAAGAGTCGACAAGACAGACTTACTGCGTCCACCGACTGTTTTATTTCATAGAAAATGACCGGGCGCAGGGCATTTTAAACATTATTAGCCCTGGTCCTCCTCATACATTTCTTTTCATGGGGCATCAACCTTAATTTCCTCCGCCGGTGACAGCCTGATGCTTATAAAGCTGTTTTTTTTTTTTTTCTTTTTTTTTGCTCTCCGTGAGGAACCCTGTCCTTTTCATTTCGTATTTTCCGTACTCGGAGGGGATGTCTTCTTTCATTATAGGCCGCGCAGCTGAATTTCAGCGGGAGAAAAAAAGCACGCGCACGCACGCACGCTCGAAAAAGCCAAAAAACAACATCTATATGCTGTTAGGATAGAAGGCGGGGGAGAGCGTTGTGTCTCTTTTTGCGCCTCTTCTGTATTTTCTCCTATGTTGTGTTTTTTTTTGTGGGGTTTTTTTTTTTTTTTGCTTAAGAAGCGGAGCATTGTGTGCTGCCTCCTCTTGTCTGGAGTCCTGACTGCTGTGGGTGTGGGTGAGCTCTCTGGCAGGGAGAGCTGCCAGCAGGACCAGAATGTCATTAGAGTGGGGGCTGCTGCAGGCCTACCGCCATCGCGGGGAATTCATCACCAGAAGTGATGATGATAATGGACTGTGCCGTAAATGACTTTGGATGAGCAGCGTTTTGGCAAGCTCTGCAAATTCGAGGGGAATGTGAAAAAAAGGAAAGGAGAGGAAAGGAAAGGGGAGGGTGGGGGGTTGGTTGGTGGAGGAGGGTGGGGGGGGTTTGTCTCTCCAGAAGAAGTGGGCTCGGTTCGGCCCGACTCACCTCAGAGGGGACACTGGACAGGGCCGGGTGTATTTTTCGCGGCGGATGAATCTTGCTTTTAGGGGCAGACACATGACATTCGATGATTGTACTGTGGCACCGTGGCACGTCCAGCCCGAGACCTTATGTGTCTGTTGCTTCCTTATGTACTACAGCATGCATGCAAATGATTTGTTTTAGCCACTGAGATTGCTGCTGCCCATAAGAATTCAGTGAGAATCCAAAATCCATCTGGAGTTTTGAAAATGATTGATAATGCTCCTTTTGGATAAACAGTCAGAGCTGACTGGGTATTATTTGAATTTATTATCATTTCAGTGCTCACTCACTCTCTCCCTCTATCTCCCTCTCTTTCACACACACACATACACACACACACACACAAACACTCATTTCAACATTTTATTGTATATAATTATACATGTACATTTTTTAGGTATAATGTAGTGGGATATCTTAGGAATGTATGTCTGCCAAGACAAAGCCAATGCATGAATTCCAAGAGTTTGGATCATTGTAAGTTAGTCCACTGTGGCTAATGGTCCCTGTGAGCTGTATAAGATAATTATTTGAGAGTACCCCAGAGCATTCATAGAGCTATGTGTATGTCTACATGCCTGTCTCTGAATTCAAATATTTAATCCCAGAATAATTTTATAATGCCACAACAATGGCAGTTGCAGGGATAGTTGATTTAACGCTGAACATTTTACTGTGTAAGTATTCAATTATGGACCATGGAGCAAATTGTTTCCCTGATATCCTGATAACCAGACAAAAGCTCTGCATACAGTAGCACGACCTACCAGCTAGTTACTTTAATATTTAGCATTTAGAAATGTATAAGCACTTTGCTAGATAACTGATGTACAGTACTTTACTGCTAAAGCTATTAGCTACAATAGCGAATAGTACAAACTCTAGTTACTTTTTTAAAATTAATTCTTATTTCAGTTTGTGAATCCTGGAATGATAAAGATATTATATTTTTATCAAAAGGCATTGGCAGTTTGACAGACATTTTATGGTAAATTGCTCGTCGAGATATTCATTAGCATTCAAAGTTTGTTTGAAATTCTGGATAGAATATACATTCACATTACATTTGGTGGATGATAAAACACGGGTGAGTGTATCTGTCATTGTCATCCTGATAAAAACCTGCATTAGCAAAAAGTACATTTTCTAAATGTTGGCATTCCAACGTCAAATCTGTCCTCCTTGTTTGTGTTCATCTGACATTTCACACTCAAGACCAACAGTATATCATAAAGCAATAATTGCAATTATTATGTGTCTTCACATTTTAATGAGTAATATCCTAAAATTAGCAGATATTTGGGTTGTTTGAGCTGCGAGATCTACAAATAATTGGCAAACTTTTGGAGGCATGCTGGAAGCAAAATCACAACGTAATAAAATTAACTGCTTAACGTTCCGTACAGCCAAACATTGCTAAAGGGGAGTAAATACGAGTGACTGCTAAATAATGACCCACTGTGAGGACACATAGCATGCATTCCACTCATTATAAAAGCGCTGACAAATAACACTGAAAGTAACAGAACAAGAAGTTTCACGGTGATTTACACGCGTTCTTTGGCCAAACGTTTATTCCAAATGTGCAACGCTTCATTAAAACAATGCACTTGAAAGCCTTAGGTTTGCACTGCAGAATCAACAGTCATGTTGCTATCATGAAAGCTCAGCTTTACGCGCAAATCAAATAGAAGGTACAATAGCATTATGGCAAGATGTCGGCCACATAATTAGCTGTTTTTCTTCCTGACGTCTTATGGCATTCCATGCATGCCAAAATGTGCACTCTGCTCTGCCATTTTAATTGGTTAAAGACTTCAAAAGGCTAACAGGATGTGCATCTTTAGGCCTTTCTTCTAACCAAACCGAGAGCTCTCGTCGCTTGTCATGCAAAGCATTCATCAACCATGTTTACTGAACAAGCCTTACACATATACTTTCTCTATCACACCCTCTCTCTCTCTCTCTCTGTCTCTCTCTCTTTCTTTCTCTCCCTCTCTCGTAATGTGACAGTTCAGTTCTGCCTTTCACTTCGGTGGTGATGTCGCTTTTGTAAGATGGCAGGACGGTGGCACCCAACTTATCTGATTACCAGCCGCGTACATCACGCGTCCTGAGCGAAAGTTCAGAGGAGACAGTCCGCGCGGCGTGAGACGGCGGGGAGGGAGGGGCGCGGGATTCGCGAGCGGCCAGTAAACAAGGCGCTGAGTGACAGAGGCCCGCACGACTTGTGAGACCTAGCTGAAGACACATGCCACGCGCGTGCCGCCGGCCGGAAGGCAAGCGCGTGAGACGGGAGCAGCGAGCATACGAACCGCCTCGGACGACCAGCGTCCGCAGGGCCGCCGCGACACCCCGCGATACGCTTCAGAGTGTCCGAGTGCGAGTGGCCGCTCTGAAGCATGTCACACGTGCACTGGGAAACGCCCTTTGTTATTTTCCTTCTGCTAATTTTTTTTAATGAGACAACTCTATTTCCTGTATTGCTGTTCTTGTTATTATTTGTAATTTAGGTCAGTGCTTTTGGGATTGTAATTAATAATAGTGTCTTATAAGCCCATGCGAGCTGGGAATTTGTATGTTGCACGACATCGATTGAAAAATAAAAATCAATCAGTCAATCATATGCATGCCGCAAGTACCAAGCACAGAAAACAGCTGTTCAGAAAGAAACATGCAATTAAATTGTACCCAACAGTCATGTACCCTTCTGTAGTCCAAACATTGCTTTTTTTTCCAACACGGAAATATTCTGTTACCTAAAATTTGACTTCAGCCTGGATTCAATCAACATTTATTCTTAACTTTGGCTCATGAGTAAGTCCAAAGGTTCTTCACAAGCACTGTTTGGCTTCAGATAACAGTAAAATGAAACCACCAAGTTACACTTGTGAAGGAAAAAGCTAATGCTTATATTCAATTTTAAGTAAAAGTTAGGGACAAATGTTTATTGAACGCAGGCCTTCACTATGAAATTGTAGTGACTATACATCTATATCGCAAATCCTGTTGCCATTCCACATTGTATGCAAGTATGGATTACAAAAGCATATGTTTCTTTCAAATTGTCTTTTTAATTAATTCCTCCCTCTGTTCCTCAGAGTTCTTTTGACATCATGTACCCTTAATTTTATTGCAGCAAAACAGTGCCGGGGGAACAATTTTCTTTTGCCGAAACCGCCCGCGATCTCGATTTGCAATGCATATGTTTCCGCGGAGGGCCCGCAGTTCATTCGCTAAAGCCTCCGAAGCTCCGAGGCGCTAGCTCCTGTACGAAAGCACATTAATATGCATGGGCTTTGCTAAAAGCGCCAGACTGACCTACATGACGAGGTTCAGTATACACTCCAACTGTGCCGCGCACTTGTGGGACTCCCGTGTTCGTGGCGCCTTAATTGGGGCCCTGCTTTCCGTGGTGGGGTTTCTGGAGAGGCTGTTGAACTCGCGCTCGTACCCGCGCGGGGTAGCTGCGGGTCGCCCTCCTCGTTCCCAGGGCCAGCTCCTCAACAGCTTGCGCTCCTCTCCAGTGCATTGAAATGGCTGCATTAGGTAGCTCGAGAAGGCGCCGAATCGCCCATTAAAAGCACTTTAAGCGCGCTGGTTGCGCCCTGACCGCGCCGATGACACTTGACCCCTGCCGAGTAATCCGTCAAGCCCTTTTCAGACAGGATGTACTAATCAACAGATTTGTTTTCTTTGCTCTTCTCTCGCCAGATTTGCAATGGCCTGGCTCTTGTAATGCGGAAGGTCAAGAAGGGCTGTTGACACACAGGTTAGCGTTCCGAGAAATAATTACCGTAAATATTAGGCCGGCAGCTGCGTCAATGAAAAGTGTCCGCTTTAAGTACGTCGGAGACTCAAAAGTTTCAGCGTGTTGCTGTACATTTGGAAACAGCACACCAAAGTTATTGTGCAATGCTAGATGCAAAGAGATATGAGGCCACTCAGTGTTGCCTTTGTCTGATGCGTGTTTTGTGAATTGCAAACCTGGAGAGGATGTAGAGAAATAAAGGACAGCTATTGCCAGCAGGTGCGGGGATTCTGGACTCTTCCCTCCAGCGAATGCGCTGGGGTTTGATGGATGGGGGGGGGGGGGGCAGTGGATGGGGGGTGTTATGTTTCAGGCACTTTTTTTTAAAAACTCACTGTAACCGGGGAAGGAGGTGCTCTGGGCCCTTTGCATAGCAATGAGGCTAAACAGATGCAGAAATGTACTAAGTGCTCACAGTACTATGTGAGCGATCGTTGTTGACCCTCATGGTGGTCCACTGTTTTTACTGCTCATGTGTGGCGTGGATCTGCTGTTGAATGTATTCATTTATAAATAATTGTTGTGCATATGTGTAATACAAAAAACACAGATGCACAGTAAATAAATAAAATAATTAAATTAGACGATCATCACTCCTACCATCATCACTAAAGCAATGATCTTACAAATAACGGACAATGCTGACATTCAAAAACAGATGTATGTATGCCTAACTGAATGAAAAGGTTTAACTTATTTTAATGAACTGTGTGAAGGAGTTGGAGTTTTGGGAGACCAACCGCGACTGAACAGGGGGTTCTTTAAGCTATTAACCAGAGGTAAAATAGCCACAAAGTCTCAAGAGACAAGGGAAAGGAAAATACTCCTTAGGGAGAGTATCCCAAAGAAAAGCTCTACACAACCCACATACTGGGTAAAAAAGAACTAAAGCTTAAGGAGTATGAAAATAAAACAAAACTGCCGGAGCAGAAAACGGGGCAACTCAAAGAAAACAGACCTCGAACCGAGGCTGAAAAAGTAACACCCTAAAGAAAGAATACTGAGCTTAGATTGTGGCACTAACTTGTTGCCAACAATTTAAAAAAGCTAAAGACTGTTGTGCTAATTTTATAGCCACAACAATCCAATATCGCAGCTCTACCTTTTTACCTTTTTACCTTTTTACCTTTTTACCTTTTTACCTTTTTACCTTTTTACCTTTTTACCTTTTTACCTTTTTACCTTTTTACCTTTTTACCTTTTTACCTTTTTACCTTTTTTGACAGAATACCGGCTCTCGTGCAACATAAGTGACACTGAAGCAAAGCTTATCGGCTTGCTCAGGGTTTAAATAGACCACCAACAGGTGCAAATTGTAAAAGGAAATTTGCACTTGTATAATTCAATCAACTCAATGGCCGTAATAACTGAAGAAAAGGCACATGAAAAACCAATGGCCGTAATAACTGGAGAAAAGGCGCAGAAGGAAAAGAAATGGTGGCATCAGCCAAAACCATGACAGAACTGCCTATATACAAATAAAACGATTTTCAATAGGTGCAAGGTGGTTTATCTGTTACATTACACCATTAAGTGCCATACAGTTACACCAAATAACAGAGAAAAGGAAGATAATACAATGAGAAAATGACTTCACTGAAGAGTGAAAAATAAATAAATGGAGAAAAAACAACCTGTTTCTTTAACAGTAATTCTTACGAATAGTAATCTCCTTCCACACATTGATATTAAAGCTGTTAAAAAGCTATAAGCCCCGCCTCCATCACGTATACAGTCATTACAGACAGCTACTACAGCTTGTACAGTATGTAGATAAACCAATAAACCAACAATAATGAAGTAGTTTCAAATGATAGTTTCCTACTGATTTATGTATTTATTATCATATTCCAATCCACGTAATGTAGCTGAAATGATTCAGAGACGTCACACATCAATGAAAATAACAGATTTAATCTTTTTTCTTCACGACAGTATTTTTTTTATTTTTCTTTATTATTATTTTTGCCAAACAGGCTTAAAATGTAAGCTTAAATCTAATTCTGCAGATTTTTATTTTTTTTAAATCTGGTATTACGCAAGGTCTTGCATTTAAATCTTTGGAATTATGTTGATCCAATTTAATTCGGTCAAGGAATGTTGGATAAGGGGGGGGGGGTCTGGGTAGGGGAGAAGCGTTTGTTTGCAACCTCAGTGTTGATAGCATTCATCACATTTCGGAAGATCAATCATCAGCATCCAAACAATGCTCTTCAGTGTGACAGACTGAGCCCTGCATAAGGTTTCCATCCCGGTGATTATTTATGCTTGTCCTTTCTAAGAGGGGCAGTGTTGATAGGAAGTTACCGGTGCCAAAGAAACAAAAGAAGTCAAATGGCTAAAAAATGATAATGGCTCTATCATAATGTGTCATTTTTCACCCTCTGTGCATCAAGCTGTTTTGATTAATAGAAAGAATGGAGTTAATGTTCTCGGGAGCTCACCGTGCATGGGAATGATGGAGAAGATCCCCTCTCCTGTCTGTGGAAATGGGAGGTTCTAGACATTAATATGTCAGCGACTTGCGAGGGTTCGTGTCACCGAGCTGAGCTCTCTGAGTCTGACCTCATCCTAGGCGAAGAGACCAGAGACAGTTATTCATCAGCCCTAAGCAATGGCCATGACCCCAATCATTAGCATGCATAAACATTACCTTCAGATTATAACATCTGACATATGGTTATAAAGCAAGTAATAATAAGCATTATGACACTGGTGGCATAACGTTATATGTTACATGAACAATAAAAAAATATATTTATTACAAGACACCTGTACTGCTTACAGTATATCACCCTTATTAACGTGTCATGAATGCTACATAACACTCACTTCAAGTAAATATTACAAAATTCACGTGACAAAGCATGCCCAGAATCAGTTAAACTACAATGTGAATGTGACTACAAAGGCTTCCCAGTTTCTGTGAAATCACTTAGGAACATTATTGGCCTCAGTCCTTATCAGAGGCTGTGTGGATGAAGAGGGGGTCTATGATAACGGCAATCTGTAGGGGGAAAAGTGCCAGAAAAATGGTCTGATGTTAAAGACAGGAACTGTGAGAATATGACACTTCACATTACCACTCAAGGCACTAAACTACCTAACTAAACAAGGTCTATGTAAATAACTTGTCTGGTCGGGGAGCCTAATTAAGTTGAAATATCCTAAGGTCTCCATAATTAAGATCGCAGCAATTTGCTTGACTGGTGTTTTTTTCTTTCTTTCTTCTTAGCCATGTGACACACCATACCAAAATACATTAGTATTCTTTTTTGTTCGCCTGCAACTATACTGATTTTTATAATTAACATGCATGGTTCTCAAATCAGGCAGGATTTCTCTCCAAATAGACTTCTTCAATGCCTTGAAGCTACGGCTATGAAAATGTGGAAGGACAAGACTTTTTCTTGGTGTACGTGGGCTGACAAAAAATACTGCAATTTTATGTAAAACAGAAGAAAGCCTGTATTCACAAAATCAACATTATTATCATATAAAAAACAGTGCTTGAAAAGACAACGAATCAGGACTGAGCAGAGAAACAGATTAGACCTATTTGTGTTCTCAAAAAGGCCTTTGTGTATTTGTATAATGTTTTCACTGAAAAATAATTCTGTATATCATAATGCATATCTATTGTAGCCCTCTCTAAAGGGGAGTCTTATTTTTGCAGACTAGTTAAGCAACTGCCAGTATCCATCTTCACAGACAAAGAGCATCCATTTTTTCTTCCGCTGTTTTTCGAGATAGAAGCATGGTTGTCTGCCTGGGTGTACATGTTATATAGTAAACGTAACACGAATTGAACATGCTGGCCTTGTAAAGTCTGAACAATGTTTTCAGTTCATAGATCGACAAGGATGTCACACAATATTTCACACGTCTCTTTTTTTAGGAATTACATTCAAATTATGCCACTTGGAATATTCTGTCTGGATTCGACAACTAAATCAAGACACCGAAAATAAGCTTTGGTTCTCGTTGGTGATGAGCTGTCATCCGTACTCCTCAGAAACAATTCCGGTCTGCGAAATCCAATAAACCTTCCCAACCGAAGTGTTCTTTTTTTTCCCTTTTTTTCTTCTTTTTTTTTGTCTGAACAGAATTAATGAACACATTCGAGAAGAGTGGAGCAATCAGCCATGTACAGCCCACGCACGATCCGCTGAACTTAAACACAGTTTATCCATCTGCTGAAGTGTGACCGTGTCCAAAGAACCATGTTGCGGAGTGTCCTAACAAGGCGAGAGCTGAAACGTGTGAACCCAAAACCTGTTTATGGGAGTGTTGATGGAGGCTTGAAAACATACCACATGTGTCACTTGGAGATCGAACAAGAGACACTCAGATGGCTTCGGCGCAAAGTTGAAAGACAGACCCCCTCGTCGGCTGGAACCCGTGCTTCTGTTCCGTAAAGCGGTTCTGAAGTCTTTATTTCCTGACAACTTAATGCAAGATGGCAAGCATAGACAGACAAGTAAAAAAAAAAAAAATAGCTCCATGGGATTCGCCTGTGCATAATCTGTCATTTGCATTAGTCTAAAAGGCTATTTGGTGCCCGTGTGAACTGGATTGTCGCTTAAAATGGTTTTTCTTCCGCATTGTGACTGTATCTCAGATGGTTCACGTTTTGATGCCATCTCTCAGCTCGTGAGAGCTTGTCTGAAGCCGTATACGGTGGGCAGTGTGTTGGGAATCCGAGCCCGGCAAACCAATGTGATTAAATGAAGGCTACAGTACGCACATTGTTTAAATCTTGCATAGTCAATCAGTTGAATCATTTATAAAAACCCACGTTCAGTCCTCTGAGGGAATCTTTCATCTACTTTCCTTTACAAAAATACCCAGGTCTCTGGAAGCATGCTGGCCCAGCATTCTGGGGATAAATGCCAATTGTAACAGAAATTAATTTTGTTTTCCAAACCTTTGAGAAATTTTATTTAGAGGCATTACAGTATTGTCAAAACTTCATAACCAATGCTATTCGGATACCTTAGCTTCTGTCCATGCTGTTTTCTGCACCTCTTCTCCTCGACCCAAATCCAGCTGGCTCCTCCTCATGGTCTGTTTTTCTGGAGTTTGTTCACCTCAGTGGTCCCGACTCCATCAGATGTTTCCCTTAGGGGTCCTGCACCTAATCCAACCACCTTTGGGTATAGATCCCGACCCCACCCGACACACATCCACCCACAGGTTCCAGGCCAAAGAGGACTTTCCATACTCTGTGGCCAATATCCTAACTGTCGTACAGACCCTTTTTATGTGCGTGCTGGGTATTCATGTTTCTTTTTCCTAGTGAAACGTGAATACCCAGCCCTATGGAAAAATGTAACCCTTGTGCAATTGCTTGTTTAATGGTACATGAAATGGCCGGTGAACTACCTTGTTTTCGATGTATATCTCGTAGTGAGAATGTACTTATTGTTTACCGAATGGTCGGGTTTATTTTTATAGGCAAGAGTTAACTTAAGCGTATCCCACCCCAACCCCCACAACTCCCCCACTGCCA
The DNA here is from genome assembly GCF_018555375.3 of Anguilla rostrata. Lineage (NCBI taxonomy): Eukaryota > Metazoa > Chordata > Actinopteri > Anguilliformes > Anguillidae > Anguilla > Anguilla rostrata. Next base: position 33,942,890 of record NC_057942.1, on the reverse strand, counting down.
CCCAAAAAAAGAAAAATAGCAGTGTGACCGAAAGTCTCCCAGAAACCCTGTAATTGTTGCTTATTCTCCGTGCTGAACGAAACAATGCAGTTTAACTAATGCAAGTGCAATATGTGCGATGCCTTTTTTGTCACAGTGATTTACAATATGTCTAATGAGCTTGCAGGATGAAGAGGTTTGTTGTCTACCATAACCAGATGGATGTAGGCAGTGATTAGGAGCAATTAACTCTCCCCCAGAACTAAATAACTTTCTGTCATTAATGTACATATTTTACACCTCATTAGAGGCATGGTGATTGAAGGTAAAAAAAAAAAAAGTAAGCCATTTGAATTGCACATGCTAAATGTGCTTTGGGAGAGAGAAAAAAACAGGGGAGAAGCAGAAACGAAGTGAGAAAGGGGAAAGAAAATTCCAGCAAGCGGTTTAAATAATTTTAGGCCACATCTGTGTGCGGCGAATTAGCTTCAGGAAGCGACACATAATTTCTCCTAATTAACTGTAAGGTTTTTTATTTTTTTTCGTTGTTGTTTTTTTTTTCTTTTTTTTGTAATGTAAATGGCTCTCGCAATCAGATCCCTTCACCGAAATGTGCAGCGCGGGGTGAAACGGGCAAGATGTTAACTAATTTTATTTTTAATCTTCTCTTTGCCGCCGAGCGTGTCGTTCAGGCTTTGCGTCTTCTGAAATTTCCTCGCCTCTTTCAGGGAAACATATTGGGGCAGCATTCGCCAGCTGTCGGCTTCCTGTGCCTTCTGCTGCCATTATCCGGAGGCACCTCCCCACCTTATGGCTGACCAGCCTGTGAGGAGGGCCAATCCAAAATCAAAGGTGTCTTTTCGGTTTGGGGGGGTGGGGGTGGGGTATGGGGGGAGGGGGGGGGGTCCATCATAACCAAGCACGCCTCTCCTCACATTGGCCCCTGTTACAGCCCTCCGCAACCCCCACCCACACTATTACATGTATCCAACATGGAGTTGGACCTTTAGAATCTCAGTGCCACTCCCCCCCCCTTTATGTCTTAACCAATAATTCCTCTTCCTCACCTTGCATGTTAATGTATAACATATTCTAATAACATAGGGTCTTATTTATTGAGGCCTTTATCATGTGCAAAACCTTTTAACGCAAAGAGAACTAATAACACGACCAATGATTGGTGCAAAATAAATGCCATGACCAATCATTGGTCATGTTATTGGTTTTGTGTGAATTTAAAGGTTTTGCAGCTACTAACAGTTTTAGTAAATCAGGCCCATTGTCATTGTGTTGCTTACCATTTTGGAGCAGACCCACTGCCTGGTGTCAAGTGGTCTTAAGCTGATGGAACAATAGAGATATTGGAGGCCTTTGTTTTACAAAAAAAAAAAGCAAGAGGAACAACTGTAATGGTTAGCTTAATATTCTCACACAGGCCTTGTAACCCATGTTGTAAATGGGAGTGAAGCTCTCCCCGTTGGATGCTTGAAAATTCTGGAGGCTACGGGTGTGGGGAGGGGGGGGGTTGATGTGTGTGAAATAATAAACTGCAAACCTCTCCGTAGCCTGGCTCTTTCTGATGCTGAATTATGCAAGGCTCGACTGCAGCTTTTATTGGGAATGGGGAGCCGCGGTACATATGGACGTCATATGGCACTCCAGTACCACGGGGAGGAAGAGAGAGGCGTGTCCCTTTCATTTCATAGACTCTCCAAAGATTTGGATAAAAAAGGGAGTGTGCACGCCATAGCTCCTATGGAGGACTGCGTTTCATGAAATATTAGAACTACAGGACCCATTACAACCCCAGGAATAACTTATTTAAATACTGGTACTGTAATAGGAGCAGAGTAACGTCAGTTGTCAAATGAAATTGCATTCTGTGTACTTCTGCTGCATGTTCAGTGTAGGGTGCCAAGTATTTGCCTACTATAGAGAAATACAAATATTTCAATGTCCATGGTAATTTGAAGGAACAGTACAGTAAATTGCTGTATATACAGTATAAAATTACAATATCCAATATATGGTGTCATAGCCTATGTTCAATCTTTAAATTTGCAACAGACAACATGATAAATACAAAAGCCTACTGTATAGTCATTAACCCTGCATAACCCATCTGACTCATTTTAACATAAATATTGTAATGATTTTATAATATTTATCCTAGAACGAGGTTGTCTTCTGAAGTTCTGAGTCTGGTTCGCAGCACATCATACTTTTATTTTTAGTCAAAATATCATTTGTCACATTAATTTTGAGAACCATTATGAATGGTTATGCCATATATTATGCCATGTATTATTGTGCTCACTAACATTGTAATTGCTTTATATAGTCTTTGTAATAATGGGCAGAGTACAGGTACTACAAGTTCTACTCTATAAATTAGCATCATCATTTTCCTGGCACTTAAAAAATTCATCATAAAGGGGATGAGATGAACAGCCTAATTTGTTCATTTATAGACCCTGACCCTCTGTTCAATTCCTCTGTTTGGTCCCTCATTATATCAAGAGTTTGAGAGATATTACCCACAATGCCAAATGTTTTGTCAGCAAAGTTATCTTTGATTAGTTTGTGGATGTAAACACATAATCTTTGATTCGTTTGGTGGATTGCTTGTTTAGGTTTATTCATGATCGTGGATGGTTATACGGACGCCTCCGCAGAGCATTTGAACTGCTGAGTGTGACGGCAAGCTGCAAATCCATATTAGCTACTCACACATTAACCAATCTGAAGACGTCACCACGCCAAAGACGCCGTGCGACCCCCAGCAGGCCTCCCCGTCCTTCATTCGGGCCTTCTCTGTGTCGTTCGGCCCTCCCGGACGAAGAACGAAGTCTCAGACCCCTCGCTAACGGGTGGCGAAGCTATCGAAGGGATTACCCCGACGGCGGTGGTCGGCACAGGAGGGCCACGACACGGGGGCTCTCGCTCCCTCGATGCAAATTCGGCAGGATGTGCGGAGCACGCCTGCCACATCCTTATTACGGCATTCGTTAGCCCTATTTTGCCGCTGTCAGGGTCGATATCTGTTATTCGGGTTGGAGACGGGCTCATACAAAGGCACCCAGAGAGCTACCGAGGCTCCATTTGCTTCTAAAGACGCACCGCGGCAGAGAAAGTGGCAAGAAAAATTTAAACGCGATTGGCCATGAGGTTGGGGGCGGCTTTTACTAGCCGTTCCATATAGCGCTTCCCGTTTAACGTCAAGTGCTTTTTTATTGTTGTTGTTTTTTTTTGTGTGTGTTCATCTATATAAGCTGGGAGCCGGGAAGGCTTCCAAATGCAGCATCTGTAACATCTGGCCTCAAATATGCATGGCAAGAAAGTGAAACGATGGAACTTATGTATGGTTTTTTTCTCATTTATCTCTCGGTTATTATACAAGGGGTCAATTCTCAAAGTCACAATCTTTGCATGTGGACTGTTATTATTGCCATTTATTTATAAGTGTTCAATCTGTTTCTGTTTCTCTCTGTCTCTCTCTCTATCCCAGCGTGCATTGGGCGAGACGCAGGAATACACCTTGCACAGGCCGCCAATCTATCGCAGGGCACACACATCATTCTGTATATGTATATATATATATAAGCAAATGCTATGAAATACACAGTATCATATACGGTTAGTCATCTAACAGGACAGAAAATACAGAAAGTGTCAAATACACACATAAACACATATTCAGTGATGTCATTTAGCATAATGAATTTCATCCTGTATTGGAAATGAAGGGCTGCAATGTATGTACAGGAAACTCATTGTCAACTGTATTTGTATGACATATGCATAGCAACATAACTACAGCTTTTAAAAATACGCAATGTTCAGAAAAAATACGCATGGCCAAAATATTTTCAGACGGTTTTCTTATTAGAAAGTTTTTTAAATGAGAAAGTTAGAAATTTTAGCCTCAATATTTACATTTTTTGTGTGAATCTATGACTAAACTATTGTCTTTATCATCGTCTTTTTAAAGATAAGCCAAGTGTGTGGTGTGACTGTGTCTGTGTCCGTGTCCTTGCGTGCGTGTGTGTGTGTGTACACGTATGTGTGTATATGTGCGTGTGTGCGTGCATGCGTGTGCATGTGTGTCCGTGTCCATACGTGTGTGTGTGTGTGTGCATGCATATGTGTGTTTGTGTGTTAATGTGCGTGTGTGTGTGTTTGTGGAGCGAGGGGTGGTTGATGTGGGTTGGGATCCTCTGTAATGCTGCTAATTCAGTCTAAGGCAACATGCTCATTAGTTCTAATAAATCCTGTGACTGAGGACTGTTCCAGCGGAGCCTGACCTTTGCTTGTGCAATGCCCATAAAGTCTCCTGCTAGGATTTTCACCATTTGATGCCTCGTTTAATTGGGAATTATTTTAGGTTTTTTTTCCATTCTTTTGTCTTTTGTCGTTTGTGGTATTCAGCACGGAGCTAATGGCAAATGTCACAGCGAACTGCGAGCTGCGTTAGCTCGGAGAGCGCTTAATTTTTATGACGACGTACGGCTAACTAGGCCGGCGTTGACATTTCCTCATTAATGGCTCCGTTTGAAATCGAGCGACAGTTGCGGGCGTAATGCGAAAAACAGTATTATTTAGACCTCGGTGGCCTCGATCATTAGCCTGTGCCCCGGACATCTTAAATACAACTAATGAACGAGGGCGATTCGGTGGAAAATTATCCGAGAAAGATTAGACGACGGCATGACTATCGTATCTAATTACACTTGTACACCTCAAACAGCATGGCATTCGGCTGAAAGGTCAAGAGAAATCCCTGGACTTAATCTGCGGAACCTGTGTCTCCGTAGTCTCTGCCTAGCTATCGCTGAATGACACCCAGGCACTTTTTCAACAAGGAAACTGAGATAGAAGAAGAAATTAGGGCATGCTTTACTTCACATACACCCCTGGATGTTCTGAACATGTGCTCTATCAATGCTATCTGTAACTATTACCATTTATCACTTAATAATAATAATAATAATAATAATAATGCCGCAAAATCAAGTTACAGTGGGTTGACATGTGGTTATGGTAGTTTCACATAACTAATGGGATAGAGGACACAACATTTCCTGTCAAGTTCTACATTTCTCAGTTCTACACTTCCATGCTTTTGCATAATGAGTGTAAAATCAACCAATGGAAAAGGACATTCGTATTGTGGCCATTCGAGTAGGACATATATTTCAGACTGACTGACCAATCCTTTATGCATCAGCGCATTCTGCAAAGTGGTCTTTAAAAAAAGCATGTTTTATGTGTTGCTTATGAAGATAAATCTACATGAAAGACAGTTGAGTGATCAATGGCTCACAGTGGTAGTTGAAGTATTTATAGATTTATTTACTTGTCCTCAAAGCAGATCCTACTCACAGTATAGCGGAGGTGCTTTGTCGGAGATCCTGATTGCTGATTGGACGCTGGGCTTTGAGGGCAACGTGGCTTTTCACAGGTACGCTGCTCGCCACGGGGGCAGCAGGCGAACAGGGTGTGCGTGACGACCCTGCCAAGTCCCTCCCACCAAACCTCAGTGGAACCCAGCCAATGGAGTCCACCCCCCTGGCAGCCAGCATCCTCCATCCCTCCCTCTCTCCCGCCCTCCCTCACGCCCTGAGAGCAGTCCGTGGCATGACCTGGATTCGAGCCCCCTCGCGCTAGCGCGCGGCTGCCCACTCGCTGAACCGTACGCGCTAGGCTACCGCGCGTGCCCCTTATCAGCCCCGCGAAACGCAATAATCGCCGACGATTCTCGTCACCGCGTTAAATTGCCGTGTAGCCTGAGCCTGCTTCGGCGTCGCCCGATTTACGGGCCGTGTTGACTCTCCCCTGCGAACACACGCGAGGGGCGTAGCGTGCGGGCGAACGCGAGCATCCGTAAGCGCGGCCTTGCGATGCGTTCTGTCTGACTTCACGCGGCATTACTTTGTTATCTGCTTAATCTCCCCGAACCATTCGTGTTTCTGCGAGCTGCGTTTCTAAAGTGTCACTGATGTGTGTGTGTGTGTGTGTGTGTTTGTGTGCGTGTGTGTGTTCTCTTTATAGCAGTTAAGGCTTTTACACAGTCTACTGAGCTCCACGGAGAGCGCTCCATTTTCAAAATGTTATATCCACCCATCATCTGATAAAAACATAGTCTGTCAGAAAACTGATTATATTTTTGTTGTTAATGTGCATTGTGGGGGGAAAAAAAAACCCCAGAATGGCAGCCAACGAGATTGAGGGGATAAGGGAGAAATAACACAAGGAGCTTTGATTAAAGTGAGATGTATGCACCATTACGAATCGGAAAATATAAATCAGCAGTCAATACAGCGGAGTGGATCTCCTGCAGGAAAAAAATAAACAGGGCCATTACATTTTACGGAGATTCATCCATTATATCGCTCAAATTTCTCATTTATTCCAGACTTCTTTTTTTTGGTGTGTGCGTGTGTGTCGTTTTAGGACCGAAAGGTTCATCCAAGTGACTTTCCGCTACTTGACTTCGCTAAACGTGTTGCGTTTCATTCCTGACTCCTTCAGTAAATGTTGCAGTCTATAAATAACGAGAACTAGACACACACTGTCAGACCAGAGAGTTGTTTTCTGTCTTTTCAACTCGTCATACGTGCCATATCAAAGCAAATGTAAAAAAACACCAAACAATTATGACTCCAGTCCATGGCAATGACAGCTAGGTCTTTTGCCCTGATCCAGTAAACAAACAGCAAGAGACAATACGCAAAGTGATTAAAAAGAACACCAGATAAATAGTGAGAACATTCTTGGCCCAGTGCGGATTCATTTTGAGGGTTAAATCCAGGGTGTTACCCTGTTGCTATAACCCTGGCAAGGGTACAGCTAGCAAGGTAATTTAGTTAAATCACTCCAGTAAAATCAAGCTGCGCAGAGCGGATTATGCAGTACGGAACGTACTGTACGAGCTGCGGAACTGTTAGCATTGTGAGTCACCCCGGATACAAGCATCTGCTAAGTGAAACGATAATGTGGTGTATCTCAGCGAGAAGCGTGGAGTTGAGGGGGTGGGGGAGGGGGGGGCGGGGTGCGGGAGAGGGGGCTGGGGGATGGCGAGAACGCGGCAGCACTACGCCGCTCCGCCCTGCGTATTTCACTGTCTCCCCGCGTCGAGAACAGCTGCGTCTGCCGTGGGGGCCGGGGGGGGAGGGGGGGGCGCGGGATCGCGGGCGTGTGTCTTCGGCTCGGGGGCTGACATCTCCAGAGGTGCTCAGTCTCTCGGGATCTCGTAAGCCCTCTGACAGGCCGGAGCCACGTGAACCCAGCCCCCGCCGACAGGGGGGGGGTGGGGGGGGGGGGAGGTTTCATTTTCAACCAGCGATCCCTGCTGCTCCAGGTGCTGAAATCACCCAGGTGTTTACAAGGGATCTGTCCCTGTGTCAATCACACCAATGCCCGCCCCCCTGGCGTTGCTCAGGTGCGAGAAGGGTGAGCCGTTCAGGTCTGAGGGGGGCTTGTTATGACAACATCGCGGTGTCGTCGGTCGCATCGCCCAAAACCAAACTTCGTGGCTGGTTTTCTTGCCGCTGTGGCAAAGACTGACACGGGTTCGCGTCATAAAAAAAAAAAACAGAGACTTCGTCCGCATTACTTAATGCCTGCAGAGGATAACGCCTTGTGAAGGGATTGTCGCTATTTCGTTACGTCCCAGATATTCCAATCCATCCTGTTTCTTCCACAAAACATTATATAATTAATGCAGAAATCACTGATTTTCCTAACTTATACCTACAAAACAATGGCACATAGGATGCTATCCAGTGAAATTCAGACCTTCTGGAGGATTCTAGCATGTTTATTATTTGCGAGATTTACATTTTTAGAAATATACCATACATTCGTTGCATAATGGTGTTATTGGGAGTCATATAGCAAGAGTAAAGGTGTAAGATTTAAACAACCTCAAGATTGCGCCTCTACAATGAGTCATTTGTGAGATGAGGGGTTAGTGAATTTTATGTGTAAAATTATGACATTTTATGTTTTGGAGCTTTAACACGTCTGATGGAAAATGAACAAAAATTAACTGTTAAAACCTGTTGTTTTTAATGGAAAATTTTATTTCTCAGCTATTTTTTTGACAGGAGCAGCTTTTGAACATTATTACTTTTTTCTATTTTTTCATGCCACAACTGATGTTAATAGGTCTTTATCATAGCCACTGTAAGTGAGAACTGAATAATTTAACAGCCTGATTAAATTACACAATTCTATAATGAAAGGATAAGCATAAATGAAGAAAAACATTTTATTTGTTAGCCTTGTGATAAAAAAGCAATACTCACTTAATAATTTGGGGCATTTGATATTCCATTTGTCACTCACAGAAAATGCCATTTATGTTCTGGATGCAAACCTGTTAAATACTGTTCAGATTTTTAATTATTGAACCTGAAAAAAAACTCCTCACATTATTTTCTCCACAGTGCTTTCCAGATCATTTACTTAGCCTGAAGAAATCATCTATTCACCAGTAATGACCTTGTGCATATTAATTCATAACGTAGCTGACCTATTTCTCCCTTTATAGCTGGACAGCTGTATCAGATATGACTGCGTTTATGACAGGCTTCTCTGGGTGGGAGACAATAGCAAACTTCTCAACCAAAGGCATTCAAAGATGCTCGCCATAATAACCTATTTACAGATAATTGCACAGACAATGGAATAGTCGTTCAATCTTCCATCCACCAAACTACAGTCAACAGTGATTAGTCAGACCACCCAGTGTATGGCCTTTTCCAAGTGCAGTACCAGTTGTATTACCTTTTGAGATGAGGTAATCGGGAGGCATTCTTGGGTGTGAACCAATCATAGCTGAAAGAATGCAATGATAATGCATACGATAATGAACAGGCTGAATTTGACTGGAACATTTTTAATTACTTTGAAGTCCCACCAATAATGAAGGAGGGTAGAGGAGATTTTTATTAGGCAAGTGCTGATGTTCATCTGTGCGTCTCACAAGATGTGATGTCTTGTAAGATAGCAATGATCAGAGGTGACACAGAAATTTGGGATCAGGCAATCTATTAAAGTTCAATTAAATGGTATGCAAATGGTTTAATGCGGGGCAACCCACCCCTGTTTCAGAAGACCTACCGTCCTGTAGGTTTTCATTTCAACCCTAATTGAGCACGCCTGAATCTAATAATTAGCAGCACGATGACATCTCTAGCTGTTGAATGAGGTGCAGTTTGTTAGGGTTGGAGCTCCAGGGACTGGGAAACTGAGAGGCCTTGGTTTAATGTCTTACGCTATGAACAATAGTCCTCTTTCTCCTGCGCTTTTCTGTTTATTCTTGTGTTCCCATATTATTTTTTAACTTAATCTGCTTTTCCATGGCGAACTCCTCTCCGGTTTTTAGGTTGGCTTTGTGTTGTGGCTCATCGCTGCACCTGCCCATGGAACTACCAGAGTGCAAGTGGAGGGAATCCACTCATTAAGACTCCATCTTGAATAAATCCGTTAGAAAAGCGGGATATTTCACTGCCGGCTCTGATTGTAACATGTTCTGCAAGGCTGGTAACGGCATAAGCGGTGACGCTTGCTAATTTGAGCCCTTATCGGGCGGACCAAATGCAGAGACTGAAAAAAAAAGCTTTGTGGGAGTCATCAAACTGTAAAAAAAGCAACAGACCCCTTTTTTTGTCCCCAGAAAACCATCCACACTCCCTCCCCCCACCCCCTCTCTCTCTCCCTCAGTCTCTCTCTCTCACACTCTCTCTCTTTCTCTCTGTATCTCCCCTTCTCTCTCTTTCTCCCTCCCTCTCTCTCTCTCTCTCCCTCTCTCTCCCTCCCTCTCTCTCTCTCTCTCTCCCTCTCTCTCTCACTCTCTCTTTCTTTCTCCCTCTCTCTCGCTCTCTCTCCCTCACTCTCCCTCTGTTTTTTGGAGAGGTGCATTTGGAGGTGCATTCTGAGGAACAGCTGGGCTCCATCACTTCTCATCGTGGGCCTGGGAGAGACATCGCTGACAGAGTGATGCACAGAGCCTGTCCCGGCTAATGACTGCGCCATTCTCCATCATTATCCCCATCATTAGGAAATTAGGGGGACAGAAGGTATTTACTGTAAACCTGCCACCACCCAAGGAGAGATAAATAGAAGCTGATGGATGTGATCGCTCGACGCTGCCTGTCTGTTAACCTCCTGATTCCCAGCTCCAGCATATGCAAGCTTAACAATCATTAATATTCTGTAATTGGTCCGAATTTCAACAGTAAATACACCTGAGGTGGCCCCGCAGAATGACAAACACCGACTCTGAGTCAGGAACAGCACGAGCGCAGAGTCTAAGGTGATGCTATATTTTTTTACGTTTCGGTTTTCTTTTTCTTTTTTTTACTTTTAGGGAAGGACAAAGGCCTCGTAAGGGTGAAGTTCAATCAAGGACAAAGACAGCCGGGGCGCAAACAGGCCTCGTCAATTTCGGTTGGGGTGCCTATTTCGCTGCAGCCATGTCCTCAGCATCTTCTTCACCTTTGTGTTCGTCTGCCTGTGACCTCGCAAAGGGAGATCGCTGAGGGCAAGGAGACTCCTCGGCGAATGGTGGGCCACCACCAGCGGTTATGGGCAATCACATCCAACCGTGACTGACATGTGACCTTGCCATCCAGTGCCGGAGCTAGCTCTGGTGCTTTGACACAATGGCCTCTGTTCCAGATGAGCAAACGAAATGAGATAGGACAAATACCCCCAAATTATGACAATTCAGTATTTTTCCTGAAAAATATAAAAAGAAATGACTGCTTTTTTAGATCTTGCTCTTGAAGAACAATTACTGCTATTTATTTGAATTAATTGTACATATAACTCAGAATTTATAGTTATTCCACAGTGTGCCTTGAGGGGGTGGGGTAACAAATTAAGCTCTTTTTATAATATTTGATAATTTCAGAAATGGACAAATGTTCTTTATTTGATGAAAAATACAAATTCACTGCTAACGTTTAAGAAAAGATTGCGCTTTTCTGGACTGGATCTGGGCCACACTGAAAGCCACAGTGTGCGGTATTAAAATTGCACGTTTAACTTTGCCTGTTACCATTTTGTGGAGACTCAGAAGAGTTAATACATCTTTAATAGCAGGCGATTAATCATCAAATTCATTTGATGTTGCAAAAAAAAATAAAAATCATCATCACAATTATTATTTTAGGCCCCATCTGCATAAGGGCAGATGGAGACTGAATGATATCCATCACATGATCACTGTCTGGCCAGAGTCTGAATGCAGAGATGACAAAAATGGCCTCTCTCTTCCTCTCCCTGACAGAAACTCATTGGCTTCTGCAGCCTGGCAGGGGGAGGGGGTGGGGGGTGGGGGGGAGGATTTCTCAGACACAGCTGATCAAATTAGATAACAGAAGTATAATTTTATAATGATAAACAAAAACACTGATGTGCATTTGATGCAGCAATTACTGGCCTAATGATGATAATCTAAGTTTTAATTCTGATCCCACTAGTGACTGGCAGAGTCTATCAATTACTGCATTAAAACAGGCACCAGCTGCAGCCGCGGCCGCCCAAATTGCTGTCTAAACTGCTGTCGTCTCCCTCCCTTTCGCGCTGGCGTAATTGCTCTTTGAGCGGTTCATCATAATCACTCCGGTCCTCCCAAAACAAGAATTATTTCCCTTTCGGAGGAGGAATCCGCGCTCGCCCCCGTCCCTCGCATCAAAAGCGCCGCGTTGGTAGGGGTCAGACGGAGGCCTAGCAGAGGAGAACCGGTTTCTGCTCGCGCTGCAGTCGCGGGACCTTGTCCGAGCGCTCGCGACGCCTCCGTGAGCACGGAGCAGTGACGCCGCGAGGCTGTGACATCGCTGTGACATCACAGCGCTGATGCGACGCGTTGTTCTTGGAAAAATAAAGCAATACAATAACTGTAATGAGCAGGAGTGCATTGGCATTGCATGACCCTTCATTTGCTTACGAGTCCTTTCTAAATCACTAACGTCATGCTTATAAAGGTGATGTATGTGTTATAGGAGCCCTATGAGCCTTATATAATGCTGAGTCTCGTTCTCTATGTGATGACCTTGCGCTCCCTCCCTGTTTTTGGCAAGGCCTCCTTCTCTGCCACGCAGAAGGATGAAGTCATCCAGAGAGAGACCCCAGGGTCGCAGAGAAACCGAGCAGCTCCCCTCGCGCTTTGCTTTAAATCTTCGCCATTAGCCCGAACAGGCAAACGTCAGAGCGAAACGGCGAGTGGACACAAATGGCGGTAACACCCCTCTGGAGCATAGAGTTCTTCGGCGGAAGAGAAACGCACGAGATCCGTTTTCGCGACGCGAGCCAAGCGCTGAGGTGGTGCGGACCGCCAATCTCCATCCAGCCGTATCACCGATCCGAGTGTAAAGCCTCTGCTCCCGGTTCGAGCGGTGAGCCATTGACCTGGTGTAGCAGGGTTGCCGAGTAACAGCTTTCCCCAGCCCCGCACGGCTATGGGGCATTTCTTTTTTTCTCTCCCCCCCCGCTCGAGAGCGGCGGACCGGAAAGCTCCGATAAATTCACGTGCGTCCAAAAGTTTCCAGAAGAGCAGATGAAGAAAGTCAGAGACTGGATCAGCTGGCCTGGAATCTCCGGCGCGTGCCAAGCCGTCTGATTGGCTGCGGGGCAGTCTCCGGTGCGTGCCAAGCCGTCCGATTGGCTGCGGGGCTGGAGAGCCATCTTGCCTCCCTGGCAGGCAAGAGGCTTGAACAGTTTGGCTCGAGAAAAAAAAAAAATTTTAAAAAGGGACAAAAAATGTGTGGGGGCTGGGTGTGTATGTGGGGTGGGGGTTGGGGAGGCATGGGTTTCTAAGCTACAGCGAAGAGAGAGAGTGGAGAGAGCGTCCGTATGTGTGTGCGCGCGTGTGCAAACTTGTGTGCATGTGCAGCGTAGTGAGAAAAATTTGCTCTGCCCTCACAAGCTGCCACTGAGCCTGACGCTGATCCACACTGCTCTCCAGTGTCTGTTTTCCAGCCTGACAATGCTAGGCTATCATTCTGAAAGACCAGTGAGAGTACTACGCGCTGACAATGCTAGGCCGGCATACTGAACGACTCGAGAGAGTACTACAGACTGACAATGCTAGGCCATCATACTGAAAGGCCAGCGAAAGTACTACTGAAAGATGAGGGTACTACTCTTCTTTACTCTTCTTTTCAGTGATAAAGCGTCTGGGATGTGGAATGAAAAGCATGCCTTCACTTATCGTACATGGTTCCTCTTCAAAACACATATTAAAATCTAGAAGACCACAAACATTAACACGTGTTCCTGTATATAGCACATATTCAATCTTTTGTCGTAGTGAGCTGAGTGTGTTTGGGTCAGAGTCTCAGATGGTCAAACGATGCCTGAGGAGGAGACAGGCTTTCTGAGAGCAGTAGCCTGCCAGGAAGAGCTGGCAGAGAGAGATGACACCGTTTGGGTGAAATGTTGGTTCAAGGTTCTTTCTGTTACTGCTGACTTTGTGCTTTATGTATCCTGACCTCTGAGGCTTGTTCTTTAAAAAATAAATAAATAAATGTAAAAAACCTTGGCCTCCTGTTTCCTGCACCATAATTAGATGTTTGTGTTCTCTCATTGACGTTCGTTGGTCGCAGTGAATTTGAAGACGCACAATATTCCGTAGGTAACATATGCAGTCCAACTTTTTGTTTTTGGGGTGCTCCTATCGAAACATGGAAACATGCGACTTATCGGGCTGGCTGACAGCGTGTCCCGTCCTCTTTATGGAGGACACATTTTGGTGAGGTGGTAAGGATGACTCGCTCTCTCTACATAAAAAAATGACACTTTCTGAGACGCTCGGGAAACGAGGAGAATGCTCTTCGCACTTCTGCGACCAGGTGCTCTGGCGGCCCAGCGGCGAGGCACGTTTGAGAGAACCTTCGGTGACCAGTGCGGTGTTTTTCCCGTCTCCCCCTCCGCACCGTACCGGGATTTGGTCTGAGATCCTCTTATTTCCCTCCACCCCCTCCGCCTCTTTCCCTCAGTGCGGGGCGATGGGGATGATGTCATCTGCGGCGGGGGGGTGCACTGAAGTGACTCCCCTGGCCTTCTGGTGACATCTTCTGGAGTGGGGTGCACCTCCAGCCGCGACAGGTCCCCCTCACATCTGCTGGCCCCGCCTGGTGGTTCAGAGTGTTCGACTCCATCCACAGGGAGCCGATCACCGTCACCCTCTCTCTTCTGTTTATCTCCTCTGTCTAAGGCCACGCACATTTCTAAAGGCTGTAAAAGAATAACGGTGTGTCATCTAACACCAGTTATTGTAAACTCACTGAAAGAAAATGTCTGTGAATTTTATGGTAAAAGATCATAAAATAGCGAAGGTACAAAAATGCAAACAGCTGAAATGTAAATGATTGTATTATTTACCGTAAAACACTGTAATAGCCTACATTTAAAATGTGTTATATATACATCCTGCTACCGTATGTTTAATATATTGTTACTTTTATTCATATAGTAAAATCCTGGCAACCCAGTTGCCAGCTCAAGTGAGTTAAAGGGCCTCAGAGATGATAAAGTTCAAGCAGTTAAACCAAAGTATTTAAAAGGGTAAAAAATACTGAGGTACATTTCCTTTTTTCCTCACACACAGACTACTCTTTCTGATTGGTCAAGATGAGAAAATGACCTGGCCAGTCAACCAAAAAAAACACACATATATTTATATTTAAACATTTTAAAATAACAATAAATAACCAACTTCATCCTGTGTAACATTAATTGCTTTCTTCTTTCAAAATGGCCTGATAACTCAAAGACATTGCGTCACCATTTTCTATGGGAGTCCATCCAATCTAGGTTAGGCATCCATGTAATCTGTCATCTGTACTATCCTCCGGATGAGATCATTTCAGACCCTAAGTTTCGATCTTCCTTGAAACTCACACACGCGGGTAGACACGCCCCCCCCCCCGGGGGTGACGACGCCACGCTTCGCCGTCATGATCCGCCGCTCGTCGTGACATCGGACAGCCTCGCCGCGGCGACCTCTTCCCTCTGGAGATCTCTAAAAGGCCGGGGACTCTCCGAGCACACGTCGTGTGACGCCTCGTAGACGTGCTCCTGAATTTTGAAAGAGGGCTGTCAAAACGATAGGCTACCCATAAGACACTGCTCAAACCGAGGATAATCCAAATAAATTATTTAAGACTTAAAACTTTTACTAGTAAAGCATAACCTCTATTCTACCATTAAGTAGTGTTATATTAAATGATATAACATTATTATTATTATTATTATTATTATTTGTAGTAGTAATAGTAGTAGTGATAGTAGTAGTTGTTGTTGCATTCACTAAAATAATAAAATTATTTAATTATTTGTTTATTTGGCAGGCAAGCTGATCTAGGGTCAACATTGTGTATGCATGCAAATAAAACATTTTAAAAATATTTTCTTCAACAGTTACTTTATTCTTCAGTTATAATTGGATTTCATAAGCAAGACTATCAACATTTTGTGTTATTTGAGCCACATATTCCCACTTTGAAATAATGATCTTAACACACATTTTCCTTCGGTCTGACAGAATATGGCATTTATCTTTATCATAGGAATGACTGTTATTGTGTCAGACTCCTTGGAGAGTTGAGGGTGAGCTGTCTTTGGTCCATCCTTGCCCCTAATTACTTAATTAGCTCAGTCGTTAATTCAGTTTGACCTTTTTCAAGTTTTTCTCAACACTCAGTACTAAAGCTTCCAGTCCTGCAGAATACTCAAGAAAATATTTCACTGCTCCATATTTTAGTATACACATAGGTATAAATATTTACTACCAATGAACTTTTTAGACATAATAGTCTATGAGAGCAGACAGCACACATATAGTCCTCCACCGATAATATATAATGCATATTCCTGTGATTGCAGTGATATGCCAGACTCACGTGACCCTTGTTTTCAATGTAGAAAGTACAAAACTGAACAATGGTATTTTTTGTTATTGAGTCTCCTGTAGAATAAGGGAACCCAGCCTTCTCCCTATTTCTGTGTGTCTTACAGAGGGAGGGGGGTCACACAGGAAAGGCCAGGGAAAGCTCCAATGCCCCCCCCCCCCAAAAACCCAACCTTGCACACTGAGTAAGGACAGTCAGCACGTTTCCCCATTGCCGCTTCTACACGTCGCACCCCAGAGAACACAGTGACTCCCTTTTGGTATCACGAGCTGTTCCGACCCATCGTTTTGATAAGCCAGGATGTTAAATTGAACGAATCCATTAATGCTTCATTCCTCTGGCAAATTTAAATCCCTCCAGTAGCTGTTACAGTGTGAAATCTGAAACAGTTCCTCAGGTTCAAGTGGGGTTTGGTGAAAAAAAAAAAGAATTTAATTTGATCTGAGTACCTTTTTTTCATGTTCTCTTTTTATAAAAATACATTAGCACTGAACTGTTTTACTAAATCATTGAACAAGAAAAATAATAAAATTACAAGCGTTTTTTTAATATATTTTTTTATCTTGATGCCTTGTGTAAATGGAAGCCAGGGAATTTTATAACTCCTCATGTTAACGTAATGGGAACATTTCGAAATCTTAACGTAAGTCAGAAAGTCATTTCTTCCTGGCATAGATAGAGCTGCTGGTAATCCCTTTCAAACTCCCAGCCAAGACGCGGTGGAATTGTTTTAAAAATTAATCAAGACATTTAGAAGCCAAGCCCGGATCTCAGTCAGGTGCGTCTTTCTGCAAATGTGCTGATTCTGATAGTACTACGTGAAGAAGGGTGACTTCAGTCATATATCAAGGTAATTGCTATATTAGGCTGCAAATTGGAGCTAAAATAACCAGATGCAAAAGAGATAGCCCTATCCCACTCGTGCGATGGTTATTTCGAGTTCAAGGAGAGTTCAAGCATAGACGAGGTAATCGCACCGGGTCAAGTGTATGAAGACTGCTCGTGTTCTGGAGAAATTATCTCCACAAATATACGATTTCCGAGGGGGGTAATTGTCTTCGCACTTACGGCTATTCATACCTCATTTCATTTTCCACAAGTCTTTATTTTCCCCCTACTATTGCCAGGGTATTTCCATAACTAAAGCACTATCATAATATAGGCTACTTTACTTTTGTGCCCTATAGAGGACTTTTCTATCCTGAAAACTGCCATAAATACAATTTGAGAGGGAATGTGGAAGAGTTCAAAACTTGTATGACCTCCATAAAGCTGTCTACACATGTTCTCGTGACCTTTTAATATGTGACACTGTCCACACGGGGTCAAAACTAATGAGTAGTGTTACTTCTGAAATTCTTGTTTTGGCATTCATTGGTAGGCTACCCTATTCATATGCACTGTACCCTTACTATAAGACAAGACAGTTCAATTCATTTTACCTATAATATCTGTTTAAAAATTGTTTTGAAAGCTCGCCTGTTTCTAAACTCAACAGTCTCAAGCTCAGATATTGAGCTTTTGTACGCCAGGGAAATGTGAACTTCAGTAACATTCCCCTTTGTTTCCAAAGAACACCTGGCAACGAAGTGGGTTTTTGCGTGAAACAATATGATGCGATTTTCAGAATATATCATATTGAAACCAGATTTTTGTTTATTTGTCTTGGTGAGCAGACAATTTGCTGGCATCAAAAACAGCTTTATCTGCCTTTTCATATTTGTACATGGAATGTTAGAAAGCGAGCTGCCCGGATAACTAGCCAGCGAAAGAAACTTAGCATATCATTAGACTAGCCAGCTAGCTGGCAACGACATGAAAGAAAGAAGCTATATAAGGCTGTTAATGAACCATATTTCCAGAAATATATCAAGTATCACAAGCAAGCCAATCAAAAAAAACAAAAAAACAAATAGGTGTGATACGCTTTGCAGCCAAACACAAAGGTATCTAGCTTGCAGAGTAAGCAGGTGGGAACACAACCAATCAACAACATAACTTCAAAAACTACTCAATAAACCTCATTAAAAATAGGTGAATGGAATTCTCTCTGGAAATGACGTGCATTTTTTCATTATATTTTGAACATAAGGCACTCTTTAAACTGAAGATTAAAAGAAGTGTTTGTTTTGCTGCCTCTGTGTCTGTCATTTAGCCTGCCTGAAACAGGGCCAGCAAGATCAAGGGAAGCAGATTGGCCAGGTGGAATGACTGGCATTTCCAGCTGACCACCCACACTGGTCATCCACTGATTGGTCAGTTTAGGGAGATGTTTATTCCCAGCATTATGTATGGTCTGCATTCTTGGCTTGAGGCATTTTCTTGAGGGGAACCTGGGGCTGCTGCTGGGATTTTTGGTAATGGGGGACTCTGTTCAAGTCTGTTCCTGTTGTGCTGTCCCTCTGAGCAGGGGTGCCACCAGGGATTTTTGGCCCCATGAAAAGATCTCACGTTGGGCCCCACCACCTTAGAGAATCCTATACTCTAATATTTTTGTTGCGGGCCCCCGTCAGTCAGGGCCCTTGGAATCATCCTAAATTCCCCCCACCACCCCACCTGAATCTGTGTTAGTAACACTGAAGTTCAGGTCCAAAACAAGTAAATCACACACCCTTACAGCAGGATTAATAACAATAGCTAAATTAATTTAACAAAAACTATATTTAATTAAAATGTATCTTAAAAAAACATTGCATAAATGAAGGTATTTTTACCTCTTAGGTCCTTAAAGCTTTCATTTAAAGGCAGTTAGTTTCTGCGCCATTTCTTTTGTTAACAGTGATTTTAGTTATGTAGCTGTCGATGGGTACAAATCCGACAATGTAAAAATCAACTCAATTTCTTTTTGTTCCCCCTGTGGGACTGAAGTGTTATATCATTCCCCTTGAAATGAATAGCCTTTATTGTAAAACGTTAATTTGGCCTAAGCATTCCACTGTAGATTATGCTCTCTCTCTCTCTCTCTCTCTCTCTCTCTCATTCTCTCTCTCCCTCTCCCTCTCTCTCTCTCTCGCCCTCTCAAAAAAAAAACCTGGCACTGTGCCAGCATGCGTTCAGT
Organism: Anguilla rostrata; assembly: GCF_018555375.3. Lineage (NCBI taxonomy): Eukaryota > Metazoa > Chordata > Actinopteri > Anguilliformes > Anguillidae > Anguilla > Anguilla rostrata. Next base: position 33,923,930 of record NC_057942.1, on the reverse strand, counting down.
GTGGTATGATTTGGCATAATTGTCTAAAATGTTCATTATTCTGCAATTTATTCAGACATCACCTGAACATTTAGGATTTAGAGAGTGACCTCTTTCTCATTTTCTGACAGATGCATAATTTTCTATTGGTTTTGTTATGAGCCAATGAATACCCCTTACAAAGCTTATCGTGGAAAAGTAAATATTATAAATCCAAAGCATCACGAAAAATCCTTTTTATATGGTTGTATACAAAAACGATCCAGTAATATAATTCAGACCACTGTGACGATAAATAACAATAGAAAATGATTTAATGTTTCAAACACACTCTGCATGTTAAACACATACGTGTAAAAGTCAGGGCCATATGTCTGTTGGTGGCCTTGGACAGAGAAATACCGTTTTGATTGGCCACCTTTAGAAAATAAAGAGGAAGAACCCAGGCTTGACAAAGACCCCTTTGTGTAAAGGGTGGCTTTGAGCAACGGCTAAACATGATCGGTCCTCTCCCAGTCTCGTCACACGGGTCTGCCCTTCAGCACCACGCTAATTAAAGCGATACAACATCTTACAGTCCGCTGCACACATCTAATGGACTCCCCCACGCTCTCTCTCTCTCTCTCTGTCTGTATCTCTCTCCCACTCTCTCTCTCTGTCTGTCTGTCTCTCTGTCTCTTTGTCTCTGACTGTCACTCACTCCGTCTCTCGCGCCGGGTGGAGGTTCTGCTCCAGTCCCAGGCCCTGGCTTCGCGGGGCGAGTCGGGCAGCATCAGCACGGGTTTCCGGAATCGGCACCGGGCATACGGCACGCTGCTGCACCTCCCGCTGACCATCAGGGCTTTACAGCTCACTTCCTGTCCATGAGAGAGAGAGAGAGAGGGGAAAGAGAGAGAGAGAGAGAGAGAGAGAAAGAGGGGGGAGGGGATATCTACACCTGGGGTGCTGGCAACCCATAAACACTAACACATGGTAGAGGGTCCCTACAAAGGCCCTCAGCAGATAGAAGCCCTGTGCAAGCCTCAGTTCAAAAAAGACAAATTTCTGAACCAGCAAGTCATTCAGAAAAATGTGCAATACCAGAAAAAAAGCTATAAAATCTACGCAGAAGTCCAATTGAAATTCAGTGGTACAAACAGCGGTGGTGGAACAGCAGCGTTTTATGTGGTGTTTTTATGCGTGTATTTATGTATTCGTAGCAGCGCCGCGTATTTGGCGGGTTGAAATCTGTGTTTCGGCTGACATATTCCTTCCCCAAGCCCCTCGGTGGCACAAGGGAGGCAGGCACACAGATGCACGGAGTACCACGTCAGGCCGGTTCTCCCCGGTGCCAAGGTGGGATGAAGTGGTCAGGGGAGAGAGGGACGGGGGTGGGGGGCGGGAGGGGGGCCGCGGGGGTGCGGCTGTCGGCGCCACAGGCTGCCCACATGGTGGAGGCCAGACCGAGGAGGGAGGGGGGTGGGGTGGGGGGGTTTGATGGCCGCGTCTCAAAGAGGATGGATACCCCTGCTTCGTCTCACAGTTCGTCTGTCGCTGCGAAACCATCAGGTGCCGTGAATCTGTGCGGCTGCCTAACAGCAAAATGCAGTCTTTATATCCCGTAAATGTGCAAAATTCTAAAAGAATACACTGCATGACATGTAATAGGATTATGTGAACTGTTATACAGTATTCTAATTAAATGTGCCCCACAATGCATTTGAGGCAAACAAGGGCTTGTATTCATAATGTTATGCACTCTGTTTAATTGTATGTATTTTAGCATATTGCTTTACCATTTAGGCCTATGTTTCTTCAGCTAAGAGGCACAAAAATATTATATGCTGAAACAAGGGAGCAAGGGGCACCATATATGCAATATTGGTTTAATATAGTCATACTGTTCAATAAAACACATGCACAAAAAGCTTTCATTCAAAATGCTTTTTAAAAATATGTTTTCTTTAACAAGCGTGTATTTACGTGTTAGTAAGACATGCATGGCTATAACTGCCATGCCGCGTGTGATTTATTTTAGTGTCACAGCTACCATAAGTGTAGCCGCACACCACCATTTAGAGGTCCCCCGAGCCTATTAACTACCTGTGTTTGACTCAGAACCCCCTCTTAAACGGGCTAGGGGTTGAGGTGCGCGTGATTGGGCCGGCCCGAGAGCTCTGATTGGGACGCAAAGAGGGGAGGCGAGTGTTTTACGTCCGACGTCAGCCAGGTTCCACCACATCAGCCAGGAACAAAGGGCCCCAGATTTATCCAACGTTAAAAAAAAAAAAAAGGGCAGTGAGAAATTATCAGCAAAGGTCATCCTCAATTTCTGTATAGAAATGATCTTTTCCCGCAATGTAATAAACATTTATCCCAGACCTTTATTGGGTTTATTGGATCTGACAGTTTAGTTAAGCCATTTCCCTCTGCTGAACGGGGTCATGACAGTTAACGTTGCGAAAAGTTCCATCTCTGGGGTTTGTATTTATTGGGATTACAGAGGCAAGGACAGAGGGTCCGGTGCAGGCGTCATTACCCGCGTGTGTTTAAGGTTCCCGCTGACCCACGCACGGATATTACTGTTAGATGTAAAAAGATCTTAACACGCAGAAACCGAAGGCTAGCGCACAGCCGTTGTGTTACTGCCGGAGCGGAGCGGCCTTCTTTAGAAGCGTGTTTACATTCTCTAAAAGATGCAGCTTCATGTACACGTATTTTAATTTAGAGAATTAAATTCATTTTCAGTTTTCAGAGGGAAAAATCAGTCAGTATGTGAATGTGGATCTTAGGAAAGTAGGCTATTTAGTTGGACACACATTACACACCAAGCAAACAGCCTTACTAGGGCTGATCTGATGTACAATTGCTTGGTACGTCTAATATTTTCACAGGGGCTGCAGGATTTCTGTAAACTAGATTAAACTTAAACAAATATACTCTACACAGTCATTTCTTTCTCCCGTGGTCCATTCATTACACAGAATTTAACTGATTTCTAATTCATGTGAAAGACAATAAGCCAATCCATTCTGTGCGGCATAAGAAAAATAAGTCAATGTAGGGGCCCCACAATTAAAATATTTAATGTACTTTGGATATGAAGAACTAGATAATGTATATAAGGTAAACAGTAGCGTACAAAAGGTTTGAATTAATTTAAAGTGGGGAAGAATGTTTGGCCAAAGCAAGATTTTATTCACTGAAATCCTTAGTGACTGAAACAGTGATACTAACTGCACTTGTTCTCACCACCCTCTCCTCTCGCCTGTTAAATATTCATACTGGATCATCCGAGAACAAAGATGGAGGGTTAAGAGTAAGCCCTCTCCTCTCGTTCTCTAATTGACGGCAGAATTATACCAGTTCATTAATAAGATTTAAAAAGTGTATTTCTGTCGCCCCCTGATCTCAGTACCATTTCTGCATTGTGGCATTTTCGATTGATTCTCAACACTTATTTTTATCACCCATTTGTCCACAAATGCATTACCATGCCAAGAATGCAAAATCCATTGGAAATGATCACAATCTTTTTTCACATCTCAGCCTGAAAGCGGTTGTGTTTAGAAACGCCATAAATGCATTAATCAAATGTGTTATGTGATGACCATGTCATGAAAATGAACAATGAATTATTATTAAATGCAACCAAAATGTTTTGTGGGATTAAATAGCGGAGATCAAAAACAAGCTTGGATTTGCATACAGTTGCTTTCAATTTCAGCATCTCAAGCTTGATAGGTAGGCCGCCGCGAGATCGTTTACCTTGAAAATATATTAAATAAACCTTTCATGTCTTTCACGACTCTATCTTCAAGGACGTCTCGGCATTCGCTTTTTGAACGTATTCCATCTCCTCCTCAATCTTTGGCTCCAGCAAATGACAAAAGCGTTTAAGATTGAATTCTTATTTGTCTGTTTGAATGTTGCGGTATTTATTCAGCTGTCGGGCATGAAATATATCTCCGCCGTGTTAGGAGCCAGCTTCCCCAGCTGGACTGATAAGCAGAGTACATATTTTCAATTCTTCTTCAAATAACGAAGTGCATCAGTGTCCAGCGATGTCATTCATAGGCTATTTGAGAGCGAGAGCCACTTAATGAGATTCACTACACTCCTCCCCGCTGTATCACTGGGCTAACATGTCAGAATTAGTCATCGCTTCCCAAGGTTAATTAAGTGATCATGTCTTTAAATAGCAAGATCACATTGCTCTCCTCTTTTTTTCTTTTTGTTCTTTTTTTTTTTTTTACTTACTGACCTACGCGAGAGCTCGGGGGGCGTCGCTTGGGACCTGTCAGCTTTTTAAAGATGCCGGGTGGCCCGACGTGGGGCACGTGGATAACTTAGTGCGAAAGTGAAGTTGTCAGTCAGAGACAGCGGAGGTGCAGCGTGGGACTGAGGAGATAACGGTGCCTGCGCTGCTTTGAATCCAGACCATCTGTGGCCCCAGCTGGAGCGCCAGCGATGGTCTGGCACTTGTACCGCGCCATATTTACAGATCTAAACACAAATGGCTACTGCCTGATTGTTTCACGATTCATTAGTCAGACAAGCTCCACTCTCCCGCCAGCCCAGCTGTTACCGAGTAAACCTTTGTCACTTAATAGAGCTGATTATTGCTTTCCATCAAATGTATTGATCTGTGGCAGGCTTCTTTAAGGTGAGACGACGGTCTGACTTGCTGCCAAAACAAAACGGTGATATATTGGTTTTGGTACTGCGAAACGCGTCATTGAGAGAAAAAGAATTGCGGGACGAGGAAGGAGAGAAGGGGTTTGGACAAGGTGCTGCCTCCCCCTTTTTGTGCCTCAAATGAATTCATGGGAGAGTTATAATAGGCCTACTGCCGAACAGTTTTATATACGAAAAATGTGCCTATAGTCTATTACAATTATTTTTGAAAGCTGTAAATGATGGAAAATAAGAAAGTCAATTTCAAAAGGACGCTCAGATTACTGTATTCTTTGAGTAGCTGGTTATAGTATTTGTTTTGGTATACAGTGCATGTAGGAGAATGAGATAGGCCTACATAGCTGTAATGCGCAATGTTGTGTTGGAGTTGATGTGGGTTTCTTTTTTTCTCTGGGGTTAGTCTTCAAGCGTATTTTGATTTTTCCAAGTAAATACAGTTATAATTTCAAGATTTAACAGCTATGTTTTAATGATTGTTAGTGAAAACACAGATACCGTCCCGCAAATTCCCTTTAATGTTTCACATTTAAGACCATCATATTTTCGATCATTTGGGTTTAATTGTAATTTAAGTAAAGCAACGATAGTTTCTGAAAATAAATGGTAAATAAAAATAGGCCTACAGATACGTAGAAATAACATTATTGTGTAGGCTAGGCTATAATTTGCATGCACTGTTTTACAATCAAATTATTTTTAAGCACAACAACGGTTTATTGGCATAACGTTACTCCCCTCACATATTTAATTCGTCAGGTAGAACTGATTCGAAATTGTAAGTTTCCACGGTGCAATCCAACTGCACTGCAAAACATTCCAGCCAAGAAAGAATCAGTTACCGCCTTAAGAGCGATAAGAGAGGTCGATTATTAACTCTGCTCACTTGTTCGGCCCATTCGCCCGCAACGTTTGTAATTCTTTGAAAATAAAAGATGTCCCAGAGCTTATGGAACCATAACTACGGAGGGAAGCTGCGGAAAGAAAAAAAAGTGAAAACTCAGGTCAACCGTTTTATACCACCAGGGCCTATTGATTTCACATTAAGGTACAACGATGGCTACACACTATCACAATAATTCATTGATCTGGGGCTCAAGACATGCTTTTGTATTGGCTTTCTGCCATTCTCTATCCTCCTCAATGGTATGTATTTACATCCCAGAGTCAAAGCGAACGGTAACCATATGGTGCTGCAAATGCACATCTGTAGCTCCGGTCAAATCATCATTTGTTAGAGCCGGGCATTTCCTTCGTTAATTTACCGCGATCGATCATTTAAGGTGAAATTGTGCTTTTGCGCTTCTGGGGGAGGATCACCACACCGCACACAAGGTAACGTTAAATCTCAGTAGAGTCTGAGCTTTATTCATTATGTGCTGCGCATATGTACATTTGCACAGCTGGTCTGGGCTACACCGACTCTCAGAGCTGCCTAATTTCTCTCACATACCAACAGAGCTGCCTTTCCTCCGATCCCTAGAACAGAGGCTGAATGAAACTGTATGGTAGAATAAGCATTACATGTCTCAGAACTTTAAATGCGTGATTTAATTAACACGTTATTAGCAAATTAGCGCATGTTGATTAATGCTCTATTAATTTTCTCCAAACCCAATTGAATCTTTAATGACTATTGGACATCAAAGTGGCAATTGTATAATTAGTGACATGGCCACCGTCGTTTTATTTGCAGCTGTGCAAAGGGGCCGAGCGTTTTAAATTAATTTGACACGCAGAATTTCCCGTTATGTTTTTGATGAGATGTAAACATGACAAACATTCGTGTCAGTGTTATTCAAAGGAAGATATTTGGAAAGAACTATCATATGCATTTTGTCTTCAATGTATATTTGGTATCACTTAAAAATGATAAACTTGGAAAACATCTGAGATTAATTACTCCTGTTTTAATCTTTGCTAATCCATGAAGTATATTTTATAAGAATGAGTAGGCAAATCATTTTTTGCTGTCAGTGTAGGCCTACCTTACAGGCAAAGTAACAGTTAAGCTGTCATAAGGAGACGGGGGAGGACAGTGCTTAAGACAGGTCTAACTTAACTGCTGTCAAAACGGAAATCTCTCCAAGTAAAAACTACAGTGTGAAGAAACATCCCTTCAGTGTACATTAGGCCTCTGACAAACAGAGAGAGGCTGCTTTTAGAGAAACCCACGGTTAGTTCTGTACTAGTAGAGGCGTACAGGAGCTATCAGAGAAGGATACTCCCTACTTGCTCCGTAAGACACTAACGTCGGCTGCCATTACCCAGCACCGTGGCAGATTCCTTCCTCCTGCTGTGCGTGTACATATGTGTGCCCATGCACGTGCATATGTTTGTGTGTGTGTGTGTGTGCGCGCGTGTGTGTCCGCGCGCGTGCGTACGGCATTAAGCGCTCCGCAGCTGCGTGCCCAGGAGAGCCCGCCGCGGCAGGCCACCGCCATCCCAGCACATCTATCATCGGCCTGACAGCCTCGTCCCCCTCACACTGTTCCGAGTGATATCTTCAGTATGGCTGCTTAGGACATAATTGATGGGGTGCTTCCGAGTTTTAAGGAGAGGAGCAGTTAGCCGTCCGGCGAGGAGCGCTTTTAATGTGGTGCGCGGTTCGCTCTTTCAAGACTCGTAAAATAATCTGGAGCAGCGAAGGCCCTCAGACTACCCGCATTATTTTATTCTTCATTTCTTTGGTATGAGGAGAATCACCACCCTCAAAATGTGTCTATAATGTGGGAGCATTACAGTAGGTACCATGTTGGCTTTGCCATGTTGGCTAGAGCTCAAAGTAACCAAAATTAATATATATATATATATATTAATAATAATTGGTTAAATTATTTAATTACACTTTATCAGGGTGCCTGGTAAATAAATACATACTTCGATAAATAAAAGAGATGAGGGGAGAAAGAAATTTTGAAAGGAAGAAAAAAAAACAAGAAGGCGGCAATAAATTCATCATGGCTACTATTCCGGCGCGAATTTTCCGAAGTTGCGGACGCGGGTAAGACTGTTCCCACGCAGACTCAGACTGCCAAGGCCTCCTATTCCACCCTCTCCGTCCACCTGCTAGAGTGAGAGGACAACAGCACTTTATAACACCTTCTTGGCAGATGGGCAGCAAATATGTACACGGTTTATCTGGCCAATGATTAACTGTGAGAAGCAACACTGTAGCAAATGGGCAGGGACGGGATGTTAATGTATTCATGGGAATGTATTCATAAAATGATATTCGCCACCAAAGCCTTACTTAACAGATGAGTCAAGCAGGAACAGCCGAGGGACGCGGTGCCGGACCGGCGAGCAGGGGTGGCTGCAGCAGATGGACGTGCTCTGAAAATACATCATATCCATAAGCCCTGACCTGTGGGTTTTTTGGCTTTTTACATTTATTAATTTTTTTTTTTTTTCTCCCACAGGCAATGTTATCTAACACGCGGAGAATAGTATTTAATTTGTACCGAAGTAAGTATCGCGTCATGCGGTCATCGCAGTCTCCTCTCGACAGAGCTATGGCTCTTGATTTCTGCCCCCCCCCCCCACCCCAAAAGGAACATGAATTACACAGCCATCGTAAGGACGTTTGCTCAAAGTGACCCCGCATGTGCTATCCAGGCAAAAAGTGCCTTTCCTCTCTCTCAACTTCCGTTGACCGTGTCATCAAAGCAACGTTACCAGGTTAAAAAAAAATATATTTCCTGTAACAGTAGAGAGACTCCTATACAGATTAGAGCATGAAGCAGTGCATTG